>NC_140068.1:104643651-105243651 GCF_964194135.1 Talpa europaea | reverse complement strand
ATTAAAGTTCCTTCCCATTAAAGTCCCATGTGTTTTGTGTTGATGCGGTGGATGGCAGAACCCATTTAGAATAGGCAGGTTTGCGGGGTTTGGGCTGCCACTCTCCCTGTCCTATAACACTATTAGGTTCCATTCCATTATTATTGTAAGTAATACTATTACGGGAAAGAATGTCATGAGCAAACTCCATACAGGCTTTGTGGCCTCCACCCCCACTCCATCAAGACACTGGAAACTACAAATCCCATGATCACCAAAGGGAGGGTTATGAGGACCTGAGGGCAGAGTTAAGCAACTATGTTCTCTGTTTGAGTATTTAACTGGCCAAGTGGCCAGGGGTCACTCTTTTGGCCACATGATGCACTCAGTTTTTCACCAGCTCAGCAGGTCATTGGGATTCCAGGTCAGTGGAACGGGTAGGACACATTTACAAACTTAGCTCCCTCTTTATCTCCCTGAGTTAATCATTTCTCCTTCCCTTGTAAATAAACCTTTCATCAACCTTCTTGTGTATGTCTGCAGTTTAGCATTAATAAGTCCCCTTTAAGTGCCCGGGTGAGGACCCACCGTCAGGCAACCCATTTATATTGGAGTTGCTGTGCAACAATATCACCTATTGTACACCTATAGTAAACCCACCTGTATTTAATTTACTCCCATGTTGAAGGTCTGAGAGAAGTAATGGCACCTATTCTGCATTCATTAATTTACTGGAGGAAATGAGCTTCCCCCTTCAGGTCCACTAAGAAATTGTAGTACTAAATGTAACCAAGGTTATCAGGGTGGATGGCATTTCCTTGTTCATGATTCGTTTTTCGTCACAGAAGATCTTCCCATGTGTGCCCTTGCTACCCACAGCTTTGGTCATTATTGCATCCCTTTTCAAACTCAATGGTATATGAATCACATTTATCTAGGTACAGATGTCAAAAATCACAGTAAAATAATGAAACATCAAATTTTCATTCAAATACCAGGAGTATGTGGTATAACAATATTGAGTAAAAACTTGCCTAAACCTAATGTCCCCATCTGTTCTCATCCCCGGGTACCACTTGGAGAAGGCCTGGATCCAAATTGGGTCATCTGCAGATCAACTCATCGACAGTAAATTATGTTTTCTAGCTGGTCCCTAGAAATTGGGGACCTTGAAATGTATTGGTCCAGAAAACTAACAACCTGGAACTGGGTTCTTCCATTTAATTATTATGGCTATCCTGGATGCTGGAATCCAGGTTTAGCTGGGCCTTCATTAAGAATCAGACGTCGAGAATAGGGACCTTTCTTCACTAAGACTGCTTGAAAGCTGCAGAAGGCTCCTGGAGGAGTCGAAGGTGAGTGGGGAAGTTCGCCCATGACAGGCCCCTTCTGGCCAACAGTCCCAGCCCAGAGTGGGAACTGGCATCCAGGGCCGGGGCAGACCCAGAGTTCTAGAGAGTGTGCCTGTCTCCGAATCACCATTTTAGAATAGGGACCTTTCTTCAGTAAAGACTGCTTGAAAGCTGCAGAAGGCTCCCAGAGGACCCAGAGGTGAGGTGGGAAGTTCATCCACACCAGGCCTCTCCTGGCCAGCAGTCTGAACCCAGAGGGGGAGCGGGCAACCACGGCCAGGGCAGACCAGGCATGCCGTAGAGTGCATCTGTCTCCAAAGCGCCATTTTAGAACAGGGAACTTTCTCCAATAAAGACTGCTTGAAACTGGCAGAAGGCTCCCCATGGAGCCAGAGGGAGAAGGTTCCCTGCGTAGTCAGAGGTGAGCTGAAGGCCCCAACAAGCCCGTTCCCACCTGGCAGGAAGTCATAGCCCAGAGGGGGATCTAGAGATTTGGAATCCAGAGTGCAATCCAGCTGCCCCATCTCCAGGGAAGTCTGTGGGGCTTCAAGACACACCTTTGGAATTAAGCACAGAAGGAGGAGATATTCTGTGACAGTGACCATTAACATACTCAAAGTACCACTGCCTCACTAGACTTCTGGCATAACAGTGTTTGACTTGTTTGGATTGCCAGTTTCTGAAACTCCCGAAAGAACACAACAAAAAGAGGCCGGCCAGTACCAGCAGCACAGTGTCCCAACACATAAGGCAAATTAGAAGACAGGCAGCAGGGAAAAGAAAAACTATAAGCAACGTAGCAACTCCTCAGGAAAAAGACACACCACAAAAAGAAAACCATCCACGAGCTTGCAACAACGGTGACTTGGAAGAACTTCTGAGCCTTCCAGAAAAATAATTTAAAATTGCCGTGATGAAAAAACTGATGGAAGTCATTAAGGAAAACAATGCTCAGAAGAATGAAATTGAGTCCCTAAAGAGGGAAATGAAGGAAATGCAGGAGATCAAAGGATTAACAGAAGAGCTAAAGGATGCCGGGAAAAGCAGTGATAACAGAATAGAGGAAATGGAAGAATGAATAAGCACTCTCAAAGACACAGAAATAAAAAGAACCAAAACAGAAAAGAAAAGTATGAAGGAAAAAGACTGAAGAAAGACTTTGGGAAATATCTGACTCCATGAGGAAAGGAAATATAAGAGTTATAGGAATCCCAGAAGGAGAGGAGAGAGACCTAGGAACAGAGAAAAGATTCAAGGAAATAATTGAAGAGAACTTCCCAAACGTGAAGAAGGAGCTGAAAATTGACATACAAGAAGCAAGAAGAACACCAAACTTCCATGATGAAAGGAAAAATACAGCAAGACACATAATACTAAAGCTCCCAAGAATCCAAGACAAGGAAAAAATAATGAAGCTGACAGGAGAGAAGAAACAGGTAACGTACAAAGGAAAACCAGTCAGACTGACATCAGACTTCTCCAAAGAAACACTATGGGCAAGGAGAGAGTGGGGGGACATAGTCAACAGACTCCAAGAAAACAGATGCCAGCCAAGAATACTCTATCCCGCAAAGCTCTCCTTCCTCTATGAGAAAGAAGAAGGACCTTCCCATACAAACAGAAACTCTGGAATTTCATTATGACTAAACCACCACTCCAAAAAATACTACAAGGAGTCCTAAAGCCAGAACCTCAGGGGGACAAATAACAAAGAAAGAAGGCCAAAAAAAAAAAAAAGCTATTAAAAGAATAAGTAAATAAAATCAAAGGAAAGACAAACACAATGGCAAATACAGATGCTAACAAATCAATATTAACTCTGAATGTAAATGGACTAAACTCTTCAATAAAAAGACACAGAGTCCAGGCTGGATTAAGAAACAAAACCCAACCTTTTGCTGTCTCCAGGAAACATATTTAGCTACAAAAGATAAAAATAGACTCAAAGTTAAAGGATGGAAAACAATCCTACAAGCAAATGACCAAAAAAGAAAGTAGGAACAGCTATACTTATATAAGATAAAACAGATTTCAAACTCAAAAAGGTAAAAAGAGACCCCAACAGTCACTACATTATGATCAAGGAGACAATACTTCAAGAAGAAATAACACTCATTAACATATACTCATCAAACAAAGGAGCACCAAAATATATCAACTATTGTCATATTTGAAAACAGACATCAGAGAAAACACATACTAAGTAAGAGACTTCAGCACACCACTATCAACAAAGGATAGATCAACGAGACAAAAAATAAGTAAAGACACTAAAGCTCTAAATAAGGATCTAGAGCACTTGGGCTTAACAGACATCTATAGAACACTAAACCCAAAAAAATCTGAGTACATATTTTTCTCAAGTGCACACGGATCATTCTCCAGATTTGATCACATACTGCGACCCAAGACAAACATCAACAGATTCAACAAGATTGAAATCATACCAACCATCTTTTCTGATCATGAAGGCTTCAAACTAGAAATAAACCACAAAAAGAAGGCAAGGAACTCTCCTACCTCCTGGAGATTGAGACCCACACTACTGGAGATCACTGGACTAATGAGGAGATCAAAGAAGAAATTAAAGAATTCTTTGGATTGAATGACAAAGAGGACGCCAATTTCCTAAATGTATGGGATGCAGCAAAAGCAGTAATAGGAGGAAAATACATAGCAATAGAGGCTCACATCAAGAAACAAGAAAGAACTCAAAGAACCAACCTAATCTCGAAGCTCAGAGATCTAGAAAAAGAACAACAAAAAAACCCCAAAACCAGTAGAAGAAAAGATATAATAAAAACCAAAGCAGAAATAAATGAAATCAAAACTAAAAAAACAGTCCAAAAAATCAACGAAACCAAGAGCTGGTTGTTTGAAAAAATAAATAAAATAGACAAAGCCCTAGCCAGACTCACAAAGGAAAAATGGAGAAAGCACAAATAAACAGGATTACGAATGAAAGAGGAGAAACCACAACAGACACAGCAGAAATCAAAAGAACAACCAGAAACTACTATGAACAGTTATATGGAAACAAGTTCAACAATATAGAGGAGATGGACAAATTCCTACAACTCTACAATTACCCAAAGCGAGATAAAGAAGAAACAGAACACATAAACAAACCAATTACAAGCAGTGAAATTGAAATGGTAATCAAAAACCTCCGCAAAAACAAAAACCCAGGACCTGATGGATTTACAAATGAATTCTACCAAACATTCAGAGACGAATTAGTGCCTATCCTTCACAAACTCTTCCAAAAAATTGAGAAGGAAGGGACAATACCAAACATGTTCTATGAAGCCAACATTACACTAATACCAAAACCGAACAAGGACAACACAAAAAAAGAAAACAACAGGCCAATCTCACTAATGAACACTGATGCAAAAATCCTCAATAAAATTTTAGCTATCAGAATCCAACAATGTATCCATAAGATAATTCACCATGACCAAGTAGGATTCATTCCAGGGACACAAGGATGTTCAACAACCTAAAATCAATCAATGTTATCCAACACATCAACAAAAAGAAATATAAAAACCATATGATAATATCAATAGATGCTGAGAAAGCTTTCGACAAAGTGCAACACCCATTCATGATAAAAGCCCTTGAAATTCTTGGGATACAAGGAACATACCTCAACATCATAAAGGCCATATATGACAAGCCAACAGCCAGTATCATTCTCAATGGTAAATAGCTGAAAGCATTGCCATTAAGATCTGGAACAAGACAAGGATGTCCACTCTCACCACTGCTTTTCAATATAATACTGGAAGTCCTAGCCAGAGCAATAAGACAAGAGAAAGACATACAAGGAATCCAAATAGGAAAAGAAGAAGTCAAACTATCACTATTTGCAGATGATATGATAACATGCATAGAGAACCCCAAAAACTCCACAGAAAAACTAATTCAACTCATCAATCAGTTCAGTAAAGTGGCAGGATACAAAATCACCACACAAAAATCAGTAGTCTTCCTATACACAAACAATAAATCTGAATAAAAAGAAATAAAAAAATCCCTTTTATTATCGAAACAAAAAAAATCAAATACTTGGGAATAAATCTAACAAAAAAGATAAAGGACCTATAAAAGAAAACTATAAAACACTGTTAAAAGAAATAGAAGAAGACACAAAGAGATGGAAAGACATCATGGATTGAAAGAATTAACATTATCAAAATGGCCATCCTACCAAAAGCAATATACAGATTCAATGCTATTCCAATCAAAATTTCAATGTTATTCTTCAAAGAAATAGAACAATTATTGATGAAATTCATATGGAATCACCAAAACCCCTAACAGCCAAAGCTCTCCTGAAAAAAAAAGAAGGGAATGGAGGCATCACACTCCCAGACTTCAAAGTATACTACAAAGCCATAATCATCAAAACTGCATGGTATTGGAACAAGAACAGACACACAGACCAATGGAACTGAATAGAAAATCCAGAAATAAACCCACAGATTTATGGTCAGCTAATCTTTGACAAAGGAGCAAAGACTATGCATTGGAGCAAAGAAAGTTTGTTCAATAAATGGTGCTGGGAAAACTGGGTCACTACATGCAAAAGAATGAAGCTTGACCACTACCTCACACCATACACAAAAACCAACTCAAAATGGATTAAAGAACTAGACATAAGACCTGAAACCATAAAATACATAGAAGGAAAAATAGGTGAAACACTACCTGATATGCACATCAAAGACATCTTTACAGACACATCACCCAAAGCAGTAGTGAAGGCAAAGATCAACAGTGTCTTTCATCAGTCTGCCTGTTCTGTTCCCCGCACTGTCTTTGGTGACTCCTCTTACCTCCTGCACATCTGGCCTGTACCCCGGTTCTTGTATAAATTTAAAAAAAAAAATCTTTAAAAAAAAGAATTAAAAATAAATGAAGACCAAGGGCTCCTTTTATATACAACTGTCTCCATATCTGTTACATCGATAGCATCGTTTTTCAGCAGGCACAGCCATTTGTGGCAAAGTCCCCAGACAAGGGGGGCAAGGCAAGGGGGGAAAGATGCAGGCATTCGGGGATAGCCTTGGAGAGATAGATTAGCTGGTTGGCTGCCTGACCTTGTAGATAAGAGTGCTGAGGCCCCAGCCATGAATCTTGAAAGGGAAAGAGCTGTGAGTAAGCAAACTTGTTAATTATGCTGCATTGGAATGTTCATTGCACATGGGCTGGACTCTTTATTATATTCATTCACCCAATAATATATTTTCACTTCATTGTAACACCACTGTAGGGTAAGGAAAAAATATCAGGCTTTTCTGCCCTCCCGCCATCAGGATAGATGAGGGAACCCTGTGATCCTGAATGCAGGCCTGATGGCAGGCACCTGGAGTAGGGTGTGGGCATATGTAGATGGGACTCACCTGGGCTAAGAGTGGGCTTTTAAGGGAGGCATCACGGGGACGCCAGTAGAAGCCAAGAGAGTAGAACGAGAAGCTGAGAGAGAGGCAGATGAAGCAGAGAGAAGAAGAGAGAAGGCCAGAGAGCCGAGATAGAAGACTTGCTGGCACCCCTGCCTGCCGTGTACCTGGTGAATCCCAATAAAAGCCTGCAAAAGCCACCAAGGACTCCATGGCTCTCCTCCTTTACCTGGTCTGCTGGATCAGAAAACCTGCTCAGTGGCCTTCCTGCCCTTACACACTGTAGGGTAAGGAAAAAAATTTCAGGCTTTTCTGCCCTCCTGCCATCAGGATAGATGATGGATCCTTGCGGTCCTGAATGCATGCCTGATGGCAGACACCTGGAATAGAGTGTGGGCATAGGTAGATGGGATTCACCTGGGCCGAGACTGGGTTTTTTAAGGACGGTGTCACAGGGACACCAGCAGAAGCAGCAGAAGCCGAAAGAGAAGCTGAGAAAGAAGTAGCAGAAGCTGAGAGAAGGTCGGAGAACCCAGATAGAGTGAAGACTTGCTGGGGGCTGGGAGGCCTGCCAGCCTCCCGGCCCCCCAGCACCCCTGCCTGCTGTGTACAGGGTAAATCCCAATAAAATGACCTGCAAAAAGCCACTAAGGACTCTGACTCCTCCTTCACCCGGTCTGCTGGATCCTAGAAAACATGCTCAGTGGCCATTCCTGACCTTATACACACACACACACACACACACACACACACACACACACACACGTTCATGTAGGCAGCCAACCCCAAATTCCCAGAAAACCCCTGTGTAGCGGCAGGAGGGGTACAGGGCAGGATTTCTAGGTGAAGGAGGAGTCCTGGATGCTCAGTGGCTTTTTCAGCCTTTTATTGAGTTTACCAAGTACACGGCAGGCAGGGGTGCTGATTGGCCAGGAGGCTGGCAAGCCTTCCAGCCCCTGGCGAGTCTTCACTCTTTCTGGGCTCTCCAGCACTCTCCTCTTCTTGTTGTTCTTTCACTCTGCTGTTCTGTTCTCTGCTCTGCCAGCATCCTCGTGATGCCACCCTTATGAGCAACGAATCTCAGCCCAGGTATACCCACTTACGTATGCCCACACCCTACTCCAGGTGCCATCATCAGGCATCCATCATCAGTCCTAATGGCAGGAGGGCAGAAAAGCCTGGCAGTATACTTACCCTACACTCTGCCTGGAGACAGCAGCTGCGACCTGTCTTAGCTGGGCCTGCCCCCAGGTGGAGTCCTCTGGCCGTGGGAGTCTCTAGGCTTGAGGTCCCACAGTCAGGATGGTCACGCAGGATGTTGAGCCAGTCTGCAGCTGCTGTCAGAGAGCAGCCGCCGGTTCATGGGAGGAAGAACCCAGGAGTGGGACTCTGAGTCCAAAGTGGGGCAGTGAGTTGGACTCCAGAAGAGTAGCCTCAGGCAAGTCCTTTGCTCAAAGCCAGTTTGGGGACTGCTCCGAGTCTGCTTCATGAGTCTGCTCCTTTTACACATCCTTATCAGGCTTAGGCTCAGGCACCATCTGTTTTTATCAGCCTTTACCACTCAAGATGTGGATGCAGCCACTTTCACTCACGGCAATTGCAGGCACCTTAATATATTTTTAATTTCACTTTTAGCCAATGTATTTATATTGCTTGTAAGCTTTATATGTTCATTACACCCCATCTGTTCTCATCCTTGGGTACCGCTTGGAGAAGGGCTGGACCTAACTTGGGTCATCTGTAGATCAACTAATCTTAAAATAAATTCTTTGTTTGCTAACTGGTCCCTTTATATTGCTTGTAAGCTTTATGTATTCATTACACCCCATCTGTTCTCATCCCTGGGTACCGCTTGGAGAAGGGCTGGACCTAACTTGGGTCATCTGTAAATCAACTAATCTTACAATAAATTCTTTGTTTGCTAACCGGTCCCTTTATATTGCTTGTAAGCTTTATGCGTTCATTACACCCCATCTGTTCTCATCCCTGGGTACTGCTTGGAGAAGGGCTGGACCTAACTTGGGTCATCTGTAGATCAACTAATTTTACAGTAAATTCTTTGTTTGCTAACCAGTCCCTAGAAACTGGTGACCTCGAAATTTATTGGTCCAGGAAACTAACACAACCTGGAACTGGGCCCTTCCTTAAAATTCTTATGGCTATCCTGGACACTGGAATCCAGGTTTAGCTGGGCCCTTATTAAGAATCAGACATCACTCTCCAAAGTGTCCCTTAAAAAAGCATTTTTGGTGCATCACCTTAACATTTTTCCCCGAGTGATTCATTAAGGATCTTATTAATGCTAGACGCGTTGTGTGGAACTGTAATGACACTACAGCTCAGGTCATGATCTGTACTTCTAGACCCTAGATTTTTATTATGACCTCCAGACACCTAACATTACTGTGACTATTTATTCTGCTTCTAGCCAGCAAAAGGTTAAAGGTGTTAACACCACCTTTCATGCCAATGCCACAGGGTTAACCCTTCCCATCACTCACCATGACATCACTAGCCTTAACATTACTCATGTGTTCATTCTGAAACAAAGAGCTGAGGTCTGGCTGCCAGCTAATCTTACCCTGAGTGGACTGGAGAATCTGCTCTTGAACAAATTACCAATGCTTTAGAACATGCTCTTTTCGGGTGCCCTCATAGCTGCTGTTATTGCTGCCACTGCTATGGCCGCGACTGCTGCTACTGCTACAGTCACCCTACCTCACTCCAGTCACACTGCACAGCAAATGAATCGATAATTTCAAAATATTACTTCTGAACTCCTGACTCAAACCATCACTGATCAGGAAATCTTACAGCAGTTACATGCCCTCGAGGCCACAGTGTCCTGGCTTGGAGAACATCAACAAGCTCTCAGGACACGCACCAGACTTAGTGGTGATGCCCAGTACCACTCAATGTGCGTTACTCCCATTCCTTTTACCACCACTTCCTCCTGGGAAGACGTCCAATGGCACCTTCACAGTGCCTTCCACAATCAACTGAGACAAGATATTCTAGATCTCAGAAATAAATGTTACCAACAAATGGCTCAACTCCAACAAGAGGCAAAAAATGCCACCTTCAGCCATCTAAATGATCTAGCCCACTGGCTAAATCCAACAAATTGGTTTTCAGGTCTCAATATCAGAATATGGGTTATGACCAGATTGAGTATATTATGTATTTCGTGTTTTCTTTTAGTGCTCAAAGCCCACTGTTCTTTGTTCCGGGAACCGCACAAGCCGAGGCCAGGCTGGCCTTTCTACAACCATCACAATATCAACCCTTTCTTGTGCCTCCTGCTGACTCCTCTCCTGATTCTGACCCGCCATAAAACAAAAAAGGAGGAAAAATCGGAACTTGGATTATTCTTTGCCTTGACTATTTTGTGCCTCTCAGAGTATGAACAGGGAGAGTTTGAGATAAGGAAGCTCTCAGGGCAAAAGTGCTGAGAGTCCTGTCTCAGCATGTGCTGAAAACAGCAATAGATTTATGCCTAGAGTAGCAAACCACTGACTCTCCTGATTTCCCAGTCTTGGCTGGGCCAGCTGGTTACCAGTCCCCCACACACTTGGGCATTCCCCATTTGCCTACTTGCTTCTTTGATATTTTTTATTTTTCTCTTTGATTTTAAATAAAAACGAGACTGCCCTTGGAGATGGGCTGCACCTTCATGGTGTGGTCCCTCTAGGCTTCTCATTGTTCTGCACATGGACTCTGAGTAATACTTTTTCATCCCGCCGCCACATGGCAGCATTCACTGCTCAGTCTGTGGTATTTGTAGGGTAAGGTAAAAGGTATCAGGCTTTTCTGCCCTCCCCCCATCAGGATAGATGAGGGAACCCTGTGATCCTGGGTGCATGCCTGATGGCGGGCACCTGAAGTGGGTCCACCTGAGCTAAGAGACTGATTTATAAGGGTGGTGCAGCAGAGTGCGGTGTGGTGGTAGTGTGGTGTTAAGGGTGGAGGAGTGGAGTGTACGGAGGAGTGTTGGGGCGACTACAAACCATGGCAAAGAGCATGTGGCTGCTAGAACCGTTCATAAACCTGCTCGGAATGGGTTGGTTGCTTTACAACTGGCGTAGACGGCAGGATGGTTCGAGGCAGGACAGCTCTACGCAGACGAAACCCTTTGAAATCTGGAGAGGGATCCCCGGATGTCCGGCCACGAGCAGATGGTACCCGGTGGCCGACCTCCTCGCCCAGTGGGCACCTCCCCAGGAATGGCCAGAGGTAGATGGATCCCCGGGGCAGTTGGAACAGGCCCTGTATGAAATAGAAGAAACCCTGAATGGATGCAGTGCCCGCGAGGCGGCAGGAGCCGTGGGATGGGTGTTTCTCACGGCTCTGCGAGAGTCAGGCAGAAAGAGCAATCTAGGATCCAGCAAGTACTGGGTGAGATGCGAGAAGAGATGCGAAAAGAGATGTGAGAAGAGATGCGGATACAGCAACAACATTTGAGGATTCTGGCGGAAGAAGTTCAGAGAAACTGGCCCACCCTTCCGGAGATGCCAGACTCCGTCTCAGGAAGGAAGGAGAGGGAGGCTGGCCCTTTGCCCGAATCGCAGCCGGTGGTGGCAAACCAGCCTGCCACCCCGGAGATGCCGGACTCCTCTGTAGAGGAGGAGGAGGCTGGTCCCGTGCTCGGGGCCCGCCTGGTGGTGACTCAGAAAATGAAGCGGCAGCGACCCATGGCCCCAGGGGGTCTGGCTGCGGGACCACCACAGATGACGGAATTTACTACCTATCGACCATACACTCAGGCGGAACTGGTGGACTTGGGCAAACAGTTCCACCAGAAACCAGGGGAACCCTTGGCAACCTGGCTGCTACGCTTATGGGACCTGGGGGTGGATGTGATTATTTGCACGGCTCAAGAGATGGAGAGACTGGCTTCTGTGACTTCACACCCATCCTTGAGACAGAGGCTGCAGAACAGCCGGCGGTATGGCCAGAGCGACCACACCTTCCTGGAGTGGATAATGGCTGCCGTACGGACAGTATGGGCTGATGCAGGAGACGTGCCGGAGACAGTAAGCAGATGGCAGACGTACGCCGAGCTGGTACAGGTACTTCGGGAATCGGGGATGCGGCAGGCCATGTTTAATGTGAATATGCGTGGTCCTGACGATGAGCTTTTCACAGCAGGAATGAGAGACTTGGTATTAAAGAGTGCCCCCTCATCTACTTTTGTATCTCTCATGGCAGTTCTAGCACCCTATGTGGGACATCAGATACATGACGTCACCACAATGATAGCCAGCTTGGGAGAAGTTGAGAGCCGGCGCTCTCAGAAAGGAATACGGGTAGTTTCTGAAAGGTCAAAAGGAATGCCAAGGAGGGCAAGGAGGCCTCTTGGCATCACAGAACCTATAAAAGTTACCCATAACCAAATGTGGATGGATTTAATAAGAGCAGAGGTAGATGGCACTAAAATAGACGCGCAGCCCAATGCATATTTATTGGAATTATGGCAGCAGCTGCGAGAAGCCCAGAGGTTCACACCCATGAGAAGGACTGCTGCTCAAGGGGAGCCTGGAAGCCCCAGGCCTCAGGCGCACGCCCTGCGCCTGGAAGACCACTTGCTGCCAGCCCCGTCCTCGGGTGATGGCCTGATATCCTTTGAATAGGGTGAGGGCCAAGGAACCCGTCCACAGGGGACGGGCGGGGACCGGAGGCCACATGTGGAGCTTGCCATCCCCTGGTCCCCGACTAACGTACAAAGGGTTTTAGCTCTAGTAGACATGGAGCAGAATGTACTCTGCTCTATGGAAATCCAGGAAGATTTCATGGGTCTTCTTGTTATATTGATGGCTATGGAGGCCAGAGTGTCAAGGTGACAGCAGTAAGACTCTGGGGATTGGGCGATTACCCCGAAAGAGTATAAAGTATATGTATCGCCCATCCCGGAGTACATCCTGGGGGTGGATGTACTACGTGGCTTATGGCTAGAAACCACAGTCGGAGAGTTTCGCCTTAGGGTGCGAGTGGTAAAGGCAGTGGTGAGAGGACACGCTAAGCATCCGCCCCTACAACTGCCAGTCCCTAGGCGAGTGACTAATACCAAGCAATATCGGTTGCCCGGAGGCTACAAAGAAATTACAGGCACAATATCAGAGCTGGAGAAAGTGGGCATTGTGCATACTGCCCACAGGCCCTACAATTCGCCAGTGTGGCCAGTGAAGAAGCCCGATGGCTCTTGGCTCATGACAGTAGATTATCGTGAGTTGAATAAGGTAGTTCCCCCCTTGCATGCTGCAGTGCCTTCAGTGGCAGACTTGATGGATCGTCTGAGCCACGAGCTGGGAATGTACCATTTTGTAGCCGATCTGGAAAATGTTTTTTTTCCGATAGATATAGCCCCAGGAAGTCAAGACCAGTTCGCCTTCACCTGGGAAGGCCAGCAGTGGACATTCACTGTGCTGCCACAGGGATACCTGCACAGCCCTACTCTATCATGGGCTGGTGGCAGCAGATTTGGCCCGGTGGGAAAGGCCATCTTCAGTGCGTTTATACCATTATATTGATGATATTTTATTGACAAGTGACTCTCTTACAGATCTGGAAAAGGCATTACCTCTCTTATTAACACACCTGAAAATACGCGGCTGGGCAATCAACGAAAGCAAACTGCAGGGGTCTGGACTGTCAGTTAAGTTCCTGGCAGTTGTTTGGTCGGGTAAGACAAAGGTTATCCCTGAAGCTGTGATAGATAAAGTTCAAGCTTACCCCACTCCAACCACACTGAAGCAGCTGCAAGCCTTTCTGGGTCTGCTGGGTTACTGGAGGGCATTTATACCTCACATGGCCCAGCTCTTACGACCCTTGTACATGTTAATACGTAAGGGAGCCAGGTGGGATTGGTCAGCTGAGGCAGACACAGCATTTGCCACGGCCAAACGAACTATAAAGACTGCTCAGGCCTTGCAGGTTTTTGACCCAGCCCGACCCTGTGAGCTCGATGTGCATGTGACTCAGGAAGGGTTCGGGTGGGGACTCTGGCAGAAATCAGAGAGGCTACGACAGCCTATTGGGTTCTGGTCCCAACTCTGGAAGGGGGCTGAGGTTAGGTATTCCTTAATTGAACAACAGTTAGCTGCGGTATATGCAGCCTTACTAGCCACAGAAAGTGTAACTGCCACAGCCCCTGTCTCAGTGAGAACCACTTACCCAATAGCTGGATGGGTACAGGACTGGACAACAAAGCCCCATAGTGGCACTGCTCAAATGCCCACTTTGGCGAAGTGGGGGGCATACTTAGAACAGCGCTGCACCCTGTCAACTAGCCCCTTAAGGGTGGAGTTGCAGGAGGTTCTTGGTCCTGTGACATATATTAGTATGGAACCAACTTCAGAAGCCTGTATAGAAGCCGAACCTGAAGCTAGTCCCTACAAGGAGGGTCGAGCACCGATTCCAGCAGAGGCCTGGTATACGGACGGCTCCAGCTGGGGCCAGCCAGCCTCTTGGACAGCGGTGGCTGTACACCCAGAAACAGACACTATTTGGTTTGAAACCGGGACGGGACAGAGCAGCCAATGGGCTGAACTGCAAGCAGTATGGATGGTGGTGGCCCATGAGCCTTCCCCTCTAGTAATCTGTACTGACAGTTGGGCTGTGTACAGGGGTCTGACACTGTGGATTTCCACGTGGAATCTAAATGACTGGACAGTTATGCATCGGCTATTGTGGGGCCAGGCCCTATGGAAAGATCTATGGGATCTGGGGCATCAGAAGCAGGTGACTGTTTATCATGTCACAGGACATCCCCCATTAGCCTCACCAGGCAATGATGAGGCGGATACCCTAGCCTGGGTTCGATGGCTTGAAACTGCTCCAGGGCGGGATGTTGCACAGTGGCTACACAGACGCTTGCTCCACGCAGGGCAGAAGACAATGTGGGCCACTGTGCGTGCCTGGGGTCTACCTGTAACTTTAAAAGAAATTCAGACTGCATGTGAAACATGTGTAGTATGTTCCAGGACTTACCCCCGGAGACCTTTTGCATCTACAGGCCAGGTGTTGCGGGGGCAGGTACCCCTGAAACGCTGGCAGATTGACATCATTGGACCACTACCTCGCTCTGATGGACAACAATATGCTGTCACCTGTGTGGACACTGCTACCAGGTTATTGGCAGCTTACCCTGCTCCACATGCGGACCAAAAGGCAGTGTTGGCAGCACTGGCACGCCTATGTGCTGCATATGGACATCTGCTGGTAGTGGAGAGCGATCAAGGGACTCATTTTACAGGAGCCCAGGTGCAGCAGTGGGCCAAGAACATGGGTGTTGAATGAAGTTTCACACTCCCTATAATCCCAAAGCTGCAGGGATTATAGAGAGGTATAATGGCCTACTGAAGCAAGGACTAAGAGCCACTGCCCCCACTCAGACGCTGGCCGGGTGGAGCCGACGTCTATTGGAGGTGTTGCAGACATTGAATGAGAGGAGCAGGAGAGGCGGCCTGGCTCCAGTGGAGGCATTGCTGCATCATGCCGCTGCTCCCATCCAATTACAAATAAAGACTTCAGACGTCTTACTAAAACTGGGACTTGGACAGCAGGGCAACATCCTATTGCCAGCCCCAACTGGAGTGGACCCAGGGCAGACTGTGGACTGGGAATGGCCCTGGACAGTGAAGGCTCCCCACATGCGGTGGGTGGCTCTGATAGCCCCTTGGGGTCGTGGCCTGGAGGCCGATTTACAGATTAAACCATGGGTGACTGAGCAGTGGCCGCCACAGGTGCGTGTTACCCACCCTGGAGTGGCAGATCAGCGGGCAATCCTCAAGGGGACATTTGTAAGAACTCTGTGGCCCATTATGAGCTCTCCACTCCTGCTGCATGTAGAACCCACTGATGCCTCTTCACCGGCAAAGCGAGTGTGGTACTCAAGACCTGAGAGGCCACTGATGCCAGCGACAATATTGTCCTCAGATGCCAAATTGGCATGTATATTGCCCGATGGGAGGGATCTCCCATTGCTGGTACCAGTAACTTCTCTGTCTTTCCGCCCCTAGGAAAATTGAGTTTAGTCATTTTGTGATGTATTTGCTTTTGTGGTCCATGGCTGCACTGTTTATGTTTGCTTAAAAAATTGTATATACGTAGACTATATGGCAGAAAACCCTGAGGGGGTGGACTGTAGGGTAAGGTAAAAGGTATCAAGCTTTTCTGCCCTCCCACCATCAGGATAGATGAGGGAGCCCTGTGATCCTGGGTGCATGCCTGATGGCGGGCACCTGAAGTGGGTCCACCTGAGCTAAGAGACTGATTTATAAGGGTGGTGCTGCAGAGTGTGGTGTGGTGGTAGTGCGGTGTTAAGGGTGGAGGAGTGGAGTGTACGGAGGAGTGCAGCAACTACAAACAACGGCGAAGAGCATGTGGCTGCTAGGACCGTTCATAAACCTGCTCGGAATGGTTTGGTTGTTTTACAGGTATTTTATGAATATTTTCAAGCATACAAAAGAGTTGAAATAACAGTGCAGAACACACCCTCTAGATCCCAGCATTAGCATTTGCCACATTTGCTTTATCACTTATCTTTATCCACGGATCCGTCTCTCTGTTCATCCATCTTATTTTTCTGATGCATTTCAAAGTTGGTTGCACATGTCAGCACCTTTCATTTCTCAACAACTGAGCATTCTAATTAGAGTTCAATTGGATTAAGATTTTTCTTTGAGATAAAACTTTATTTGGAGAAATGCGCAAATCTTAAGTATACTTTTAGAGGAGTTTTGACCCTTGTCAAGAACATTATGATATATTATTCTTTTCTCCAAAATATATGTTATCACCCCATATAAATATGATATATCAATACATGATATGTTATTCATCTTTAATCTTTCAGCAAATAAGTTAATCTATTTCTCCTTTTTCCTTTCATCCAAAAGACTTAGTCAATCATAAGACAGTTTAACTGTTTTCATATCTTCACAGCAAAATATTAACATATATCACTGTAGTAAACCATATACAGTTATGATAAATATTTGTATTATCAGTTTTATTAGACAAACTTGTGTTTACAAGTTTAATGGTGCCTGTAGCATCAGCTCATCAGAGCAAGAGATGGTCATTTCTTCTAGATAACGAATGTCTGAAGTTAGATGAAAGACAAGGAAATAGGGCACCTCTGGTGGCCCAGGGGTTAAAGTCTCAGCACTATCAAGCTATCACCAGCCACTGCGGCATGAATTGGATCCACAGCCAGGGAGCAAACCCACAAGGCACAGCAGACCTCTCCTGCTGCTCCCCTCAGCAGTGTATTTCAATAGATGCACCTCTTCTGCTCCTCACTCTGCCTCTGGTGAATCTTGTCACCCCCCACACCTCTGACCTACACCCCAGTTCTTGTATGTATAAATAAATAAAAATACATCTTTAATAAAAAAGAAAGACAAGGAAATGATTTCACTTATAATTAACCTGTATGCAGTCACCCAAATCACATCAATTCCTTTACATGAGTGCTACTGTAGGGTAAGGAAAAAGGTATCAGGCTTTTCTGCCCTCCCACCATTAGGATAGATGACGGAATTCTGTGGTCCTGAATGCATGCCTGATGGCAGGCACCTGGAGTGGGGTGTGGGCATAGGTAGATGGGATTCACCTGGGCTACGACTGGACTTTTAAAGGTGGTGTCACAGGGACGCCAGCAGAAGCTGTGAAAGAAGCAGAGAAGTAGAAGCAGAGAAGCCAAGAGAGCAGAGAAGCCAAGAGAATGCCAGAGAACCCAGAAAGAGTGAAGACTTACCTGGGGCTGGGAGGCCTGCCAGCCTCCTGGCCCCCCAGCACACACCCCTGCCTTCTGTGTACCTGGTAATCCCAATAAAAAACCTTCAAGAGCCACTTAGGACTCTGACTCCTCCTTTACCCGGTCTGCTGGATCATAGAAAACCTGTCCTGTTCCCCGTCTGGACTGGCCCCTGGATCCCCTCCTTGGTTTCCCTGCTCCTCCATTCTGTCACCACAGATATTGTCCTGGAAGCCAGAAAAGGCTCCTCGTCCGTGTCCTGGCGTCTCACCAGTCCCTAAGACCCACCCTCCAGGCAGGCGCCCGACTGTAGGGACAGGACGAGAGACTGCTGGGCATAGGTGAGGGGGACCGTAGGGTAAATAATTATCAGGCTTTTCTGCCCTCCTGCCATTAGGATAGATGATGGATCCCTGCAGTCCTGAATGCATGCCTGATGGCGGGCACCTGGAGTAGTGTGTGGGCTGAGAGACCAGGCTTATAAAAGCGGCATCACAGGGATGCCAGCAGACCAGCAGAGCGAAAGAACAAAAGGGAAGCAAAGGCCACGAGAGAACACCGGAGAGCCCAGGAAGAGTGAAGATTACCAGGGGCTGGGAGGCCTGCCAGCCTCCAGACTCCCTGGCACTCCAGTCTGCCGTGAACCTGGTAAATCACAAAAAAAGCCTGAAAAAGCCACCAAGGGCTCCAGGACTCCTCCTTTCCCCCGTCTGCTCAGGTCATAGAAATCTTGTACCGTACCTTCCAGCCGCTACAGTGACTAAGCCATGGGATCTCTCCCCACCATCTTGTGGGCGCAGGGCACCTTCCCCTCACAATTCCAAGACCCAAATGGGGTGCCTTTTGGCTGCAGTACAGAGACTACAAAAAAGAGGATGCATTTCCTGTCATTCTCATCCAGGTGTGTAATGAGGCCTCCACTGCCTGCTTATCCCTGGATTGTGTCCTCAGATCTTCTGAACTCCTGCCTGGCCAGCTCCTAAACTAGAGAACAAAGAAATCCTGGGGGAAGTTGGGAGTACAAATTTCAGTTCTTATGCCACAACTGAGACAGAAGGGAAAATACTGGAGACTCAAGTGAGAGACTCACAGCTGCTGATGGGGAAGCTGCCTTTGTTCTCATGAGACCAAGTGAAACACAAGGACTTTGGGAAACTAATGTAAATCTTCTGTTTCTGTTTAAAGCCCCAAAACAATTATTTCTTAAAAATGCAAATTTAAAACAAATGTTTTCTTATTAAATAAATTTATCAGGACCCCAAATTACCAGGCCCTGTGGGCCAGTTAAAAACCATTAGTGTGTCCCATATATTCTGGAAAGTTGTGTGCTTATTGTCGTTCAAGTCAAAGTATTTTTTAATTTCTTCTTTCATTTCCTCTTTAATCCAGTGGTCTTCCCATAGTGTGGATTTCAATCTCCATGAAATGGGAGTTTCCTTGCTTTCTTTTCATGGTTTATTTCTAGCTTGATGCCTTTGTGATCAGAGAAGATAGTTGGAATGATTTTGACCTTAATGTATCTGTTGATCTTTGTCTTGTGACCCAATATGTGATTGATTCTGGAGAATGATTTGTGCACACTTGAGAAAAATATGTAGTTGGATTTTTTTGGGTGCACTGTCCCATAGATGTCTATTAAACCCATGGGGTCTAGGTCTTTATTTAGGTCTCTAGTGTCCTTGCTCATTTTTGGTCCTGTTGATCTGTCCATTGGTGAGAGTGGGGTGTTGAAGTCTCCTACTATATATGCATTTTCTCTAATGTCTGTTTTCAGAGTTGATAATTGTCTTATATAAGTTGGTGCGCCTTCATTTGGTGAGTATATCCACACCCCTATGTTTATTACTGCACTATTTACAATAGGTAAGATTTGGAAACAACCCAAACGCCCAAAAATAGATGACTCGATCAAGAAGATATGGAATATATACACAATAGAATACTATTCAGCAATCAAAAAAGATAAACTCATGCCATTTGCAGTAACATGGATGGAACTAGAAAGGGTTACGCTCAATGAAATAAGTCAAAAGAAAAAAGAAAAATATCGCATGGTTTTCACTTATAGAAAGAATATTGGGGAACCAAATAAGGGATGGGGGAAAAAATTGTAAAGATAAAAAACAAAACAAAAAAAACAGGCAACTATAAATCAAACATTCTGCAGGGGAGGGAGAGGGATCAAAACTAGGATGGGAAGGGCACAAGGGCCTATGATGATGTTGCACAGGTGAATTGGTAGTGGGAATTCTATGGGACCACACCTGAGAAAAGAAAGTAAACATTGTACAAAAATGAACAATGATGTAAAATATATATAAATAAATTATTTAAAAAACAGTAGGGTGGGGGCTGACCTGGTGGCAAAAGGGTTAAAGTCTCAGCACTATCAATCACAAGCCACTGTGACATGAGTTCAATCCCCAGCCAGGGAGCTACCCACATGGCACAGCAGACCTCTCCTGTCTCCCCCGCTGTGTCCCTCAGCAGTGTATTTCAGTAGATCCACCTGTTCTTCTCCCCACTCACCCCCGACACCTCTAGCCTATACCCCAGTTCTTGTATGCTATGCATGAATAAAAATTTTTAAAAAATAATCCACTACGGTGACTGTCGGCAGTAAAGCCTCAGGGTAGGCTGTGTGGTGTAGAGTAGAGACTCCCCGTTCTCTTTTGAGGAAGGGAAGTTGTCCTCTCTTGAACCACTTCCTATTTACACTGACTGTTCATCTCAACCATAGACCCAGGGCTCTACTACTCCTGACCTCACTCATCATCTGGAGGCCAGCCCGTATCCTAGACCTAAGAAAAGTCCTCAAGTCAGTAAAAACTGCTTATAGTTTAATAAAAGTTCTCTATGACTTCACAAATAAAAACCAATTCAAAATTTAGTAGTTTAATTTAAAACATATTTGCCTTAAAATTATGCTGTTGAGAATTAGTACTTGATTTGTGTTTAAATGTGATTACTTAAAACAAAATAAAAGCTCATGGTATTCTGCAAAAAGAGTAATTAACCTGCTCTATGTCAACAACGATAAATTTGCTTCTTGATATTAATACCAAAACTTCCCTGTATGAAATTATATTCCAAAACACAAATCCAATTATCATTCCTTAGTTTTATTGAGTTTAATTATAAAAATTTGTTAAATACCTAAAATTATTTTATTTAAAATTACTGAACTTTCATGTTTACTTTTTGCTCCTTATTTTAAGGAAGCTGAAGTTTTGATGTCATGTAACTGAAAGGAAAATATTAAAACATGTGTTTAAGACTTCAGTACAAAGAGATGATAGTACAATAATTGCCTCAATATTTTACAGTCTAGAAAAAAATAAAACTCGGGTGTTATAAATCTGAATAAAGGTAAAGTAAAATGCGTTTTTTTTAAAAAAGGGTTTAATATCAAAATAAAGCTGGTTATCTTTGAAATAAAGTACGATAAAACAGAAAAGCAAAAGAAAATATTTAAAGTTAAGGGCATCTTAAAATAATTTTATGTGGGGCCTCCCTGGTGGCGCAGCAGGTTGAGCGCTGCGCTGTGAAGCTGTCCGCAGCCTCTGCAGAAGGGGTTTGATTCCTGACCGGCGAGGAAGAATCCCACATGTTGAGGCAGACCTCTCCTGTCTCATCCACTGTTTCCCTCAGCAGGGTCTTCAGTCTGTCTGCCTATTCTGCTCCCTGCTCTGTCTCTAGTGAAGTCTCTCACCCTCCAGCGCCTCTGACCTGTACCCAAATTCTTGGATAAATAAAATCTTAAAAAAAAAAAATCCAGAACATTTAAAAAAAAGAAAAATTTTATGTGGTCTTCTAACTGATTATAACAGCATTTAAATTAAACTTTAATATTTCTAGTGTGCTTATATGATACCAAACTTAAATTTTTGATTTTCAAGAAGAACTAAAGTATTCTTGAACTATCTTTACTAATTTTTAATAATACTGTCAGCATTGCTAAGCCTTACCAGAAAAATAAGATCTGCTCTGAAAAATCTTTGTCACTCTGGGTAATTAATTATTTTATTAAAATCTGTACATTTCTTTTTTTTTTTTTTTGTAAAGATTTATTTATGCATGCGTGCAAGAGCTGTGGTCCGGGCCAGAGATGCAGGCGGTAAGAGGATTCACCAGAGACAGAGTGGGGAGCAGAACAGGCAGACTGACTGAAATACACTGCTGAGGGTAGCAGAGGGCAAGACAGGAGAGGTCTGCTGCACCAAGTGGGTCACCTCCCTGTCCAGGGATCGAACTCATGCTTCAGAGGCTGTGGATACCTTCATAGTGCTGCATCTTAACCCCTTGCGCCACCAGGGAGGCCCCAAAAATCTGTACATTTCTTAATCTTATGCAAACTTCCATGACACCAAATATTCTAAAATAGTAAAGGTTTTACTGTGAAAGTCTTGAAAGGAATCCTAAGACATCTGATAAAGTTAGTTGTTTTTCTTGTGAAAATCAAGTTGGGTCAATTTGAGTGTATTAAAACCAGTCAAGAAACATTTTTTTGCCATTAAAAAAATGGTTACACCTTTTCAGCATAAAAATAAACTAATAGGAGTGTTCTCAAATTTACGAGTTCTTAAAATGTCATATATTCTGGTAGGTGGACCCTAGAACTGGCCTTACAGCAGCACCCATGTGATCACCTGCCTCCTTCAGGGCTCACAAAAAACAATTGTTAAGCCCTTCAACTATAACACACTGGACAGTTACTCAGGCGCCTGATAAAAATCCTGCATTATTTCAGGCTAGACTTGCTGAGGCCATAAAAAGTATATACTAATCTGGACCCAGGGGCTGTAAAAAATGAAGCCCTTCTAGCAGCCCCTTCATTAGCCTGCCTTGCCCTGGATCAAGAGCCTCAAACCCATTTCTCACACTTTTGGGGATGACCTTCAAGGTCAACAGTGACAGGGAGACCAGCCAGACTTAAAGAGAAGAGGAAGAAAGACCCAGTGTAGTGACAGGCAGGGATGGAGCAGTATCTCTATGATCCTACGCAGACGGGTAAAGGAGAGTCCTGGAGTCCTCAGTGGCTTTTTCAGGGATTTATTGTGCATTACCAGGTACATGGCAGGCAGGGGTGCTGGGGGGCCAGGGGGCCGTCGAGTCTTCACTCTTTCTGGGCTCTCTGGCATAATCACATGGGTCAGGATCCTAATGAATACTGTAGCACCAGGAAGGTACGAGCAGTTTTTCTATGACCTAGGCAGACGGATAGAGCCGGAGTTTGGAGCCCTCAGTGCCTTTCTCAGGCTTTTACTGATCTTTCTACACCATTTGTAGTGAGGTGACCAGGTGCAGGGCACGCAAGAGATCCCAGGGGTCAGGAGGCTGGCAGGCATCCCAGCCTCTGGTTAATCTTTACTCTTTCTGGGCTCTCTGGTGTCCTCTCATGGTCTCTCTACTGGTCTCTGCTATATGGACCTCTGTGACACCACCCTTATATGCCCGGTCGTGGCTCAGGCACCTGTTAAGCCCACAAGTGTTGATCATGGATGCTAATGGCCAGAGGGCGGAAAAACCTGATCACTTACATTCACCCTACAATCCACCCCCTCAGGGTTTTTCACCATAAAATCTACACAATAGTTTCCCTTGGCAAATATATGCAACCTGCAGCCATGACCCACAAAAGTAAACGATACAACTGAACATAGCAATGCACCAAAATACAACAGAATGCAACTAAGGCCAGGGAGGGCACCAACCTAGGGGTAAAAAGACCAGATTATTGTTGCCAGCGGATGATCCACCAATTCTGCTCCCGAAGGCTCTGCTTATGCAAGGGCATAAGCTCTTCACTCACGGCAACTTCAGGCAGCAGACTTGCCGGGGAAGAAAGAGAACCCGGATTAGTCATCCGGAGCTCATCCTGTGCCAAAGCAAGGAAAAAAAACCAATGGACTTGGACTAACAATCCTTCCAGAAGGTTGGGGGACGCTGGCAGGTGGATGTTATAGCCAGGCTTCCTGGCCTTCTCCAGCTATGGTCTTGTGGCAGGCGTGATTAATTAGCTTCAGGCAGAAGCTGGCTCTCAAAGAGAATTTTATTATGGTATTAGTTACTCACACTTACATTCATGTAGGCAGCCAACCCCAGGTTCCCAGAGGACCTCTGCCTGGAGACAGCAGCCATGACGTGTCTTAGTCGGGCTGGCCCCAGGTGGAGTCCACCGGCCATGGGAGTCTCTAGGAAGGGGGGCCCGAAGTCCAGATGGTCACACAGGATGCTGAGCCAGTCTGCAGCATGTGCTGCTGTCAGAGAGCAGCCGCCAGTTTGTGGGAGGAAGAACTGGGGAGTGGGGCTTGGTTGGCGGTGTGCGGTGAGGAGAGGTGCTGGCTGGAGAGCAGTCGAGTGCAAAGGGAGCCAGCGAGTCGGACTCCAGAAGAGTAGCCTCCGGCAAGGCCTTCCTCAGTGCCAGTTTGGGGACTGCTCCGAGTCAGCTTCATGAACCTGCTCCTTTTATCCATCCTTATCAGGTTTAGGCTCAGGCACCATCATTTTTTATCAGACTTTAACACTCAGGATGTTGACGCGGCCACTTTCACTCACGGCCCTTGCAGGCATCTTTTTTTTTTTTTTTGATTTTATTTATTTTTTTTTAATAATAAATTTTATTTTTATATTCCCCATACAATTTCAACCCCTCCATTCTGACCCCAATCCCTCCCCTCCCTCCCCCCACCCCACAAAAAGTGTCTCTGGTTCATAATTTTTGTTGATTTTCACTTTCTTATAGTTATTCAATTTCCTGGTCCCTTATTTAAGTTTTCTAGATTCCTGCTATGAGTGAGACCATCCGGTATTTTTCTTTTTCTTCCTGGCTTATTTCGCTGAGCATGATCCCTTCCAGTGTCATCCATGTTGCTGCAAATTGCATGTGTTTATCTTTTTTAAATGCTGAGTAATATTCCATGGTATATATGTACCACATCTTCTTGATCCAGTCATCTATTTTTGGGTATCTGGGCTGTTTCCAAAGCTTAGCTATTGTAAATAGTGCTGCTATAAACATAGGGGTGCAGATGCTCTTTGGAATTGATGTTTCTGTGTCCTTTGGGTAAATACCTAGGAGTGGAATTGCTGGATCATATGGAAGCTCTATGTTTAGTAGGTCCAGAAATCTCCACACAGCTCTCCATAGTGGTTGGACCAGTTTGCACTCCCACCAACAGTGCAGAAGAGTTCCTTTTTCTCCACACCCTCGCCAACATTTGTTGTTGCTAGTTTTTTTAAGATGTGCCATTCTCACTGGTGTAAGATGGTATCTCATGGTAGTTTTGATTTGCATTTCCCTGATTACAAGTGATGGTGAACATTTTTTCATATGCCTGTTGGCCATTTGCATTTCCTCTTCAGAGAAGTTTCTTTTTAGCTCTTCTGCCCATTTTTTGACAGGATTATTTTCTTTATTGTTGTTGAGTCTCATCAGCTCTTTGCAGATTTTTGTGATCAGTCCTTTATCATTAGTGTTGTGTACAAAAATGTTCTCCCAGTTGGTGGGGTTTCTCTTTGTTTTTGTTATTGTCTCTTTGGCTGTGCAGAAGCTCTTTAATTTGATGTAGTCCCAGCTGTTGATCTTTGCCTTCACTATCACTGCTTTGGGTGATGTGTCTGTAAAGATGTCTTTGATGTGCAAATCACATAGCGTTTCGCCTATATTTCCTTCTATGCATTTTATGGTTTCAGGTCTTATGTCTAGTTCTTTAATACATTTTGAGTTGATTTTTGTGTATGGTGTGAGGTAGTGGTCAAGCTTCATTCTTTTGCATGTAGTGACCCAGTTTTCCCAGCACCATTTATTAAACAAACTTTCTTTGCTCCAATGCATAGTCTTTGCTCCATTGTCAAAGATTAGTTGATCATAAATCTGTGGGTTTATTTCTGGATTTTCTATTCGATTCCATTGGTCTGTATGTCTGTTCTTGTTCCAATACCATGCAGTTTTGATGATTATGGCTTTGTAGAATAGTTTGAAGTCTGGGCGTGTGATGCCTCCATTCCCTTCTTTTTTTTTCAGGAGAGCTTTGGCTATTTGGGGTTTTTGGTGATTCCATATGAATTTCATCAATAATTGTTCTATTTCTTTGAAGAATGACATTGAAATTTTGATTGGAATAGCACTGAATCTGTAGATTGCTTTTGGTAGGATGGCCATTTTAATAATGTTTATTCTTTCAATCCATGAGCAGGGGATGACTTTCCATTTCTTTGTGTCTTCTTCTATTTCTTTAAACAGTGTTTTATAGTTTTCTTTGTATAGGTCCTTTACCTCTTTTGTTAGATTTATGCCCAAATATTTGATTTTTTTTGTTTTGATAATAAAAGGGATTTTTTTTTTATTTCTTCTTCTTCAGATTTATTGTTTGTGTATAGGATGGCTACTGACTTTTGCGTGTTGATTTTGTATCCTGCCACTTTACTGAACTGATTAATGAGTTGAATTAGTTTTTCTATGGAGTTTTTGGGGTTCTCTATGTATATTATCATATCATCTGCAAATAGTGATAGTTTGACTTCTTATTTTCCTATTTGGATTCCTTCTATGTCTTTCTCTTGTCTTATTGCTGTGGCTAGGACTTCCCGTATTATATTGAAAAGCAGTGGTGAGACTGGACATCCTTGTCTTGTTCGAGATCTTAATGGAATTGCTTTCAGCTTTTCACCATTGAGAATGATACTGCCTGTTGGCTTGTCATAGATGGCCTTTATGATGTTGAGGTATGTTCCTTGTATCCCAAGAATTTCAAGGGCTTTTATCATGAATGGGTGTTGCACTTTGTCGAAAGCTTTCTCAGCATCTATTGATATTATCATATGGTTTTTATATTTCTTTTTGTTGATGTGTTGGATAACGTTGATTGATTTTCAGATGTTAAACCATCCTTGTGACCCTGGAATGAATCCTAATTGGTCATGGTGAATTATCTTATGGATACATTGTTGGATTCTGATAGCTAAAATTTTGTTGAGGATTTTTGCATCAGTGTTTATTAGGGAGATTGGCCTGTAGTTTTCCTTTTTTGTGTTGTCCTTATTTGGTTTTGGTATTAGTGTAATGTTGGCTTCATAGAACGTGTTTGGTATTGTCTCTTCCTTCTCAATTTTTTGGAAGAGTTTGTGAAGGATAGGCACTAATTCATCTCTGAATGTTTGGTAGAATTCATTTGTAAATCCATCAGGTTCGGGGCTTTTGTTTTTGGAGAGGTTTTTGATTACCATTTCAATTTCGCTGCTTGTAATTGGTCTGTTTAGGTGTTCTATTTCTTCTTTATCTAGCTTTGGGTGATTGTAGAGTTGTAGGAATTTGTCCATCTCCTCTAGATTGTTGAACTTATTTCCATATAACTGTTCATAGTAGTTACTGATTATTCTTTTGATTTCTGCTGTGTCCGTTGTGATTTCTCCTCTTTCATTGATGATCCTGTTTATTTGTGCTTTCTCCCTTTTTTCCTTTGTGAGCCTGGCTAGGGGTTTGTCTATTTTGTTGATTTTCTCGAAGAACCAGCTCTAGGTTTCATTAATCTTTTGGATTGTTTTTTTAGTTTCGATTTCATTTATTTCTGCTTTGGTTTTTATTATTTCTTTTCTTCTACTGGTTTTGGGGTTTTTTTGTTGTTCTTTTTCTAGATCTTTGAGCTTCGAGATTAGGTTGTTTCTTTGAGTTCTTTCTTGTTTCTTGATGTGAGCTTCTATTGCTATATATTTTCCTCTTATTACTGCTTTTGCTGCGTCCCATACATTTAGGATATTGGTGTTCTCCTTGTCATTCAATTCAAAGAATTTTTTAATTTCCTCTTTCATCTCCTCATTAGTCCAGTGGTCTTCCAGTAGTGTGGTTTTTAGTCTCCATTAGGTAGGAAAGTTCCTTGCCTTCTTTTTATGGTTTATTTCTAGCTTGATGCCTTCATGGTCAGAAAAGATGGTTGATATGATTTCAATCTTGGTGTACCTGTAGATGTTTGTCTTGTGCCCCAGTATGTGATCGATCCTGGAGAATGATCCGTGTGCGCTTGAGAAAAATGTGTACTCCGTTTTTGGGGGGTTTAGTGTTCTATAGATGTCTGTTAAGCCCAAATGCTCTAGGTCCTTATTTAGAGCTTTAGTTTCTTTACTTATTTTTTGTCTTGTTGATCTATCCATTGTTGATAGTGGTGTGTTGAAGTCTCCCACTGCATATGTGTTTTCTCTGATGTCTGTTTTCAGAGATGACAACAGTTGTCTGATATATTTTGGTGCTCCTTCGTTTGTTGAGTATATGTTAATGAGTGTTATTTCTTCTTGAAGTATTGTCCCCTTGATCATAATGTAGTGACTGTTGGGGTCTCTTTTTATTTTTTTGAGTTTGAGATCTGTTTTATCTGATATAAGTATAGCTGTTCCTGCTTTCTTTTTTGGTCCATTTGCTTGTTGGATTGTTTTCCACCCTTTAACTTTGAGTCTATTTTTATCTTTTGTAGCTAAATGTGTTTCCTGGAGACAGCAAAAGGTTGGGTTTTGTTTCTTAATCCAGCCTGTGACTCTGTGTCTTTTTATTGAAGAGTTTAGTCCATTTACATTTAGAGTTAATATTGATATGTTAGCATCTGTATTTGCCATTGTGTTTGTCCTCCTTTGATTTTATTTATTCTTTTAATAACTTTTTTTTTTTTGCCTTCTTTCATTGTTATTCATCCCTCTGAGGTTCTGGCTTTAGGATTCCTTGTAGTATTTTTTGGAGTGGGGGTTTAGTTGTAATGAAATTCCAGAGTTTCTGTTTGTCTGGGAAGGTCCTTATTCTTTCTTCATAGAGGAAGGATAGCTTTGCGGGATAGAGTATTCTTGGTTGAAATCTGTTTTCTTGGAGTCTGTTGACTATGTCCCTCCACTCTCTCCTTGCCCGTAGTGTTTCTTCAGAGAAGTCTGATGTCAGCCTGATTGGTTTTCCTTTGAATGTTATCTGTTTCTTCCCTCTTGTCAGCTTCATTATTTTTTCCTTGTCCTGGATTCTTGGGAGCTTCACTATTATGTGTCTTGCTGTATTTTTCCTTTCATCGTGGAAGTTTGGTGTTCTTCTTGCTTCTTGTATATCAATTTTAGCTCCTTCTTCACATTTGGGAAGTTCTCTTCAATTATCTCCTGGAATATTTTCTGTGTTCCTACATCTCTCTCCTCTCCTTCTGGTATTCCTATAACTCTTATATTTCCTTTCCTCATGGAGTCAGATAGTTCCCGAAGTCTTTCTTCGGTCTTTTTCCTTCGTACTTCTCTTTCCTTTTCTGTTTTGGTTCTTTTTATTTCTGTGTCTTCAAGAGTACTTATTCATTCTTCCATTTCATCTATTCTGCTTTCATTGCTTTTCCCAGAGTTCTTTAGTTCCTCCATTAATTCTTTGATCTCCTGCATTTCTTTTGCTTCCCTCTTTAAGGACTCAATTTCATTCTTCTGAGCATTGTTTTCCCTCTTTAGGGACTCAATTTCCTTCATGAGTTCTGTCATTTTTTTAATCATGGCAAATTTAAATTCTCTTTCTGGAAGGCTCAGAAGTTCTTCCAAGTTACTGTCGTTGCAATCTGGGAGGTGGTTTTCTTTTTGTGGTGTGCTTTTTTCCTGAGGGGTTGTTAGGTTGCGTGTGGTTCTTCTACTCCCTACTGTCTGTTTTCTAATTTGTCGTATGCATTGGGATACTGTGTTGCTGGCACTGGCTGGCATCTTGGGTGAGCTTCTCCGCTCCCCTCTGGCTTCTCCAGGATCCATCTGTCGGTGTCAAGCGGTCTTTACTGAAGAAGGGTCCCTGTTCTAAAATGCCGATGTGGGGACACACTCCCCTGTGTGCTTGGTCTGCCCTGGCGGTGGGTTCCCGTTCCTCCTCTGGGTTTGGACTGCAGGCCAGATGGGGCCTGGCGTGGGCCAGCTTCCCCGCTCACCTCTGGCTCCTGAGGGAGCCTTCTGCAGGCAGTCTTTACTGAAGAAATGTCCCTGTTCTAAAATGGCGATGCGGGACGCACTCCCTGCGTGTCCGGTCTCAGGTACACTCTTCTGCGCGCCCGGTCTGCCCTGGCCGTGGGTGCCCGCTCCCCCTGTGGGCTCAGACTGCTGGTCTGAAGGGGCCTGGGGTGGGCTAACTTCCCAGCTGGCCAGGGGCTCCGCCTTCTGCTGGTCAAGTGGTCTTTTCTGAAGAAAGGTGTTAGTGACTTTTTTTCTGGTCGCTAGGTGGCGCCAGAGATCTCTCCTAGAGCCCTTGGGGAGCTGTGTTTTTCACCCGGTGTGGCAGGGAACAAAGTGGGAATGGTAAGGAAAACCTCAACGGCTTTGGAGTGCTGTGTCTGCCTTGTGCCCCATCGACGTGTAGGACCCACGCCCTGAATTTCATGCCCCGGGTCTCAGTTCCAAAGCCCTCAGGTTTAGGACGCGAGCTGTAGCCCAGTTCAGTGGCCGCAGCAATGGCGCCTTTTGCACCCCGCTCCCGTGTCCGGGTGCCTGGTTTCTGATTACTCAGTGAGGGACTTTCACCTCATTGAGGGCCCCCGCGTGTCTCCCCGCAAGCCTAGGTCTCAGGTGCGGGGACCTGGGCAGCCGCTATCCCAATCCGTGTTTGCTTTTCAAGTGCGTCGCTTTTCCGCGCTTGCAGGCATCTTAATACAAGATGTAAGTTTCAGTTACACTTTTAGTCAATGTATTTATATTGCTTGTAAGCTTTATGTGTTCATTGCAGGTCTCAGCCACAAGCCCACACACCGCATCCACCCCAGAATGCGCTCATTCTGAGACTGGTGACACAATCTGTACTCTTTTGGGGGTAACCCCGTAATCCCCAGGGTACTCACTGTTGTCACCCCAACACTCCGCCTTCACACCCACCAGTGTGACATGCAGACCCTGCACTCAGGCCAGCCCTTGGCACATGCACATGGGTCGGGGATCCATGGACACAAGCTCCACATGCGGCCTCTCTTAGAGCCACAGTTCTCAACCATGGGCATCACCACAGCCACATTCCTGGCCCACCCCGCAAGGACGGGTCCTCAGCTCCTCTCCCTTATTCAAAGTGAACAGGTGATCACCCACAGGTGCTTTTAAGAGGCTCCCCTGCCTTCTTTAGCATCCTTTCAGCTGCTTAACAACCGTTCAGGGCTTCCCAACCTTAACATCAGCTTTTGCCTTGTCCAAGTTGGCTTTTGGATCCATCTCCTCTGCCTGGCTGCAGAGAACCTCACACAAGACTGCTTTGGGCCACCAAGGCCCACTGGCCATGTGTAAGGGGCAGGAAGGGACAACACAGCAGGTTTTCTAAGATCCAGCAGACCCGGTAAAGGAGGAGTCAGAGTCCTCAGTGGTTTTTTGCAGGTCTTTTATTGGGGTTCACCAGGTACATGGCAGGCAGGAGTGCTGGGGGGCCGGGAGGCTGGCAGTCCTCCCAGCCCCTAGCAAGTCTTCACTCTGTTTGGGCTCTCCGGCCTTCTGTGCTTCTCTCTCGGCTTTTGCTACTTCTTTCTCGGCTTCTCTTTCTGCTTCTCTTTCAGCTTCTGTTCGTTCTTGGCTTCTACTGGCATCCCCGTGATACCGCCCTTAAAAGCACAGTCTTAGCCCAGATGAATCCTATGTACCTATGCCCACACCCTACTCCAGGTACGCACCATCAGGCATGCATTCAGGACTGCAGGGATCCATCATCTATCCTGATGGCGGAAGGGCAGAAAAGTCTGATATTTTTCCTTACCCTACACCATGCCTTGATTTTCATCTCCTGGGATGTTCACATAACCCCACCTACCCCAGGGCCCATAACCATAACATCCACCTGCCAGTGTCCTCCAACCATCTGGCAGGGTTATTATCCAAGTCCATCGTTTTTTTTTTCCTTGCTTCAGCACAGGGCGAGCTGTGAATGACTAATCCTGGTTCTCTTTCTTCCCTGACAAGGCTGCTGCCTCAGGGATCGTGGGCCGGTCCTTGTGGGTGGGCCGTCTCCTCCTCCACTTGAGGTCTTGTCCTGAAGCTCCTGGACCTCACCCACCTCCTGTGCTCCTGTAGTGTCTTTAGCTCTTCCTGCAGCTCCTGGACTTTGGTCACCACTTGTGCTGCACCGGTGCCTCCAGCGCTGTCACAGGCTTACGGTCTGCACCCCTCAGTCCCTCCAAGGTCTTCAGAGGGCCGCATACCTGTCTGCATCCAATCATCCTGCCGACTACACCATTGTAGCGCCAGCAAGTTACAGAGCATGTTTTCTAGGATCCAGGCGGACAGGAAGAAAAGGGGGAGTCCTGGAGCCCTCGGTGGCTTTTGCAAGCTTTTAATGATCTTTCTACACCATTTGTAGTGAGGCAACCAGGTGCAAAGCAGGCAGGGAGGCCCGGGGGCCAGGAGGCTGGCAGAGAGGCCTGGGGCCGGGAGGCTGGCAGGCATCCCCAGTCTTTGCTCTCTGTGGGCTCTCTGGTGTTCCCTTGTGGTCTTCTCACCAGTCTCTACTGCATGCGCTGCAGGGGATCCTCTGCAGCCCCGTCCTCTGCCGTTGCCCTTACATGCTCTGGCTCAGGTGCGCCTGCTCACACACGCCCACACCACGCTTCAAGTGCCACCATCAGGCACACGTGTAAACCCACAGTTGTGGATCATGGATGCTAATGGCGGGAGGGTGGAAAAACCTGAGCACTCCCATTTATCCGACAAAACCAACATCATGCCAAAGAAAAAGATGTGAATTCTCATACCATAGGGGTCTCTGTGAGTCAAAATCTGATAGAGGGAAAGTGCAAAAACCCTCCCACCTGAAATGGAAATGGCGCTTGCACTTGAGGGCCAGGTCAGGGCCTCGCAACTGCAGGAAGAGACGGTGCCGTAAGGTGTGTTAGTCTGCTCTTTGCTCAAACCATATTTGCTCTCAGCCTGAAGACAGATGTGCCACCTAATAATGCTGCTGAGTTATGTTGGGACAGCTCACTGGCTCCTTCCTGGCACATCCAAGGGGCACGGCAGCCCCCCTGACCTGACAGGAACCTGCCCACAGTCTGTGGTGCTGAGACGGCGCAGGCAGGGGAGCAGGGCTGGGCCTGGAGCACACAATGACCCTGACAAAGCTCAGACTCAGGCCTCTTGATGCACCTGCTGATGGACTGGCCATTGGACTCTGGACACTGGAGTTTGAAGGACACATTGTAAAGTGAACCCCTTTATAAAGAAGGTTAAATAGGACCTCTGGTGGCACAAGGGGTTAAGCCTCAGCACTACGAAGCAATCCACAGCCACTGCAGCCACTGCAGCATGAGTTCTATGCCAGGCCAGGGAGCTACACACATGGTGCAGCAGACCTCTCCCATCTTGCCTGCTGCCCCTCTCAGCAGAGGGGAATACGCTGAATACAGAGTATATCACTGTATGCAAATACACTGCGAAATACACTGAAAATATACAAGGAAACACACTGAAATACAGTGTATATCAGTAGGTCTGCCTGTTCTGCTCCCCACTCTGTCTCTGGTGAATTCTCTCACCCCCCACATCTCTGGCCTGCACCCCAGCTCTTGTATGCATAAATAAATAAATCTTTAAAAAAAGATTATTTTTCACAGCAAAAAAAAAAAACAGACAATTATAAATCAGAGACATGCTCAGGGGAGGAGGAGAGAGAGGGATGAGAAGGAGGGAGGGAGGAGCACAGGGGACTGAGGTGATGGTGCACAGGTGCATTGGTGGAGGAAATTGTATGGGGACTACATAGGGTGGGCGAGGGGAAGCAAATGTTGTTTAAAAATGACTAATGTTCCTGTTCTGTTTCCCACTCTGTCTCTGGTGAATCCTCTCACCCCCTGCACCTCTGGCTTATATCCCAGTTCTTGTATGCATAAGTAAATAAATCTTAAAAAAAATAAAAAAATAAAATGAATAATGTTGTAAAAATTAAAATAAAAAAAGAAAAATATTTCGTGGTTTTACTTATAAGAGGAATGTAGGGGAACCAAATGAGGGATCAGGAAAAAATTACAATAAATTAAAAAACAAAAAATTAATAGGCAACTATTAATCAAAGATACTCTGCAGGGGAGGGGGGAAGGGATCAAAACAGGGGAGGGAAGAAAACAAAGGACTAGGGTGGTAGTACATGGGTGAACTGGAATTTTATGGAGACTACACCTAAGAGGAGAAATCATGCATTGTACAAAAAAGGAGGAATGATGTAAAATATATGTCACAATATAAATACATATAATAATAAAAAAAAATTTTAAAAGAAAAAAGCAGTCTTTTGGCTTCAACCCCCAGTTACAGCCTGACTAGGACAGTCCAACCCAGATTAATCCCCTGTTACTGTCTATAAAATTCTGCAACAACAAAAATCTTTGATAATGACTTTGTCCAGGGCCTTGCCGGTTTGTTCTCATCTTCCTGCCCAAGGCCGCTCCTGAAACCACGTTCTACCAGACCGTCAGTGTGGCCAGGAAGCATCCTGGCTTGACCCCCCTGTCTGTGTTTACTGGGGCCGGAGGTGCTGGAGCAGTGCTGCGTGCCATGTGTCTGCCTTTGGTCAATCCAGACCTCAGGTGGGACAGAAAAAAATAACCTAGACCCTGGAACAAATGAGGTTCCAGTGATCCACACAAGTTCTACCCAAGAGCATAGATGACAGCACCCTGAAGAAAGAAGGCCCAGACTTCTAAATGAATATTTCACTGTAAAGCTACTTAAGAGAAAGGTTTTCTACGTAAGAGGAAGATTGTCCAGAAGCCATCTGCACAATTTTCCACTTAACCAGGAGATACTTCCCTTGTAGTGAACAAAATCATGCTGGTATTTTCTATTGCTTAATAAATACCTGAATCTGGGCCTCTCCGGTGGTGCAGCGGTTGAGCGCTGGGTTGCGAAGCTGCCCGCAGCCTCTGCAGTGTCGGTTCGATCCCCCGGCTGCCGGGCGAGGGTCCCACATGGCACGCAGACCTCTCCTGCCGCCCGCTGCTCCCCTCAGCAGTGTACTTCGGTCCTTCTGCCTGTTCTACTCCCTGCTCTGGCTCTGGTGAATTCTCTCACCCTCCCGCGCTTCTGACTGTACCCAGTGCTTGTATAAACAAAAGAAACAAACAAACAAACAAATAAATAAAAAACATGACTCTCTATAAAAAAAAAAAATCAAAAAAAAAAAAACTTCAAAAAGTGAAATGAGGGCCTCCCTGGTGGCGCAAGGCTTAAGTCTCAGCACTGTGAAGCTATGGGCCGCCATGGCAGCACGAGTTTAATCCCCAGCCAGGGAGCTACCCACATGGCACAGCAGACCTCTCCTGTCTCCCCTGCTTCTCCCCTCAGCAGTGGATCTTCCTGTTCTGCTCCCCAATCTGTCTCTGGTAGGTCCTCTCACCCACCAAGCCCGGCACCTCTGGCCTATACTCCAGTTCTTCTACAAAATAAATAAAATTTTAAAAAATGTTAGGGCCTCGCAGTGGCACAGTGGGTTAAGCGCAGCACTCTGAAGCTGTCTGCAGCCTCTGAAGTGCAGGTTCGATTCCCGGCCTGCCAGAGAGATTCCCACATGGCACTGCAGATATCTCCTGTCTCACCCACTGCTCCCCTCAGCAGTGCTTTTAGTCTGTCGGCCTGTTCTGCTCCCTGCTGTGTCTCTGGTGAATCCTCTAACCCTCCCGCAACTCTGGCCTATACCATAGCTATTGTATAAATAAAATAAATCTTGAAAAAGAAAAGAAACATTTTAAAAAAATGTTACAGGGTCTTATTTTTCCTCTGCAAAGTAGGAACCTATCAGGTAGTGGGAGAACACAAGGTCTTGGCCTCACCTAAACAAGCTTCAAACAGCCCCCTCCCCCAGTTACAGAAGCACTGACTGACCTCCAGGAAGGTCACCCTCTGAGTTCCTGGATCCCCCTCCCCACACATCCCCCATGGCAGGAGCCATTGTCCCATTCTGTAGCACGTGTCCCAGGCAGCCAGCTGGTTAGCAGCTGCCCTGCCCAGCAACCCTGCCTTCTGAGGCCCGCATTTCTGATGACTCCCTTTCCCCTGACCATCAAAGCTGGAGCCCCCCACCCCCTCTGCACCACCCCTGTCCGCAGCGGTGTGACTGTGTGCTCCAGCCCCTGCAGGACACGCTGCAGAAGCCTGCCCTGTGCACAGGCTCACACATGCGGGTGCAGACGGGGCTTTGGGTCTAGTGCCAGAGCTGAAGGGAGTGCTCACTGCTTCAACAGAGCTTGTGCCAGACGCAACAGCACCAGGATATGGTGCCAGAGGATCAGACGTGGTGCACAGCTCTCAGAGGAGGCCGCATACAGGTCAGCAGTGATGGTCAGCAGAGATGCCAGTGTCACAGCCCGTGGAGATGCCATTTGTACCAACAGCAAGCAGCCTTCAAGAGGCTGGGCATAAGCCACCAGCAAACAGCACCTTTGAAAACACCAGGGACAGCCTGATGATGCTCTCTGCAGGCAGTGTTAGAGGCAGGGCCAGAGGGACTTGTAGTGATCAGGTCTCCGGAAAGGTCTCAAAGGTATGTTGAGGTCTCGAAGTCTGTAGAGGTCTTTACAAAGATCTTTCTAGGAGTACTTACAAATCTGACCTGCAGCCATCTGTCACATGGCTCAAGCTGGCTGCTGCTCTGGCTTATAAACTCTTCAAGCTTGATTGGTCCCTTTATAATTTCAGCTGCTTGGTTGGTGTCAGTTGAGCTCCACTCAGATTGGTCCATTTAGAGCCCTGAATGGTCTCATAAACCTTTAATGGTATCTGTGAGAGCTTGAATCTGATTGGTCCATTTAAAATTCTGGCACTGTATCCATAAATGAAACACCTCCAGTGTGTCAAGATGCCTGAGGTCAGGTAGTCTCACCTTGGAGTGCAGGCCGCTGTCACTCAGAGCACATTAGGTGGGTCCACAGGCTGCACACAGTAAGGTCCCCTCTCCCCACAGCATCATGGATCACAGTGGGAATGGGCTTCAGCAGGACCAGATACTCACCTGGGCACTCAGGCACCCCTCTATCACAGCCTCCCAGGCCGGTCTCCCATCTGCCACAGCACAGCCCAGGTCAATGCTGCCAGAACTCAGGATGCCCACAGGCTGCATGCTGAGCTTGGGGCCTGGCACAACATGGGCCTCTCTCCCCGTGGCTTGTGTCAAACCTTGCTGCTGAAGCGATCACCGCAAAGCCCGTCACATCCCACTGATCGCACCAAGTTGCAAGGATCCTCATTTAATGTAGCTACTGGAAAATGACCAATGGCCAATTCTACCCCAGAGGACAATCTGCCTGCCGGAGGACAAACCCACTGGGGCTGCTGTCCCCTCTTAGGTGGCTCCTGGCAGCATGGACAGGTGGTTCTGAGAGTGGTTCTGAGAGTGGCCCCTTGGTGGTTCTGAGAGTGACTCGGCTGTGACAGTCTGGCAGAAGCTGTGGCCACAAGGAAGTGCTCCCCGGGCCCCCGTCTGCAGGCAGACGCTGCAGGTCACCTCGGTCAGGTGGGTCCAGTCATGGCCCCGAAGTCATGACTGTCCTGCAAGGTGGGTGAGGAAGAGGAACAAACAGAGGGCAGAGGAGGCGTTAGAGTACCGGTGACCACACCTGCCCTGGTCAGGCCGCAAGAGCCGCCTCCCTGCCCCACACACTCTCACCCTTTCGAGTCTCTGCTCCCCACGGCACCGCAGGCCTTTCTCAATATGGACTCTCACCTGCCTTCTCTGCTCCCCACACCAGGCAGGGAGGGCTCACAGGGCCTGGCATCACCTCCACTTTCTCTCCCACCTCACCTGCCTCCATCACCAGAGCAACATCAGGAGGAATTTTTTAAATTCTACTTATTAATAATAAGACGGCCTGGGCAGATAGTGAGGCGCCCGTCACTAAGAGGACCCATTCTGGATGTTTCCAGTGGATGTGACCACACTGAGGCCTCAGCCTCCTCAGCTCAGAGACCCTTCCTCACTGTAGCTGCCACAGCAGGGGGGCCCTGGGTGGTCAGAGCCCTGGATCCCCGCTGTGTGGCCTGGGCTGTGCTTCTGAGCCTCACTCCCACTGTCATTAGTTACGCTGGGATCATGGTATCTGACAACTCACAGGGTGTCGTGGGTTAAACTGAACAATCCATGCAAATGTTTGTTTTATTTTCATTGTTGGATTTTTCTCCACTTTTTTTTTATTTGCATCATGAAAACTCAATTCCACACTTTCTCCCTCTCCCAGATCTTTTTTTTTTTTTTGTGATTGCACAGCATTGTTACAGCAACAACAAAAATAAAAGAACTTTTATAGTAAAAATCTAACCTCCAATTCCAGTAGCAAATGCCGTAATGACACTTACCTTTCTGTGTTCTCCTCCCGTGTGGCCATGAATACAAGGAGATTCATCCTGAACACTATAGTGGGGAGGGAGGTGGGAGAACCAGCCTGAGTTTGACTTGAGATCCTCTCCCTGCTGCACATGGAGGGTGACCCTGGAGAGATGGGAGAGCCCCAGAATGAGAAAGAAACATCACTTCACCCCCTCTAATGTTGCACCTTCCAGCAAGAGCTGAGGGAGACCCTGCTCCATCTCTCCCTCCCTTCCTGGACTGTGGACAAAGGCTCAGCTCAAGAACTGGGGTGACCTGGGCTAATCCTGCCCCTGGGCCAGGCCAGCAGGGCACACACTCCTCCCTCCAGCTCTGGTCTAGAGAGAAAGTAGCTGCAGCCCAAGGTGCTCCCTGACTCTGAGGTCTGTGGGTTTTCTACAGTGACTTCAAAGGAGAAAAATGTTGGGGTTGGGGGAGGGAGCTGTCAGGGGTGAAAGTGCCACCACATCCTAGCAGGGGCCTGGAGGGGCATCCTGCCCAGTTCCTTACACCTCAAGCCAACCATGAGATATTTCTAAACCTCCTCCTCTTCTTCAGGTCCAATGTTTTTTCAGTCCTGCTCAAAAACTGCTTCTCCGTGGAACTGTATTTCCTGAGGTGTTGTTCTGACTCTCTTTACTCTCTCGTGCGATTTGACTTCATTTATTCTGGGGCTTAATGTTAATTGACTTCCCATCGTCTTATGTTCTGTATCCTGTCGTTCCTGTTACACACACACACACACTCCCCTCTCCTTGGGAAGCAGACCCTCACTCAGCACTGGGGTTACTCTGACCCTCTGTCTCTGGTCCCCTCAGAGCCGCCCTCTCTGCAGTGTCTCTACTCAGCGGGGTCTGAGCAGCCCCAGGAGTCCCTGCACCTCCTGCCTCTGACCTTGTGGGAATCCAGCCCCTCAGCCTGCATGACAGTGAGGAGGCGAAGGCAAAGTCCTGAGGTCAGTGATGGATGGAGGAGACAATTATTTTTTTCTTTTGCTTAAGAACTTCTCTTTTTCCCCTCATTGTTTATTCAGCTGAGGTAACACTGGTTTACACACTGCATGACTTCAGAGGCACGGGGTCACACCTCTTCAGATATTTGTTATCACTTCCCACCCACCTAAGGGCCCCCATAATCCTCCACAATAGCCCATTGGGCCCTCTTCCTATCTTGTTTCCTGCTCTCACCCCTACCCCATACCTTCTATTCTGCAGTCAGTATTCCATTGTGTATATAGCTCGTGTTCTTTATCCCCTCATCTGCTGTTGGGCACTTAGGTTGTCTCCATCACTTGGTTATGGTAGACAGTGCTGTAGTGACCATAGGAGGCGCATATTCCTCAGAATTAGTGTTTTACCTTCTTTGGATAAATACCAAGTGAAAGGTCCATGCAGGAGGCCAGAATGCAGAAGCCAACCAGGAAGCCCACCTGGGGGGCAGGAATGCAGATACCTACCTGGAAGATTCAGGCAGTGAGCCTCCCCCCTCCACCTTGGAGTCTCTTCTCAGACAAAGAACCTCTACCAGCCCCAGGAACCTTTTCAACCCTACAAACTTTTCCCACCATACGAACCCAAATTCCCACCTGAACCCTCCTCACCCTATAAAACCCTGCTTCCCCCTAACAATGACCCCCACCTTGGGTGCGTGAGGTCCGCCCAGGGTGCAGTAAACTTTCCCTCCCTTTGAGAAATGTAGCCTGGCTCTCCTTTTCTAATGGAATTCCTGACATGGGACAGGCCTATTTTTGAATATTATCCACAGGAACAGGACTGTACCTGTGTGGTAGCCATAGAAAAGGGAGCTACCAGGTTACCGCCCTGCCCAAGGAAGTGTGGGGCTGAGCAGGGATGAGAAACTAAGGAAGAGGAGGATGACGTGAAGCAAGATGGGGAAAGAAGACTGGAGGAGGCACATGGAGCAGAGAGACATGTGAAGAAGAAGCCAGGCTTGCTCCTCAGGCTTAGACTTGTGCCAGGGAGTTGGGGACAGGGAGAGACACATGCGAAAGAGACAAAGACGTGGGTGAGAGGCCCAGGGGAGGCTGACAATGGCAGCTGTTATCTTGATGCGAATTTTGACTTTGCTCTTGTCCTTCCAGACTTGCCTGGTCTGTCCTGCCCCTGTCCCATGGGTCTCTACCAGTAGGTGCCTTAGTCTTGTGGCAGGATTTGGGGCCTCAGTGGGCCTGCTTTGAGCCAACCCTGTTTGGCTGGGCCTTAATTGATTAAGGGCCTTTAATTGATTCATTTGGGAACTATTTTAACTATATTCTTTCTCTTCTCTTTCACTATTGCACACTAATTCTCTATTGCACACTAATTGTATTAAAGTTCTTTTCTATTGAAGGTCTTATGCATTAGAGTACATTTTGTCTTTATGGAGCTGATGACAGATCCCATGTAAAGTGTGCAGGTTTGGGGGTCCGGGGAACCCCTCATTCTGCCTGCCAACAGGACCAGTCTCCATTCCCACCCACCATGTACCAGAGTTCCTTTTCCTCCTCACCCTTCAATGGGTTATTCTCACAGGTGTAACGTGGTACCTCATTGTGTTTTTTATTGGCATTTTCCTGAAAGCACATGATGATAAACTTTTATCCATGTACCTTTTGGCTACATGTATGTCTTCTTCAGAAGCTCCTCTGCCCCTGTTTTGATTTGGTTGTTTTATTGTTTTGGAATTTTTTTGTAGATGTTAACTCCTTGTTGGATATATGACGTGCAAATATTTTCTCCGACTCAGATATTTTCCTTCACTTTGTAGAAGCTTTTTAGTTTGATTTGATTCCATTGGTTTCTTTTTGCTTTTGTTTCTTGGAGCACAGAAGACATTATGGGCAGTGAAAATACTCTGCATGATGTTCTAATGATGGACACAGGTCAATATACATTTGTCCAACACCCACAGAACAGACAACACCAGAGTGAACCCAAAGGGAAACCATGACTTTGGCAACTATAACGTACAGGTCCATCACTGGTAACACGCGTGCCAGTCTGGTCTTAACACGTGATTTGGGCGTGATGTGTGAAGAGTTTTATAAGTTGAGCAGTGGAGTGTAACTGACTTTTAAAAGCATATTTCATGCACATATCAGGACATTTAATTCACAGTCAAGGATACACATAAGTAAGTCATTCCCCTTCCGCCCCCAACGCCCCAGGCAGCCAGTATCTGCTCAAAACCAGTTAGTGATTTATCATTTCTCTTTTCCAAAAAAAATGTATATCTATGCTTCTGTATGGACACTAGTGTTTGTTTTCCTGTCAGTACAGGAGTTCAGGACACAGAGAGGGGTAAACACTTGCATATCATGAATCCGATAAAGGACTGTATCTAGAATTTACAAAATAACACTTAAAACTCAATGAGCAAAAATAAACAACCCAGTTTTGAAAGGACAAAACAGTGTTGTAAATGAATGGTACCTCATTTGAAAAATGGACAAAAGGCTTTAACAGACACGTCAGCAAGAAGAGACACAGATGACAAGGAAGAACATGAACAGATGCTCAGCATCACGGGGCACTAGGGAAAGACAAAAAGAACAACAGTGACGCCATCACACCTAGTAGGGGCTGAAAAGTGCAAACCCTGCACAGGTGCTGCCCAGGATGTGGACACAGGCGCCTCATCACTGCCAGCAAGAGTGCAAAATGGACGGTCACTGTGGAAGATCTTCGACAGTATCTTTGAAAAACAAAAAACCTGACATACAGCCCAGTGATCACTGCTCCAGCTAGTTACCCACTAATTTGAAACTTACATGTGCACAGAACCCTGCATGCATGCAAATATTTATAGCAGAACACCCGAAAGTGTGAGCTGCACATAGTGCTTCCTTCCAAAGACAACATTTAAATAAATGGAACAAAAAGAAGTTCAGCAGGAAGAAATCTAGGAAACACTGCCTTAGCCTGGTGTTGAAGGTTAACAGCATCAGTGATGAGTCAAGTGGACATAATGAGCACTGACGTGCTGAATGGACAATGGCCCTACACCCCTGTGCTCTGCTTCCCCAAACCCACAGTCCCACTCAAAAAACAACAACAACAAAACCTAAATTGAGGTACTATGTTCCTGAGCAGTGCTCCTTGATGGAGGCTAAGAATAAAAAATTAGGCCTCCCTGGTGGCTCCAGGGGTTAAGATGCCACCTATGAAGCTATCCTCAGCCACTGCAGCACAAGTTCGATCCCTGGCCAAGGAGTTAGCCACATAACGCAGCAGACCTCTCCTGACTCCCCGCTGCTCCCCTCAGCAGTGTATCTCAGTCAATCTGCGTGTTCTGCACCCCACTCTGTCTCTGGTGAATCCTCTCTTCCCCCCCACACCTCTGGCCTGTGCCCCTGTTCTTATATGCATAAATAAATAAATCTTTAAAAAAAAAAAAAGAGTGGAAAAATTAGGGTGGAGGGGTCACATGACCAGAAACTGGAGGTGGGGGTAGAAGTGATTAACATAGCTATTAAACCTACTATAGAAATGAAAAATGCTTAGGGCCAACTGCCATAGCAAGTATCAGATGCTACAGGACGTATACAGACCAGAGCTGGGATATGCGGATGGTGCCACTGCAGAGAATCGCTGGTCCTGACAAACCAGCCTAGTCACACCATAGAAGTCATTCATTTAAAGACAGATACCAATTGCGCAAAGGAATGAGCCCTCCCAACCAGAACACCACATCAGTGTCCTTTCTGCCCTGGGAAGAGACAGCTCTGCTCCCAAGGCTGCCGCCTGGGGCCTGCAGCTTTTCCTAACATACCTGCCCTCTCCAGGGGCAGCTCTTCCTGCCTGCTGGGGTCTGCACAAGCATCTTCTTTTTTCCTTTTGTGTGTGTGGGGGTTGGGGGCAGAGTGTGGAGTGCAGACATGCACACCACTGAAAGAAGGACTTTGGTGAAACTTTTCTTTTAAGAGGTGATCCAAGAACCCCCATCTGTGAACCCACGGGGTCTCCAAAACATCACTCCTCACCAAAGTCAATGTTTCAAAAATGACGCAAGTCTGAGAAACTGTCACCCAGGCAAACTTGATGGGATTATGGAGCATAAAATGAACATTAGCAAAAACTAATGAAAGTATGGCATTTAGAAATTATATCAACGTTGCTTCATTAGTTGTAAAAAAAAAAAACTTTACTCACCTAGGATGTTAACAAAATAGAAATGCTGTGGGATAAACAAGAACTGTGCTACCTTTGCAACTTTTCTGTAACTCTCACAGTATTCTTTGTTATATTTTTTAAAGATTTATTCATTTATGCATACAAAAACTGGGGTACAGACCAGAGGTGTGGGGATGAAAGGATTCACAGAGATAGAGTGGGAAGCAGAGCAGGCAGACTGACTGAAACACACTGCTGAGGGGAGCAGCGGGCGGGTCAGGAGACGTGTGCTGCGCCTTGTAGCTTCCTGGCTGGGGATGGAACTTGTTAGGCAGTGGCTGCAGCAAGCTTCATAGGTTGCATCTTAACCCCTTGCACCTCCAGGGAGGCCCTAAATGTTATCATTTTTTAATGCCCTCCAAACTTTTATAGGTTGTAGAAGGAAAAACCTGTCTAATTTCCAGTTTTCCCAGGTATTCTGAGGAAAAAAGATGGAAACCTCACACACAGAGAAGGGCTCTGGAGTCTCCTTGCCTCTGAGCCCTGGTTTTCTTGCTCCACACAGAGCATCTCACCCCCAGGATGCCGCCCTCCAGGACTGCGCATTAGGTCTTTTCCAGACTCCAGAACAGTGCGGCAGCGCCCCCGTGTGGCCACAGGGCTGAGCACAGGAGACCAGAGATGCCCTTTCTCCTGCTCAGCCAGGCCCTCCCCAGGCTCCCTGGGCTCCCAGGGGCTGGACAGGGATCTACACACAAGGGGGCGCCCAAGTATGTGTCAGTTTATCCTTATTTTCAGTCTCCACTTGTCTCTGGGACATAACAACTGGTTCCTAGGTTCTGGGCAAATCCCCAAATATATAGGTCGCCTCAGTCTGTTGGGATGGAAACTTAGATCCCAGGGTCTATGTAATTTGTTTCTGCTCTGCTTCCAAGGACAAAAGCCCCTCCTGGGAATCACCTTAAATTCTCCATCCTTTGGAGGAGGGGAGGGGCCTAGGAGAGCCCCAGGACACTGGCTAGGAAGATGGGGAGACTCCTGGAAAAGAGAGCAGAGTATGGAAAAGGGGACTTTACAGGACAGAGGTGGAAAGGGGTGCAGGGGAGCCAGAGAGGACCGGGCAGGGAAGGGGCAGCATAGGGGACACTGTGATGGGAAGGTCTGTGTGGGTGACATGGGCTCTTACTGGGGGCTGGAGCATCTGTCTCATCTGGGGGGGCAGCAGTGCTGGCCTGTGACGGCTCAGGGAACTGCGCACATCAGGGGCCTGACCTGTCCTTGCAGGGCTGGTGTCACCCACACACACGCACACGCTGGTGATGGAGAGGACTATAACGGGGGGGGGGGGGGCCAGGGGAAGATCCAGGTTCCCTGCCCCACCCAAGCAGGGTGGAGCTGAGCAGGGAGAAGCAGCTGGAGAGGAGACTGGAGAAGGAAGGAAGCAGGATGAGCCAGAAGGAGACCTTGGAGGAGGCACATGGAGCAGAGAGACACGTGAAGAACTTGCACTTACTTCTTGGCCTTGGACTGGGTGGCACAGATGTGGGTGAGAGACCCGTGGGGAGGTTACAACGGCAGCTTCTATCTTGATTTTGCTCTTTTCCTTCCAGACTTGTCAGCCCTGTCCATCCCTTTACTATGGGTCCCGCCAGGAGGTGCTTTAGGTGGCAGGCATTCAGGCCCTGCTTGGGCCAACCCTGTTTGGTTGAACATTTACCCACAAGGAGACGGGTGACTTTGAATATTTGATTCGTAAACTTTATTCTTTCCTTTTTCTTTGTTGCACACTAATTGTATTAAAGTTCCTTTCCATTAAAGGTCTTACATGTTTTGTCTTGATGCACCAGATGACAGAGTATGGGGGAGATAGATGGTTAAGAGGTGTCCTTAACCCCTCCTTACCCAGGACATCCCCCTCAGTTCCTCAATGCTGGGGTGTCAGGGAGATTCAGGGGGGCCAAGAGAAGGGCAGAGCAAGGCCTGAGCCATCCTGGAAGACCAGCCCTGGGGGCTGATTCTGGGGCTCCAGGACCCCACTCCCTGTAGGCAGATCAGAGTCAGCCCCGCTGCTCACAGCTCCAGGCTGCTGACAGCCCCTCTGTGCCGTGACCCTGCAGACACTGCTTGGGATAGCGTGAAGAAAAAGAAATGAACAGCAAAATTAAATGGAATCTTAAAAAGGTAGAAATAATTTTTTAAAATCATGTTTATTTTGAAAGACACTTCAAGGGACATGGAATCCTTGTCTGACAGCCCATTGTTATCACGACCTTGACTGTCACAGAGTTACTCAGGCACACCTGTTTATTGTGAGAAAACAGCCGCTGATGAATTTATTGCCTTAATTTCTTAATGGTTTGTACAAAATCACTTCCTACTTTGTACCTAAAATAAAGATCTGGCATCTGGCTGTGCATTCCACCCACCAGACAACTCTACCTGGCCCCACGAGGGGGCGTGAGAGGTGACCAGGCTCTCCTTCAGCCCCTTGGGATGGGCTGAACTAGAACTAGGGAACCAAAAATGTTCTGGCAGTTTCCCAGAGAAATCAGAGGGCACTCAGAGAGGTGGAGAGAGATTGATTTAATTGTCACACTGGTGGGATCAGTGGGATCGCTCCCCCAAAAAGCTGAGCACCAAGGCACAACAATGGCAAGGTTTTATACAGTTTGTATGAGAAACTTGCTATCCCATCTCTCATGGCATAAGAGTTCTTTATTGTTCAGGAAGGAGGTTCAAGGGTGTCATGGCTACCACCTCAGACAAGCAGTGAGTACACCAGCAACTTCTCCACTCCAGCAAGCAGCAGAACCAAAGTGATAGACTCCCCCCAAGTAGCAGATTTGGGAAGGCAACAGAAACTAAGCATCAGACTCAAGCAGGAGGTTTGGAAAACATCCTGCTTCAGGTTATCATTATGTTTTAAATCAGGGGATCGTGAATGGATCAATGTGTGTGGTCCATATATACAGTAGAATTCTACTCAGTGATCAAAAATAGAAACTTATGCCATTTGGGAAATATAGATGGGGCAGGAAAGGATAATAACCTTGATAAGTCAGATGGAAAAAATAAATACCAGATCGTTTCCCTTATATGTGGGATATACAGAAATCAAACAAAGGGTCAGAATAAAACCAAAATTTGCAAACTTATCATAGATCTGAGGCCTACAGCAGGGGAATGGAAGAGAGATGGTTCCAAACAGGGGAAGGAAGAGCTCAAGGGAATAGAGATGGATCATGGGTGCTATGGTGGTGAGAGAACTACAAGGACTAAACCTGAGAGAGAAATCAAATATTATACAAAAATTAACAATGATGTAAGAGAACAAATAAATAGATTTAATAAAATAATTTATATCAATCACTGATAGCTAGAAAACAAAATTAAATAAAGCAGAGGATCCTGAAGTTACAAAATGGGGGTGAGAGAAATCCTATAACATCCAGCCACACACAAGACAGAGCTCTCACAATATGACAAAAAATAATACTGAAGAAATTTGGGTGAGTGACATTAAGTGATAACATGCTCAATAGCCCACTGCATCCTCATCTGTCCCACTCACAGCTCCCCACAACCTGGCCCCATCCTCTGGGGTGTCCCGTGGGGTGAGAGACATCCCAGAGTCCTGGGTGCTGTTGCTGCCTGAGGAGGCCCAGAAGAGACCTGGTCAGAGCCCAGAGATGAGACCCTCAGAGAAACTGATGAGGGTGACTCTCCCTAGAGTTCCCTCTACGCTGTCCTCAGGGGCTCAGGATCCAGCCCCTGATCCACACTTACCTGTACCCTGAGTGTAGCTGATTGTGTGTCCCCTATGGGAAGAAACATCATGTGAGACAAGGGAGGAGTCAGCCCATGGAACCCTAAAGGAATCCCCAAGTCTAGGACAGAGGGAAATTTCTAGAACTATGACTGAAGACCCAGGTCAGTACTGGGATACATGAAGAACGGATATGAAAGGGAATTGGAGTCTTTCCTCAGCAGGGTCCTTCCCCTGTGACATTTCCTGGGAAACAGATCCCCATCACCACAGTTATAAGGTGAACAATTGGTGATTCATTTTCATAAGTGCTTTACAAAGACTGAGTGTTCGCAATCAGCTCCAGACTGGGCAACACGTGTGTGGATCGTATTCCCTAGTAACCAGGAAGGGAAAGTTCTCCCTGACATGAAAGCCCCCAGTGGACAAGACCCTCCACTCCCTTCCCTACCCGAGCACCTCTTCCTCCACATCACCGCTGCAGCCACCGCAGCTCCAGTGAGCACAGCTCCAAGGACAACCAGGCAAGCAATGATGCCCACGGTGGATCAGTGGAGTCAGTGGAGTCGGTAGGGATGATGGGCTGAGGAGGGGCCACTGGAAGTGATGGGAGGGGGAGACCCTGAGCCCCAGGCCTCATCCTGACCCTCTGAAGGTCTCCAGAAGGGCTCCTGATGCCCTGAGAAGTTCTGTGCTCTCGTTCCCACCTTACCCCAAATCAGGACTCAGGGCTCCAGCAGCCCCTGGTGCTGCACATGACACATGTACATGTATCTCTACTCCTCTCCAGAAGGCACCACTACAGCCGCCCACTTCTGGAAGGTTCCGTCCCCCCCAGGCCTGGTCTCCACCAGCTCTGTGTCCTGGGTCAGGTTCTCCCCATCTCGCTGCCAGGTCAGGGTGATGTCCGCAGGGTAGAAGCCCAGGGCCCAGCACCTCAGGGTGACCTCATGCTCAGAGGTGGGGTGGTGGGTCACCAGTGTCTTTGGGGGAATCTGAGGAGAAGGGACAAAAAGTTCACACTTTGGGTTTTTCCTTCCTGGACACTGAAGCAGCCTCACTGACCATCCTCAGAATGGACATGACAATTGGTTTGGAGGCAGGAAGCACAAAACCCAAAACCAGCCTGGTCTGGGGAATCTGGGATAATCAGGTGAGAGCCCAGGGTAGGAGGATGCAGGACTCTAAAGAGAACACAGACTTTTGCTCCTGACCTGGCTGGAGGGTGAATGACACAGAAAGGCAGGAGTCAGATCCATAAATGTTCTCAGACCAAAAACAAGACCTTGAAATTGAAACTCATGGTTCCCAGGATGGCTGCTGGGTCACAAGGATCCAGGGAGAGTGATTTCAGGATGGCCTCCCTCCCTCAGGAGAGACTGGATTCCTTAACCGTCCTGAAAAGTGGTGTCTTCTGGGCGAGTCTCTCTCTAGCACAGAACATGAAACCCAGGGGGACTCTCCCTCTCTGCCCAGAAAGCAGCTGCTGTTCTGCCCATTATTCCATTTTCCCTGTGGGGCGCCAGGAAAGGGGAGGCCCGAGGCCTTGTGGCCCCTCTTACCTGTGCGCTGCAGCACCTCCTTCCCCAAAATCAGGAGTCTGCGGAGCCATGGGAAGCACCTGCCCTGTATACTGTGCCTGATGCGCTCGGCCCTCCCCTGCGCCTCCCACTCGCGCTGGGTGATCTGAGCCACCGAGTCCGCGGGGGTCCAGGAGCGCAGGTCCTCGCTCAGGGAGATGAAATCCGCGCCGTCGTAGGCGAACTTTTCATACCCGCCGAGGAGACTCAGGTCTGGGCCCACTTCACAGCCACACATGCTCTGGAGGGTGTGAGACCCTGAGCCCCGCCCAGCAGTCAGCCGGGAGGTCACCCGCGGTCACCCCGCCTCTCAGCCTGAATAAACCTAAACTGAAATGAAAGGGCCGGCAGGACAGTCCCTTCCCGGGGGAGGGGCCTGGCAGATCCACCAGCCTCGAGGGGTCAGTGGACCCTGAGACACGGGACACCCCGACCTTCTGGTGGGAATGGGGGGTGACCTGACCCTGGCCCCGCTCCGCGAAGCTCACCGTCCTCGCTCTGGTTGTAGCGGCCGCGCAGGTCCCTCAGGAGCGCTTCGAACCACTGCGCGTTGTCCCTTTGGAGATGAGTCTCCTCGTCCAGGTCCTCCTGCCCCACCTGCCCTGCCCAGGGCGCCCGCGGCTCCGCACTCTGGCCCGGAGAGTCGCTGTCGAACCGCCCGAACTGCGTGTCGTCCACGTAGCCCACGGCGATGTAGTGGGGGTCCCCGAGGACGGGCTGGGACATTGCGGTGTACAAACACCTTAGAGAGTGTGGGCTTGGGGGCAGGAGGGGAGACCCGGGCTGACCCTCCTCTCAGCGCGGGCCCAGGGCCCAGGGAGATGGGCCTGGAGGGGAGAAAGGGGCGGGGCCGTGAGAGTGAAAAGGGGGGGTGGGCCAAGAAGGGCCCAGACTCAGGGGCCCAGAGCACTCAGGGGAGCGGGAGGGACAGAAGGGGCCAGAACACAACGGGCCTGAAGGGGAACAAGAGGTTGGGGGGAGATGAGCCTTTCCTGGGGTCCTGCACCCGCAGGGGGCTCCTTGCTCCTCCCTCCTGGAGCAACAGTGTCCAGCTGGACACGCACTCACCCGCCCGGGTCTCCATCAGGGCCAGGGGCCCCCAGAGCAGCAGCAGGAGGGGGAGGGGCATCACGCCCCCATCCAGGGGCCTGGGGAGAAGGAGTCCAGGAGAGTCCTTGGAGACTTTGTCACTGGAGCAGGATGATGCTGATTGTCTTCCCTGGACACCCCAGGAAATGGGCAGAGAGAATGGGGGTGAGTGTGGGGTCATCAAGGCTGCACCACCCCACAGAGCCTGTGAGAGGGAGACATGATGCTGTGACAGGGTGACATCCACAGACAGGGGAGGCTCCAAATTCCCTTCCCCACCTTCAGGAGGAGTGGATTTGGGCTGGGAGAAGCAGCAGCCTGGAGGAATGAAGAAAGTAGTAGTGTTTTCAGGTAATTGTGAATATTGATACTAAATTAAAACTGTACAGGTGGTAGTTTCTCGAAGGTTATTTGCTAAGTGAAACCTGAAATAATATCGTGGAATATTTCCTATTCTGTTACATTTCCATAGGCTTCTCTTGCATAGTGGTTGGAACTTGTGCTAATGTATGATTTTTTTAAGGTGATACATTGTTTCACTAAGTTACATAGATTTTTAGTGTTAATTACACTGGAATCAAATGATTTAAAAAAGTTTTATTTTTTAATCACAAATCCCAAAAGAAAAATTTGCACTGTATATTGTCAAGTAGTGATGCACTCAATTTTTCATAATTCTGGTTTTCTCTGAGAGCTTATATTTTATTAGGCAAAATTACTGTCAGTTGCCAAATGTTGATTTTTGTACAAGAAACAGACATTCAGTCTCTCCAGTGGCACAGCAGGTTGAGCACAGCGCTATGAAGCTGTCCCCAGCCTCTGCAGCGCTAGTTGTTGGACCAGGGAGATTCCCACATGGCACTGCAGACCTCTCCTGTCCCACCACTTGCTCCCCTCAGCATTGCTTTCAGTCTGTCTGCCTGTTCTACTCCCCACTCTGTCTCTGGTGAAGCCTCTCACCCTCCTGTGCCTCTGGCCTGTACCCCAACTATTGTATATATGATTTTAAAAATCTTAAAAAAAAAAAAGAAGCAGACAATCATTTTTAGGAAAGTGTCTGCTAATTAACTAAATTTAAATAACCTTAGTTTTTGTCATTCATCCCTCAGGTAAGATTGGTGTTGGCCAAAAATAAAAAGAGTCTATTTCATCTCATACAAATATTTCCCTCAGGACACAGTGCTTGGGGATGCCGCAGAAGTGCTCTGTGTCTCCTTCCAGGTCAGCACACCACATATTTTAAAATGTGTATTTGAGGATGACGCAATAATGAAGATAACTTCTAATGCTTTTCCCAGGACATTTTCAGGTGAAACTGGCTTTAATATTTGTTTCTGCAGGTAAGTGCTGGTGAAGAATCACTACTTCTGCAGTGGTGCTATAAGCTCCACTCTTACTAAATTTTACCTCAGCAAATGCCAAATAATGAAAAGACAAATGGTGTCTAAGTGATGTTTTGAAAATAGTTTTACCTCAGGGATCCCATGAAAGGTTCTGGGTGACTTCAAGGGCTCCACAGACCACACTTTGAGAAATGCTTTTCTCAGTGAACCAGGGAGCATCTCCCAAGTGTTCTCTGCCTTTGCCTCCTCTTCACTTCCCAGCATCCCTCTCCCTGGCTGGCTCCTGCCTCCCCAAGCTGCCTCCCCTGCAGATACAATGGGGAGCAGAGAGAGGACCCTGGAGATGTGGAGCTTGCACTGTCAGGAGAGATGGACACTGAGTAAAGGTGACAAAGACACGTGTAAACCCCACCTGAGCCCCGTGCTGGGAGGAAGGAGCAGGTTTGTTGTAAAAGCAGAGAAGAAGGAGCCTTACTCTATTATCAATAGTATCAAGAGATCAAAAAAAATATTGAAAACAAATTAAGCATAATTTGATTTTTTATCTTCTCACAGCTGTTACTCCCGCCCCTGACACAGGTGCTCTTGCCCCATAGACCACCCTGTCCCCTCTCCCTCAGCCCCCCCCCCATATCCTGCCCCAGGACCCAATCATATTGAAAAGGCCTGTAGCCTAATCTGCCTCCTGGTCCTGGCCCCATCCTCACCCTCATCTGCTCTCCCCCTCATTTATTATGTGCTGAAGGACAGGCCTCCCCAAGGTGTTCAGAAAGGTGTCCCCAAGACAGGCCACTTTGGCCTTTGAATTACTTCCATCTGAGGTTCTTCTTAAGAAACGTTTACCATTTCTATTACTACCTGGTATGAAAGTGGGTGGTCTTACCCAAAATGAGGGTTATTACCAGAAACAAGCTTTATACCCGAGAAACCTACCTATATGTCACGGCAAACATAATTGTAGAACATCCGGTCTTCATCATATGAGCCACCCTGTCCTTGCCATGTGACCCCCTCCTCTCTCCTTGGGTCCCAGACCCCATCTCACTCTTAGCTCAGGAGACACACCCTCATTTCCTGCACGGATTTCAGATGTAGATTCCCTATGCATATATCGGGAAAGTTGGTTATACTCTAGTACTAAAAAAAAGGAAAAAGAAAAAAAAAGATGTTATAAAATTTCATGTGCTCAGAATAAGAGGTCTTGAAAATTAGAGATTTAATCACAGGAATGAATAAATGAGTAGATGAACTGGAATATTAAAATCTCACTCCCACTAATAATGTGAATGGAAAAGAAATGACAAGCAGAGAGAAGACCTATAAGAAACTGAGTCTATCGACCAGGAGATTCTAACAAGTTAATAACACAAGTGTCTAAAAGAATGGAGAGTGGGGCCTCCCCTGGTGGTGCAGCAGTTGAGCACTGGACTGCGAAGCTGTCCGCAGGCTCTGCAGCGCCGGCTCAGTCCCAGCCACTGGCAAGGGTCCCACATGGCACGACAGACCTCTCCTGCCGAGCCCGCTGCTCCCCTCAGCAGTGTACTTTGTCCATCTGCCTGTTCTGTTCCCCACTCTGGTGAATTCTGTCACCCTCCTTCTGCACTTCTGACTGTACCCAGTGCATGTATAAATAAATAAATAAATCTTAAAAAAAAAAAAAGAATGGAGAGTGAAAATGATGAAAAAAATTCAAGAAAATCCCTGAGCACTCACAGATAAAATGTGCATGCTGAGTGTCCTACTGGGTTCCTCCTACACGGATGAGCAGCCCCACACCATGACCTGCTGCCAGGGACTTTCGGAAAGAGGCTGGAGAAGGACAGACCTTGGGGCCTCAAGAGACAACTCAGGTCTGGAGGCCAGAAGCCCCTGGAGCCAGGCTTGCCCAGTCCTCAGGGGAATCCAGCCCAGATTCATGTCAGGCCCAGGTGAGGGAGGCGCTCGGGGGACAGAAATTAATTTCAGCTGTTCGTGGTCTCAGGGTTTACTTTCCACATCCCTCCTCTAGTGGGCAAAAGAGACTGGTGGGTAAAGGGGAGACAAAGATGATGGACACAGAGAACAGGACGTGGGAAAATCAACCAGAGGGAAGCAGGGACAGGAGAGAGGCCAAGGGTGAGGTGAGGGATCCAGGCTTCAGCCCTGCTCAGGTGAGCAGGCCCCAGGCCCCAGGGGGCAAGACTGAGGCTGGGAAACAGGGGTCTGCCCAGGATGAAGCAGGCAGAATAGCTGGTGTGTGTGAGATGTCCATGGAGATTCTGACCCTGGGGTGGTCTTGGGGTTGATTAGGAATGAGCACAACAGGAACTAAGCTAGTGAGGGAACAAGATAATTATAACTCCAGGGCCAGTAAAAAAAAAATCATACCAAGAAAGAAAAGCATCCTGGTCTACTCACTGCTCAGCTGTTACTGGCTCCCACGAGGTCATAATGATGCAAACTCTGGATCCTGGGGTGTATCTCAACAACCTGCCAGAGGGGCTGCCAGGGACAAATGCCTGTGCTGTGGATCTCAGGGATCACCTTGAGGCCTTCTTGCCACTTAGAGCCAGCTCTCGCGGCCTGGGCAAGAGGCCTGGGAGGTGTGGGCAGGGACTTCCCAAGATGCTTGCTGAAAACTTCAATGTGAAGAAGCAAAGAGCAGGGCAACCATCAGGGGCTCTAGAAAGGCTGCCAGGAAGGCAGTGACAAGCCTCCCTGGGGAGGAGTCTGCAGCTGTTCACCCAAGACCTAAAGCACAAAGGAGGAAGCAAGTCACCAGGCCCTTCAGAACATGCCCCCATGCTCTGTGGTGCCCAAGCCCTGACACAGGAGACAACTTTTCTGAAAGAATACATGATTCTGATCAAGGAGGACATTAAAAAATTCTAACAGGACATAACTCAATTGATGCAGGTGTCAGTAGAGATGGACCAGGCCAACTCCAGAAAGCAGCTGCTACAGAACCTCCTAGAAGCAGATGCATGAGCATGTTGGAAGCTGACACTGAGGAGACATTGAAAACTCAGACAGAGCAGAGATTTCTGCCAAGTCAACAGGCACGTCAAACAGATTAGTGGTGGGCTCCATTCTCCAGGCTACTCAGAAAAATGGGTGCACTCAAAGGCTTTGAAGGACAGGCAGGAGGCCTTGCCCTGCCTCCAGAGTGTGGCCGCATTCACCCCTCAGTCTGTGGTATTTTATGAACATTTTCAATCACACAGAATAATTGAAATAATGATCCCAGCATTAGCATTTGCCACATTTGCTTTATCCCTTTTCTTTATCCACGGATCCATCTCTCTATTCATCCATCTTATTTTTCTGATGCGTTTCAAAGTTAGTTGCACATGTCAGTACCCATCTTCCTGCTATTATTTTTAATTTTTTTAAAGATTTATTTATTTATTTAGACAAGCACTGGGTACAGTCAGAAGCGTGGGGTGAGAGAATTCACCAGAGCCAGAGCGGGGAGCAGAGCAGGCAGAAGGACCGAAGTACACTGCTGAGGGGAGCTGCGGGCGGCAGGAGAGGTCTGCGTGCCATGTGGGACCCTCCTCTGGTGGTCAGGGAGCAGCTGGGGATCGAACGGGTGCTGCAGAGGCTGCGAGCAGCTTCACAACCCAGCGCTCAACCGCTGCGCCACCGGGGAGGTCCTTCCTTTTATTTTTTCAAAAGATTTGTTTTATTTATTTATGCATACAAGAGCTGGGGTGAAGGCCAGAGGTGTGTGGGTAAGAGGATTCAGCAGAAACAGTGTAGGGAACAGAGCAAGTGGATCTACCAAAATACACTGCTGAGGAGAGGAGCGGGTGAAACAGGAGAGGTCTGCTGTGCCATGTGGGTCAGCTCCCTGGCCTGGGTTGAAACTCTTACCGCAATGGCTGTCAATAACTTCACAGTTCTGAGACTTAACCCCTTATGTCACTAGGGACTCCCCACATTTCATTTTCAACACTTGGGATAAGAATATTTTTTAGAGGGCCTCCCTGATGGCACAGCAGTTTGAGCACCGAGCTGTGAAGCTGTCCGCAGCCTCTGCAGCACAAGTTCAATTCCCGGCCAGCCAGGGAGAAACCCATATGGTGTGGTAGACCTCTCCTGCCTGCCCGCTGCTCCCCTCAGCAGTTTCTTATTTCCGTCTGCCTGTTTTGCTCCCCACTCTGTCTCTGGTGAATTCTTCACCCTCCCGGGCCTCTGACCTATACCCCAGTTCTTGTATAAATAAATAAAATCTTTAAAAAAAAAATATTTTTTTGAGATAAAACTCAATCTGGAGAAATGCACAAATCTTAAGTATACTACCAAAGGAGTATATTGTGCTTTTCTTCTCTTGGAAACAATGAACATTTAAATAATTTAATGATGTGTCTCACATAACAATACAATTTACCCGCCCTCCCTCCTTTCGAGTAACTACCACAGTCCAATCTGAAGCCTCCCTGGCCCCTCCATTCTCATCGCATTCCTGTGACCACAGTCTCCTTGGAACAGAGCCCAGGCCTGATTCACCTTCATAGTTATTTATTTTATTATATTTATTCAGATAACTTTGATATTTCAACCATATTTCTTGGAGGGGTTATAGGAGCAAAACTCCAAAAATATATCTTATTTTCCCATATAAATGTGATCTATCAATATATAATAGGTTATACATTTTTAAGCTTTCAATAAATAAGTTTATCTAACTCTCCCTTTTCCTTTCATCCATGAAACTATAGTCAATCATGAGCAGCAGCTTAGCTATTTTCATACCTTCACAGCCATATATTACCATTTATATCTATGGTAAATATTTCAATTATCACTTTTATTAGGCAAACTTGTATTTACAGGCAATGTCTGAAGCAAAATGTCATTAAAGCAATAGATGATCATTTCTTCTAGAAAAACAAATGTCTGAAGTTAGATGAAAGACAAGGAAAGAGGGCACACCTGGTATCACAGGGGTTAAGTCGCAGCACTATCAAGCTATTACCAGCCACAATGGCATGAATTTGATCCCCAACCAGGGAGCTGGTCCACAAGGCACAGCAGACCTCTCCTGTCCCGCCTGCACTCCAGCTCTTGTATGCATAAATAAATAAAAATAAATCTTAAAAAAATAATAAGAGTTGGGGACAACATGGCAACGGGGAAACACTGCAAATAAGTGCTCCCATAAAGAAGAAGTTAATAGGGAGGAAAAGCGGCAGGTCCCCGTGAGAACTGGGACAGGGAAGATAAAGGGGTGACTCTGCCAAACTGCCCAAAGAGGAAAGTTGCCATAAAAGAGGATGGAGAAGAGAGGAAAGCTCAGAACCCGGCTACCCTCCCCTCCCCCCCTCAACAACTCTGGTCCAACCTGCCCAACAGAAAGAAAAAAAAAACAACAACGAGAACAAACTACACATCAAGCGGGACTGTGAGTGGAAAGGAAATATCGCAGTCACTGCACCCCGCGAACGGGAACTGTGGAGAACTGTGCAGGAATCGCCATGGAGGTGAGCGAACTGCTCCTTATGCCATTAGAGGAAAACAAGGACTCCCCGGAGACCTACAAATAGTTCAATACCAGCTGGTAAGCTTGTGCAGAAAAGTGGCGTGCTCAAAGAGCATACACGCATCGCGACTGCCCAGATTCCCGAGACCGCGACCTAGGTTTGTAGGGAGCCGAGCGGGAGCCCTCATTGAGGTGAATGTCCCTCACTGAGTAATCAGAATCCAGGTGCCCAGACATGGGAGCGGGTGCAAAAGGCGCCATTTCTGCAGAACTGAGCTGGGCTACAGCCTGCGTCCTGGACCTGAGGGCTTCAGAACTGAGTCCCGGGGCACGAAATTCAGGATGTGGGATTCTCCCCGACAGCCAGGTACTGGGCAGACACAGCACCCCCACACCATTGAGGCGCTCCACACCACCCACAATCTGTTCCCCAGACCCACAGGGGTAAAAACAGTTCTGGAAGGATGCTAGGAAAGATCTCTGGTGCCACCTAACAACCAGAACAAAATCACCAACATCTTGATAGTTGGAAACCAGGGATCCCCAAAACACCCTCAACTCAGAGAGGGTGGGCCACGCAAACTGGGATAAGAAGGGAAATAAGGTGTGGAACAAGACACCATTCTGGAACTGAGAGCAAGGCACAGGATCTGGGGCATGGGACTCGCCATAGTAACAGGCACTGCACAGGGTGACAGCCAGCATTTTGGATCAGATAGCCTTGGAACTGAGACCTAGAGTGCAAAATTCAGGGTGTGGGATCCATACAGCTGCGGGCACAGCACCGGGTGAACACAGGGCAGACACAGCACCTAGCTTGAATAAGACCCCCTGTGTTGAGGTGCTCCCCTCCGCGCCTCCTCTTTTCTCAGAGAACCACTGGGAAAATGCACAGGTCAGCAAGTATGGGTCTCTGGCACCACCTCATGACCAGAACAAAATCACTGACTAGCTGATTTCCTGATGGAACTGAGTAAATACAGAGGGAGGGAACTGTAAGGAACAGTGCTCAGCAACACAGCATCAACACCCTGGTGGAGTTTTAGTCCACCAGTGCTGGTCTCAGTCTGGTAAACAGTTTCTGACACCCCTAAAGGAGCACTCCAAAGAAATGCCCGCCAACACCAGTGACACAATGTCCCAACGCATAGAACTGATTAGAAAGTGAACAAGAGGGAGAAGAAGAAATATAAATAACCAAGCAAGCCCACAGGAGGACACACCACAAAAAGAAATACAGTCACCAGAGCTCAACAATGTTATGGAAGAACTTCTCGGCCTATCAGATAGAGAATTAATGATCATCATGATTAGAAAACAGAAAGAAAATGAAAAGTAAAAAAATGATTTGAGACAAATAATCACTGAACTGAAGAATGAAATTGAGACCTTAAGAAAGAAAAGAAACACTGGAGATTAAAGGATTTCTAGAGGAGATAAAGAACTCTGGGAAAAGCAATGAAAACAGAATCGATGAAATGGAAGAATGGATCAGTACTATTGAAGATACAAAAATAAAAAGAGCCAAAAGAGAAAAGGAGAAGGCAAATGAAGCAGTATGAGGATACTCTTAGGCAATTATCAGACTCCATGAAGAGTCTGATAGAGAGGAAATGTAAGAGTTTTGGGCATTCCAGAAGATGAGGAGAGAGGCAAAGGAACTGAGAAATTATTTAAGGCAATCATTGAAGAAAACTTAGCAAGCATGAAAAAGGAGACAAATATATAGACATACAAGAAGTGAGAACTCCCAATTACCACAATAAAAATAAACTACGGCAAGATATCAAATAGTAAAGCTTGCAAGTGTCCAAGGCAAAGGAAAAATAATGAAACTGGCAAAGGGGAAGAAACAGATAACTTATAAGGGAAAATCAATCAGGTTAGTGTCAGACTTCTCCAAAGAAACATTAAGGGCAAGAAGAGAATGGAGTAACATATTCAGCAAACTTCAAGACACCAAATGCCAACCAAGAATAGTTTACCCTGCAAAGCTCATCTACCTCTATGAAGAAAAAATATGGACCTTCTCAGACAAACAGAAACTCCAGAAATTCATTACAACTAAACTCCCATGCCAAAAAATTCTACAAGAAGTACTAAAGCCAAAACCAACAGAGGAAAGAACAAGAAGAACAGAATAAAGCAAGGAATAAAACCACAAAAAAAAATAAAAAAAATGGCAAATACAGATGCCAACATATCAATATTAACTCTAAATGTAAATGGATTAAACTCATCAATAAAAAGACAGAGAGTAGTGGGCTGGATTAAAAAATGAAACCCAACCTTCTGCTGTCTCCAGGAAACACATTTAACCACAAAAGATAAACATAAACTGAAAGTAAAAGGTTGGAAAACAATCCTACAAGCAAATGGACCAAAAAAAGAAGGCAGTAACAGCCATACTTATATCAGATGAAATAGACTTCAAATTAAAAAAGGTAAAAAGAGACATACACAGACACTACATTATGATCAAGGGGACGATACATCAGGAAGATATAATACTCATCAACATATACTCACCAAATGAAGGGGCACAAAAATATATTAAACAATTATTATCAGCTCTGAAAACAGACATTAAAGAAAATACATATATAGTGGGAGACTTCAACACCCCACTCTCATCAATGGACAGATCAATGGGACAAAAAATAAACAAAGACACTAGAGCCCCAAATAAAGACATAGAACTCATGGACTTAACAGACATCTATAGGACAATGCACCCAAAAAAATCCGAGTACACATTTTTCCCAAGAGCACATGGATCATTCTCCAGAATCGATCACATACTGGGCCACAAGACAAATAAAAGCAGATACATGAAAATCAAAATCATTCCAACTATCTTCTCCAATCATAAAAGGATCAAGCCAGAAATAAATCATGAATAGAAAACAAGGAATCCTCCCACTTCAAGGAGATTGTAATCTACACTACTGGAAGACCGCTGGGCTAATGAGGAGATCAAAGAAGAAATTGAAAAATGCTTTGAGTTGAACAACAAGGAGAACACCACTTTCCAGAATGTATGGGATGCAGCAAAAGCAGTAATAAGAGGAAAATATATAGCAATACAAGCTTACATCAAGAAACAAGAAAGAACTCAAAGAAACAACCTAATGTCACATCTCAAAGAGCTAGAAAAAGAACAACAAAAAAACCCTAAACCAGTAGAAGGAAGGAAATAATAAAAATTAAAACAGAAATAAATGAAATGGAAATTTAAAAAAAAAAATCCAAAAGATCAATAAAACAAAAAGTTGGTTCTTTGAAAAAATAAACAAAATAGACAAACCTCTAGCCAGGCTCACAAGAAAAAACAGGAGAAAATACATATAAATAAGATTATAAATGAAAGGGGAGAAATCACAGCAGACTCAGTAGAAATCAAAAGTATAACCAGAGATTACTATGCACACTTGTAAGCAAACAAATTCAACAACCTAGAAGAAATGGACAAATGCCTGGAATGATACAATCATCCAAAGATGGACAAAGAAGAAATACAACAACTAAACACACCAATTACAAGCAGCGAAGTTGAGGCAGTAATCAAAGCACTCCCCCAAAACAAAAGTCCAGGACCAGATGGCTTCACAAATGAACTCTACCAAACGTTCAGCAGTGAATTAGTGCCTATCCTACACAAACTCTTTCAAAAAATTGAAAAAGAAGGAATACTACCAAATATGTTCTATGAAGCCAATATTACACTAATACCAAAACCAAACAAAGACAGCACAAAAAAGAAAATTACTGGTCAATCTCCATAATGAACACTGATGCAAAAATCAACAAAATCCTTGCCAACAGAATCCAACAATGCATCAAAGGGATAGTAAACCACGATCAAGTGGGACTCATCCCAGGAGCACAAGGATGGTACAACATATGAAAATCGATCAGTGTAATCCAACACATCAACAAAAAGAAAAATAAAAACCATATGATCAAATCAATAGATGCTGAGAAAGCTTTCAAAAAAGTCCAACATCCATTTATGATGAAGGCCCTTGAAATTCTCGGGATAGAAGGAACATGCCTTAAAGTGAAAAAAGCCATTTACAACAAACCCACTGCCAACATTATTCTCAATGGTGAAAGGCTGAAGGCCTTTCCTTTGAGATCAGGAACAAGACAAGGATGTCCTCTCTCACCACTGCTCTTCAATATAATACTGGAGGTCCTAGCCAGGGCAATAAGACAAGAGAAAGACATACGAGGAATCCAAACAGGGAAAGAAGAAGTAAAACTATCACTATTTGCAGGCGATATGAGAATATACATAGAGAACCCTAAAAATTCCACAGAAAAACTACTCAAAATAATCAACCAGTTCAGTAAAGTAACAGTATACAAAATCAACACACAGTAGCCTTCCTATACACAATCAATCAGAAGAAGAAATCAAGAAAACCATCCCTTTTATAATTGAAACAAAAAAAAATTAAATACTTGGGAATAAACCTAACAAAAGAGGTGAAAGACCTATACAAAGAAAATTATAAAACACTGTTAAAAGAAATTGAAGAAGACACAAAGAAATGGAAAGACATCCCATGCTCATGGATTGGAAGAATCAACATTATTAAAATGGCCGTCCTCCCAAAAGCAATATACAGATTCAGTGCTATTCCAATCAAAATCCCAACAACATTCTTCAAAGAAATAGAACAAATACTGTGGAAATTCATATGGAAACACACACACACAAAAAAAAAAAAACAAAACACCACGAATAGCCAAAGCCCTGCTGATGAAAACAAAGGAGAAAGGAGGTATCACACTTCCAAACTTCAAGCTATACTACAAAGCCATAATAATTAAAACAGTTTTATATTGGAACAAAAACAGATACACAGACTAATGGAACCGAATAGAGAGCCCAGAAATAAAGTCACACTTATATGAACAACTAATCTTTGACAAAGGAGCAAAAAATATGCAATGGAACATGGACAGTTTGTTCAATGAATGGTGCTGGGAAAACTGGACCTCCACATGCAAAAAAATGAAACTAGACCAGTACCTCTCAGAGTGCACAAAAATCAACTGAAAATGGATAAAAGAACTGGACATAAGATCTGAAACCATAAAATATATCGAAGAAAATATAGGTAAAACAATATAAGACACACATCTCAGAAACATCTTTTTTTTATTTAAATTTTATTTTTATATTCCCCATACAATTGCAACCCTCTTATTTTGACCCTAATCCCTCCTTTCCCCGCCCCCTACCCCACCATACAGTGTCTCTGGTTCATAGTTGTTGTTGATTTTGATTTTTACTTTCTTATAGTTATTCTTTTTCCTGGTCTCTTATTTAAGATTTCTAGATTCCTGCTATGAGTGAGACCGTCCGGTATTTTTCTTTTTCTTTCTGGCTTATTTTGCTGAGCATGATCCCTTCCAGTTCCATCCATGTTGCTGCAAATTGCATGTGTTTATCTTTTTTGAATGCTGGGTAATATTCCATGATGTGTATGTACCACATCTTCTTGATCCAGTCATCTATTTTTGGGCATTTGGATTGTTTCCAAAGCTTAGCTATTGTAAACAGTGCTGCTATAAACATAGGGGTGCAGGTGCTCTTTGGAATTGATGTTTCTGTGTCCTTTGGGTAAATACCTAGTAGTGGAATTGCTGGATCATATGGAAGCTTTATGTTTAGTAGGTCCAGAAATCTCCACACAGCTCTCCATAGTGGTTGGACCAGTTTGCACTCCCACCAACAGTGCAGGAGAGTTCCTTTTTCTCCACACCCTCGCCAACATTTGTTGTTGCTAGTTTTATTAATATGTGCCATTCTCACTGGTGTGAGATGGTATCTCATTGTAGTTTTGATCTGTATTTCCCTGATTACAAGTGATGTTGAACATTTTTTCATTTGCCTGTTGGCCATTTGCATTTCCTCTTCAGAGAAGTTTCTTTTTAGCTCTTCTGCCCAATTTTTGACAGGATTATTTTCTTTGTTGTTGAGTCTCATCAGCTCTTTGCAGATTTTTGTCATCAGTCCTTTATCATTAGTGTTGTGTGCAAAAATGTTCTCCCAGTCAGTGGAGTTTCTCTTTGTTTTGGTTATTATCTCTTTTGCTGAGCAGAAGCTCTTTAATTTGATGTAGTCCCACCTGTTCATCTTTGCCTTCACTATCGCTGCTTTGGGTGATGTGTCTGTAAAGATGTTTTTGATGTGCATATCATGTAGTGTTTTGCCTATATTTCCTTCTATGTATTTTATGGTTTCAGGTCTTATGTCTAGTTCTTTAATCCATTTTGAGTTGGTTTTTGTGCATGGTGTGAGGTAGTAGTCAAGCTTCATTCTTTTGCATGTAGTGACCCAGTTTTCCCAGCACCATTTATTGAACAAACTTTCTTTACTCCAATGCAAATTCTTTGCTCCTTTGTCAAAGACTAGTTGATCATAAATCTGTGGGTTTATTTCTGGATTTTCTATTTGATTCCATTGGTCTGTGTGTCTGTTCTTGGTCCAATACCATGCAGTTTTGATGATTATGGCTTTGTAGTATAGTTTGAAGTCTGGGAGTGTGACGCCTCCATTCCCTTCTCTTTTTTTTTTCAGGAAAGCTTTGGCTATTCGGGTTTTTTTGTGATTCCATATGAATTTCATCAATAATTGTTCTATTTCTTTGAAGAATGACATTGAAATTTTGATTGGAATAGCATTGAATCTGTATATTGCTTTTGGTAGGATGGCCATTTTAATAATGTTTATTCTTCCAATCCATGAGCAGGGGATGTCTTTCCATTTCTTTGTGTCTTCTTCTATTTCTTTTAACAGAGTTTTATAACTATAAAACACTTTGTATAGGTCCTTTACCTCTTTTGTTAGATTTATTCCCAAGTATTTGATTTTTTTGTTTCGATATTAAAGGGGATTTTTTTTTTATTTCTTCTTCAGATTTATTGTTTGTGTGTAGGAAGGCTACTGACTTTTGCGTGTTGATTTTGCATCCTGCCACTTTACTGAAATGATTGATGAGTTGAATTAGTTTTTCTGTGGAGTTTTTAGGGTTCTCTATGTATATTATCATATCATCTGCAAATAGTGATAGTTTGACTTCTTCTTTTCCTATTTGGCTTGTATGTCTTTCTCTTGTCTTATTGCCCTGCCTAGGACTTTCAGGGTTATATTGAAAAGCAGTGGTGAGAGTGGACATCCTTTTCTTGTTCCAGATCTTAATGGGATTGCTTTCAGCTTTTCACCATTTAGAATGATACTGGCTGTTGGCTTGTCATATATGGCCTTTATGATGTTGAGGTATGTTCCTCATATCCCGAGAATTTCAAGGGCTTTTATCATGAATGGGTGTTGCACTTTGTCGAAAGCTTTCTCGGCATCTATTGATATTATCATATGGTTTTTATATTTCTTTTTGTTGATGTGTTGGATACCATTGATTGATTTTCAAATGTTGAACCATCCTTGTGTCCCTGGAATGAATCCTACTTGGTCATGGTGAATTATCTTATGGATACATTGTTGGATTCTGATAGCGAAAATTTTATTGAGGAATTTTGCATCAGTGTTCATTAGGGATATTGGCCTCTAGTTTTCTTTTTTTGTGTTGTCCTTGTTTGGTTTTGGTATTAGTGTAATGTTGGCTTCATAGAAAACGTGTTTGGTATTATACCTTCCTTCTCAATTTTTTGGAAGAGTTTGTGAAAGATAGGCAATAATTCGTCTCTGAATGTTTGGTAGAATTCATTTGTAAATCCATCAGGTCCTGGGCTTTTGTTTTTGGGGAGGTTTTTGATTACCATTTCAATTTTGCTGCTCGTAATTGGTCTGTTTAGGTGTTCCATTTCTTCTTTATCTAGCTTTGGGTGATTTTAGAGTTGTAGGAATTTGTCCATCTCCTCTAGATTGTTGAACTTGTTTCCATGTAACTGTTTATAGTAGTTTCTGATTATTCTTTTGATTTCTGCTGTGTCCATTGTGATTTCTCCTCTTTCATTGTGATCCTGTTTATTTGTGCTTTCGCCCTTTTTTCCTTTGTGAGCCTGGCTAGGGGTTTTTCTATTTTATTGATTTTTTCGAAGAACCAGCTCTTGGTTTCATTTATATTTTGGATTGATTTTTTAGTTTCAATTTCATTTATTTCTGCTTTGGTTTTTATTATTTCTTTTCTTTTTGGTTTTGGGGTTTTTTTGTTGTTCTTTTTCTAGATCTTTGAGCTTCGAGATTAGGTTGTTTCTTTGAGTTCTTTCTTGTTTCTTGATGTGAGCCTCTATTGCTCTATATTTTCCTCTTATTACTGCTTTTGCTGCATCCCATACATTTAGGAAATCTGTGTCCTCCTTGTCATTCAATCAAAGAATTTTTTAATTTCTTCTTTGATCTCCTCATTAGTCCAGTGGTCTTCCAGTAGTGTGGTTTTCAATCTCCATGAGGTAGAAGAGTTCCTTGCCTTCTTTTTATGGTTTATTTCTAGTTTGATGCCTTCATGGTCAGAAAAGATGGTTGGTATGATTTCAATGTTGGTGAATCTGTTGATGTTTGTCTTGGGTCCCAGTATGTGATTGATCCTGGAGAATGATCCGTGTGTGCTTGAGAAAATGTGTACTCCGTTTTATTTTTTTTTTTGGGGTTTGGTGTTCTATAGATGTCTATTAAGCTCAAGCACTCTAAATCCTTATTTAGAGCTTTAGTGTCCTTACTTATTTTTTGTCATGTTGATCTATCCATTGTTGATTGTGGTGTGTTGAAGTCTCCCACTACATATGTGATTTCTCTCATGTCTGTTTTCAGAGATAACAATAGTTGTCTGATATATTTTGGTGCTCCTTCGTTTGGTGAATATATGTTAGTGGGTGTTATTTCTTCTTGAAGAATTGTCCCCTTGATCAAAATGTAGTGACCGTTGGGGTCTCTTTTTACCTTTTTGAGTTTGAAATCTGTTTTATCTGATATAAGTATAGCTGTTTATGCCCTTTTTTGTGGTCCATTTGCTTGTAGGATTGTTTTCCATCCTTTAAGTTTGAGTCTATTTTTATCTTTTGTAGCTAAATGTGTTTCCTGGAGACAGCAAAAGGTTGGGTTTTGTTTCTTAATCCAGCCTGCGACTCTGTGTCTTTTTATTGAAGAGTTTAGTCCATTTACATTTAGAGTTAATATTGATATTTTAGCATCTGTATTTGCCATTGTGTTTGTCTTTCCTTTGATTTTATTTATTTATTCTTTTAATAGCTTTTTTTTTTTTGGCCTTCTTTCTTTATTATTCGTCCCTCTGAGGTTCTGGCTTTAGGACTCCTTGTAGTATTTTTTGGAGTGGTAGTTTAGTCATAATGAAATTCCAGAGTTTCTGTTTGTCTGGGAAGGTCCTTATTCTTTCTTCATAGAGGAAGGAGAGCTTTGCGGCATAGAGTATTCTTGGTTGGCATTGTTTTCTTGGAGTCTGTTGACTATGTCTCTCTACTCTCTCCTTGCCCGTAGTGTTTCTTTGGAGAAGTCTGATGTCAGTCTGATTGGTTTTCCTTTGAATGTTATCTGTTTCTTCCCTCTTGTCTGCTTCATTATTTTTTCCTTATCTTGGATTCTTGGGAACTTTACTATTATATGTCTTGCTGTATTTTTCCTTTTGTCATGAAAGTCTGGTGTTCTTGCTTCTTCTATATCAATTTTCAGCTCCTTCTTCATGTTTGGGAAGTTCTCTTCATTATCTCCTTGAATATTTTCTCTGTTCCTACATCTCTCTCCTCTCCTTCTGGGATTCCTGTATCTCTTATATTTCCTTTCCTCATGGAGTCAGATAGTTCCCGAAGTCTTTCTTCGGTCTTTTTCCTTCATATTTCTCTTTCCTTTTCTGTTTTGTTTCTTTTTATTTATGTGTCTTCGAGAGTACCTATTCGTTCTTCCATTTCATCTATTCTGCTCTCATTGCTTTTCCCAGAATTCTTTAGTGCCTCCATTAATTCTTTGATCTCCTACATTTCTTTTACTTCCTTCTTTAGGGAATCAACTTTATTCTTCTGATCATTGATTATTTTTCCCTTATTATTGTTTTACTTTATGACTTCTGTCAGTTTTTTAATCATGGCAATTTTAAATTCTCTTTTTGGAAGGCTCAGAAGTTCTTCCAAGTTACTGTCATTGCAATCTGGTGGGTGGTTTTCTTTTTGTGGTGTGTCCTTTTCCTGAGGAGTTGCAGGTTGCATGTAGTTTTTCTTTTCCATACTGCCTGTTTTCTAATTTGCCGTATGCATTGGGACATTGTGTTGGTGGTACTGGCTGGCATCTTTTTGGTGTGCTCTTTGTGGGGTTCGGAAACTGGCAGTCTAAATGAGTCAAATACTGTTATGCCAGAAGTCTAGTGAGCCAGTGGTACTTTGAGTGTGTTAATTGTCGCTGTCACAGAATATTTCCTTCTTCTGTGTTTTATTACAAAGTGTGTCTTGAAGTCCCACAAACTTCCCTGGAAGTGGGGCAGCTGGATTGGACTCTGTTCCAAATCACTGGATCCCCATCTGGGCTCCAATTCCTGCCATTCGGGTCCAGGCTTGTGGGGGCCTTCAGCTCACCTTTGACTGTGCAGGAAACTTTCTCCCTCTGGCTCCACAGGGAGCCTTTTGCCAGTTTCAAGCAGTCTTTATTTTAAAAAGGTCCCTGTTCTAAAATGGCGATGTGGGGATGCACTCCCCTGTGTGCTGGTCTGCCCCTGCTGTGGGTGCCTGCACCCCTCTGGGCTCGGACTGCTGGCCAGAGGGGCCTGGCAGGGGCGAACTGCCCAGCTCACCTCTGGCTCCTCTGGGAGCCTTCTGCTGGTTTCAAGCAGTCTTTACTGAAGAAAGGTCCCTGTTCTAAAATGGCAATGCAGGGATGCACTCCCCTGTGCGTCTGGTCTGCCCTGGCCATGGGTGCCCGCTCCCCCTCTGGACTAGGACTGCTGGCCAGAAGGGGCCTTGCACAGGCAAACTTCCCAGCTCACCTCTGGCTCCTCCAGGAGCCTTCAGAAACATCTTTAAAAACTCATCACCCAAAGCAGTGATAGTGAAGGCAAAAATAATCACCTGGTATTACATCAAACTGAAAAGTTTCTGTACAGCGAAAGAGACATCAATGAAAACAGGGAGACACCCCACTGACTGGGGAAAAAATCTTTGCACTATATCAACTGATAAGGGACCGATCACAAAGATTTACAAAGAACTCACAGGACTCAACAAAAACAAAATAAACAATCCAGTCAAGAAATGGGCAGAAGAACTTAAAAGACAGCTCTCCAAAGAGGAAATGCAAATGGCCAACAGGCATATGAAAAAATGTTCAACATCCCTTATAGTCAGGGAAATGCAAATCAAAACTACAATGAGATACCACCTTACACCAGTAAGAAGTGTACATATCAAAAAAACAAGCAACAACAAATGTTGGAGAGGATGTGGTGAAAAAGGAACTCTCGTGCACTGCTGGTTGGAGTGCAAACTGGTCCAACCACTATGAAAAGCTGTCTGGAGGTTCCTCAGTCTACTAAAAATGGAACCACCATACAACCTGGCAATTCCACTCCTAGGGATCTATCCAAAGGACACAGACACATTGATTCGAAAGAATACCTGTACACCTATGTTTATTGCAGCACTATTTACAATGGGTAAAACCTGGAAACAACCCAAATGCCCAAAAATAGATGACTGGATCAAGAAGATGTGGCATATATACACAATGGAATGTTATTCAGCAATCAAAAAAGATAAACTCATGCCATTCACAGCAACCTGGATAGAGCTATAAGGGATTATTATCAGTGCAATAAGCCAGAAGGAAAAAGAAAAATAATGGATGGTTTCACTTTTATCTTGTTTTTTCTCTTTTCCTTCCAGCCTTGCCTGTCTCTGACCCTTTTCTATGGGTCCCCACGGGAAGGTGTTCTAAACTGTGACAGGCCTTCGGGCCCTGATTTGGGACAACACTGTTTGGCTGAACATTTACCCACGAGGGGATGAGTAACTTTGGGTGCTTGGTTTGGAAATTTATTTTTTCCCTTTTCTTTGTTGCACACTCATTGTATTAAAGTTCCCTTCCATTAAAGGTCTTGATGCAGTGGGGGATGTTGGGGGGAACAGATGGTTAAGGGGAGTCCCCCTCCTGTTACAAAACATCCCCGCTCAGTTCCCCAAGGAGATTCAGGGAGCCAAGCAGAGGGCAGAGCAAAGCCTGGGCTGCCCTGGAGGACCAGTCCTGTGTGCTGATTCTAGGGCTCCAGGGCCACACTCCCTGCACGGGGGTCAGACCCAGCCCTGCTCACAGCTCTAGGCTGCAGACAGTTCCTCCGTGCCATGACCCTGCACACACTGCTCTGGAGATCGCATGAAGAAAAAGAAATGAACAGCAACATTAAATGGAATTCTAAAAGCAGTAAAAATAATTTTTTTAATCAACTTTATTTTGAAGGAAACTTCCAGGAGACATAATAGCTGACACCTTATTTCTATCAGGACCTTGACTGTGTCACTAGCTGCTCTGGCCTCCACTGTTTCTTGTGCAAAAACTGCCACTGATCACTTTATTGCCTGAATTTTCTAGTGGTTTTGAAGCAGGGGCGGAGAGGGCCACAGAAGAGGCCACAGGGCAGAAGGCCAGATGGAAGGAAGGGCCACCCCCCGCCCAGACTCTGAGACCAGAGATCCACCAAAAGGCCAAAAAAAGCCCAGGAAATTCAGACCAACAAAGGACAGTGCCCGGTAAGAGGACAGGCCACTGTCTATGAGTCTAACCCATGTGCACAATTACAGGAGACCTCAGGCTCCAGGATCAACCACTTATTTACAAACAGGGGAAACAAAGAGCTCTCTGTACACACAAGTGGCAGCTGCTCACCCAGGGAGCATCAGTGATGGTTGCCACCAGTCAACAGGGGTGCTGGACAGCACCGGCCAGTAGTGACGGCCATGACGGGTCCCACAGAGGTGGTGTCAGAGATGCCCAGTGGTAAAGGCTCTTTGTGAGTGGTTGGGTTACACCAGCAACACACAGCTCTTTGAGACACCAGGCCCAGGGCCTTTGGGGCTCCTCTCAGGTGATGTCTGGGACAAAACTGAGGCCCAGCCCATGACAGAGCCCTTCAGCTTCTCTCCTTCCTTGGAAGGAGGCTGCTGGTACTTCTTTTCTTCTTTCTTCGGAGGCTGGAGCCATCTTTCTCCGGGGGTTGGCATTGTCTCTCCTTCTCTGGGAGCTTGGGTCAGGATGGGGTCATGTTCTCCTTTCTTTCAGAGGGCTCCTCAGCTCCTCCAATCCTGGTTTTCATCCTCCTTCACCACAAGTCTGAGGGACCATTTAACACCAATCAGGTGACACCTGATTGGCCCATTACAAATGGCAGTGACTGAGCTCTGAGGAGCAACTGCCACAAATGCCTGTGGTGGAGCAGCAGGTAGAAAACACCACTGTCCTGCCACTCCAACCGCTGAGATGGCTGCATTCCAGTAACAGATTGTAACAAATCACTCCAAACTTAGGAGCTAAAACACAAAGATCTGGCATCTGGCACAGTCTCTGAGGGGGAGGCAGCAGGAGGGGCCTCACTCAGAGGCTCCAGCTCTGGGTCCCACGAGGCAGCGATGGGGACGAGCTGTTGGCAGATCTGAACAGCCGCGATGAGCATGGAAGAAACTGCCTCAGAGCTCATGCATGTGGCTCCTGGAGAAAACCCTCAGTTCCTTGTCCTGTGGGCGACCCCTAAGCTGAGTGTCCACCGTGTGCAGGCAGTCACCCCAGAGAGGGACCAGGTGGGGAGCCCGGGCGGGAAGTCTCAGCTCCTGTGAGCCTGACTCTGTGATGTGGCGCGTCCCTTCTGCTTCATTCTCCTCACGAGGAAGAGCCAGTGAGTCAGACACACTGTCCGGGGTGAGGTGGGGGCGGTGAACTGTCTCCCCTCCTGTTTATCACAGAATTGGTGGAAAATTGAAAACCAAAACAGAAGACTGTGTGGACACTAATTATTCCCATTCTGTCCACATGAAAATTAAATTGCCTCCCACCCAAGGCCCCTTGACTCAGGACCACGCAGAGGAGGCTCCTTCAGAGCATCTGTGCAGTGAAGCTGTTTGTGCTCAGCTCCACATGGGCTGAGGCAGTTTCCTGCCCCACAGCCCTTCATGTGGATACAGTGGAGAACAGCCATAGGACAACTTGTAGACCCATTGTTTAATATATTTTTAAAACATATTTATTGAGATATAACATATGACCATTAAGTCACTTGTTGAAGGCTCACCTCTCATGTCCTTTTGGTAAGCACAGAGCAGGGCAACCATCCCATCATCTAACTTAAGAACATCTCCATCACCACAACAACCTTGTTTCCTGGGCCTGGGCCCATGGGCACCACCCCCACCTTCCCTTCCCCAGCCCTGGACAGCTGGAGTCCACTCTGCATCTGGGGACAGGCCAGGGAACTTCCTTCTAAACACATTCCAGATAACTCTGCTAACACAGACCTGCAGTGGGCATTTTGGGTTCCCTAGCCTGATGCATGCTGTTGCCCAGAAACATACTCCACAGGGTGCTAAGGTCACAGAGAACCAACTGACCCCACCCAGGAAGACCTGCAGCCTGGGGTGTGTGAGGAGAGAAGGGCTGCAGTAGCCTGCCTTAAAGGGGGCCAACGCAGAACTGGGAGGTTCCTCCATCAGCAGGAAGGGGACATGGGAGCTGGGTCTTAAAAGCCAAATTAGGGCACATGAACAGAATTGGCTCAGGGAGCTGATGGCAGGCTGACTACATGACTTCAGCAGTTACTTTCTCTGTGTGACCTCGGAGATACCTTCCCATGGTTCTGAGAATTGGGTATGGATACTATCCTGATATGCCCATCCTCATATTTCCCTTCAGAAACAAGGACATGGAGACTGGGTGGTTATAGCAGTGCTTAGGTCTGAACTCCAACTACCTGGAGTCTACCTGGCTAATGTCTGGGCCTCCTGCCTTACACCATCCTGCAAACTGACCAGGGGACCAATGAGGCTTTGACCCTGGAGACATCACCACCCTCCCCAGATGCCACACATTTCTTGGCTGGATTTAACTAAAGGCAAAAGGACAATAATAAATCATCACATAATCACCATTTATGTAAATGAATTAAACTCACCAAAGAAGACACAGAGTGACTGGTTGTACCAAAAAACAAAACCCAACTTTATGCTGTCTCCAGGACACAGGATCATAAAAGTTCTTGGGGAAAAACAGAAGAAAATGGGGCATCCCTAAATGCCATAAAAGATAAAATAAACTTCCAGCTAAAAAAAGGTAACTAAAGACAGGGATGAACATCATATGATTAAGGAATCCTACATCAGGAAGATATAACACTCATCAATATACATGCACCAAACAAAGGAGCATCAAAATATATGACAGCTATTAACAAATCTGAAAACAGATATTGGCATCATCATAATAGTGGTAAAGGAATTCAACACCCCACTTTCATCAAAGACACATCACCTGACAGAAAATCAACAAGGAAACTGTTGCTCTAAGTGAGGCATTAAACCACAAGGGCTAAATAAATACCTACAGGGCACTGCACTCCATGGTCTTCTCAAGTGCACTTGGAAGAGTCTCCAGAATAAACCACTTGTTGAGTCACAGAACAAGTGTCAATAAATTCATAATGACTGAACACACTCCCAAATGACTATTGGGTTAAGTAGGAAATCAAAGAAAAAAATTAAAAATACCTTGAGACAAATGACAACTTATCAGTGGGGCACAGTATAAGCAACATTAAGTGGGGATTAAAGAGCAATATAGAGTTTAAGTAAAGAATCTAACCTTACACTTAAAACAGCTAAAAAGAACAAATGAAACCAAGAGACAGAGAAGGAATAAAATAAAAGCAGAAATAAAAGACACAGAAATCAAAGACAGACTGAAAAATCAATGAAACCAAAAACTGGTTCTTGAAAAAAAATAAATGAAATAGACCAATCTCTTCCTAGGCTTTCAAGGAGGAAAAAAGGAAAAAAATAACTCTAATAAATAGAATTAGTAATGAAGGGTAGACGTCACAAGAGACATTTCAGGAATAGAGAGGATCATAAGACAACACTAAATATCTATATGTCAATAAATTGAATAACTTCAAATAACCTAGAAGAAACTGACACATGCTTAGAAATACAACCTTCCAAGACTGAATCAGGAAGATTCAGAACAAAGTAACTACAAGCAAAGACATTGAAACACGAATCAAAAGTTTCCCAAAAAACAAAGCCCAAGAACAGACATTTTCAGTGACTTCTACAACATCTTCAAAGATGAACAATACTTGACTTCTCAACGCTTCAGAAAAACAGAGGAAAGGGGAATGCTACCAAACACATCTCATGAGGCCAACATTCCCTTGATACCAAAAGCAGAGAAGGCCATCACACAAAAAAAGAAAGTGACAGACCAACATCCCTGATGAACATAGATGCAAAAATCCTCAACAAGACCTTAGCAAACCAAAATCAAATATACATTAAAAAGGATCACAAAGGTGCCTCCCTAGTGTTAAAGCACAGCACTATGAAGCAATCTGCAGACACTGTAACTCGAGCTCCATCCTCGGCCAGGGAGGTCACCCACATGGCACAACAGACCTCTCCTGCCTTGCCCACTGCTCCCCTCAGCTGTGTGTTTCAGTCTATCTGCCTGTTCTGCTTCCCGCTCTGTCCCTGGTAAATCCTCTCGCCCCCCTCCCCACACACACACCTCTGGCTTGTACCCCAATTCTTGTATGCATAAATAAATAAATCTTAAAAAAAAAGGATCACACATCATGACTGAGTGGGATTTATCTCAGCTACAAAAGGATGGTTCAACATTTGAAAATCAGTGAGCGAGATTTTAGCTCACACCAATTAGAATGTCTATTATCAAAAAGTCAAGAAATAATAAATTTTGGTGAGGAATAGGGAATATAGAACCCTTGTGCAGTGTATTGAATAACTGGTGGGGCCATTTTTGGAAAACAATATGGTGGGTTTGCAAAAAGTATCAAATAGACACAAAATGATCCAGTATTTCCACTTCTGGATATTTACCTGAAGAATATGAAAACACTTATTCAAAACAAGACATGGCCCCTGTTATCACTGCAGGACTGTTTACAATAGCCAATGATTGAAACAACCCAAGTCTGGAACAGATGAATGGATTAACAAAATGTGAGATAGATTAGAGAGAGAGAGAGAGAGAGAGAGAGATAGACAGATATAGATATATATATATGATACACACAATGGAATACTATTCAGATATTTAAAAAGATTAAATTCTGCCACTTTCAACACTATGGATAGAATTTGAGGGAATTATGCTAAGTCAAACTGAGAAAGACAGATACCAAAGAATTGTACTCATTTGTGGAATTGAAGGGGGGAAAAAAAGCAATCAAAAAGGAACAAAATGGCAGTCACCAGAGGGGAAATGGGTGGAGAGAACAGCTTGGTGGAGGATTATGATTGGACTTTAAGTAGTGGATGTGTGAGAAATTTAGTTATCAGGGGAGAGGCTGTACACCTAACAGCTATGCAGTGTGTAAATTGTTACTTGAATTTAAAAAAAGAATAAAAAGTTTCCCCCAGTCTGCTCCTCAGTCAGCGCCCTTGACCTGAGGAGGCCTGGGAAGGACAGGACAGGACTGTGCTGTCCTCAGGAGCCCCCTGCACCTCCAAAGAGCCACTTCTCACCTGTGCTGCCCCAGCTTGGCCTGAGCCCCTCCCCTCTCACCTGGACACACACAGACTAGTTTCTCCTGCCACTGCCAGTCTGGGCCCCTTTCACCTGGGAGCTGAACCAGGTGCTGCTCTGCTCACAGCCTGAGAGGGGCTCCCCAGCCCCACAGTCACCCTGTTGGGCAGCTCCACAGAGTGACCCCTCCCCAGAGCTCTGACACCCACTCCTGTGTCCCTCCCTCTCCCTCAGCTCCAGCTGATCTTCACCCCCTCTGTTCTTGCACATAGGCACCAGCCAGCCCCCGACAGGCTGTTCCCTCCATGGGATCCTCACCCCCAATACCCCCTCCCCAGGGCTTTGCTCCCATGCCACCATCTACACTGACCCCTTGATGGACGCAGCTGCCCCCACACACTCCTCCCTTGCTGCCCAACATGCTCCCTGCCTGTCCCTCCTCTCAGCCCCTCTGCAGGTGGGGGTGGATGGGTTTTTTGACTTTATTATTCACTGCCTCCTGCATGAAAGCAGCTCTCTAAGGATGGGGAATCTCTCTTTTTTGTACACAGCACATAGCACATAATATATAAATATTAGTGGAGTGAAATGAATTAATTACTGACAAGTGTTTCTGATACAAATAAATCAAAAGCCAAAAATGAGGAGAAAGGTATTTTCACATTTTGGACAGTTGACTTTTTAAAATCCATAAACCTCTGACTGAGCAATTGTCATCCCTCCCCCTCAGTGACTGCTCTTAACTGTGTCATCACATGAGAGGGTGGGGAGCACCCCCATCTTTCTAGAGCCAGGGCCCCCACACAGCCATCCTTCTTGAAGGAAGAGCCCCCAGAACCCCTGGGTCCCACCCACCCAAGGGAGACACAGGACAGGGAGGGACATACTCACTTGGGGACCCCCAGGGGGCAGCTGGAGGAGGAGCAGCAGGGAAGGGAGGAGGCAGAGCACAGACCTGGGGCAGGAGCAGGGCGCCATCTCCTCAGGGCTGGGGAGAGACAGGGCAGGAGGCAGCCAGGCCCACACAGAGGAGCAGGGCAGCCAGGAGCTCTGGGCTCAGGGGGAAGCAGGGCCCAGGGACCCTCACCAGCAGGAGCACGGCCCTTTCCGATGACCCCTTAGGCCCTGAGACCAAGGACACACCTGGCTCCTCTCAGGGCTTCTAGCCTCTGTGCTGCTACAGACCATGAGGTTTATTGGAGAAAAACATCCTCCCTTCCCTCCCACCCCATGGAACCCAAACCTCAGAACGTTTCTGCTCAGAGAACTTGGGCCCAGCACCTGGGCCCAGAGTGCAAATTGCCCTCCCCTCCCCATCATCACCCAGTGACTCCCCAGAACAAAGGCCCAGACCCAGGTACCCTGTGAAGGACAGGCCAGAGAAAAGGCGCCTGCTTGTGGTTCTACCCCCCTCAGGTGTCCCTGAGAAGCCTCAGGACACACAACACTGTCCCCAAGGAGTCGGGGTCCCCCCACAGGCCCCTGTCCTGCTAGTCTGCTTGTTCAGCTCACCCGAAGGTCAGCCCCTCTCCAGCGCTGACCTGCCAGGGACGATGACAAGGTCCTGCCCCAAAAACAGCAGGAGTCGGGTCAGATCCCCACTGAGAGCTTCATCCTCATACTCTCTACCTCTGGGGGGATTTTGGCTTTGGGGTGAGGGACCCAGTGGAGACAGAGCAGCAGAGAAGGGGAAAAAGGTCTTGGTCAGAGAAAACACCCAGAGTCTGTAACAGGCAGAATGAGAGGCACCCAGGACCCCCAAACCTGCATATTCTAAATGGCTTCTGCCATCTACCACATAAAGCAGAGCACCCTCTGCATGTGAAAGAACACAAGAGAGTCGTGCGCACAGAGAGGAAGGGAAGGGAGGAGAAGAGTCTCCCAACAAAACACCCAGTTACCCGTCCCCTTGTGGGTGAACACCCAACCACACAGGGTTGCCCCAAAGTGGGGCTGCTGCAGCCTGAAATTTGCCACAAGTCTCAGGCACAGTCAGGTGGGGACACACAGAAGCCGATGAAAGGGGCCAGGCCAGTCTGGGACAACAGGACCAAATGAAAGCACAAACCACAGTCAAGGCCGGTGTCCCCACGGGTCTCCCCCAAGTGTCTCCTTCCACGTCCTCCTGTCCCTGGGGCAAGCCCAGCGCTGAGAAGCAAGGGGGACTTCTCCACATGCCCCTCTCCTGTGTTGTCCCCGCATCTCTCTCCAGGTGCTCTCTCCCCCACACGCCTGTGTCTCACGGCGGATGCGCCTAAAGGGCCCTGACATAGGGGGTCTCTGTCCAGAGAGGTCGCGTGACCCCACGTCTTACTCAGAGAAAAGGCAAAACCTTTCCAACCTCCTTAACGTCTGCACAATGTGGGTACACAGACCCCGTCTCAGTGACCCCTGCCCCAGCCGCAGCCTCTGACACACAGACATCCCCGTCCAGGAGCATCTGGGCTGGAGGTCGCCGTGCCTGGACAGAGCTTCCGCAGACACCCTGTGGGCATGGAGTGTCCATCAGGTCTTCTCCCAAAGGCACTGTCCTAGTGAGGCCCACCTGTCCATGCTAGGAGAGTAGCCTCTTCCTTGTGCCCATATACCTTCTCTGGGTCACCTTCCCCACAATTCTTACCCACACCAGGATGCATCTGAAAATTCATCTCTAACACCTGATGCCTGTGAGCAGGGGCAGCCCTGGGCCTTGTGGGGACAATAGCAGTGACTAAGCCTGATCCCTGAACAAGAAAAAGAACAGGAGTGTGACAAAAAACCCAAAGAAGCAAAATATAAACACACTGAGGCCTGAGGGCCCAGCCCTGTCTGAGCGTAGCCTGATCCAGCCACACACAGCCTCCACCCACATCCTGGAGACAGGACAGGCCCAGGCGGGGTCTGAGTCCCTGTGATCATAGGCCCTGCTGGGACAGGTGCTCCTGAAAGACAAGGACAAAGGAACAGAGTGGTGACCCCTGAGGAGTGACCATGTCAAAGCCCACGACACTCTGAGCACCGACTAGGCACAGGCCCTGTGCCCCTCAGCTCCTCACAGCCTCTCCCGCCCCCACCTGCACAGACTCAGCACAGCAAGCCTGCAGTTCTGGCTAGTCCTCAGGACTCCTACTTATTTCCAGTCAAATTTTAGGAATCTTTTCAACTCACACATCAAAAAAACAACCCAGGAAAAAACCAGTTTCATGTCCGAGTGTCTATTTTCAGTGGGTGTCTATTCTCATTATTCCTCAGGAAAACACAAAGTACAGGCAGGGGTGGAGCCAGCCCCGCCTCTGCTGGAGCAGGAAAGTCATAAGGGAGAGACACAGGTCAGTGTGGGGAGAGGCATGGTGGGCAGGGCTGGGCCAGTCTCCCCACCTCCTCACGTTATGCTAATATGACCCCAGGCACATGAGGACACCCTTTACGACAAGACAGACCAGAGGATCTTTATTGAGGGAGCGCTGGTCACATCACTGCTTACACTGCAGAAGGGCAGGGTCACCCTCTCAGGGGCTGTCACTGCAGTATACCCACCCCTGAGCCCCATGATCCCCCAGAGTCCACTGTGCTCCCTCCCGCTTTGTGTTCACCCTTCCCTTGCCCCTCTGTCAGCCGGTGCTCTGCATGCAGACTTCAAGGGTCAGTGTGTGTGAGCATGTGTTTTTAATAATCATAATCAACTTCTATTGGTTTCACATAAATAGCTAATAGTTTGCAAAACATGTTTCTCCAGTATATTTATGTTAAAACATATGAACATATTTATGAGAATTTTTGGCAGAGTAGGTAGAGAAAAAAAGCAGGGAAGATTACAATTTCAACACTAATCTTCAGTGATAGGGTAAATACCTGACCATCATTACCTTTCATAGAAAGTTATAGATTTATAACTTCGAAATATCTCAAAACTGCAGTGCCTCAGTTTACTTTAAAAAACGATATGAAGGGCCTCCCCCAGTGGCTCAGCGGTTGAGCGCTGGGCTGCGAAGCTGCCCGCAGCCTCTGCAGCGCTGGTTCGATACCCGGCCACCAGCGAGGGTCCCACACGGTTCCGCAGACCTCTCCTGCCACGCCCACTGTTCCCCTCAGCAATGTACTTCGTCAGTCTGCCTGTTCTGTTCCCTGCTCTGGCTCTGGTGAATTCTCTCACCCTCCCACACTTATGACTGTACCCATGCTTGTATAAATAAATAAATAAATCATTTAAAAAAAAAAAAACAATATGAAGGCCCTCCCTGGTGGCGCAAGAGGTTAAGATGCAGCACTATGAGGCTAACCACAGCCACTGCAGCATGAATTCAATCCTCAGCCAGGGAGGTGACCCACATGGCACGGCAGACCTCTCCTAACTTGACCATTGCTGCCCTCAGCAGTGTATTTCAGTCAGTCCTCCTGTTTTGCTCCCCACTGTTCTCTGTCTCTGGTGAATCCTCTCAACCCCCACACTTCTGGCCTGTATCCCAGTTCTTCCGTGCATAAATAAATAAATCTTTAAAAAAAAACAATAGTGAAATATATTACTTGGGCATCACATTTCCCTTTATAAATATATTTACATTCACATAATTTTACACTTATTACAAAATGGTTTTTAAAAATAAACATCAAAACTGTAAACTAAATAATCCCACATCTGATAAATCACAGAGGTATCAATATTTTTTTAAATTCCAGTTTATTTATTCATCAGTAAAATGTAACATTTAACAATGTCCCAGAGAATATGGGGACATATGAAATATGAAAATGTCATTTGCATAGTCACTACAGATTCTATCAGACCTGCTGTCACATTGGGGCTTCCCCTTGAACAAAGTACTACAAGTGTTCATTGTCGGGCCAGCAGGGAAGACAGAGCTCACTCCTGACACCAGGCACCACCTGTCACTGTACCCATATTCCTTGTTATGGCGCTGAGCCTCAGTGCTATTAGCACAATGAGTTTTTCTTAACGAATGTGATGGGTTAAGGCAAAAGGACATAACATGGCCTCCTCAATCATTTATTTTCTCTCCAACTTTTTAAAAATTATTGATGAGACTATATAAGTTACAGATTCACTGGCTGGAAAGGCACAGTCACCACTTAGGCCAACCCCTGATACTTACACATGAGGTTGGCTTCTCTTGATCTCTCACCATGAGCATCCCTCAGCAGGGCCCTCAATGCACAGTTTCAATGCTACCATTGCTGTCTCCTGGCTGGATGTAGATTATTTTCTATCATAAAAAATATTTAATTATTGGACTCCCTGGTGGCACAGGCAGTTGAGCGCAGCGCTATGAAGCTGACCACAGCCTCTGCAGCGTGGGTTCGATCCTGGCCAGCCAGGGAGGTACCCTCATGATGCAGCAGACCTCTCCTGTCTTCCCGCTGCTCTCCTCAACAGTGTATTTCAGTCATTCTGCCTTTTCTATTCCCCACTCTGTCTCTGTTGAATCCTCTCATGCTCCTGCATATCTGGCCTGTACCCTGGTTCTTGTATGCAGGAATAAATAAATCTTTAAAAAAAAATTTAATAATTGGACAATAATCTGATCAGATTTTGTAAACTCACCACTGAATAATTTCTTACTTTTTACATAAACTTTCTGCTGGCTGCTGTGCTTTTTTCTGTCACCTTTTTCCCTTCAAAGGAGGAAAGGTTATTGACTGAGCCTCCAACTCTACCCCGCAATGTAAAATATTGTCCACAGTTGTAGTTAGAGAAGAGGTGATGGTCTGTATGATGAGCTGAGTCATTAATAAATGGCCTTAAGATTTGAGGAGACAGAAATCACTGTCATGAATGGAAATTGTGCAGACATTGACAGAGATGTACAACCTAAATAAACCAGCTGATGGAATGGAAAGATTAAAGGTAGAGATGATGAGGTAGACTCTGAAGAAAACCATCCACATGGTGAAAACCATGACTTGAGGTGAAGAAGGGATCTTCCAGAGATGAGGTTCATGGATTTGCTTATCTATAAGTCTTTGGTGAAGGCCTCTGTGAATTCAATAGATCATCATGTTGATGAGAAAGAGGAAGGACCACACAGGAACAATGAGTTGAATCCAGCTGTTTGGAAACTCTCCAATGGTGTCATGTAATTTGCTGCATCCTCTCAGCTCTACAGAAACAGTGAAATGGTGGGAATTCTTAATCCATGGTAATGACCTAACTGTAAACGTGATTCTCAGTAGACTTGATTCTATAAATATTGTGGGTTGTCCATTAGGGAATGCCTATAGACAAAACAACAGCTCATTGTCTCAAAAAGGAAATAAAGAATAAAAGCACCAAGATTTCTTATAACCAGGAGAATGATAGTTTGTTGGAAGATGTCATATTCTGGCCCTGTGGTTCGATATAGAAATGGTATAAAAATAATTATCTGCAGCATAGAGTACAAGATCCATCTTACTCCAGCAAATGGGGGAGGCTGGAGGATCCAGGGGTGGTGCAGGTGCAACAAGACACAATGGAGAACTCAGTCAGCGAGAGTCAGGCTTTGTCATCAAATGAGTCTGATGCCAAACTAGAGAGAGTCAGTCCACCATCTAGCACTGCTGAGCCAGGAAGGCTGGGCTGGTCTGCAACCCTGGTCAGCAATAGGCACAACCTAGGGGGTTCAAGGGTTAGTTTTTAAGTTCATTAGACTTCTCTATACCATAGATGAGTGACATATTTGTCTTTCTCCTTTGGACTTATTTCAATTAGCTCCATCCATGTTGCCCCCCAGATGTAGTGAGTTTGTTTTTCTGATAAGTAGTATTCTATTATCTATATACCACTTTTTCTTGAATTCTCATCTGTTTTCAGGCATTTTGGTTGTTTCCATAGCTTGAATATAGTAAATAGTGCTGCAATGATCACAGATGTGCAAGGTGCCCTTCAGAGTAGTGTATTTGTGTTCTGTGGGTACATACATAGGAGTGGGACTACTGAGCCCTATGGCAGATACACTTTTAATCCTCTATGAAATCTCAATACTGTTTATATATATATACATATGTATGTATATATAGACGTATATAAAATGTCATTGTTCATTTTTGTACAATGTCTGCTTGTATGCTTTCTCCTCAGGTGTATTCCCATAAAATTCCCAGAACCAATTCACCCATGAACCATCACCATAGTCCCTTGTGTTCTTCTCCCCCGTTTTGCTCCTTCTACCTCCCCTCCCTTGCAAAATGTCTCTGGTTTATAGTTTTCTGCTAATTTGGGATATTTATTTATTATTACTGTTATTTATTTTCCTGGTCCCTTATTTGATTCCCCTATATTCCTCCTATAAGTGAAATCAACCAATATTTTTCTTCATATCTCTGGCTTATTTCACTGAACATAATCTCCTCTGGATCCATCCATGATGAGAATGGCATGTGCTGATCTTTTTTGATTGCTGAATAGTATTCCATTGTGTATATACCACATCCTCTGGATCCAGTCATCTATTTTAGTGCATTTGGGTTGTTTCCACATCTTATGTATCATAAATAGTGCTGCAATAAACATGGGGGGGCAGCTATCATTTTTTAATTAATGCTTTGTATCCTTTGGGTAGATTCCTAGGAGTGGAATTGCTGGGTCATATGGCAGCTCCATTTTAGTAGATTGGGGAAACTCCACACAGTTTTCCATAGTGGTTGGACCAGTTGTAGGAGAGTTCCTTTTCTCCACATCCTTGCAAACATTTGTTGTTGCCTGTTTATATATATATATTTTAATTTTATATATTTTTTACATCATTTTTCATTTTTGCACAATGTATGCATTTTCATCTTGGTTATATTCCCCATACAATTCCCACCACCCTTATGTTTCCTGTTTTTTTTATGTGCCATTCTCACTGGTGTAAGGTAGTATCTCGTTGTGGTTTTGATTTGCATTTCCCTAATTTAAGTGATGTTGAACATTTTTTCATATACCTGTTGGCCATTTGCATTTCTTCTCTGGAGAAGTCTTTTTAGCTCTTCTGCCCATTTTTTGACTGTCCTGTTCCATTGCCTATACTTTGCTCCTTTGTCAAAGATTAGTTGTCCATAAATATGTGGGTTTATTTCTGGGTTTTCTATTCAATGCCATTGATCTGTGTGTTTGTTTTTGTTCCAGTATCATAGTGTTTTAATTATTATGGCTTTACAGTACAGTTTGAAGTCTGGGATTGTGATGCCTCCATTCTCCTTCTTTTTATTCGGGAAGTGTTTTGGCTATTTGCAGAAAACTTCATACTGTTTCCATCAAAACTGAACCAGTCTACTTTTCCATAAACAATGTAGGACTGTTCCCTATTCACCATTTCCTCGCCAGCACTTGTTAATGTCTGGACTTTCTGATATAGCCCATTCTTAAAGACATGAAGTGGTTTTGATACAGCAACTTCCTGAGAAATCAGACAGTACTCTGAGAGGTAGAGAAAGATTTAATGTCACACCAGTGAGCTCAGTGGGATTGCTCCCCAAAGGACTGAGCACCCAAGAACAAAAATGCAAGGTTTTATACACTTTGCATGAGGAAACTTGCTATTCCATATCATAGCATAAGCACTCTTTATGGTTCAGGAAGGGGTTCAAGGCAGTCACAGCTACCACCACGGACAAGGAGTGCAGTACACCCGGCATCTTCTTTGCTTCAGCAAGCAGCAAACTCAAAGCGATAGACTCCTCCAAGCAGCAGACTTGGGAAGCTTTCTGTTTCATTTCCCCCCTTTTGATACCCCTACTATGTGCTAGGGATTATCAAGGTATGGACTCACAGCAAGTAGCAGGAAAGGAGCCTAAGGGCTCATATTGTCTAACTAATATTTGGAGTTTAGTAGCCTCCAAACGAGACTGGATAAACCGTGTGGCCAGAGTAAAGGCCACCACCCAAGGGCAAGCATCACAAGAATGGAGATCAGTGGACCAGATCAGTGGATCAGAACACGAGTGAGCAAGGCACAGTGTGGTGATGCTGTCCCACCAAGAGAAACAAGAGAAGCAGCCAACACTGAGGTCCATCCCAGCAGCCCATAAGCATTCCGCCTGTGATGCTCCTCGAGCTTCTGCCACACACAGGCCAACCCGCTTCCAGGCTGTGGTTAGAGCAGGGCTGCAGAAGGTCATGGTGTTTGGTTGGAGTCTCTCCGCCTGCAGAGAGCTGGTCTCCCCTGTCAATCTGTGCTGGTTTGCAGGGTCCAGGTAGACCATCGATGGTTCTGATGTCAGGGCAGCTGGCGTATCTGGGGAGTGTTGTTCCCTCGGAGTAACACCTGCAACTTTGACAGCAGTAGGGTGATAAGGGTGACAGTACAGGCCCCACCCACACAGGGTTGAGGGGCTCTATTTCCAGTCCTTTACCCAGACTCAGTCCCCAGGTTTGTGGGGATGAACTGGGGATCCCAGAGGAACGGGGGCCTCTGGGTGACAGTTTCATGAATCTTGTGTAGGACATTACTAAGAAGCTGCAGCTGCCAATTTAGTCGCAGTTGGCCAGTGTGTCTGAGGTCTCCCCTCACCATAGACACAACAGGGGAGTCCGGCCAAGCAAAATCTCAAAGGGGGTGTAGCCACTGGCACTGGGAGTGCACCGAATTCTAAGCAGCGCTAATAGGGAGAAGGTCCACCCAGGGCTAACCTGTTTCCTGGCAAAACTTTCCCAGAGTCGTTTTAATGGTTCGGGTGACTTGCTCTACTGTCCCTGAACTCTGTGGCCAATAGGCGGGAAGATTCCATGTAATATGAAGTAAGCGAGTCAGGTGAGTGGTGATTTCAGCAGGAAAGGCTGGGCCAGTATCACTGCCAGTGGTCACAGGGACCCTATATCTAGGAATTATTTCTCTTACAAGAGCTTTGGTGACTTTTCAGGCCTTCTCTGTTCTGGAGGGGACGCCTCTACCCACCCAGAGAAAGTGCAGACCAGAATAAGTAAATATTTATAGCTCTGCAAGACTTGATTTTTGTGAAGTCCACCTACAGGGCCTTAAAAGGGAGGAGGCGTGTGCTGTACACAAATCTGGCACCTGAAGAAGCAAACTGAGGGAACAAAAGTTTATCCATCTTGTAGGAGACATCACTCCTCTGGTGTTTTAGCCTTTTTTTTTTTAATTTGATATTTAATTTATGTATTTTTTATTTATTTTTAAAAATTATTTTTTACATCATTGTTCATTTTTAAGCAATATTTGCTTCCCTCCCCTCCCCTCTGTGTAGTCCCCATAGAGTTTCCTCCACCAATGCACCCGCGCACCATCACCACAGTCCCAAGTACTCCTCCCCCCTCCCTCCCTCTGATCCTTTTCCCTCCCCTGCAGGATGTCTCTGGTTTATAATTATCTCTTTTTGCTTTGTAGTGCTTTGTACTGTTATTATTTTTTTGCACTGATATGTTTTTGATTCCCCTATATTCCTGCTATAAGTGAAACCATCCAATATTTTTCTTTTTCCTTTTGACTTATTTTGCTAAGCATAATTCCTTCTAGCTCCATCCACGCTGCAGCGAATCACATGAGTTTATCTTTTTTGATTGCTGAGTAATATTAAGAATGGCACATATTAAAAATCTAGCAACAACAAATATTGGCTAGGATGTGGTGAAAAATGACCTCTTCTACATTGCTAGTGTGAGGGCAAACTGGTCCAACCACTATGGAAAGCTGTCTAGAGGTTCCTCAGCCTACTAAAAAGGGAGCTTCCATATGACACAACAATTCCACCCCTAGGGATCTACCCAAATGACACAGAAACATTCATTCAAAAGAACACCTAAACCCCTATGTTTATTGCAGCACTATTTTATTTTTTAAAGATTTTTATTTATTTATTTATACAAGCACTGGGTACAGTCAGAAGTGCGGGAGGGTGAGAAAATTCACCAGAGCCAGAGTAGGGAACAGAACAGGCAGACTGATGAAATACACTGCTGAGGGGAGCAGCGGACCATGTGGGACCATCGCCAGCAGCCAGGGATCGAATCGGTGGTGCAGAGGCTGCAGGCAGCTTTGCAGCCCAGCACTCAACCGCTGCGCCACCAGGGGAGGGCTGCAGTACTATTTACAATAGTTAAAACTAGAAACAACCCAAATGCCCAAAAATAGATGACTGGATCAAGAAGATGTTGGATATACATACAGTGGTCAAAAACATAAACTCAGGCCATTTAGGAAATATGGATGGGGCAGGAAGGGATAATAAGCTTGATAAGTCACAAGGAAAAAATAAGTTACAGATGGTTTCACTTATATGTGAGATATACAGAAATCAAATGGAGGGTCAGAATAAAGACAAAACTTGCAGCCTGATCCTAGATCTGAGTCACACAGCAGGGGAAAGGAAGAGAGATGGTTCCAAACAGGGGAGGGAAGAGCACAAGGGACTGTAGTGATGGATCATGGGTGCTATGGTGGTAAGAGAATGACAAGGACTACACCTGAGAGAGAAATCAAATATTATACAAAAATTAACAATGATGTAAGAGAACAAATAAATAGATTGAATAAAAAATTTTATATCAATCGCTGACAGCTAGAAAACAAGTAAAATTAAAGCAAGCAGAGGCTCCTGAAGTTACAAAATAGGGGTGAGAGAAACCCTGTACCATTCAGTCCCACACAAGGCAGAGCTCTCATTGTATGATGGAAAGTAATATTGAAGAAATTCGGGTGAGTGACATTAAGTGATAACATTCTCAATAGCCCACTGCATCCTAGACTGTCCCACTCACAGCTCCCCACAACCTGGTCCCGTCCTCTGGGGTGTCCCAGGGGGTGAGAGACATCCCAGAGTCCTGGGTCCTGATGCTGCCTGAGGGAGCACAAAAGAAACCTGGTCAGAGCCCAGAGATGAGACCCTCAGAGGAACTGATGAGGGTGACTCTCCCTAGAGCTCCCTCTACACTGTCCTCAGGGGCTCAGGACCCAACCCCTGATCCACACTTACCTGCACCCTGAGTGTCGCTGATTGCTTGTCCCGCTGTGGGATGAAACATCATGTGAGACAAGGGAGGAGTCAGCCCATGGAACCCTAAAGGAATCCCCAAGTCTGGGTCACAGGGAAGTTTCTAGAACTGTGACAGAAGACCCAGGTCAGGACTGGGATATATGAAGAATGGATATGAGAGGGAATCGGAGTCTTTCCTCAGCAGGGTCCTTCCCCTGTGACATTTCCTGGGAAACAGATTCCCATCACCACATTTATAGGGTGAACATTGGTGATTCATTTTCATAAGTGCTTTACAAAAGAGTGAGTGTTCGCAATCAGCTCCAGACTGGGCAACACATGTGTGTGGATCATACTCCCTACTAACCAGGAAGGGCAAGTTCTCCCTGGGACATGAAAGCCCCCAGTGGACAAGATCCTCTACTCCCTTCCCTACCTGAGTGTCTCTTCCTCCACATCACAGCTGCAGCCACCACAGCTCCAGTGAGCACAGCTCCAAGGACAACCAGGCCAGCAATGATACCCGCAGTGAGGACAGAGGACTGAGGAGGGGGCACTGGAAGGGAAGAGAAGGTGAGACCCTGAGCCCCAGGCCTCCACCTGATGCTCTGGAGGTCTCAAGAAGGGCTCCTGATGCCTCTGAGAAGCTCTGTGCCCATGTTCCTTCCTTACCCCAAGTTAGGCCTGTGGGCTCCAGCAGCCCCTCATGCTGCACATGGCACGTGTATCTCTGCTCCTCTCCAGAAGGTACCTCCACAGCTGCCCACTTCTGGAAGTTTCCATCCCCCCCAGGCCTGGTCTCCACCAGCTCCATGTCCTGGGTCAGGTTCTCCACATCTCGCTGCCAGGTCAGGGTGATGTCCACAGGGTAGAAGCCCAGGGCCCAGCACCTCAGGGTGACCTTCTGGTCAGAGGTGGGTTGGTGGGTCACCTGTGTCTTTGGGGGATCTGAGGAGAAAGGACAGAAAGTTCACACTTTGGGTTTTTCCTTCCAGGACACTGAAGAGCCCTCACTGACCATCCTCAGAATGGACATGACAATTGGTTTGGAGGCAGGAAGCACAAAACCCAAAACCAGCCTAGTCTGGGGAATCTGGGATAATCAGGTGAGAGCCCAGGGTGGAGGATGCAGGTCTCTAAGGAGAACACAGACTTTTGCTCCTGACCTGGCTGGAGGGTGAATGACACAGAAAGGTAGGAGTCAGACCCAGAAATGTTCTCACACCAAAAACAAGACCTTGAAAGTGAAACTCATGGTTCCCACGATGGCTGCCGGGTCACAAGGATCCAGGGAAGAGTGATTTCAGGATGGCCTCCCTCCCTCAGGAGAGACTGGATTCCTTAACAGTCCAGAAAAGTGGTTCTTCTGGGCGAGTCTCTCTCTAGCACAGAACATGAAATCCAGGGGTCTCCTCCCTCTTTGCCCAGAAAGTAGGTGCTGTTCTGCCCAATATTCCATGTTCCCCGTGGGTCGCCAGGAGAGGGGAGGTCCGAGGCTTTGTGGCCCCTCTTACTTGCGCGCCGCAGCACCGCCTTCCCCATCTCCAGGAGTCTGCGGAGCCACAGGAAGCACCTGCTCTGCACACTGTGCCTGACGCGCTCGGCCCTCCCTGCACCTTCCACTGCTGCTGGGTGATCTGAGCCCCCGAGTCCGCGGGGGTCCAGGAGCGCAGGTCCTCGCTCAGGGAGATGAAATCCACGCCGTCGTAGGCGAACTGGTCATACCCGCCGAGGAGGCTCAGGTCTGGTCCCACTTCACAGCCAAACATGCTCTGGAGGGTGTGAGACCCTGAAACCCACCCCTGCTGTCAGGCCCGCAGTCATGCTCCTGCACCCCTACTGCCCCCCTGAATAAACCTAAACTGAAAATGAATGGGCAGGCAGGAAAGTCCTTTCCCGGTGGAGAGGCCTGGCAGATCCACCAGCCTCGAGGGGTCAGTGGAACCTGAGACTAGGGACACCCTGGCATTAGGGTGGGAATGGGGGTGTGACCTGACCCTGGCACCGCTCCCCTAAGCTCACCATCCTCGCTCTGGTTGTAGCGGCCTCTCAGGTCCTTCAGGAGTTCTTGGAACCACTGTGCGTTGTCCCTTTGGATCAGAGTCTCCTCGTCCAGGTCCTCCTGCCCCACCTGCTCCATCCAGGGCGCCCGCGGCTCCACACTCTGACCTGGAGAGTCACTATTGAACCGCAGGAACTGCGGGTCGTCCATGTAGCCCACGACAATGAAGCGGGGCTCCCAGGGGGCAGGGCCAGACCTCCTGGTGGAGAAATACCTCAGGGAGTGGGAGCCTGGGGGCAGGGAAGGGGAGACCCGGGCTGACCCTCTTCTTAGTGCAGGCCCAGGTCCCAGGAGACTGGCCTGGAGTTGAGAAAGGAGCAGGGGGCCCATGAGCACAATAAGGGGCGGTGGGCCAAGAAGGGCCCAGACTCAGGGGACCAGAGCACTCAAGGGAGGTGGGAGGGACAGAAGCGTCCAGAACACAACGGGCCTGAAGGGGAACAAGAGGTTGGGGAGATGAACCTTTCCTGGGGTCCTGCACCCGCAGGGGGCTCCTTGCTCCTCCCTCCTGGAGCAACAGTGTCCAGCTGGACACGCACTCACCCACCCGGGTCTCCATCAGGGCCAGGGGCCCCCAGAGCAGCAGCAGGAGGGTGAGGGGCATCACACCGCCATCCAGGGGTCTGGGGAGGAGTCCAGGAGAGTCCTTGGAGACTTTGTAACTGGAGCAGGATGATGCTGATTGTCTTCCCTGGAAACCCCCAGGAAATGGGGAGAGAGAGTGGGGGTGAGTGTGGGGTCATCAAGGCTGCACCACCCCACAGAGCCTGTGAGAGGGAGACATGATGCTGTGACAGGGTGACATCCACAGACAGGGGAGGCTCCAAATTCCCTTCCCCACCTTAGGGAGGAGTGGATTTGGGCTGGGAGAAGCAGCAGCCTGGTGGAATGAAGAGAGTAGTAGTATTTTCAGATAATTGTGAATATTCCACTTTGATACTGAATTGAAACTGTACAGCTGGTAGTTTTTTGGAGGTTATTTGCAAAGAGAAACCTGAAATAATGTCAGGGAGTATTTCCTTTCCTGTTACATTTCCATAGGCCTCTCTTGCATATTGGTTGGATCTTGTGCTAATATATGGGTTTTTTTTAGGTTTGTTTGTTTGTTTGTTTGTTTGTTTGTTTGTTTATACAAGAACCGGGGTACAGGCCAGATGCGCGGGAGAGTGAGAGGATTCACCAGAGACAGAGTAGGGAACAGAACATGCAGAGTGACAAAATACACTGCTGAGGGGAGCAGCAGGCGCAACAGGAGAGGTCTGCCGCGCCATGTGGGACCCTCACTGGCCCGCAGGGATTGAGCCAGCTCTGCAGATGCTGCAGACAGCTTCACAGCAATGCGCTCAACCAACTGAGCCACCAGGGGAGGCCCAAATATATGATTTTTAAGGTGATACATTGTTTCACTAAGTTACATAGATCTTCAGCGTTAATTACACTGGAATCAAATGATCAAAAAAATGTTTTTGTTTTTGTTTTTTAAAGATTTATTTATTTATACAAGCACTGGGTACAGTCAGAAGCACGGGAGGGTGAGAGGATTCACCAGAGGCAGACTGATGATCACTGTTGAGGGGAGCAGCAGGCGTGGCAGGAGAGGTCTGTTGTGCCATGTGGGACCCTTGCCGGTGGCCGGGGATTGAACTGGCGCTGCAGAGGCTGCGGATAGCTTTGTAGCCCAGCGCTCAACCGCTGGGCCGCTGGGGAGGCCCAGAGAGGGCCATAAAAATGTTTTATTTTTTAATCACAAATCCCAAAAGAAAAATTCGTACTGTAAGTTGTCAATAGTGATGACACTCAATTTTTGATAATTCTGGTTTTCTCAGAGAGCGTACATTTTATCAGGCAAAATTACTGTCATTTGTCAATTGTCTGCTGATTTTCTTTAAGAAACAGACATTTATTCATTTAGTTAGTTAGTTATGGATATAAGAAATGGGGTACAAGCCAGTGTGAGGGAGGGTGAGAGGATTCACCAGAGACAGAGTAGCAGAATAGGCAGATGGACTGAAAAACACTGCTGAGGGGAGCAGCGGGCGAGTCAGGAGAGGTCTTCTGTGTGGGTAGCTCCCCACATGGGTATCGAACTAGTGCTGCAGTGGCTGCAGACAGCCTCATAGGTTGCTTCTTAACCCCTTGTGGCACCAAAGAGGCCCCAGACATTCATTTTGAGGAAAGTGTCTGTTAATTAACCGAATTTAAATAACCTTAGTTTTTGTCATTCATCCCTTCAGGTAAGGATGGTGTTGCCTACAAAGAAAAAGAGGCTAATTCATCTCATTCAAATATTTTCCTCAGGACACAGTGCTTGGGAATGGCGCAGAAGTGCTCTGTGTACTTACATGTCAGTGCAACAGATATTTTAAAATGTGGAGTTGAGGATGACACAATAATGAAGATAACTATTAATGCCTTTCCCAGGACATTTTCAAGTGAAACTGGCTTTAATGTTTGTTTCTGCAGGTAAGTGCTGGTGAAGAATTACTGCTTCTGCAGTGGTACTATAAGCTCCACTCTTACTAAATTTTACCTCAGCAAATGCAAAAGTACTAAAAGACAAATGTGTCTAGGTGACGTTTTGAAATTAGTTTTACCTCAGGGATCCCATGAAAGGTTCTGGGTGACTTCAAGGGCTCCACAGACCACACTTGAGAAATGCTTTTTTCAGGACCAGGGAGCAGCTCCCAAGTGTTCTCTGCCTTTGCCTCCTCTTCACTTCCCAGAATCCCCCTCCCTGGCTGGCTCCTGCCTCCCCAAGTCGCCTCCCCTGCAGATACAATGGGGAGCAGAGAGAGGGCCCTGGAGACGTGGAGCTTGCACTGTCAGGAGAGAGGGACAGAGTAAAGATGACAAAGACACATGTAAACCCCTCCTGAGCCTGGCCCTGGGAGGAAGGAGTGGGTTTGTTGTGAAAGCAGAGAAGCAGGAGCCCTAACAGGACCCAACCACTATTGTCAAAGTATCCAAAGATGTAAAAATATATATATTAAAAACAAATTAAGCATAAGGAAAACAGATTTTATCTCTTCCCACAGCTGTCATTTCTGCCCCGACACATCGTGCTTTGGCCCCATAGACCAGCCTGTCCCCTCTTCCCTCAGCCTCTCTGCAAGTCCTGCCCCAGGAACCAACCACATTGAGGAGGCCTGTAGCCTAGTCTACCGCCTGGTCCTGGCCCCATCCTCACCCTCATCTTCTCTTTCCCTCATTTATTATGCACAGAAGGACAGACCTCCCCACGATGTTCAGAAAGGTGTCCCCCAGACAGACACTTTGACATATGAATTATTTCCATCTGAGGTTTACCAGGGGTTCATCTTAAAAAATGTTTACCACTTCTATGACTACCTGGTATGAAAATGGGTGGTCTTACCCAAAATTAGGGTTATTACCAGAAACAAGATTTATACCCGAGAAACCTACCTATATGTCACGACAAACGTAATTGTAGAATATCCGGTCTTCGTCATATGAGCCACCCTGTCCTTGCCATGTGACCCCTCCTCTCTCCTGGAGGTCCCAGACCCCATCTCACTCCTTAGCTCAGAAGACACACCCTTGTTTCCCACACGGATTTCAGACACTCATTTAGATGTAGATTCCCTAGCATATATAGGGAAATTTGGTTATTTTCTAGCACTAAAAAAAAGAGAAAAAGATTTTATAAAATTTCATGTACTCAGAATAAGTGTTCTTGAAAATTAGACATTTGATCACAGAAATGAATAAATCAGTAGATGAACTGGAATAGTAAAATCTCATTCCCACTAATAATGTGAATGGAAAAGAAATGACAAGCAGAGAGAAGACCTACAAGAAACAGTCTATCGACCAGGAGATTCCAATTAGTTAATAATACAAGTGTCTAAAAGAATGGAGAGTAGAAATGATAGGAAAAAAATTCAAGAAAATCCCTGAGCACTCACAGATAAAATGTGCACGCTGAGTGTCCTCCCGGGTTCCTCCTACAGAGAATAAGCAACCCCACACCATGACCTGCCCCAGGAACTTTCAGAAAGAGGCTGGAAAAGGACTGACCTTGGGGTCCTCAAGAGACACCTCAGGCCTGGAGTCCAGAAGCCCCTGAAGCCAGTCCTGCCCAGTCCTCAAGGGAATCCAGCCCAGACCCCATGTCAGGTCCAGGTGAGGGAGGCGCTGGGGGCACAGACATTCACTTCAGCTATTCCTGGTCTCAGGGGTTACTGTCCACATCCCTCCTCTACTGGGCAAAGACACTTGTGGGCAAAGGGGAGACAAAGATGATGGACACAGAGAACAGGACACAGGAAAATCAACCACAGGGGAGCGGGGACAGGAGAGAAGCCAAGGGTGAGGTGAGGGATCTGGGGCTTCAGCCCTGCCCAGGTGAGCAGGCCCCAGGCCCCAGGAGGCAGGACTGAGGCTGTGGGACAGGGGTCTGCCCAGGATGAAGCGGGTAGAATAGCTGGTGTGTGTGATATGTCCATGGAGATTCTGACCACCTGGGAAGGTTTGGGTATGATAAAGTTTGAACAAAACAGGAACTAAGCTCATGAGGGAACAAGATAATTATAACTCCAGAAGAAAATTATCCTGATCTACTCACTGCTCAGCTGTGACTGGCTCTTACAAGGTCACAATGATGCAAATCCTGAACTACATGTATCTCAAAAACCTGCCAGACAGGCCTCAGGGGGCAAATGCCTGTGCTGTGGATCTCAGGGGCCACCTTCGAGGCCTCCTTGCCACTCAGCCAGCTCTCAAGGCCTAGGCAAGAGTGCTGGGCGGTGTGGGCAGGGACTTCTCCAAGATCCTGGCTGAAAGATTCCATGTGAAGGAGCAGAGAGCAGGGTGACCATCAGGGGCCTAGAAAGGCTGCCAGGAAGACAGTGACAAGCCTCCCTGGGAAGGAGGCTGCAGCTGCTCACCCAAGAGCTGAGGCATAAGGAGGAAGCAAGTCACCAGGCCCTTCAGAACATGGCCCCGTGCTCTGTGGTGCCTGATCCCTGACACAGGAGACAACTTTTCTGAAAGACATAATTCAGGGTAAGGAGGACATTAAAAATATGTGACTAGGACACATCTCAATCAACACAGGTATCAGTAGAGTCAGGCCAAGACTAGGTCAAGTCCAGAGAGCAGCTGCTGCAGAACCTCCAAGAAGCAGACACATAAGCATGTTGGGAGTTGACACTGAGGAGACACTGAAAACTCAGATAGAATAGAGATTTCTGCCTGCTGACAGGTACATGGGACAGCCTCACGGTGCTCATCCATCCTCCAGGCTACTCAGAAAAATGGGTGCACTCAGAGGCTTTGAAGGACAGGCTGGAGGCCTTGACCTGCCCCCAGAGTGTGGTCACAACTGTGTGAGCTTGGATTACCATGTGCCTCAACTATTCTGTGTCATTGCCTTGATTGTTCTTTGCTTTGACTACTCTGCTCTTCTCAGTGTGCAGAAAAAGGGTAAGTTTGAGATAAAGAACCTCTCAGGGCAAAAGTCCTGCTGTGAGCGTCTATGCGTGCTGAAAACAGCGTGTGCAGAAACAGCAATAGATGTTATGTTGATGTAAGAGGGTGGTCCCCAGGAAAGCGGGAAGTTCCAGGTTCCCTGCCCCACCCAAGGGAGGGTGAGGCTAAAGAGAAGAGAAGAAGCTGCAAGGAGATTGAGGAAGTAAACAGGATGGAGCCAGAAGGAGACCTGGAGGAGGCACATGGAGCCAAAAGACACATGAAGAGACTACACTTGCTTTTTGGTCATGGACTGGGTGACACAGATGTGGATGAGAGGCCCGTGGGGAGGTGACAATGGCGGGTTTTGTCTTGATTTTGATTTTGCACTTTTCCTCCCAGACTTGTCTGACTGTTTCTGATCCTTTTCTGTGGGTCCCCACTGGAAGGTGCTTTACACTTGAAGCAGGTTTTCAGGCCTTTCTCTGGGCCAATTCCATTTGGACGGACTTTTACCCACATGGTGACGGGTAACTGTGGGTGCTTGATTTTGTCATTTTTGTATTGTTTACTAATTGTATTAAAGTTCCTTTCCATTAAAGTTTTATATGTTGGGCCTCCCCAGTGGCGCAGCACATTGAGCGCAGTGCTGTGAAGCTGTCTGCAGCCTCTGCAGTGCCGGTTCAATTCCCGGCCAGCCAGGGAGAATCCCACATGGCGAGGCAGACCTCTCCTGCCAAGCCCACTGCTCCCCTCAGCAGTGCTTTCGGTCCGTCTGCCTGTTCTGCTCCCCACTCTGTCTCTGGTGAATCCTCTCACCCTCCCATGACTCTGGCCTGTACCCTAGCTCTTGTATAAATAAACCTTAAAAATAGATAAATAAAGTCTTAAGTGTTTTGTGTTGATGCGGCAGATGGCAGAACCTATTTAGAGCAGGCAGATTTGCGGGGTCTGGGGTGCCCCACTCCCTGCCCTGTAACAGTGAGAGCAGCATAAACACAGACTTTCCTTGACTCTCTCTCTATTTCCCAACCTTGGCTGGGCCAACTGGTGACACGTCCCCCACACACTTGTGCGCTCCCCATGTGCCTGCTGCTTCTTTGGTCTTTCTTATTTTCTGTATGATGCTAAATAAAAACAAGACGGCCCTTGGAGCTGGGCTGCACTTCGTGGTGTGGTCCCTCTAGGCTTCTCATTGTTCTGCATAAGGATCCTGAGTAATCCTTTTTCATCCTGAAACAGGGGCAGAGAGGGCCGTAAAAGAGGCCACAGGGTCTCTGAGACCAGGGAGCCACCAAAAAGCCCCAAAAGGCCAAAAGTCCAAAACCAAACCTAGAGCTACAGACAAACAAATGACAGTGCGCGGTAAGAGGACAGGCCACTGTCTGTGGGTCTCACCTACACTCATAATTGCATGAGATCTCAGGCTCCAGGAACAACAACCAGGGGAACAAAGAGCTCACTGTACCCACACGTGGCGGCTGCTCAGCCGGGTACCATCAACAAACAGCTCTTTGAGACGCCAGGCCCAGGGCCTTTGGTGCTCCTGTCAGGCGATGTCAGGGACAGTACCAAGGCCCAATCGATGACAGAGTCCTTTGGCTTCTCTCCTCCTCGGAGGGCGGCTGCTGGTGCTGCTTTTCCTCTTTCTTTGGAGGCTGGAACCATCTTTTTTTCTTCAGGGGCTTCTGGTGTCATCTCTCCTTCTTCGGGGGCTACCCTGTCCTCTTCTCTCAGGGTTGGGGACCTCATTTCCTTTTTCTGGGGGCTCCAGTAATCATCTCCTTTCCTTTGGGGGCTCTCTTGTCCTCTTCTCTCTTCAGGGCCTTTCTCAGCTCCCTCCAACCCTGGCTTTTATCCTCTGTTGCCCACAAGTTTGATGGGACCAGTTAGCATCAACCAGCTCACCCCTGATTGGCCCATTACAAACGGCAGTTACTGGGCTCTGAGGAGCAGCTGCCACATCTGCCTGTGGTGGAGCAGCAGGTAGAAAGGACATCACTGTCCTGCCGCTCCCACCGCTGAGATGGCTGGTTCCGGTAAAAATCCCACCGCCCTGCATCCTAAGGAGACAGTTGGTGCCTATGTGAGGAACCTAGTGAAGGAACTGGGATGACCTTTCCAAGCTCGACCCCCACAAAAGGGAAGCCCATCACAAGGGAAGGACATTCAACCTCATTCCTGTAAGGAGCACAGGCAACAAAGGGCTGGTCTTGCAAGCCTGTGGGAAGGCCAAGTTAGGTATTTCACCTGGAGGTTTTTTTCCTTTTCTCTGCTTGTGCCATTGAGTTTTGCTTTTGCTTTTAAACTATGGGGAAAAAAACATGTGAGGGGGCGGATCAACATGGCGGCGAGGAAACGCTGCGAGTAAGATCTCCCATTAAAAAAACATTTAATAGGGAGGAAAAGCGGCAGGTCCCAGTGAAAACTGGGACATGGAAGATAAACGGATGACTCCAGCAAACTACCCGAAGAAGAAAGTTGCCATAAAAGAGGACTAGAAGGGAGGAAAGCTCAGAACCCTGCTACCCTCCCCGACCCACAAAGTCGGCACTCTCCGACCAACAGAAAGGAGGAAAAAAAAAAACTAAAACAACCAACAAGAACAAACTATGCATCAAGCGGTACTGTGAGTGGAAAGGAACTATTTCAGCCACCACACCCCGTGAACTGGAGCTGTGGAGAACCCTGCAGGATTCGCCACGGAGGTGAGCGAATGGCTGCGGGTGCCATTAGAGAAAAACAAAGACTCCTGGAGACCTACACACAGCCCCAGGCTAGCCGGTAAGTTTGTGCGGGAAAGCAGCACGCTTGAAAAGCAAACACAGATCATGTCTCCCCAGGTCCCCGCGCCTGCAACCTAGGCTTGCGGGGAGACACACGGGGGCCCTCACTGAGGTGAATGTCCCTCATTGAGTAATCAGAAACCAGGCACCCAGACAAGGGAGCGGGGTGCAAAAGGCACCAGTTCCGCGGACACTGAACTGGGCTACAGCCCGCATCCTGGACCTGAGGGCTTTGGAATTGAGACCCGGGACACGAAATTCAGGGCGTGGGTTCCCCATGACGGTGGGGCAAAAGGCAGACACAGCACCCCAAAGCCATTGAGGCTTTCCCCACCACTCCCACTCTGTTCCCCATCCCACGGGGAGAAAAAAACAGCTCCCAAGGACACTAGGAGAGATCTCTCGTGCCACCTAGTGACCAGAAAAAAAAATCACCAACACCCCATAGAATAGGGACCTTTCTTCAGTACAGACTGCTTGAAACCAACAGAAGGCTCCCAGAGGAGCCAGTGGTGAGCTGGGAAGTTCACCCATGCCAGGCCCCTTTTGACCAGCAGCCTGAGCCCAGAGGGGGAGTGAGCACCCAAGGCCGGGGCAGACCATGCGCGTGGAAGAGGGTGCCTGTCTCCGAATCGCCATTTTAGAATAGGGACCTTTCTTCAGTAAAGACTGCTTGAAACCGTCAGAAGGCTCCCGGAAGAGCCAGAGGTGAGCTGGGAAGTTCGCCCACACCAAGCCCCTTCTGGCCAGCAGTCCGAGCCCAGAGGGGAAGCAGGCACCCAAGGCCAGGAAAGACCAGGCGCACAGGGGAGTACATACCTGCATCACCTTTATAGAACAGGGACCTTTCTTCAATAAAGGCTGCTTGAAAGTGGCAGAAGGCTCCGGGAGGAGTCAGAGGTGAGCTGGGAAGTTTTCCCACACCAGGCCCCTTCTGGCCAGCAGTCCGAACCCAGAGGGGGAGTGGGTACCCAGGACCAGGACAGACAGGGCACGCAGAAGAGTGTGCCTGTCTCCAAATTGTCATTTTAGAATAGGGACCTTTCTTCAGTAAAAACTGCTTGAAACTGGCAGAAGGCTCCCAGAGGAGTCAGAGGTGAGCTGGGAAGTTCGCCCAAACAGGGCTCTTTTGACCAGCAGTCCGAGCCCAGAAGGGAAGCCCAGCCAGGGCAGATCCAGCGTGTAGGAGAGTGTGCCTGTCTCCGAATCGCCATTTTAGAATGAGGACCTTTCTTCAGTAAAGACTGCTTGAAACCAGCAGAAGGCTCCCAGAGGAGTCAGAGGTGACCTGGGAAGTTCGCCCACGACAGGCCCCTTCTGGCCTACAGTCCTAACTCAGAGGGGGAGCGGGAACCCACGGCCGGGGTAGACCAGGCACGCAGGGGAGCGTGTCCCCACATTGGCATTTTAGAACAGGGACCTTTCTTCAGTAAAGACTTCTTGAAACCAACAGATGCCTCCCAGAGGAGCCAGAGGGAAGTGGAGAAGTTCACCCAAGATGCCGGCCAGTCCCAGCAACACAGTATCCCAGTGCATATGGCAAATTAGAAAACAGACAGTAGGGAGTAGAAGAACCACACGCAACCTAGCAACTGCTCAGGAAAAAAGCAGACCACAAAAAGAAAACCACCCCCCAGATTGCAACGACAATAACTTGGAAGAACTTCTGAGCCTTCCAGAAAGAGAATTTAAAATTGCTATGATTAAAAAAATGACAGAAGTCATAAAGGAAAACAATGACAAGGGAAAAATAATCAACGATCCGAAGAATGAAACTGAGTCCCTGAAGAGGGAAGTAAAAGAAATGCAGGAGATCAAAGAATTAATGGAGGCACTAAAGAACTCTGGGAAAAGCAATGAAAGCAGAATACATCAAATGGAAGAACAAATAAGTACTCTTCAAGACACAGAAATAAAAAGAACCAAAACAGAAAAGGAAAGAGAAGTACGAAGGAAAAAGAACGAAGAAAGACTGCGGGAACTATCTGACTCCATGAGGAAAAGAAATATAAGAGTTATAGGAATCCCAGAAGGAGAGGAGAGAGATGTAGGAACAGAAAATATTCAAGGAGATAATTGAAGAGAACTTCCCAAATGTGAAGAAGGGGCTGAAAATCGATATACAAGAAGCAAGAAGAACACCAAACTTCCACGGTGAAAGGAAAAATACAGCAAGACACATAATAGTAAAGCTCCCAAGAATCCAGGACAAGGAAAAGATAATGAAGCTGACAAGAGGGAAGAAACAGATAACATTCAAAGGAAAACCAATCAGACTGACATCAGACTTCTCCAAAGAAACACTATGGGCAAGGAGAGAGTGGAGGGACATAGTCAACAGACTCCAAGAAAACAGATGCCAACCAAGAATACTCTATCCCACAAAGCTCTCCTTTCTCTATGTAGAAAGAATAAGGACCTTCCATACAAACAGAAACTCTGGAATTTCATTACGAATAAACCCCCACTCCAAAAAAAAAACTACAAGAAGTCCTAAAGCTAGAACTCAGAGGGACGAATAACAAAGAAAGAAGGCCCAAAAAAAAGTTATTAAAAGAATAAATAAATAAAATCAAAGGAAAGACAAACACAATGGCAAATGCAAATGCTAACATATCAATATTAACTTTAAATGTAAATGGACTGAACTCTTCAATAAAAAGACACAGAGTTGCAGGCTGGATTAAGAAACAAAACCCAACCTTTTGCTGTCTCCAGGAAACACATTTAGCTACAAAAGATAAAAATAGATTCAAACTTAAAGGATGGAAAACAATCCTACAAGCAAATGGACCAAAAAAAAAAAAAGGCATAAACAGCTATACTTACATCAGATAAAACAGATTTCAAACTCAAAAAGGTAAAAAGAGACCCCAACAGTCACTACATTATGATCAAGGGGACAATTCTTCAAGAAGAAATAACACTCATTAACATATATTCACCAAACGAAGGAGCACCAAAATATATCAGACAACTATTGTCATCTCTGAAAACAGACATCAGAGAAATCACATACGTAGTGGGAGACTTCAACACACCACTATCAACAATGGATAGATCAATGAGACAAAAAATTAGTAAAAACACAAACGCTCTAAATAAGGATCTAGAGCATTTGGGCTTAACAGACATCTATAGAACAATAAACCGCCAAAAAATCTGAGTACACATTTTTCTCAAGAGCACATGGATCATTCTCCAGAATCAATCTCATACTGGAACACAAGGCAAACATCAACAGATACACCAAGATTGAAATCATACCAACCATCTTTTCTGACCATGAAGGCATCAAACTAGAAATAAACCATAAAAAGAAGGCAAGGAAATCTCCTACCTCATGGAGATTGAAAACCACACTATTGGAAGACCACTGGACTAATGAGGAGATCAAAGAAGAAATTAAAAAATTCTTTGAATTGAGTGACAAGGAGGACACCAAATTCCTAAATGTATGGGATGCAGCAAAAGCAGTAATAAGAGGAAAATATAGAGCAATAGAGGCTCACATCAATAAACAAGAAAGAACTCAAAGAAACAACCTAATCTCGAAGCTCAAAGATCTAGAAAAAGAACAACAAAAAAACCCCAAAACCAAGAAGAAAAGAAATAATAAAAACCAAAGTAGAAATAAATGAAATTGAAACTAAAAAAACAATACAAATGATCAATGAAACCAAGAGCTGGTTCTTTGAAAAAATCAATAAAATAGACAAACCCCTAGCCAGGCTCACAAAGGAAAAAAGGGAGAAAGCACAAACAAACAGGATCATAAATGAAAGAGGAGAAATCACAACGGACACAGCAGATCAAAAGAATAATCAGTAACTACTATGAACAGTTATATGGAAACAAGTTCAACAATGTAGAGGAGATGGACAAATTCCTACAACTCAACAATCACCCAAAGCTAGATAAAGAAGAAATAGAACACCTAAACAGACCAATTACAAGCAGCAAAATTGAAATGGTAATCAAAAACCTCCCCGAAAACAAAAGCCTTACATATGAATCTACCAAACATTCAGAAATGAATTAGTGCCTATCCTTCACAAACTCTTCCAAAAAATTGAGAAGAAAGGGATAATACCAAACACGTTCTATGAAGCCAACATTACACTAATACCAAAACTGAACAAGGACAACACAAAAAAAGAAAACTAGAGGCCAATCTCCCTAATGAACGCTGATGCAAAAACCCTCAATAAATTTTTAGCTATCAGAACCCAACAATGTATCCATAAGATAATTCACCACGACCAAGTAGGATTCATTCCAGGGACACAAGTATGATTCAACATCCGAAAATCAATCAACGTTATCCAACACATCAACAAAAAGAAATATAAAAACCATATGATAATATCAACAGATGCTGAGAAAGCTTTCGACAAAGTGCAACACCCATTCATGATAAAAGCCCTTGATATTCTCAGGATACAAGGAACATACCTCAACATCATAAAGGCCATATATGACAAGCCAACAGCCAGTATCATTCTCAATTGCGAAAAGCTGAAAGCATTTCCATTAAGATCTGAAACAAGACAAGGATGTCCGCTCTCACCACTGCTTTTCAATATAATACTGGAAGTCCTAGCCAGAGCAATAAGACATGAGAAAGACATCCAAGGAATCCAAATAGGAAAAGAAGAAGTCAAACTATCACTATTTGCAGATGATATGATAATATACATAGAGAACCCCAAAAACTCCACAGAAAAACTAACTCAACTCATCAATCAGTTCAGTAAAGTGGCAGGATACAAAATCAACATGCAAAAGTCAGTAGCCTTCCTATACACAAACAATAAATCTGAAGAAGAAGAAGAAATCGAAAAAACCATCCCTTTTATTATCGAAACAAAAAAAAATCAAATACTTGGGAATAAAGCTAACAAAAGAGGTATAGAACCTATACAAAGAAAACTATAAAACACTGTTAAAAGAAATAGAAGAAGACACAAAGAAATGGAAAGACATCCCCTGCTCATGGATTGGAAGAATAAACATTATTAAAATGGCCATCCTACAAAAGCAATATACAGATTCAATGCAATCCAATAAAAATTTCAATGTCATTCTTCAAAGAAATAGAACAATTATTGATGAAATTCATATGGAATCACCAAAAATCCCAAATAGCCAAAGCTCTCCTGAAAAAAAAAAAAAGAAGTGAATGGAGGCATCATACTCCCAGACTTCAAACTATACTACAAAGCCATAATCATCAAAACTGCATGGTATTGGAACAAGAACAGACATACAGACCAATGGAATCAAATAGAAAACCCAGAAATAAACCCACAGATTTATGATCAACTAATCTTTGACAAAGGAGCAAAGAATATGCATTGGAGCAAAGAAAGTTTATTCAATAAATGGTACTGGGAAAACTGTGTCGCTACATGCAAAAGAATGAAGCTTGACTACTACCTCACACCATACACAAAAACCAACTCAAAATGGATTAAAGAACTAGACATAAGACCTGAAACCATAAAATACATAGAAGGAAATATAGGTGAAACACTATGTGATATGCACATCAAAGACATCTTTACAGACACATCACCCAAAGCAGTGACAGTGAAAGCAAAGATAAACAGGTGGGACTACATCAAATTAAAGAGCCTCTGCACAGCAAAAGAGACAATAACAAAAACAAAGAGAAACCCCACCGACTGGGAGAACATTTTTGCACACAACACTAATGATAAAGGACTGATCACAAAAATCTACAAAGAGCTGAAGTGACTCAACAAAAACAAAGAAAATAATCCAGTCAAAAAATGGGCAGAAGAGCTAAAAAGAAACTTCTCTGAAGAGGAAATGCAAATGGCCAACAGGCATATGAAAAAATGTTCAACATCACTTGTCATCAGGGAAATGCAAATCAAAACTACAATGAGATACCATCTTACACCAGTGAGAATGGCACATATTAATAAAACTAGCAACAACAAATGTTGGCGAGGTTGTAGAGAAAAAGGAACTCTCCTGCACTGTTGTTGGGAGTGCAAACTGGTCCAACCACTATGGAGAGCTGTGTGGAGATTTCTTGACCTACTAAACATAGAGCTTCCATATGATCCAGCAATTCCACTACTAGGTATTTACCCAAAGGACACAGAAACAGTAATTCTAAAGGGTACCTGCACGCCTATGTTTATAGCAGCACTATTTACAATAGCTAAGATATGGAAACAACCCACATTCCCAAAAATAGATGACTGGATCAAGAAGATGTGGTACATATACACCATGGAATATTACTCAGCATTCAAAAAAGATAAACGCATGCAGTTTGCAGCAACATGGATGGAGCTAGAAGGGATCATGCGCAGCGAAATAAGTCAGAAAGAAAAAGAAAAATACCGGATGGTCTCACTCACAGCAGGAATTTAGAAAACCTAAATAAGAGACCAGGAAAAAGACTAATCAATGCAAAGTAATAATCAAAATCAACAAGCAACTATAAACCGGAGACACACTATGGGGGGTGGGGGGGAGGCAGGGGCTGGGAAAGGAAGAACTAGAGTCAAAATAAGGGGGGGTGCAATTGTGAAATGAAAATGCATACATTGTACAAAGTTGAAAAATGATGTAAGAATTATATAAAATAAAATGTTAAAAAAAAGAAAAGAAAAGTGCCTATTTAGCTCCTCTGCACCTATTTTGATTTGGCTTTATTCTTGTTTTGGAGTTCTTTGTAGATAGTAACTCCTTATTGGATATATGATGTGCAAATATTTTCTCTGACTCAATTGTCTTCTCATTTTAATGACAGTTTCCTTCACTATGTAGAAGCTTTTTAGTTGTTTTTTGTTTTTTTGGTTTTTTGTTTTTAATTTTTTTTAAAGATTTATTTATTTATTTATTTATTTTATTTATACATGCACTGGGTACAGTCAGAAGTGCGGGAGGGTGAGAGAATTCACTGGAGTCAGAGCGGGGAGCAGAGCAGGCAGAAGGACCGAAGTACACTGCTGGGGGGTGCAGTGGGTGGCAGGAGAGGTCTGCGCGCCATGTGGGACCCTCCTCCAGTGGCCGGGGAGCAGCCGGGGATCGAACCAGTGCTGCAGAGGCTGAAGACAGCTTCACAACCCAGCGCTCAACCGCTGTGCCACCAGGGAGGCCCTAGAAGCTTTTTAGTTTGATGTGATTCCATTGCTTTCTTTTTGCTTTTATTTCCTTTGAGCACAGAAGACATTATTGGCAGTGAAAATACTCTGCATGATATTCCAATGATGACACATGTCAATATACATTTGTCCAACACCCACAGAACAAACAACACCAGAGAGAACCCAAAGGAAACCATGACTTTGGTGACTATGACGTGCAGGTCCATCACTGGTAACACACACGCCGGTCTGGTCTTAACACATGATTTGGATGTGACATATGAAGAGTGTTGTAAGTTGAGCAGTGTAGTGTAATTGACTTTTGAAGGCATATTTCATGCACATACCAGGACATTAAAATCACACTCAAGGATACACATAAGTTAAGTAAGTCATTCCCCTCCCTGCCCAACACGCCAGGCAGCCAGTATCTACTCAAAACCAGTTAGTGATTTATCATTTCTCTTTTCCAAAAAAATGTATATCTATGCTTCTGTATGGACACTAGTGTTTGTTTTCCTGTCAGTACAGGACACAGAGTGGGGGAAACATTTGCGTATCATGAATCCGATAAAGGACTGTATCTAGAATTTAAAAAATAATGCTTAAAACTCAATGAGCAAAAAGAAACAACCCAGTTTTAAAAAGGACAACAACAGTGTTGTAAATGAATGGTGCCTCATTTGAAAAAAGGATAAAAGACTTTAACAGACACATCACCAAGAAGAGACACAGACGACAAGGAAGAACATGAACAGATGCTCAGCATCACGGGGCACTAGGGAAAGACAAAAAGAACAACAGTGACGCCATCACACCTAGTAGGGGCTGAAAAGTGCAAACCTGCACAGGTGCTGCCAGGATGTGGACACAGGAGCCTCATCGCTGCCAGCAAGAGTGCAAAATGGCCAGTCACTGTGGAAGATCTTTGACAGTTTCTTTGAAAACCAAAAAACCTGACATACAGCCCAGTGATTACTGCCCCAGCTAGTTACCAACTAATTTGAAACTTATATTTGCACAAAACCCTGCATGCATGCAAATGTTTATAGCAGAACACCCATAAGTGTGAGCTGCACATAGTGCTTCCTTCCAAAGACAACAGCATTTAAATAAATGGAACAAAAAGGAGTTTGTCAGGAAGAAATCTGGGAAACACTGCCTTAGTCTGGTGTTGAAGGTTAACACCATCCAGGATGAGTCACGTGGACATGATGAGCACTGATGTGTTGAATGGTCAATGGCCCTGCACCCCTGGGTTCTGCTTCCCCAAACCCATAGTCTCACTCAAAAAAAAGAAAAAAAACTAAATTGAGGTACTATGTTCCTGAGCAGTGCTCCTTGATGGAGGCTAAGAGTAAAAAATGAGGCCTCCCTGGTGGCTCAAGGGGTTAAGATGCAACCTATGAATCTACCCTCAGCCACTGCAGCACGAGTTCAATCCCGGGCCAGCGAGCTACCCACGTGGCACAGCAGACCTCTCCTGTTTCAGCCACTGCTCCCCTCAGCAGTATATTTCAGTCAATCTGCCTGTTCTGTTCCCCACTCTGTCTCTGGTGAATCCTCTCACCCCCCACACCTCTGGCCTGTGCCCCAGTTTAGTCGTAATGAAATTCCAGAGTTTCTGTTTGTCTTGAAGGTCATTATTCTTTCTTCATAGAGGAAGGAGAGCTTTGTGGGATAGAGTATTCTTGGTTGGCATCTGTTTTCTTGGAGTCTGTTGACTATGTCCCTCCACTCTCTCCTTGCCCGTAGTGTTTCTTCGGAGAAGTCTGATGTCAGCCTGATTGGCTTTCCTTTGAATGTTATCTGTTTCTTCCCTCTTGTCAGCTTCATTATTTTTTTCCTTGTCTTGGATTCTTGGGAGCTTTACTATTATGTGTCTTGCTGTATTTTTCCTTTTGTCGCGGAAGTTTGGTGTTCTTCTTGCTTCTTGTATTTTAATTTTCAGCTCCTTCTTCACATTTGGGAAGTTCTCTTCAATTATTTCCTGGAATATTTTCTCTGTTCCTACATCTCTCTCCTCTCCTTCTGGTATTCCTATAACTCTTATATTTCCTTTCCTCATGGAGTCAGATAGTTCCCGAAGTCTTTCTTCAGTGTTTTTCCTTTGTACTTCTCTTTCCTTTTCTGTTTTGGTGCTTTTTATTTCTGTGTCTTCAAGAGTGCTTATTTGTTCTTCCATTTCATCTATTCTGTTTTCATTGCTTTTCCCAGAGTTCTTTAGCATCTCCATTAATTCTTTGATCTCCTGCATTTATTTTACTTCTCTCTTTAGGGACTCAATTTCATTCTTCTGAGCATTGTTTTCCTTAATGACTTCCCTTTTTAGGGACTCAATTTCATTCTTCTGAGTGTTGTTTTCCTTAATGACTTCTATCAGTTTTTCCATCATGGCAATTTTAAATTCTTTTTCTGGAAGGCTCAGAAGTTCTTCCAAGTCCCCGTAGTTGCAAGCTGGTGGGTGGTTTTTTTTTTGGTGGTGTGTCTTTTTTCTGAGGCATTGCTACTTTGCTTGTAGTTTTTCTTTTCCCTGCTGCCTGTCTTCTAATTTGCCTTATGCATTGGGACACTGTGCCGCTGGTACTTGCTGGCATTTTCATGGTGTGTTCTTTCGGAAGTTTCAGAAACTGGCAATCTAAACGAGTCAAAAACTGTTATGCCAGAAGTCTAGTGAGGCAGTGGTACTTTGAGTATGTTAATGCTCACTGTCACAGAATCTCTCCTCTTTCTGTGTTTAGTTACAAATGTGTGTCTTGAAGTCCCACAGACTTCCCTGCAGGTGGGGCAGCTTGATTGCACTCTGGGTTCCAAATCTCTGGATCCTCCTCTGGGCTCCAACTTCCTGCCAGGTGGGACCGGGCTTGTGGGGGCCTTCAACTCACCTCTGACTGCTCAGGGATCCTTCTCCCTCTGGCTCCACGGGGAGCCTTCTGCCAGATTCAAGCAGTCCTTATTGAAGAAAGGTCCCTATTCTAAAATGGCGCTTTGGAGACATGCACACTCTTCCATGCACCCGGTCTGCCCTGACCATGGGTGCCCGCTCCCCCTCTGAGTTCGGACTGCTGGCCTGAAGGGGCCTGGCATGGGCAAACCTCCCAGCTCACCTCTGACTCCTCTGGGAGCCTTCTGCCTATTTCAAGCAGTCTTTACTAAAGAAAGGTCCCTATTCGATGGGGTGTTGGTGATTTTTTTATGGTCACTAGGTGGCACCAGAGATCTCTCCTAGTGTCCTTGGGGAGCTGTTTTTTTCACCCCATGGACAGGGGAACAGAGTGGGAGTGGTGGGGAAAGCCTCAACGGCTTTGGGGTGCTGTGTCTGCCTTGTGCCCCACAGTCGTGGGGAACCCACGCCCTGAATTTTGTGCCCCAGGTCTCAGTTCCAAAGCCCTCAAGTCCAGGACATGGGCTGTAGCCCAGTTCAGTGTCTGCAGAAATGGCGCTTTTTGCACCCCACTCCCGTGTCTGGGTGCCTGGTTTCTGATTACTCAGTGAGGGACATTCACCTCAGTGAGGGCCCCTGCGTGTCTCTCCACAAGCCTAGGTCGCAGGCGCGGGGACCTGGGCAGCCGCAATCCACGTATCCTTTTCAAGCACGCTGCTTTTCTGCACAAGCTTACTGGCTGGCCTGGGGCTGTTTGGGAGTCTTTGGCACCTGGAGCCATTCGCTCACCTCTGTGGCGAATCCTGCAGGATTCTCCACAGCTCCAGTACACGGGGTGTGATGCCAGTCCTGCCTGCAGGCTGACGGGGTTCAGGAACACGGTGGAGGGGCTGGGGATGAAAAGAAGCTTCTACTCACATGGATGGCTGCAGGAACTCACTTTATTCGAGGGGAGGGGCTATATGTATCGGAAAGCCTGCGCATGCGCTTTACGTGGATTTGCTACATCCGGTTACTGTTGCATCAGCTTCCACTTTGGGCGGAAGTGACTCATCTTTGGGCGGAAGCGACCACCACCCCAGGTCCCCCTGCTGGTGTAAGCCTGGTACTGACATCTCCCCCGTTTTTACTTTATTGATGGGGGGGGGGACACACACTGGACCTGTCTTAGGTTGTGGCAGTCGTACTCACGTGCTTACCCGTCATAGCCACCCACTACCAGGATCCTAGGTAAGGTAGTGGAGCTGTCTTAGGTTGCTACGGGTACACCACCATCTTACCCGTCATTGGCCTACAGGTGGTCAAGGGCAATGTTTATCCACACCCTGGGATTTTCAGTGGGCTGTAATGGACAGTAGTGCACATTTTGGAGAGCTACTTGCAGATTTTTCGTCTATTCCACTGGCACCACGTCTATTCCACTGGCACCACAGGATGTAGAAAATGATTTCCAGGCAGAAGAGGATTGTACCTAGGAGTGATATTGCTTCCCCCAAGGATTTTGTACTGAAGCGCGGATGTTGTCAATGGTTAGAATTTGATTAGCCAATTGTGCAGTAAAATTGAGAAAGTTTGGTTCCACGGGCCGCGCAGGTAGGCATTAAGGGTATGAACTTGAATAGTTGAAAAGGATGGCAGTTGTAACACACATGAAGGCATAGGTAGGAATACAATGAACATGAGCAGTTAAAGTCAGTAAGTCAATTTCTTCCTGTATTAAGGAAGCTTGTGGATTCAACTGTAGTAGTCCGACTGCGAGATGGTTGTTGATGGAATTTAGTGTGAGAAAGGTGCTGGAGACTCTGGAGTAGTCCAACTGCGAGATGGTTGTTGATGGAATTTTGTGTGAGAAAGGTGCTGGAGACTCTGGAGTAGTCCGACTGCGAGATGGTTGTTGATATCTGCGTTGAGTACGAAGTTGGATAGATCTAGGCTGCCGACCACTGCGGCCGCAGCTGCCAGAGTCGAGAAGACGGAGATCAAGGCGCCAACAACCAATGCCGGACCTGCTTATCGATTTCGGATGATTACCTGAGAAGTAGACTCAGACACATTGACAGGCATAATAACGACCTTAGGGAAATGCATGACAACAAAGGAATTGCTGAGGGTTCTGGACCAACAAGAGGAAAGGTGACAGGTACAATTGAAGGAGGATTGATGTTGAACGATAGATTGAAAGACACTATAGAAGGGAGTCCAGTGGTGGAATTGGTAGACAAGAATGACAGGAGAATACCCCCCTTTCTGGAAACTTGCAGAAGGAAAGGGGGATTATTAACTATTGTCCAATGAATCATGTTGCAAAGGAGGGGGGGTGCTGGGCTGATGGCTGCAGAGCCGCCGCCATGATGGTGCCTGTAACGGTAGCCCTGTCAATATCCTTACACAAGCGTATGTACCCAGAAATATCCTGTTTATCCTTCCATGGGCGAATGGCCTCCTGGCACCATTTGTTAGTATTTTCAAACGCCAATTGTTTAACTAGTATAGAGGTAGGCTCGCCCTCACCCATAATTCTAGAGGCTGCTGTTAGAAGGCGAGCTACAAAGTCAGCAAATGGCTCTGAGGGGCCCTGGAGGATTTTTGTAAGGGATTGGTGAGGCTGTCCCCTGGATCCCAGTGCCTTCCAAGCTGATTTTGCTGCCAAGGCTACTTGTGCAAAAACAACAGGATTATATAAACATTGTTGCTGATTAGTACTATAATTAGGACCCTCCCCGGTTAACATTTCTTTAGTTTGTTGGGGAAAACCTCTTTGAATATTGGTTTGAGCATATTGGTCACAGAGTTCTGTAAACTGACCCTTCCACAAAAGATAATCCCCTGGGCTCAAAACCGAGCGGAAAGTATCCTTCCAGTCATTGGGTGTCATAATAAAGTTTTCAAAGGTGTCTAACATTTGGTGAACAAAAGGGCTCTGAAGTCCATAGTCTCTGATAGATTCTTTTAAGAGCTTGAGGTCTTGGAAAGGCAGTGCCAAATGTTGCCGGACCTGCTGTCCCTGATCATTTTGAACTGAGACCGGGCAGGTCAGAAGGGATTCCCGAGAATTTTCAGAGTTGGAGGGTACAAATCTTGAAAGAACAGAAGTTAGGGACTGTATAAGCCCAGGAAGGTCTGGGTCAGAGCCATGGGAGTTAAGTGGAGGGGCAGAGGGGAGAGTGGTGGGGGAGGGATGCCGCCGATTTTTGGTTGATGGATTTTTGGTTGATGGGGGTGGTCTATCATAGGGAGGTGGATAGTTTGTATTGTCCTCCACATTCCCCTCGTCTGAAGAGGAATCTCCCCCGGGATTTGAGGACTGAGAAGGGGGGGGGGGTTTCTGTGGCTGAGCTTGCTGCAGCCGAGTATGTGGCAGGCTTTTTGCTTTCGGACTGAGCTGCAGAGTGCAATACCTCAGCCACTAGTTCATAAGCAGCTGCTCCCCCATCACTAAGGGCATCATGGACTAGTTGCCACACAGAAAAAATACGGGGGGTAATAGTTTGGGGTCCATAAAGGTCCCTGTAAAGAAAGAAGTCTGCTTTGACCTTTTCCCAGTTTCTTACTGAGACGGTGTCCTGCTGAAAGAACCATTTGCTGGTATTTGCGAGGACTGAGACTAGATCATTAAGGGTTTGAACCTTAATGGGAGTTCCATAATGTTTAAGCAGAAGTTGTAGGGCTCTAACAAGTTGGCCCTTGGACATGGTATTGCCCATGATGCCGATCACTTACCTAATCCTTACCTTACTGATTGATCGGTCCCTCAGAGGATCCCTCATACTCGTGTCCCACGTTCGGGCGCCACTTGCCGGTCCTGCCTGCAGGCCGACGGGGTTCAGGAACACGGCGGAGGGGCTGGGGATGAAAAGAAGCTTCTACTCACATGGATGGCTGCAGGAACTCACTTTATTCGAGGGGAGGGGCTGTATGTATCGGAAAGCCTGCGCATGCGCTTTACGTGGATTTGCTACATCCGGTTACTGTTGCATCAGCTTCCGCTTTGGGCGGAAGTGACTCATCTTTGGGCGGAAGCGACCACCACCCCAGGTCCCCCTGCTGGTGTAAGCCTGGTACTGACAGTGTGATGGCTAAAATAGTTCCTTTCAATCACAGTCCCACTTGATGCGTAGTTTGTTCTTGTTGGTTTAGTTTTTTGTTTTTTCCTCCTTTCTGTTGGTCGGAGAGTGCCAACTTTGTGGGTGGGGGAGGGTAGCAGGGTTCTGAGCTTTCCTCCCTTCTAGTCCTCTTTTATGGCAACTTTCTTCTTCGGGTAGTTTGCCTGAGTTGCCCTTTTATCTTTCATGTCCCAGTTCTCACTGGGACCTGCTGCTTTTCCTCCTATTAACTTTTTTTTTTTTTCCTATTAACTTTTTTTTAATGGGAGATCTGACTTGCAGCGTTTCCTCGCCGCCATGTTGATCCGCCCTCCTAGTTATTCCTGTGCAGTTTAATAATGTTTCTACTTCCTGGTCACAGATTCAACATCATCTTAACTGTGTTCATGGTAATTTGTCTTTGGATGTAAAGTCTTTACAAAATCAAGTACTTCAATTCTTTTCTAAAGAACTGCCTACAAATTCTATTGATGGATTAGCTGAGGGTATTGTCAATGCTCTACAGGGCATGGACCCCCATTCATTTGCTCAAAGTCTAACTCATAGTATTGGTAGTGGAATTATAGCTATACTAATATGTGCTTTGTAGTTTGGAATAGGGTACTACTGCCTCCGATGACAGGCAAGCCTCCAGTTCGACTCTACTAAATTGATGCTTGAATTATTAAAGACAAAAGGGGGAGATGTTGGAAGACACCCCACCTGGTGAGCAGAAGGGCCTTGACCTGAGTCCCTAAGGCATGTGAAAACACATGCGTCTCAGAGGAAAACCTCTGAGTGACAGGACTTGGTGTTGAGAGCCTGAAAAATGACCTGTGTGGAGTCAGGCTTCTACATCTCCACAATCTGAGAATAACAAAATGGAGAGACCCTGAACAGTGAGCAGAAGGGCCTTGACCCGAGTCCCTAAGGCATGTGAAAACACATGTGTCTCGGAGGAAAACCTCTGGGTGACAGGACTTGGTGTTGAGAGCCTGAAAGTGACCTGCGTACATCTCCACAGTTTGAGAATAACAAAAATAATGAGCAAACTTCCCAGGCTTTGGCTAGGGGGCGATAAGATTATGTGCGTGAGAACTAACCACCTGGTACCCTACTGTCAGAAGTAAATAGATAATAAGAAAGTAGACAAATCACTCACATGTGTTATCATTATATGGTATGCTTTGATGTTACACCTGCTGCAATTAAAATAGTATATAATGAGCACTAAGACAATAAAGACTTACTGCATGCTAGACATGACAGTCCCCCATGCCTGATGTCCCTCACCATCGTGTCCCAGGTCTCGGACTCACTAGAAGTCCACACAGAACAAAAAGTTTCATGTCTGTATGTCTACATGCAGTAGGGAAGTGGACATTACTCCTCTGGACAACACAAAGTACAGGCAGGGGTGGAGTCATCCCCACCTCTGCTGGAGCAGGGATAGACACAGAAAGTCATTAGGGATAGACACAGGTCGGTGTGGGGAGGGGCCTGGTGGGCAGGGCTGGGCCAGTCTCCCCACCTCCTCATGTTATGCTAATGTGACCCCAGACACATGAGGACATGTTTTGCAACAAAAGAGACCAGAGGATCTTTATTGAGGGGGCGCTGGTCACATCACTGCTTACACTGTAGAAGGGCAAGGTCTCCCCTCAGGTGCTGTCACTGTCAGACACCCACCCCTGAGCCCACGGACCTCCAGCAGAGTCCACTGTGCTCCCCCTCTCTGTGGCCACCCTTCCCATGCCCCTCGGGTAGCCACTGCTCTACATGCAGACTTCAAGGGTCAGTGTGTGTGAGCATGTGTTTTTAATAGTCATAATCACCTTTTATTGGTTTCACATAAATAGCTAATAGTTTGCAAAGCATGTTTTTCCAATATATTTATGTTAACACATATGAACATATTTATTAGATTTTTGACAAAGGAGTTGGAAAAATTGAGGGAAAGATGACAATGTCAAAGCTAATCTTCAGAGACAGGGCTGAATACTTGGCCATCATTTCCCTTATAGAAAGTTATAGATTTATAACCTTGAAACATGTCAAAACTGCATTGCCTCGGTTTACTTTAAAAAACAATAGTGAGGGCCTTCCCTGCTGGTGCAAGGGGTTAAGGCACAGCACTATGAAGCTAAACTCAGCCACTGCAGCACCAGTTCTGTGGGTCTGCTACTCCCAGGCAGCCTATTTGGCCACTATTTTGTCACCTAAACAAGGTCAAAGTGGTCCAGCCAGTAAGGAACAGGAGCCCAAACTCTTAAGCCCTTCAGATCAAACAAGAGCACAAAGCTGGATCACACTGGGAAGATTATGCATTACAAGGTATGTCCAGAATGCCCGGGGGCTGAGGACCGATGCATAACATGTGCATCAGGAGGTATGTCCAGAAAGCCCAGGGGGCTGAGGACAGATGCATAACATATACTTCTGATTTATACATCACAAGGTATGACCGGGAATGCCCGGGGGGCTGAGGACCAATGTATGACAAGGGACCCCAGAAGCTGATCAGTGGAGAGCCTTGTTGATAAGATTAGAACCATGGCTGGGATTTGGGTGTAGCATCAAGTAGATTAGAAGTGCCTGGAGGGCAGACTCACAATCCCTAATCTTCTACACCCTTCCCCTTTCCTTAATCTCCCTAATCTCCTTAAAACCAATTACCTGTGTCAATAAAAGGGTCAGGATCTTGCTCTTCAGCAGCATCCTGCATTATGTAGCCTGCTCCACGACTCCCGTTTGTCAGTGTGGTGTTGCCCTACGCAACAAGTTCAATGCCCAGCCAGGGAGGTGACCCACATGGTGCAGCAGACCTCTCCTGTCTCACCCGCTGCTCCCCTCAGCAGTGTATTTCATTCAGTCTGCCTGTTCTGTTCCCCGCTCTGTCTCTGGTGAGTCCTCTCACCCCGCACACCTCTGGCCTATACCCCACTATGTTTTTTTTTAAAGATTTATTTATTTATTTATACAAGCACTGGGTACAGTCAGAAACACGGGAGGGTGAGAGAATTCACCAGAGCCAGAGCGGGGAACAAAACAGGCAGACTGACAAAATACACTGCTGAGGGGAGCAGCAAGCGCGGCAGGAGAGGTCTGTGTGCCATGTGGGACCCTCACGCAGTGGCCAGGGATCAAACCAGTGCTGCAGAGGCTGCAGGCAGCTTTGCAGCCCAGCACTCAACTACTGTGCCACCAGGGGAGGCCCCTATACCCCACCATCTTGTATGCATAAATAAATATATCTAAAAAAAAACAGTGAAATATATTACTTGGGCATCACATTTCCCTTTCTAAATGTATTTACATTCACATAATTTTACACTTATTCCATAATTTTTTTTAAATAAACATCAAAATGTTAAACTGAATAATCCCACATCTGATAAATCATGGTAGTATCAGTATTTTTTTAATTCCAGTTTATTTATTCATCAGTAAAATGTAACATTTGACAATGTCCCAGAGAATAGGGGGACATATGAAATATGAAAAGGTCATTCACAGAGTCACTACTAGATTCTATCAGACCTGCTGTCACATTGGGGCTTCCCCTTGAACAAGGTACTACAGGTGGTCATTGTCAGGCCAGCAGGGAAGACGGCGCTCACTCCTGACACCAGGCACCACCTGTCACTGTATTCCTGTTCCTTGTCATGGCGCTGGCCTTTGGTGCTATTAGCACAACGAGTTTTTCTTAATGAATGTGCTAGGTTAAGGCAAAAGGACATAACCTGGTCCCCTCAATCATTTATTTTCTCTCCACCTTTTTAAAAATTATTGTTGAGAGAACATAAGTGTAGCGCAACCAACCCACACTGGGTTGTTCCATTACTGGTTCTAGCAGCTGTGTTGATGTCTTCATGCTCTCTGCTGTTTGCCACCACACTCTGTCACACTCTGCCACTCTCCGCCGCACACCTCCGTCCACTCCACTGCACTCCTCCATCCTCAGCACTGCACCACACTGTGCTGCGCCATGCCATGCACACCACACCACGCCACACCACACCACATGGCACCACACCACGCTAATTGGCCAAATGCGCATGTGCAGTGGGAGGGCAGAAAAGCTTTCCCCCCCCCACTTAACCCACAATCCACCCCCTCAGGGTTTTCTGCCATACAATCTATATACAAGTTTATACAAGTTTCCTTTAACAATCATAAACACTGCAGCCATGGCCACATAAGCAAACAGTATATACATCACAACATAAATAAGTTCAATTTTCCTAGGTGTGGAAAGATAAAGAAGTTATTGGTACTAGCAATGGGAGATCCCTCCCATTTGGCAATATACACGCCGATTTTGTGTCCAAAGATAATATTGTAGCTGGCCTCAGTGGCCTTCCAGGTCGTGAGCACCACACTCACGTTGTCCGTGAAGAGGCATCAGCGGGCTCTACATGTAGCAAGAGTGGCGAGCTCATAACAGGCCACAGAGTCATCATAAATGTCCCCTTTAGGATTGCCCGCTGATCTGCCACCCCAGGGTGGGTAACATGCACCCATGGCGGCCACTGTGCAGTCACCCATGGTGTTATTTGTAAATTGGCCTCCAGGCCACGACCCCAAGGGGCTATCAGAGCCACCCAGCACATGTGGGGAATCTTCACAGTCCAGGGCCATTTCCAGTCCACAGTCTGCCCTGGGTCCACTCCAGTTGGGGCTGGTAATATAATGTTGCCCTGAGGTCCCAATCCAGGCTTTAACAAAATATCCGAAGTTTGTATCTGAAATTGTATGGGAGCAGCAGCACGATGCAGCAGCGCCTCCACTGGAGCCAGGCCGCCTTTCCTGCTCCTCTTATTTAGTGCTCATAGCATGTCCCACAGATGTTGGCTCCACCCAGCCAGCATCAGAATGGGGACAGTAGCTCTCAGCCCTTGTTTTAGCAGGCCATTATAATACTCTATGATTCCAGCAGCTTTAGGATTATAGGGAGTGTGAAACTTCCATTCAACACCCATGTCCTTGGCCCATTGCTGCACCCAGGCTCCTGTAACATGAGTCCCTTGGTCACTCTCTACTACCAGTGGACGTCCATATGCAGCACATAGGCGTGCCAGTGCCTCCAAAACTGCCTTTTTGTCCACATGTAGAGCAGGATAAGCTGCCAATAACCCGGTAGCAGTGTCTACACCAGTGACCACATACTGTTGTCCACTGGAGCGAGCTAGTGGTCCAATGATGTCCATCTGCCAGTGTGTCTGGGGTACCTGCCCCCGCAACACCTGGCCTATGGATGCAAAATGTCTCCGGGGGTAAGTCCTGGAACACACTACACGTTGTTCACAAATAGTCTGACCTCCTCTAAAGTTACAGGTAGACCCCAGGCACCCACAGTAGCCCACATTGACTTTTGCCCTGCGTGGAACAAGCATCTGTGCAGCCACTGTGCAACATCCCACCCCAGAGCAGTTTCAAGCCCTCAAACCTGGGCTAGGGTGTCTGCTTCATCATTGCCTGGTGAGGCTAATGGGGCATGTCCTGTGACATGATAAACAGTCACCTGCTTCTGATGCCCTAGATCCCATAGATCTTTCCATACGGCCTGGCCCCACCATGGCCAATGCATGACTGTCCACACGGAAATCCAGAGTGTCAGGCCCCTGTACAGAGCCCAACCATCAGTACAAATGACTAGAGAGGAAGGTTCATGGGCCACCACCATCCATACTGCTCGCAGTTCAGCCCATTGGCTGCTCTGTCCTGTCCTGGTTTCAAACCAAATAGTGTCCATTTCTGGGTGTACAGCCACAGCTGTCCAAGATGCTGGCTGGCCCCGGCTGGAGCCATCTGTAGACCAGGCCTCCGCTGGAATCGGTGCTCGTCCCTCCTTGTAGGGACTAGCTTCAGGTTCGGCTTCTACACAGGCATATGAAGTCGGTTCCATACTGACATATGTCACCGGACCAAGAACCTCCTGCAACTCCGCCCTTAAGGGGCTAGGTTGACAGGGTGCAGCACTGTTCTAGGTATGCCCCCACTTCACCAAAGTGGGCATTTGGGCAGTACCACTATGGGGCTTTGTTGTCCAGTCCTGTAACCCTCTGGCTCTTGAGTAAGACAGGAGCTATGGCAGTTATACTTTCAGTAGCTAGTAAGGCTGCATATACCGCAGCTAACTGCTTTTCAGTTAAGGAATACCTAACCTCAGCCCCCTTCCAGAGTTGGGACCAGAACCCAATAGGCTGTCGTAGCCTCCCTGCTGTCTTCCAGAGTCCCCACACGAACACTTCCTGAGTAACATGCACATCTAGCTCACAGGGTCGGGCTGGGTCAAAATCCGCAAGGCCTAAGCAGTCTTTACAGTCTGTTTGGCTTTGGCAAATGCTGTCTGTCTCAGCTGACCAATCCCACCTGGCCCCCTTAGGTATCGACATATATAAGGTCGTAGGAGCTGGGCCATGTGAGGTATAAATGGCCTCCAGTAACCCAGCAGGCCCAGAAAGGCTTGCAGCTGCTTCACTGTGGTTGGAGTGGGGTAAGCTTGTACTTTATCTATTACAGCATCAGGGATAACCTTTGTCTTACGCAACCAATCAGCCCCCAAGAGCTTTCGTTGATTGCCCAGCCACATGTTTACAGGTGTGTCAATAGAAGAGGTGCTGCCTTTTCCAAATCTGCAAGAGAGTCACTAGTCAATAAAATGTCATCAATGTAATGATACAAAAGCACTGAAGACGGCCTCTCCCACCGGGCTAGACATGCTGCCACCAGCCCGTGGCACAGAGTAGGGCTGTGCATTGCTGGCCTTCCCACATGAAGGCAAACTGGTGTTGACTCTCTGGAGCTATATATATATCAGAAAAAAAAGTATTTGCCAGATCAGCTACAAAATGATACATGCCTAGCTCATGGCTCAGACCATCCATCAAGTCTGCCACTGAGGCACTGCAGCATGCAAGGGGGGAACTACCTTATTTAACTCACAATAATCCACTGTCACGCGCCAAGAGCCATTGGGCTTATTCACCAGCCACACTGGCAAATTGTAGGCGCTGTGGGCAGTACACATTTGCCCACTTTCTCCATTTCTGATATTGTGCCCGTAATTTCCGGGCAAGTGATATTTCTTGGTATTTGTCACTCGCCTAGGGACTGGCAGTTGTGTGGGCGGAGGCTTAGCGTGTCCTCGCACCACTGCCTTTACCACACGCACTCTAAGGCAAAACTCTCCAGCTGTGGTCTCTGGCCATAAACCACGCAGTACTTCCACCCCCAGGATGTATTTTGGGATGGGTGATACATATACTTTATACTCTTTCAGGGGTAATCACCCAATCCCCAGAGATAGTCTCACTGCTGTCACCTTGACACTCTGCCTCCATAGCCATCAATCTAATAAGCAGACCCTTGAAATTTTTCTGGATTTCCATAGAGCAGAGTACACACTGCTCCTGTGTCTACTAAAGCCAAAACCCTTTGCACATTAGTCGGGGACTAGTGGATGGCAAGCTCCACGTGTGGCCTCCGGTCCCCGCCCATCCCCTGTGGACAGGTTCCTTGGCCCTCACCCTATTTGAAAGTGATCAGGCCATAGCCCGAGGACGGGGTTGGCAGCAAGTGGTGTTCCAGGCACAGGGCGTGCACCTGAGGCCTGAAGCTTCAGGTTTCCCCTTAGCAGCAGTCCTGCTCATGGGCGTGAACCTCTGGTCTTCTTGCAGCTGCTTCCATAATTCTAAAAAATATACATTAGGCTTTGCATGTATTTTAGTGCGATCTACACCTGCTCTCACTAAATCTGTCCACATTTGGTTATGGGTGACTTTAACAGGTTCTGTGATGCCAAGAGGCTTCCTTGCCCTCCTTGGCATTCCTTTTGATTGTTCAACAATTACCCTTATTCTTTCAGAGTTTGAGAGTGTCATCTCTCATTTTCACCCCAGCTAGCTATCATGGTTGTGACACAGTGTATCTGACGTCCCACATAGGATGCTAGAACTGCCATGAGGGATCCAAATGAGGTTGAGGGGGCACTCTTTAAAACCAAGTCTCTCATCCCTGCTGTGAAACGCTCATTGTCAGGACCATGAATATTCACACTGAACATGGCCTGCCACATCCCCAACTCCCCAAGTACCTGTACCAGCTTGGTATACATCTGCCATCTGCTCACTGTCTCTGGCACGTCTCCTGCATCAGCCTATACTGTTCTTATGGCAGCCATTATCCACTCCAGCAGGGTGTGATCGCCCTGGCCATACCACCGGCTGTTCTGCAGCCTTTGTCTCAAGGATGAGTGTAAAGTCACAGAGGCCAGTCTCTCCATCTCTTGTGCTGTACAAATAACCCCATCCACCCCCAGGTCCCACAAGCATAGCAGCCAGGCTGCCAAGGTTCCCCTGGTTTCTGGCGGAACTGTTTGTCCAAGTCCACCAGTTCCGCCGGGGTGTATGGTCAGTACGTAGTAAATTCTGTCATGTGTGGTGGTCCAGCAGCCTCACCCCCTGAGGCCAAGGGCTGCTGTCGCTTCATTTTCTGAGTCACCACTGGGTGGACCCAGAGCATGGGACCAGCCTTCTCCTCCTCTCCAGAGGAGTCTGGCATCTCTGGAGTTGCAGGTTGGTTTGCTACCACTGGCTGAGACTCAGGCAAAGAGCAAGCCTCCCTCTCCTCCTCTCCTGAGAAGCAGTCTGGCATCTCCAGAATGGTGGTTTGGTTTCTCTGAACTTCTTCCTCCAGAACCCTCAAACGTTGAGGATGTTTCCACATCTCTTTCCGCATCTCATCCAGTACTTGCTGGATTCTGGATCACTCTCTGCCTACTCTCGCAGAGCTGTGAGAAACACCCATCCCACAGCCCCTGCAGCTTCGTGGGCACTGTATCTATCCAGGGCCTCTTCTATTTCGTTTAGGGCCTGTTCCACCTGCCCCAGGGATCCATCTACCTCTGGCCATTCCTGGGGAGGCGCCCACTGGGAAAGGAGTCCAGCCCCCGAGGACCATCTGATCATGGTCGCACACCTTGCAATCCCTCCCCAGGTTTCAAAGGGTTCCATACCCATCTGCGCCCAGCTGTCCTGCTTTGAACCGTCCTGCTGTCTATGCCAAATATAGCGCAACCATCCCATACCAGGTAGGTCCATTACTGGTTCTAGCAGCTGTGCTTCATGCTCTTCATGCTCTCTGCTGTTCGCCGCCACACTCCGTTGTGCTCTGCCACTCTCAGGGCGCACACCTCCGTCCATTCCATTGCACTCCTCCATCCTCAGCAATGTACCACACTGTGCTGCACCATGCCACGCACGCCACGCCACATGACACCACGCCGGTTGGCCAAGTGTGCATGCACAGTGGGAGTGAGGAAAAGCCTGAAGTTTTTCCCCTGCTCCTTACCCCACAATAAGTTACAGGTTCACTGGCTGGAAAGACACAGTCACCTCTTACGTCACCACTGGTATTTACACAGGATGTTGGTTTCTCTTGTTCTCAGCATGACCATCCCTCAGCAGGGCCCTCAATGCAGAATTTCAAATGCTACCATTGCTATGTCTCCTGGCTGGATGTAGATTATTTTCCCTCATTAAAAATATTTAATAATTGAGCGATAACCTTCGCAACCTCTCCGCTGAATAATTTCTTATTTTTTACAACAACTTCCTGCTGGCTGCTGTGCTTTTTTTTTTTTTTTTAAAGATTTATTTATTTATTTATTTATACAAGCTCTGGGTACAGTCAGAAGTACGGGAGTGTGAGAGAATTCACCAGAGCCAGAGCGGGGAGCAGAGCAGGCAGACTGATGAAGTACACTGCTGAGGGGCACAGCGGGCACGGCAGGAGAGATCTGCGTGCCATGTGGCACCCTCGCCGGTGGCCAGGGATTGAACCAGTGGTGCAGAGGCTGCGGGCAGCTTCGCAGCCCAGCACTCAACCACTGCACCACCAGGGAAGGCCCTGCTGTGTTTTTTCTGTCACCTTCGTCCCTTCAAAGGAAGAAAGGTTTTTGAATGGGCCTCTAATTCTACCCCGCAATGTAAAATACTATCCACAGTTGTAGTTAGAGAAGAGGTGATGGTCAGTATGATGAACTGAGTCATTAATAAATGGCCTTAAGATTTGAGGAGATAGGACCTCCCCAGTGGCGCAGTGGTTGAGTGCAGTGCTTTGAAGCTGTCCACAGCCTCTGGAGCATGGATTCAATTCATGGCCAGCCAGAGAGATACCCACATGGTGCGGCAGACCTCTCCTGTCTCGCCCGCTGCTCCCCTCAGCAGTGTTTTCGGTCAGTCTGCCTGTTCTATTCCCCGCTCTGTCTCTGGTGAATCCTCTCACCCTCCCGCACCTCTGGCCTGTACCCCAGCTCTTGTATATATAAAATAAATCTTTTTAAAAATTATGAAAAAAATTATGAAAGAAAAAGATTTGAGGAGACAGAAATCATTGTCATGAATGGAAATTGTGCAGACATTGACCAACATGTACAACCTAAATAAACCAGCTGATGTAATGGAAAGATGAAAGGTAGAGATGATAAGGTAGACTCTGAAGAAAGCCATCCACAGGGTGAAAACCATGACTTGCAGGTGAAGAAGGATCTTCCAGAGATGAGGTTCATGAATTCGCTTATTTGTAAGTCTATGGTGAAGGCCTCTGTGAATCCAGGAGATCAGCAAATTGGTGAGAAAGAGGAAGGACCATACAGGAGCAATGAGTTGAATCCAGCTGTTTGGAAACTCTCCTATTTGTCATATAATTTGCTGCATCCTCTCAGCTCCACAGAAACAGTGAAATGGTGGGAATACTTAATCCATGGTAATGACCTAACAGTAAACATGATTCTCAGTAGACTTGATTCTATAAATATTGTGGGTGGTTCATGAGGGAATGACTATAGGCAATGACTATAGCTTATTGTCACAGAGGAAATAAAGGATATAAGCACCAAGATTTATAACCAGGAGAATTACAGTTTGTTGGAAGATGTCATACTCTGGCCCTGTGGTTGGATATGGAAACGGTATAAAAAAATAATTGTCTACAGCATCAAGTACAAGATCCATCTTAGCTCTAGCAAATCGGGGAGGCTGGAGGATCCAGGGGTGGTGCAGGTGCAACAAGACAAAATGGGGGACTCAGTCAGCAGGAGTCAGGCTTTGCCATCAAATGAGTCTGATGCCAAACTAGAGAGGGTCGGTCCATCATCCTGTGCTGCTGGGGCAGGAAGCCTGGGCTGGTCCGAAGTCTGATCAGCAATCGGTGCAGCCTGGAGGATTCAGGGTTAGTTTTCAAGTTTTTCTTCATGTAGCCCTTTGTTAGACTTTCTATATCCATATATGGGTGACATACTTGTCTTTCTCCTTTGGACTTATTTCAATTAGCTCTATCCATGTTGCCCCAGATGGCATGAGTTCATGTTTTTCTGACAAGTAGTATGCTATTATCTATATACCACTTCTTGAATTATCATCTGTTTTCAGGCATTTTGGTTGTTTCCATAGCTTGGATATTGTAACTAGTGCTACAGTGATCATGGATGTGCAAGGTGCCCTTCATGGTAGTGTATTTGTGTTCTGTGGGTAGATACCTAGGAGTGGGACTACTGGGCCCTATGGCAGATACACTTTTAATTTTCTAAGAAAACTCAATAATGTTATATATATGTATATAGATATATATATATACACATATATAAAATGTCATTTTTTTGTACAATGTATGTTTGTATGCTTTCTCCTTTCAGGTGTATTCCCCATAAAATTCCCAGCACCAATTCACCCATGAACCATCACCATAGTCCCTTGTGCTCTTCTCTCCTATTTTGCTCCTTCTACCTCCCTGTCCCTTGCAAAATGTCTGATTTATAGTTTCTTGCTAATTTTGGTTTTTTATTTATTATTTAATGCTATTTAGTTTCCTGATCCCTTATTTGATTCCCCTATATTCCTCCTCTAAGTTAAACCAATGGATATTTTTCTTCATCTCTCTAGTTCATTTCACTGAACATGATCCCTTTTAGCTCCATGCATGTTGAGAATCGCATGCACTGATCTTTTTTGATTGCTGAATAATATTTCATTGTGTATATACCACACTCTCTGCATCCAGTCATCTATTTTTGAGCAGTTGGGTTGTTTCCACATCTTACCTATCATAAATAGCACTGCAATAAACATAGGGGCAGATATCCTTTTGAATTAATGCTTTTGTATCCTTTGGGTAGATTCCTAAGATTGGAATTCTTTTTTTTTTTTTAAAGATTTATTTATTTATTTATACACGCACTGGGCATAGTCAGAAGTGCGGGAGGGCGAAAGAACTCACCAGAGCCAGAGCGGGGAGTAGAGCAGGCAGAAGGACCGAAGCACACTGCTGAGGGGAGCAGCGGGCGGCAGGAGAGGTCTGCGCGCCATGTGGGACCCTCCTTTGGTGGCCGGGGAGCAGCCGGGGATCGAACCGGTGCTGCAGAGGCTGCGGGCAGCTTCACAACCCAGCGCCCAACCACTGCGCCACCGGGGAGGCCCAAGATTGGAATTCTTATGGAAGCTCAATCTTTAGCAGGTTGAGGAATCTCCACACAGCTCTCCATAGTGGTTGGACCAGTTTGCATTCCCACCAGCAGGGCAGGAGAGTTCCTTTTCTCAACATGCTTGCCAACATTTGTTGCTGCTGTTTTTTTAATATGTGCCATTCTCACTGGTATAAGGTGGTATTTCATTGTGGTTTTGATTTGCATTTCCCTGATTTAAGTGATGTTGAACATTTTTTCATATACCTGTTGGCCATTTGCATTTCCTCTTTGGAGAAGCCTTTTTAGCTCTTCTTCACATTTTTTGACTGGATTGTTTATTTTTGTTGAGTCCTGTGAGCTCTTTGTAAATCTTTGTGATCAGTCCCTTACCATTTGCATTGTGTGCAAAAATTTTCTCCCATTCAGAAGGGTGTCTTTTTGTTTTGGTTAATGTCTCTTTTGTTGTACAAAAGCTTTTTAGTTTGATGTAATCCCAGCTGTTTATCTTTTCCTTCACTTTCTTTGCTTTCTTGTGTCACTTTCTTTGCTTTTTTGTGTCTTTAAAGATGTTATGTATATTTATATCATGTAGTGTTTTGCTTATATTTTCTTCTAAATATTTTATGGTTTCTAGTATTAATGCTGTTCAATTCTTATATCCATTTTCAGTTGGTTTTTGTGCATGGTGTGATGTTGTAGTCTAGCTTCATTTTTTATATGTAGCAGTTCAGTTTTCCCAGCACCATTTATTGAACAAACTGTCCTTGTTCCATTGCATATACTTTGCTCCTTGGTCAAAGACTAGTTGTCCATAAACATGTGGATTTATTTCTGGGTTTTCTATTCAATGCCATTGGTCTGTGTGTATGTTTTTGTTCCAGTATCATACTGTTTTAATTATTATGGCTTTATAGTACAGTTTGAAGTCTGGGAGTGTGATGCCTCCATTCTCCTTCTTTTTAGTCAAGAGAGCTTTGACTATTTGTGGAAACCTTGATACTGTTTCCATCAAAACCCAACCAATCCACATTCCCAAAACAATGTAGAACTGTTTCCTATTCGCCAGGTCCCCGCCAGTACTTGTTAATGTCTGGTCTTTCTGATATAGGCCATTCTCACAGACATGAAGTGGTTTTGTTACAGCAATTTCCCAGAGAAATCAGACAGGACTCAGAGAGGTGGAGAGAGAGAGCTTTAATTGTCACACCAGTAGACACAGTGAGATTGCTCCCCAAAGAGCTGAGCACCCAAGAAGAAGAATAGCAGGGTTTTATACAGTTTGTATGAGGAAACTTGATATCCCATGCTTCATAACATAAGCATTCTTTATTGTTCAGGAAGAGGGTCACGGACAAGCAGTGCAGTACACCCAGCAACTTCTTCGCTTCAGCAAGAAGGATCAGAGTGGTAGACTCCCCCAAGCAGCAGACTTGGGAAACTTTGTTTCATTTGCCCCCTTTTGATACTCCTATTATGTGCTAGACAGTATCAAGGTATGGACTCATAGCAAGCAGCAGGAAAGGAGTCTAAGGGCACATATTGTCTAACTAACATTTGGAGTTTAGTAGCCTTCAAACAGAACTGGATAAACTGCATGACCAGATTAAAAGACAAGGCCCAAGGGCAAGCATCACAAGAATGGAGACCAGTGGACCCAGGACAGGTGTGAGCCAAGGCACAGTGTGGTGATGCTGTCCCACCAAGAGAAATAAGAGAAGCAGCCAACACTGGGGTCCAACCAAGCAGTCCCTAAGCACTCTGCCTGTGATGCTCCATGAGCATCCACCGTGCACAGGCCAACCTGCTGGAGACCCGCTTCAGCAGAATGTCATGTCAAGAGTCCCTGAAAAGAGAGGACAGTGTCAGCGAAAACTGAGGGCTGAGGGGAAGAGGGATGAGGCAGACACAGACACTCTTATATTGGTGCAAGTATCTCCTGTTGAGGGTCTTGGAGGGTCTTTATTTATACAGTAAGGCAAGCGGTGAGATTACATCAGCATAAGCATTGAAGCAAAACAAAGACAATCATTACATATTTTCTCATGAACATATAGAGACCCTCTTGGTCTCATACCAAAAGGGCACTTCTTTGATCACCTTAAGAAAAACATCAGAGATAATTGGTTTTCTTGGTGCAACTCATTTCCCATCATGATCAATTATCTAAGACAGCACAATATTCGGTAACAATTAATCATCCTATTAAACTTTCCTAATTTTGGAGTGGGTGTGAAAGTCCTATCCTATATTCTATTACTAAAATCAACCTATCTCCCTAGCACTCAATTAACTTGGCTAATTTATCAATTACTTCAAAGTGGCCTAAATAAACTCATAAAATCTATGTTAATTCTACTGAAGTCTAACTCTTATCTAGAAATACCTAACCTCCACACAGCCTGCGAGCTATTGACCTTTTGCATACACCAGGAAATGTACTATTGCCACAAGCACATGCCCCCTGGGTTAGGCTGTGGTTTCCAAGCACAGCTGATTCTAGGCAGCTTGTTCTCCGTAGTTCTCAGGGCCAGGACATTTCTTTCCTGGCTATACCTTTAGTAAATTTACTTTCTTTAATAATGATTCAAGCATAAGGACAATAGGCCAATTAACACCTAGGTCCGAATTAGGTTTTCACAAGCCAATTTATAACTAACTTATGTCTGCATTAACCAAGAACAAACAGGAGAGCATTAGCAGGCATTGCCATGGAAACTCCCTTTTTCAGAACTTCTGGGAAGTGCAGGACTCCCCTCTTCTCAGGAGTCTCCCCTGCAGGGGGCCTTACTGCCCCAGCCAGATAAGACACTGGCAAGCAGTTAAGAAAAAGGGCCTCACACCGTGGGACCAGAGATTTCCAAAGAGTCTCACACCATGGGGCTAAAGATTCCTTGTGCCTCACACTGTGGGACTGAAGATTAATCTATAACCTATAAGCATCCCTTTGCTTTTTGTTCTTGGTCATATAAGAAAAAACTTCTCAGAATGCACATTGGACAATAAATTATACATATAAAATACTGTAAGTAAATGGCTCAAAGAAATACCTGCTTAAAAATTAAACACTGAAAATTTGGCCTGCCTGACAATGGGAAAGAGTTTGTTACACTTGAGCATGCCTGACAAACAACCCAGGACAAGAATTATAGTAAGTCCTTCTTTTGCTTTTTTTAAAAGCTTCTTGGGAAAGTTTTTAAATAAAGTTAATTGTGTTAAGTTTCTTGGTAGAAAATCCTGCTAGCTGATAACCACAAAGCAGCTGGTCTCCGACTAAAGGCCATTTAAATAAAAAAAATCTTTTAATGTTTAGGCTTTAGCTAATAGAAGTGTACTGGCAGCTATCAACTGTTCTTAGGTATTTGTCTAGGCAGAAATAATAAATTTTAGTGTAAGGTTTAGTTTTTTATCTATTAACCTTGAAGGTTGCCTTCTTTCTGAAAACACATGACAGCCAAAAGTCTATGGGAAAAAAATGTACTAATTGTTTTTGCTTTGCTTCTATGCATATGATAATGCAATCTCACTGCTTGCTAAAAATAAATAAATAAAGACTTGCTGAGACCCTCAGGGACAGACATACTAACACCAGACATTGTGTGTGCCTGATCCATTCCTCAATTGCGCCGACGCCGTCCTATCCTTCAGGAACCCCTGACACCCAGTTTGCCGAGGCTGGTCTTCAGCAGGTGGCGCCCGAACAGGGACCTGACAGGTCAGTCATTTTTCATACTAAAAATTTCAGAGAGATCAGGGAACTGCTAGAATCTGCTCAAGGGTACTGGAACCCCTCTGTAGAGATAGGCGGAGTGAGAAGGAGCAGTAACTCAAAACTAGACGAGTGGGTGTCTTATCTTGAGAAGTTATGGGCCATATTGAGTCTAAAAAAAAAAGACTCTTTATAGATATCATTAGGCGTACACTTAACAAGAGAGGGATAAAAACCTCCCATGCACAATTGGCTTCATTCTTAAATTTTGTAGAAACTGGTTGCCCCTGGTTTCCGAGGGATGGCATTCTTGATGTCAAAACTTGGACCCGAGTGGGGGAGGAGATGACAACCTATTTTTCCATCTTTGGTCCTGAGAAGGTCCTTGTCGATGCCTTTTCTTTGAGGGGGCTGTTACAAAATATGTTGGACCAAGGCGCTGAGTTAAAGAAAATAAACAACAAACTACAAGAGTCTCAGTCCCTGTTTTCAGAAGTAGGGGACAAGAGCTTCCCTCAAGTCCCTGATGTGGATAAGAGAATATTTTTTGAGTTTATATTTTTAAGAAGTGATTTTTTGGCTTTAGGTTGTCAATGTTTTATTATACTGAGAGCAAGCATATTTTAAAACAAAAAAGAACACTCATTTTGATAACAGGAGAAGAGGGAAATTTTTACAGTCTGCCTGTTTTTAGGCTTTTATCAAAATTTGAGGTTTGAATTTAGCTCAAATGTCTGTATTGTTACTTTAAATTTTTTTAGGTTAATTAATTTTAACAAGAAACTTAACCTTTTATAGGTTCAATAAGTAAATTTAAAAACTTTTATTTAACCAATAAGCATTTTGTATAGGTTGTTAGTATATCTAAAGACTTTAAAATTAGAAAAAACACAGGGAAATAAAACTTTTTTCCTAGAATGAACCAAAACAGTTTTTTAAGGTGGACAATAGAAGAGTCCAGTCCCCCGCAGCAGGAAGGCAGTAGAGACTTGCCAGTGATCCCAACACTGGAGAAAGAGTCCAGGCAGTTTCTTGTTGAGACCAGAGGCAGCCCCCACCCATCTGTTGCAGTAGATTTATAATATTTTTATAAAAACCTTTAGTTATATTATATAGTTATATTTAACTATTTTTTATTACCTTAGTAATAGTAAATGAACTTTAAATACTATTATTTAGAAATACCTTATTTATTTATTTTAAAAGAATAAATGGCAAAACTTTGGTAGGGGAAACCTCTAGTAGGGTGAACCTAGCCTCCTCCCCAAAAAGGCTTGAAGCATTTGTTTTTTATAAGATTATATTACATTATTTTCTTTTTTTTTTTTGCTGACCAAGAGGCAAACGGCACTGCCTCATGCTCACTGTGTGAGTCACTAATATTTTTTTTTTCTCCATAAGTCTGCCTCAGTGCTATCCACTAATAGGTCTCGAATTTGGACCCAGAGGGAAAAGGCCTGAGGGGGGACATGTGTGGGTCCCTGTTGATTATAAAATTTTCTAATTTCCTTGCCCACTTTTTTCCAGTTGTCAAGAGATAAGCTCCCTTCCTCTGGAAACCAAGGACTAACCTTTTAAATGAATTCATATAATTCCACAAGTGATTTTTTACTTACTTTCATTCCTCTTCCTTTGAGCATATGGCCCAGAATGGAGAGAAAGAGGTCTCTATTCTTAGTTTGCAATTGTCCCATGTTTATATAGATGGGGTCACACACTGGCGCTGGCCGGCTCGCGTCCCTCGTGGGAACTTTGGGACGTCTTAGCTAAGGTCTGTCCGTATAAGTCCCGGACCAGACTGTTCCAAAGAACAGATGACCGTTATGCCGTGTGACGTCCCGCGAGTGACCGGTTGCAGCTCACTCAGACTCCGTAGCCAAGGCCGTGGAGCCAACAATAACATGCATTCATACACACACACTCACGAATTGAAACTATGTGGGATTTCCTGGCCTTCTCGAACTGATGATCCTTTATCAGCGAGCCCGCAGCGCTCCGGCGAGGATCCTATCCTTGACTTGAAAAGAATAAAAAACAAAGAGAGAGAGAGACAGCTTATCCTGCACAGTTCTTTCTTCACTTACCTTTTTTCAGGGACACTTTTTTTTTTTAATTGACCTGGACTCAGGCCCCACGTTGGGCGCCACCTGCCGCAGACCAGCACAGTGGTAGACTGGCAAGGCCGTCCCAGGGATGTGAAACTTGTGCAGGATGGTCAAGGATTTGGCGCATAAATGACAGACAGACACACTTCAAGAGTGAAGATCTGAATGTAATTTGCTCAAATCATTACGCATATTTATACATTTTCAAAAGGCATTAATTAGGTCACACAAAATTTATTTTCCCAGCATAACAATGTTTCTTATTACCTAGGCATAAAATACAATTTTCTAGCTAATGATTTACAAGTTGCTAAGCATATGTGGTTACAACACATTTCCTGAAACTGATTTTTTACATATATATAAAAAGTCAGGTAGGTAATAAAATAGTATAATTACAGACAGGTTGCTAAGTTGCTTCTTATTCAGAAACAATGACTAACTGGTTAATGGTTAAAACTACTTTGTAGGTGATTCCATCAGGCTTGTTTGTAGGCAACGCTCTTAGCAGCCTTGTTTACAAGCAAAGGAGGGGTTTTTTACTGCGGGCTTATTGCCTAGATTGGGCTTACAGCCATTTAGACATTTGCCTGAATTAAACGCCAAAAATTTTCATAATGAAGCCCCTTGGGGACTGCGCCTGTCTTAGGTCGTCAAGAGTCACAGACATGAGGCTGGCCAGTGCCTTCTTTAGTCGGCCCCCGATCTTACCCATCATTGACTGTCCAGTCCAGCGCACAGGAGAAGGGGGTCTTATTCACTTGGATGTACTATGTGTCTGAGTAAAATCCTCCCTCTTTTCAGTAAGTTCACTGACGTTCAGCGGCAGAGGCAGCCACAGAGACAGCTTTCAGAGCAGGTAGATCACCTCAACCTGGGCAAGGAAAGTTCAGAACAGGGACTCAAAAACCAGGGGAAATCAATTAATGCAGTACAAAAAAATAAATCTGAGTCATCAGATAAAAAAATAATATTTAAAAAGCCAAATAGTTTCCTGAAAGATAAAAGCAATATCCCTCCTGAGGTTTCTGCTGCGCCTTGTGATTTCATGGTCAAAAAAAAAAAAAAATCTGGACTCTATTCTGACAAGAGTTGACTGACATTGTTAAGAAATATGTAAAGGACTTGACGAGGGACAGGGCACAGCCAGAACAATGTCCTGATTCTCCTTTGAGACTCCCTAATGGTGTACCGCCCCTCGCCTCTTCAGGGAGGTGGCCAAAAAGTAAAAATAAAACAGTAAAATTTACAAGAACAGTAAGAGACGCTGAGGAACATGGTGATTTTACTTTTCAATGTTATCCTGCTAATTATGTAAATGATAAATTTAAGAACCCTCAGTGAGAGCCTCTTCCTTTTAAGCTTTTAAAAGAGTTGAAACAATCCGTGTCTGACTATGGACCTATGTCTCCATACATCATGCAGCTGCTGAATATGGTTGCCAGTCGTTATCTGACACCCTTTGACTGGGAGCAGATGGTTAAGTCTAACTTTCCTGGAGGTCCATATTTGTTGTGAAAAGCGAATTATAAGGATAAGGCAAAGAGACTGTTACGGGAGTATAACAGAGGCAAACTGAAAAGAAACAAACTAAACCATAAAATAATGATGGGGGAAGACAAGTGGCACAGCCCTCAAGATCAGGTAGCCCTCCCTGCTGCAGCACTGCACAACATAAGAAATGCTGCCTTTCTTGCATGACAGAAGCTCCCAACTTCTGACATGAAAACTTCAGGCTTAACCAACATTAAACAAAAACCAGAAGAGACTTATCAGGATTTTTCGTCTCAACTAATAGACGCTGTTAATAAGACCATTTCAAATACTGAGGCAGCCCAAATTCTTATCAAACAACTGGCATTTGAGAACGCCTCTCTCCTCTGTCAATCACTAATAAGACCTGTAAAAAAAAAAAAAAAAAAAAGGGGGGGGGACCTTAATGAGTATGTTCGAGCTTGCTCGGAGATAATGCCATCTTATCTCCAGGGAGTTGCCATTGCTGCAGCACTTAAAGGCCAGACCAGTGCTCAATGGTTTGCCACTTTAAATCAACAAAGTCACAGCTGAGATGCTGGCATTGGCCCAAACAATAACAGCTTCTGTTTTTCTTGTGGACAGCCAAGACATTTTGGCCAAAACTGTCCCGCTAAAGCAAAACCTCCCAATTGTGACAACTACTTTCCCAACTATGCTCCAGTGTCTAAGATACAAAACAAAAAGTAAAAAAAAAAAAAAAAAAAAAAACCTACAGTATTCATCAGATGATGAAATTATTTTTCAAAAATCAAAAATCAATCCCAGAGCCTGAGCCTGTACTAACTTCTTTGCAGAGGCATCGGCTCCCAATTATAAGACCATTCCAAAATCCAGCCCAAATTTCCAACCTGGACTTGGCTAAAATTGTAAAAAGATAAAAATAAAAACTCAAAAACAAGTAAGAAATAATGTGACATGATCTTATAAATTAAAGAAAAAATGCTTGAAACTTTTCCTGTTAATTATTTGGGGAGAAGGCTAGGTTCCCCCCAGTGGAGTTTTGCCATTTTTTTCTTTTAAAATAAATAAATAAATATATTGTATTACTTTGTAAAATAATACAAAATGATTAAATATGACTATATAAAATGATATGACTATAATATGACTAAGAGGTTTTTATTAAAATAGTATAAACCCACTACAGTGGATAGGTGGGGACTGCCCTTGGTCTCAACAAACAGCTGTCTGGACTTTTCCTCCGGTGTTAAGATCACTGGCAGGTCTCTACTGCCTTCCTGCAGTGGGGTACTGAACTTTTCTATTGTCCACCTTAAAAAACTATTTTGGTTCATTCTAGAACCAAAATAGAAAAGAAGTTCTATTTCCCTGTGTTTTTCTGATTTTAAAGTCTAAATTGTCGAAGGTAAAAACTGCTGAGTTACTTTGGACTTGCTAACAAGCTATACAAAATGTTTATTGGTTAAATAAAAGCTTTTAAATTTACTTATTGAACCTGTAAAAGGTTAAAAATAACTATTTTTTAGTTATTAAAACTAACTAACCTGGTAAAATATAAAGTAATAATACAGACATTTTTGAGCTAAATTCTAAAACTCAAATTTTAATAAAAGCCTAAAAACAGACAGACTGACTAAAATTTACCTCTTCTCCTGTTATTAAGATAACAATGTTCTTTTATGTTTTAAAATATGCTTGTTCTCAGTGAGATAAAGCATTAACAACCTAAAGCCAAAAAATCATTTCTTAAAAGTATGAACCCCAAAAATATTTTCTTATCTAAAAAAGTTAGTAAAAACTGCGGTGACTGTTGTGGTCTCGAGCCCAAGGTCCTTGGTAATAATTAAAATTAGACACAATCTCTGTACAAATTTTAGCTTTTAACTCATTAAAAGCCTCAGTATCTTTACACATATTGATAAAATAACTATCTCTTAAAATATACACACATGGCCAAAATTTTAAATGTATATCAAAAAATCTGTGTCTGTTTGTGTCTGTCTTTGTGTTTTTGTTTTGTTTTGTTTTTTACCTCCAAAGGACCAATTACAAATGGCACCTATATAAGTTTTCACAAAAAAAAATTTGAGATCATGATCCAAAATTTTTAATATACAAAAACCAGTTCAAATTTTATGATATAATTCAAAGCATATATGCCTTAAAGTTATAATGTTAAATATTAATAATCTACTGTTTAAATATATCTTTAAAGTATTTTTCTTTCCTTGACTAAAAATGTATATATATATATACTTACATATGCAAATTTTTTTGTCATATTAACTTTACCAAGTAAAACCAAGCCACACTGTTTTTAAGCCAATTTTAAAAAAACTGCAATGTTTAAAGTAACATTTTGGGGTGGCAAACACACAAAGCACCTCCTTGTGTTCTGGACTACTGAAAAAAAATACACCATCATAATTTGTTACAAGTTTTAGTGGTGTCTAAAAAAAAAGGGAGAGTAGTTTTGTCTTAAAATTAAAATGTCTGGTTGTGCCAAAATGTGAAAAAATTTAAAATAAGCTAAAATTAAGGGTATGTAGTAAGTTGTAAAAGGTTTGAGGGAAAGTAAATTTTATTTGCCTTGATTTATAAAACCTGCAAATAATGGGTTTAAAGAAAAAACAATAATATGTGTTAAAAATTTGTATTGCATTATTTGATCAATTTATTCATATAATGAAAAAAAGACTAATTAATACCAAAGCCTACTTTCATGCGGTCACACAGGCCATTTCAGTAAAAATTGCCCTCAAAAATTACTTCAAAAAAACTAATTCTCCTAACGCTGTAGCTTCTCCTAAAACCTTATGTTCCTAGCTTTAAAAAATTAAGTTATGTATATGTCTCTGTAGACACCTTTTCTCATTTAATTATGGCCTCAAATAGAAAAAGCCTTTAAAGATGTGTCTCAACATTTAATGTTTTGCTTTGCTTATACAAAAAAGCCTAAGGCTATTAAGACAAATAATGCACCTACTTACACCTCCTCTGCCTTCAAAATTTTTTTAATTCATTTAACTTGTGGGAGAGGCTATTCTTGTATTTTTCTACAGGACACTGATTTACCCATCTGATCCCCAACAGACTAATCCCGTGCATTTGTTTCTCCTCTTCACCAATTGCAACTTGAGAAGTCACAGGCCAGTCCTACTTCATCACCAACTTCTGCCATACTGTGCAGCAACATGCCTCCTCTGTTCCCTTGTGTGAAACCTTGCTTGTTGATTTAAATAGTGCTTGGGATAATGTAGACAAATTGTTTTTGTAATTGTTTATCAACCTCCTTATGTTATACTGCCTGTAAATCTAAAAAAATATTGGTATGATGATTTTAATATTTATGCTTTTAAATAAAAAAATTTAAGACTCGCTTAAATGTTCTAGAGGAGACATTTTTGTATATTGGCAATCAAATTCAGCATATCAAAACTCGCTTAACCACTACATGTCACTCTAATTACAAATCAATTTGTGTTACTCCACTTGTTTATAATTCCTCTTCTGTTTCATGGTATAATGTTAAAAATCATTTGCTAAAGGTTTGAAATAATACAAATGCTTCCTTAAATCTTGGTAATCTTCAGGATTATATGAAAACAATTAGTTTAATTTATGTATCTCTTTAACTCCAGCCGAGATTGCTGATTCCTTCTTGACCTCCTTACAGCACTACACCACTAAAGCTGCCTGGTTCCCATCATTTATTACTATAGGTATTATTTTGCTTGTCACCATAATTATCTTGTTTCTTTTCCCATTGTTTGCCAAATTACTTTTCCGTGCCATCAACCAAACACATATTAAGTTAAAAACAATACAGATATTGGCCAAAAACAAAAAAGGGAAAATTGCTGGGGGCCTTACTGCCCCAGCCAAATAAGACACTGACAAGCAGCTAAGAAAAAGGGCCTCACACCATGGGGCCAAAGATTTCCAAAGAGTCTCACACCGTGGGGCTAAAAATTCCTTGTGCCTCACATCATGGGGCTGAAGATTCCTTGTGCCTCACACCGTGGGGCTAAAGATTAATCTATAACCTATAAGCATCCCTTTGCTTTTTGTTCTTGGTCATATAAAAAAAAACTCAGAAAGCACATTGGACAATAAATTATACATATAAAATACTGTAAGTAAATGGCTCAAAGAAATACCTGCTTAAAAATTAAACACTGAAAATTTGGCCTGCCTGACAATGGGAAAGAGTTTGTTACACTTGAGCATGCCTGACAAACAACCCAGGACAAGAATTATAGTAAGTCCTTCTTTTGCTTTTTTTAAAAGCTTCTTGGGAAAGTTTTTAAATAAAGTTAATTGTGTTAAGTTTCTTGGTAGAAAATCCTGCTAGCTGATAACCACAAAGCAGCTGGTCTCCGACTAAAGGCCATTTAAATAAAAAAATCTTTTAATGTTTAGGCTTTAGCTAATAGAAGTGTACTGGCAGCTATCAACTGTCTTAAGTATTTGTCTAGACAAAAATAATAAATTTCAGTGTAAGGTTTAATTTTTTAATCTATTAACCTTAAAGGTTGCCTTCTTATTGAAAACACATAACAGGAAAAAAATGCACTAATTGCTTTTGCTTTGCTTCTATGCATATGATAATGCAATCTCACTGCTTACTAAAAATAAATAAATAAAGACTTACTAAGACCCTCGGGGACAGACATACTAACACAAAACATTGAGTGTGTCTGATCCATTCCTCAATTGCGCCAACACCATCCCATCCTTCAGGAACCCCTGACACCCAGTTTGCCGAGGCTGGTCTTCGACACTCCCCCAATGCCCGGATCTTGTCAAGAGACAGCATGGGTAGCGCTGCCAACCACACTCACCAGCTTCCGGGCTGTGTTTGGAGCAGGGCTGCAGAAGGTCACAGTGTTTGGTGGGATTCGCTCCGCAGGGTCATTCTGGTTTGCGATCGTAAATTGTTCCAACGTCTAGGGTGACCTGACGTATCTGGGGAGTGTTGTTCCCTCAGAGAAACACCTGCAAATTTGACAGCAGTAGGGTAGTAAGGATGACAGTAGAGGGTCACACCCAGACAGGTTTGAGTGGTTCTTTTTCCAGTCCTTTATCCAGACTCAGTCCCCAGGTTTGTGGGGAGGAACTGGGGATCCCAGGGGAACGGGGCCCTCTGGGTGTCAGCTTCATGAATCTTGTGTAGGACATTACTAAGGAGCTGCAGCTGCCGATTTAGTCCCAGTTTGCTAGTGTGTCCCCTCACCACAGACACAACAGGGGAGGCTGGCCAAACAAAATCTCAAGGGGGGTGTAGCCACTGGCACTGAGATGCACTGAATTCTGAGAAGCGCTAAGGGGAGAAGGTCCACCCAGGACAAACCTTTTTCCTGGCAAAACTTTCCCAGAGTCGTTTAATGGCTCAGGAGTCATGTTCTACTGTCTCTGAACTCTGTGGCCGATAGGCGGGAAGATTCCATGTAATGTGAAGTAAGCGAGTCAGGTGAGTGGTGATTTCAGCAGCAAAGGCTGGGCCAGTATCACTGCCAATAGTCACAGGGACCCTGTATCTAGGAATTATTTCCCTTACAAGATCTTTGGTGACTTCTCGGGCCTTCTCCCTTCCGGAGGGGATGCCTCTACCCACCCACAGAAGGTGCAGATCACAACAAGCAAATATCTGTAGCCTCTGCAAGACTTGATTTTTGTGAAGTCCACCTACAGGGCCTTAAAAGGGAGGAGCCTGTGTGCTGTACACAAATCTGGCACCTGAAGAAGCAAACTGAAGGAACAAGAGTTTATCTGTCTGGTAGGAACCATCACTCCTCTGGTGTTTTCGCCTTTTTTTTTTTTTTAATTTGTTATTTTATTTATTTTTTATTATTTTTAAATTATTTATTTTTTACATCATTTTTCATTTTTAAACAATATTTGCTTCCCCCCACCCCGTGTAGTCCCCATATAATTTCCTTCCCCAATGCACCCGTGCACCATCACCTCAGTCCCCTGTGCTCTTCTCTCCCTCCCTCTGATCCTTCTCCCTCCTCCTCCTCTGCAGGATGTCTCTAGCTTATAATTACCTATTTTTGTTTTGTTGTGTTCATATTGCTATTTTTTTTACACTGATGTCTTATTTGGTTCTCCTATATTCCAGCTATAAGTGAAACCATCTGATATTTCTCCTTTTCCTACTGACTTATTTCACTGAGCATAATTCCTTCTAGCTCCATCCCTGTTGCTGCAAATGGCATGAGTTTATCTTTTTGATGGTTGAGTAACATTAAGAATGGCACATATAAAAAAAATAGCAACAACAAATGTTGGCAAGGATGTGATGAAAAAGGAACTCTCCTGTACTGCTGATGGGAGTGCAAACTGGCCCAACCAATATGGAGAGCTGTGTGGAGATTTCTTGACCTACTAAACATAGAGCTTCCATATGATCCAGCAATTCCACTCCTAGGTATTTACCCAAAGGACACAGAAACACTGATTCAAAAGAACACCTGTACCCCTATGTTTACTGCAGCACTATTTACAATAGGTAAAACCTGGAAACAACCAAATGCCCAAAAATAGATGACTGGATCAAGAAGATGTGGAATATATACACAATGGAAAATTCTCCTTTATTTTTGACGCAAGCTCTCTTTCATCTCAACTTGGGTGTAGTTGCCGGCGCAGGTCCTGAGCCTGAGGACTGGGGGTTCCAGGCCACAGTGGCAGCAGGTGATGTCTCAGCTGAGCCACCATGGGGGCCCAAGGCAGGCACTGTGGAGTTGCTGACGGATGAGGGAATGGCAGTACTCAGCAAGGAGGAGCTGGTATAGCGCCTGCAGCAGGAGGCAGCGGCGCGCCTAGCCACTCTGGAGCAGCGAGGCCACCTCATCTAGGTGAGTCGGCAGTTGCAGAGCCACCGAGGCCAAATCTGCAACTCATGCAATTTAATTGGAACCTATAGGCTGAGAACCCCGGGATGCGTGATCTCTGCTGCTTTTTTGCGTAGGCATCAAACTGTGTGCTGGGGGCTGCTCTCAGGGACCCCAGCATCCCAGGAGGTGAGGACCTGGGTAGTTGTTGGCAGAAGCTGGCTGAGCAGGAGGGCTACCAGGAGGAGGAGCTCTGCCTGGCATTGGGCTAGGAATGGGGGGCCCACAGTGGTCCCTGTGGCATGGGGAGGCGGCCTCTGGCACCAGGCTGGCATCTGAGTTTGTCTTGCCCCCATGCTGGCTCCACGACCTGGACTAAGGACCAGTTTTCTTTGTACTGACTCCCGCCTGAATTGCTCCCCAAACACCAGGATTGTGCTAGGCCTGTAGGTGTGGACACTGCCCCAGTCCAGGGGCCGCTGGCTTTGGAGGGTCCTGATCAGGGAACAAAACCTCACAGCAATTTCCCAAGAGAAATCAGAGGGCACTCAGAGAAGTAGAAAGCAAGAGATTTAATTGCCACACCAGCAGGCTCAGTGGAGTCATTCTTCATTGTTCGGTAACTGGTTTAAAGGAGTCATGGCTCCACCTCAGACAAGCAGTGCAGTACACCCAGCACTTTTCCGCTCCAGCAAGCAGCAGAACCAAAGTGGTAGACTTCCCCAAGCAGCAGGCTTGGGAAACGTCCTGCTTCAGGTTATCATTGTGTTTTAAATCAAGGGGTTGTGAATGGATCAAGAAGGCATGATCCATATACACAGTGGAATACTATTCAGTGATCAAAAACATAAACTCATGCCATTTGGGATATATGGATGAGGCAGGAAGGGATACTGAGCTTGATATGTCAGAAGGAAAAAATAACTATCAGATGGTTTCCCTTATATGTAGGATATACAGAAATCAAACAAAGAGTCAGAATAAAGACAAAACTTGCAGCCTGATCCTAGATCTGAGGCCTACAGCAGGGGAAAGGGAGAGAGATGGTTCCAAACAGGGGAGGGAAGAGCACAAGAGACTGTAATGATGGATCATGGGTGCTATGGTGGTGAGAGAACTATAGGTATGACATCTGAGAGAGAAATCAAATATTATACAAAAATTAACAATGATATAAGAGAATAAATAGATTTAATAAAAATTTTATATCAATCACTGACAGCTAGAAAACAAATAAAATTAAATAAAGCAGAGGATCCTGAAGTTACAAAATGGGGGTAAGAGAAATCCTATAACATTCATTCCCACACAAGGCAGAGCTCTCATTCTATGATGGAAAATAATATTGAAGAAATTCGGGTGAGTTACATTAAGTGATAACATTCTCAATAGTCCACTGAATCCTAAGACTGTCCCACTCAAAGCTCCCCACAACCTGGACCCATCCTCTGCTGTGTCCCAGGGGGTGAAAGATATACCAGAGTCCTGGGTGCTGTTGCTGCCTGAAGAAGCACAGAAGAGACCTGGTCAGAGCCCAGAGATGAGATCCTCAGAGGAACTGATGATGGTGACTCTCCCTAGAGTTCCCTCTACACTGTTCTCAGGGGCTCAGGACCCAACCCCTGATCCACACTTACCTGCACCCTGAGTGTCGCTGATTGCTTGTCCCCCTGTGGGAAGAAACATCATGTGAGACAAGGGAGGAGTCAGGTGACAAGTCCTAAAGGAATCTCCAAGTCTAGGTGAGAGGGAAGTTTCTAGAACTGTGACTGAAGACCCAGGTCAGGACTGGGATATATGAAGAATGGATATGAGAGGGAATTGGAGTCTTTCCTCAGCTGGGTCCTTTCCCTGTGACATTTCCTGGGAAACAGATCCCCATCACCACAGTTATAAGGTGAACCATTGGTGATTCATTTTAAAAGTGCTTTACAAAGAGTGAGTGTTCGCAATCAGCTCCAGAATGAGCAACACATGTGTGTGGATCATATTCCCTAGTAACCAGGAAGGGCAAGTTCTCCCTGGGACATGAAAGCCCCCATGAAAGCCCCCAGCCCCCACTCCCTTCCCTACCTGAGCGCTTCTTCCTCCACCACCTCACAGCTGCAACCACCGCAGCTCCAGTGAGCACAGCTCCAAGGAGAACCAGGCCAACAATGAGGCCCGTGTTGGGGATGGAAGACTGAGGAGGGGGCACTGGAAGGGAAGGGAAGGTGAGACCCTGAGGACCAGCCTCATCCTGACCATCTGAAGGTCTCATAAAGGGTTCCTGATTCCTCTGAGCAGAAGCCCAGTGCCCACATCCCCCTCCTTACCCCAAGTCAGGACTGTAGGCTCCAAGAGCCCCTCATGCTGCACATGGCATGTGTATCTCTGCTCCTCTCCAGAAGGCACCACCACAGCCGCCCACTTCTGGAAGGTTCCATTCCCCCCAGGCCTGGTCGCCACCAGCTCTGTGTCCTGGGTCAGGTTCTCCCCATCACGCTGCCAGGTCAGGGTGATGTCCGCAGGGTAGAAGCCCAGGGCCCAGCACTTCAGTGTGACCTTCTGGTCAGAGGTGGGGTGTTGGGTCACTTGTGTTTTGGGGGGCTCTGAGGAGAAGGATCAGAAAATTCACATTGGGTTTCCTCTATGGATACTGAAGCAACCTCACTGACGATCCTCAGAATGGACATCATGATTGGTTTGGAGGCAGGAAGCACAAAGTCCAGAAACCAGCCTAGTCTGGGGAATCTGGGATAATCAGGTGAGAGCCCAGGGTAGGAGGATGCAGGTCTCTAAGGAGAACACAGACTTTTGCTCCTGACCTAGCTGGAGGGTGCATAACACAGAAAGGCAGGAGTCAGATCCAGAAATGTTCTCAGACCAAAAACAAGACCTTAAAAGAGAAACTCATGGTTCCCAGGATGGCTGCCGGGTCACAAGGATCAGGGAAGTTATTTCAGGATGGCCTCCCTCCCTCAGGAGAGACTGGATTCCTTAACCATCCAGAAAAGGGGTGTCTTCTGGGCGAGTCTCTCTCTAGCACAAAACATGAAACCCAGGGGGACTCTCCCTCTCTGCCCAGAAAGCAGCTGCTGTTCTGCCCATTATTCCGTTTTCCCTGTGGGGCGCCATGAGAGGGGAGGTCCGAGGCCTTGTGGCCCCTCTTACCTGAGCGCTGCAGCACCTCCTTCCCCAAAAACAGGAATCTGAGGAGCCACTGGAAGCACCTGCTCTGCACACTGTGCCTGACACGCTCGGCCCTCCCCTGCGCCTCCCACGCGCGCTGGGTGATCTGAGCCACCGGGTCCGCGGGGGTCCAGGAGCGCAGGTCCTCGCTCAGGGAGATGAAATCCGCGCCGTTGTAGGCGAACTTTTCATACCCGCCGAGGAGACGCAGGTCTGGGCCCACTTCACAGCCAAACATCCTCTGGAGGGTGTGAGACTCTGACACCCACCTCTGTGGTCAGCCCGGAGGTCACCCCGCGGTCACCCCCACCCACCCTGAATAAACCTAAACTGAAAGAACCGGCAGGACAGTCCCTTCCCGGGGGAGGGGCCTGGCAGATCCACCGGCCTCGAGGGATCAGTGGACCCTGAGACTCGGGACACCCCGGCCTCATGGTGGGAATGGGGGTGTGACCTGACCCTGGCCCCGCTCCGCGAAGCTCACCGTTCTTGCTCTGCTTGTAGCGGCCGCGCAGGTCCCTCAGGAGCGCTTCGAACCACTGTGCGATGTTCATTTGGTGCAGTGTCTCCTCCTCCTGCTCCTCCTGCCCCACCTGCCCCGCCCAGGGCGCCCGCGGCTCCACACTCTGGCCCGGAGAGCTGATGTTGAACCGCCCGAATTGCGTGTGGTCCACGTAGCCCACGGCGATGTAGCGGGGCTTCCCATTGTGGTTGTGGTTGCCATTGCCATTGCAGGACATGGCGGTGTAGAAAAGCTTCAGGGAGTGGGAGCCTGGGGGCGGGAGGGGAGACCCGGGCTGACCCTCCTCTCAGCGCGGGCCCAGGGCCCAGGGAGATGGGCCTGGAGGGGAGAAAGGGGCGGGGCCGTGAGAGTGAAAAGGGGGGTGGGCCAAGAAGGGCCCAGACTCAGGGGCCCAGAGCACTCAGGGCAGGCGGGAGGGACAGAAGGGGCCAGAACACAACGGGCCTGAAAGGGAACAAGAGGTTGGGGGCAGATGAGCCTTTCCTGGGTCCTGCACCCGCAGGGGGCTCCTTGCTCCTCCCTCCTGGGGCAACAGTGTCCAGCTGGACACGCACTCACCCGCCCGGGTCTCCATCAGGGCCAGGGGCCCCCAGAGCAGCAGCAGGAGGGGGAGGGGCATCACAACCACATCCAGGGGCCTGGGGAGAAGGAGTCCAGGAGAGTCCTTGGAGACTTTGTAACTGGAGCAGGATGATGCTGATTGTCTTCCCTGGAAACCCCCAGGAAATGGGGAGAGAGAATGGGGGTGAGTGTGGGGTCAGCAAGGCTGCACCACCCCACAGAGCCTGTGAGAGGGAGACATGATGCTGTGACAGGGTGACATCCACAGAAAGGGGAGGCTCCAAATTCCCTCCCCACCTTAGGGAGGAGTGGATTTGGGCTGAGAGAAGCAGCAGGTGGAGGAATGAAGAAACTAGGAGTATTTTCAGATAATTGTGAATATTCCAGCATGAATTAAAATGTACAGATGGTAGTTTCTCAAAGGTTACTTGCAAAGTGAAACCTGAAATAATATCATGGACTATTTCCTCTTCTGTTACATTTCCATAGGCCTCTCTTGCATACTGGCTGGAACTTGTGCTAATGCATGATATTTTAAGGTGATACATTGTTTCACTAAGTTACATAGATTTTTAGTGTTAATTATACTGGAATCAAATGATTTAAAAAAGTTTTATATTTTAATCACAAATCCCAAAAGAAAAATTTGTACTATAAATTGTCAAGTATTGATGCACTCATTTTTTCATAATTCTGGTTTTATCTGAGAACTTATATTTTATCAGGCAAAATTACTGTCAGTTGCCAATTGTTGATTTTCTACAAGAAACAGACATTCAACCTCTCCAGTGGCACAGCAGGTTGAGCACAGTGCTGTGAAGCTGTCCCCAGCCTCTGCAGCGCTGGTTATTGGACCAGGGAGATTCCCAAATGGTGCTGCAGACTTCTCCTGTCCCATCACCTGCTCCCCTCAGCATTGCTTTCAGTCTGTCTGCCTGTTCTGCTCCCCACTCTGTCTCTGATGAAGCCTCTCACCTTCCTGTGCCTCTGGCCTGTATCCCAGCTATTGTATAAATGATTTTTAAAAACCTTTAAAAAAAAAAAAAGAAAAGAAACACAATCATTTTGAGAAAAGTGTCTGCTAATTAACCAAATTTAAAAGACCTTAGTTTTTGTCATTTATCCCTCAGGTAAATTGGTGTTGCCCACAAATAAAAAGAGTCTAATTTGCTGCAGGGGGCCTTGCTGCCCCAGCCAGGTAAGACACTGGCAAGCAGCTAAGAAAAGGGGCCTCATACCATGGGGCCGAAGCTCAAAGAGCCTCACACCATGTGGCTGAAGTTTTAGCACCCCTTCATTTTTTTTTCTTGGTCATAAAAAAAGAAAAATTTATCAGAAAGTACATTGGGCAATAAATTATATATATATCAGCATACTGTAAATAAATGGCACGGAAAAGTATCTGTTTAGAAATTAGTTATTACACAATTTGGCCCACTTGACAATGGGAGACAATTTATTGTACATGCCTGACAAGCAATCCAGCACAACAATTACAGTAAGTCCTGCTTTTGCTTTTTTAAGAAGTTTCCTGTTTTCCAGAAGTTTCTTGGGAAAGTTTTTAAATGAAGTTATTTATGTTAAGGAGTTTCTAGGTAGAAAAAGTTCTGATAGCTGAGAAGCAGCTGGTCTCCGGCTGAAGGCCACTCGAATAAAAAGAATCTTTGGATGCTTAGGCTTTAGCTGATAGGGGTGTACCGACGGCTGTCAACTGTCTTAGGTAATTGTCTAGCTGAAATAATGAGTTTTAGTGTAAGGCTTAGTTTTTTTATCTATTAACCTTGAAGGCTACCGTCTAGCTGAGTCCTGGCAGAGCGAGAGGTCCATGGGAATAAAATACTCTGATTGTCTCTGTTTTATACATGATGATGTGATTTTTCTGCTTGCAAAAAATGAATAAATAAAGAGTTGCTGAGCCCCTCAGCAGGAGAGAATTGCACCAAAACGAAGAGTGCGGGTCTGCCTCATCCCCTTCCTTTCAGCCCTTAACATGTCGCCTAGGCCGTCTCATCCTTTCAGGAACCCCTGACACGACATTTTGCCGAGGCTGGCCACCAGCACTAATTCATCTCATACAAATATTTTCCTCGAGACTCAGTGCTTGGGGATGCTGCAGAAGTGTTCCATGTGTCCTTCCAGGTCAGCACACCAGATATTTTAAAATGTGGAGTTGAGGATGATGCAATAATGAAGATAACTTCTAATGCTTTTCCCAGGACATTTTCAAATGAAACTGGCTTTAATGTTTGTCTCTGCAGGTAAGTGCTGGTGAAGAATCACTACTTCAGCATGGTGCTATAAGCTCCACTATTACTAAATTTTACCAGCAAATGCCAAACAGTGAAAAGACAAATGGTGTCTAAGTGATGTTTTGAAAATAGTTTTACTTCATGGATCCCATGAAAGGCTCTGGGTGACTTCAAGGACTCCACAGACCACACTTTGAGAAATGCTTTTCTCAGGAAACCAGGGAGCATCTCCCAAGTGTTCTCTGCCTTTGCCTCCTCTTCACTTCCCAGCATCCCTCTCCCAGGCTGGCTCCTGCCTCCCCAAGCTGCCTCCCCTGCAGATACAATGGGGAGCAGAGAGAGGACCCTGGAGACATGGAGCTTGCACTGTCAGGAGAGTTGAACACTGAATAAAGGTGACAAAGACACGTGTAAACCCGACCTGAGCTCTGTGCTGAGAGGAAGGAGCATGTTTGTTGTGAAAGCAGAGAAGCAGAAGCCCTAACTCTATTATCAATAGTATCAAGAGCTGAAAAAAAAATATTAAAAACAAATTAAGCATAATTTGATTTTTTATCTTCCCACAGCTGTCACTCCCGCACCGACACATGTGCTCTAGCCCCATAGACCAGCCTGTCCCCTCTGCCCTTAGCACCCCTCCATGTCCTGCCCCAGGATGCAATCATATTGAAGAGACCTGTAGCATAAACTGCCTCCTGGTCCTAAGCCCATCCTCACCCTCATTTGCTTTTCCCTCATTTATTTTGTGCTGAAGGAGACAGACCTCCCCAAAATGTTCAGAAAGGTGTCCCCAAGACAGGCCACTTTGGCTTTTGAATTATTTCCATCTGATGTTCATCAGGGGTTCATCTTAGGAAACAGTTACCACTTCTATAACTACCTGGTATGAAAATGGGTGGTCTTATCCTAAATTAGGGTTATTACCAGAAATGAGCTTTATATCCAAGAAACCTACCTATATGTCAGGGCAAACATAATCGTAGAATATCCGGTGTTCGTCATATGAGCCACCCTGTCCTTGCCATGTGACCCCCTCCTCTCTCCTGGGGTCCTAGGCCCCACCTCACTCCTTAGCTCAGGAGACGCACCCTCGTTACCCACACGGATTTCAGACACTCATTGAGAGGTAGATTCCTTATGCATATATAGGGAAAGTTGGTTATATTCTAGCAGAGAGAAGACCTACAAGAAACTGAGTCTATCGACCAGGAAATTCCAACTAGTTAATAATACAAATGTCTAAAAGAATGGAGAGTGGAAATGATGAAAAAAATTCAAGAAAATCCCTGAGCACTCACAGATAAAATGTGCACGCTGAGTGTCCTCCCCAGGTTCCTCCTACAGAGGATGAGCAGCCCCACACCATGACCCGCCCCAGGAACTTTCAGAAAGAGGCTGGAGAAGGACAGACCTTGGGGTCCTCAAGAGACAACTCAGGCCTGGAGGCCAGAAGACCCTGGAGCCAGGCCTGCCCCATTCTCAGGGGAATACAGCCCAGACCCCATGTCAGGTCCAGGTGAGGGAGGCGCTGGGGGCACAGACATTCACTTCAGCTGTTGGTGGTCTCAGGGGTTACTTTCCATGTCCCCCCTCTAGTGGGCAAAGGACACTGGTGGGCAAAGGGGAGACAAAGATGATGGACACTGAGAATAGGACATGGGAAAAGCAACCAGAGGGGAACAGGGACAGGTGAGAGGCCAAGGGTGAGGTGAGGGATCTGGGCCTTCAGCCCTGTCCAGGTGAGCAGGCCCCAGGCCCTGGAAGGCAGGACTGAGGCTGTGGGACAGGGGTCTGCCCAGGAGGAAGCAGGCAGAATAGCTGGTGTGTGTGATATGTCCATGGAGATTCTGACCCTGGGGTGGTCTTAGGGGTGATTAGGAATGAGCACAACAGGAACTAAGCTCATGAGGGAACAAGATAATTATAACTCCAGGGCCAGTAAAAAAAAAAAAAAATCAATCCAAGAAAGAAAATCATCCTGGTCTACTCACTGCTAAGCTGTTACTGGCTCTCAGGAGGTCATAATGATGCAAATTCTGGATCCTGGTGTGTATCTCAACAACCTGCCAGAGGGACTGCCAGGGGCAAATGCCTGTGCTGTGGATCTCAGAGATCACCTTAAGGCCTCTTGCCACTCAGAGCCAGCTCTCATGGCTTGGGCAAGAGGCCTGGGTGGTGTGGGCAGGGACTTCCCAAGATGCTTGCTGAAAACTTCAATGTGAAGGAGCAGAGAGCAGGGCAATCATCAGGGGCCCTAGAAAGGCTGCCAGGAAGGCAGTGACAAGCCTCCCTGGGGAGGAGGCTGCAGCTGTTCACCCAAGAGCTAAAGCACAAAGGACAAAGCAAGTCACCAGACCCTTCAGAACATGCCCCCGTGCTCTGTGGTGCCCAAGCCCTGACACAGGAAACAACTTTTCTGAAAGAAGACGTGATTCTAATCAAGGAGCACATTAAAAACGCTAACAAGACACATCTCAATCGATGCAGGTGTCGGTAGAGATGGACAAGGACAAGTCCAGAGAGCAGCTGCTGCAGAACCTCCTAGAAGCAGACGCGTGAGCATGTTGGGAGCTGACACTGAGGAGACATTGAAAACTCAGACAGAGCCGAGATTTCTGCTGGGTTGACAGCCTCGCGGAACAGATTAGTGGTGGTCTCTATCCTCTATCTACCTTATACCAGTCCACCTCAGAGTCTGTCTTCACAGCTTTCCTGTCCCCCCTGGACTGGCCCCTAGATCCCCTCCTTGTTTCCCTGCTCCCCCCTTCAGGCACCCACAGATATTGTCCTGGAAGCTGGGAAAGGCTCCTCCCCCATGTCCTGGCATCTCACCAGCCCCTGAGATCCGCCCTCCAGGCAGGTGCCCCACTACATGTCAGACTCATGGAAAAGAATAGGGACAGGACAAGACTCTGCTGGTCATGGGTAAGGGTGACTAATCCATGGGATCTCTGCCCTCCAACATGTGGGGTCAGGTAACCTTCCCCCCACAATTCCGAGACCCAAAAAGGGTGCCTTTTGGCTACAGGTCAGAGATAACAAAAAAGGGGGTGCTTTTCCTGTCATTCTCTTCCAGGTGGGTAATGAGGCCTCCACTGCCTGCTCAACCCTGGACTGTGTCCTCGATCTTCTGAACTCCTGCCTGGCCAGCTCATAAACTAGAAAACAAAGAACTCCTGGCTGAAGTTGGAAGTATAAATTTCAATTCTTAAATCCACAACTGAGGCAGGAAGGAAAATACTGGAGACAAAAGTGAGAGACTCACAGCAGCTGATGGGGAAGCTACCTTTGTTCTCATGAGACCAAGTGAAACACAAGGACTTTGGGAAACTAATGTAAATCTTCTGTCCTCTAAAAGGGCCTCAAGGAACCAGGACATTTCAGCCACAAATGTCCAAAGAGACCGCCCAGGACCATGCCCTCTGTGCCATCCCACAGGGCGCTGGAAGAGGGACTGTCCCACTCTCTACAGAGGTAGGCGCAGCCCAAACCACATGCCAGACTGGAGGACAAACAGACCACAAGCTCTGGCTGTGAAGACCCCAGTGCAAGAGGAAAAGACCTTCTCTAAAGGAGCCTAGAGGTAAGACAGGCTCCCCCATGTACTATTTCTAAGGACAAGCCTCGGTGACCCCATAAATAACAAAGAGAGAGATCACCTTCCTGGTGAATACAGGGGCCACTTGCTCAGCCTTGCTCTGTTTTCCACCCCAACCTACTGGTCAGCTGTCCTCCTCACTGACATCGATGCCAACCCAAGCCAGGTTACTTTACAGTGCCCACCCCTGCTCACTGCAAGGCTGATGTTATACACTGATGGTTGGTCTTGCCTTTCTGTCCCATTCCTGGGGCAAGATCACATAACCACATTCCAAGCCAGCCTCCAATCAGTCGTCTCCACAGTCAGCGTCCACATCAGGCAGACATGGACTTTACAGCCACAGACAGTGAGGATGGACAACCAATAAGGGCAGAGACGCCTAAAGATGCCTCTCCCCACGTGGACGCTGCAGACACAGGGGTAAGGTCAACTCCAGGGCGCCATTAGGGCTGCTCTTCTACCTGAGGGAGCAAGTGACCCACAGACCCCACCTCCTGAAACCCACTTCTCTGCTGGGGAAGAGAAGTCACATTTTCCCCTTTGCCTCCAGAGTCGCTGTGAGCAATAAAGTTGCTCTGTGCGCATTGTAAGATGGTGATTGTAGCGGCAGGATGGCCACAGTGCTGGTTCACCTATGATCCAAGCAGACTGGATAAAGGAGGGGTCCTGGAGCCCTCGGTGGCTTTCTCAAGCTTTTATTGAGCTTTACGTGTAGTGCAGCAACCAGGTACATGGCAGGCAGGAATGCCGGGAGGCCAGGACGCCAGTAGGCCTCCAAGCCCCCAGCTAGTCTCCACTCTGGGCTTCTCTGGCAATCTTTCTCCCCTTCTCTCTCCTGCCTCTCTCCTGCTTCTGCTTCAGCTTCTGCTGGGAAAATACCTCAATACTGCAGTCAAGGCCCACAGAAGTAAATAAGACAACTATAACAACGTAACAAGCAGGGCAATCCTAATCCCAGGAGGGCAGAAAAGCCTGAAAACCATTTACCCTATAGTGATAAATTGTTTCAATAATACTTATGAATGATAATGGTATGGTGGGGCAGGGGTTCAAGTGGGGCAGGGGTTCAAGTCTCAGTGCTATCAAGCTATTGCCAACCACTGCAATGCGATCAATCCCCGGCCAGGGAGCTGACCCACATGGCGCAGCTACCTCTCCTGTCTCATCTGCTGCTCCCCTCAGCAGTGTATTTCAGTCAGTCTGCCTGTTCTGCTCCCCACTCTGTCTCTGGTGAATCACCTCACCCCCTGCACCTCTGGCCTACACCCCAGTTCTTGTATGCATAAATAAATAAAAATAAATCTTTAAAAAATAATAACAGAGTTGAGGCCAACATGGCGACGGGGAAACACTGCAAGGAAGTGCTCCCATAAAGAAAAAGTTAATAGGGATGAAAAGCGGCAGGTCCCTGTGAGAACTGGGACACGGAAGATAAACAGGCGACTCTGCCAAACTTCCCGAAGAGGAAAGTTGCCATAAAAGAGGACGGAGAAGAGAGGAAAGCCCAGTACCCAGCTACCCTCCCCCAACCACAACTCTGTCCACTCTGCCCAACAGAAAGAAAAAAACAACAACAACGAGAACAAACTACACATCAAGCGGGACTGTGAGCGGAAGGGAACTATTGCACCCCGCAAATGGGAACTATGGAGAACCTGCCCGGAACTGCTGCGAATGTAAGCGAACTGCTCCTTATGCCATTAGAGGAGAACAAGGACTCCACGGAGACCTACAAATAGTCCAAGCCCAGCTGGCAAGCTTGTGCAGAAAAGTGGCATGCTCAAAAAGCATACACGGATTGCGGCTGCCCAGGTCCCCATGCCCACGACCTAGGTTTGTAGGGAGATGTGCAGGAGCCCTCACTGAGGTGAATGTCCCTCACTGAGTAATCAGAAACCAGGTGCCCAGACATGGGAGCAGGGTGCAAAAGGCGCCATTTCTGCGCACACTGAACTGGGCTAAAGCCCATGTCCTAGACCTGAGGGCTTCGGAACTGAGACCCGGGGCACGAAATTTGGGGCATGGGATCCCCTGACAGCTGGGCACCAGGCACACACAGCACACCCATGCCATTGAGGCTCTCCACGCCACCCCCACTGTGTTCCCGAGACCCATGGGGGAAAAAAACAGTTCTAAAAGGACACTAGCAAAGATCTCTGGCACCACCTAGTGACCAGAACAAAATCACCAACATCCTGATAGTTGGAAACCAGGGATCCCAAAAACACCCTTAAGCGCTAAGAGAAGGTGGGCCACGCAAACTGGGTAAGAAGGGAAATAAGGCATGGAGTGGGACCCCATTCTGGAACTGAGAGCAAGGTGCAGGATCTGGGGCATGGGACTCACCATAGCAGCTGGCACTGCACAGGGTGTCAGCCAGAGTTTAGGACCTGATAGCCCTGGAACTGAGACCTAGAGTGCAAAATTCAGGGCGCGGGATCCATATAGCTGCGGGCACAGCACCGGGTGAACATGGAGCAGACACATCACCCAGCTTGAATAAGAGCCCCTGTGCTGAGGTGCTCCCTTCCGCACCTCCTCCATTTCTCAGAGAACCACTGGGAAAACACACAGGTCAGCAAGTACGGGTCTCTGGCACCACCTTGTGACCAGAACAAAATCACCAACTAGCTGATTCCCTGATGGAACTGAGTAAATACAGAGGGAGGGAACTGTAAGGGACAGTGCCCAGCAACACAGCATCAACACCCTGGTGGAGTTTTAGTCTACCAGTGCCAGTCTCAGTCTGGTAAACAGTTTCTGACACTCCTATAGGTGCGCTCCAAAGAGATGCCCACCAACACCAGTGACACAATGTCCCAATGCATAGAACTGATTAGAAAGCAAACAAGAGGGAGAAGAAAAAATACAAATAACCAAGCAAGCCCGCAGGAGGACACATGACAAAAAAGAAATATAGTCACCAGAGCTCAACAATGACATGGAAAACTTCTCGGCCTATCAGATAGAGAATTAATGATCATCATGATTAGAAAACAGAAAGAAAATGAAAAGGAAAAAAATGATTTGAAACAAATAATCACTGAACTGAAGAATGAAATAAAGACCTTAAGAAAGGAAAGAAAAGAAACACAGGAGATTAAAAGATTACTAGAGGAGATAAAGAACTCTGGGAAAAGCAATGAAAACAGAATTGATGAAATGGAAGAATGGATCAGTACTATCGAAGATACAGAAATAAAAAGAGCCAAAAGAGAAAAGGAGAGAGAAGGCAAATGAAGCAGTATGAGGAGACTCTTAGACAATTATCAGACTCCATGAAGAGAGGAAATGAAAGAGTTATAGGCATTGCAGAAGGTGAGGAGACAGACAAAGGAACAGAGAAATTATTCAAGGAGATAACTGAAGAAAACTTCCCAAGCATGAAAAAGGAGACGAATATAGACATACAAGAAGTGAGAAGAACTCCCAATTACCACAATGAAAAGAAAACTACAGCAAGCCACCTAATAGTAAAGCTTGCAAGACTCCAAGACAAGGAAAAAATAATGAAACTGGCAAGGGGGAAGAAACAGGTAACTTACAAGGGAAAACCAATCAGGTAAACTTCAGACTTCTCCAAAGAACATTACGGGCAAGAAGAGAATGGAGTAACATATTCAGCAAACTTCAAGACAGCAAATGCCAACCAACAATACTTTACCCTGCAAAGCTCTCCTTCCTCTACAAAGAAAAAATATGGACCTTCTCAGACAAACAGAAACTCCAGAAATTCATTACAACTAAACCCCCACTCCAAAAATTTCTACAAGAAGTCCTAAAGCCAAAACCAACAGAGGAATGAACAAGAAGAACAGAATAAAGCAGGGAATAAAATCACAAAAAAATGGCAAATACAGATGCCAACATATCAATATTAACTCTAAATGTAAATTGATTAAACTCATCAATAAAAAGGCAGAGTAGGAGGCTGGATTAAAAAACAAAACCCAACCTTCTGCTGTCTCCAGGAAACACATTTTACCACAAAAGATAAACACAGACTGAAAGCAAAAGGTTGGAAAACAATCCTACAAGCAAATGGACCAAAAAAGAAGGCAGGAACAGCCATACTTATATCAGATGAAACAGACTTCAAATTAAAAAAGGTAAAAAGAGACATACATGGACACTACATTATGATCAAGAGGACAATACATCAGGAAGCTAAAACACTCATCAACATATACTCACCAAATGAAGGGGCACCGAAATATATTAGACAATTATTATCAGCTCTGAAAACAGACATTAAAGAAAATACATATATAGTGGAAGACTTCAACACCCTATTCTCACCAATGGACAGATCAACAGAGCAAAAAATAAACAAAGATTAGAGTCCTAAATAAAGACATAGAACTCATGTACTTAACAGACATTTATAGGACACTGCACCCAAAAAAAATCCAAGTACACATTTTTCTCAGGAGCGCATGGATGATTCTCCAGAATTGATCATATACTGGGCCACAAGACAAACATCAACAGATACATGAAGATCAAAATTATTCCAACTATCTTCTCCAATCATAAATGCATCAAGCTAGAAATAAATCATGAACAGAAAACAAGGAACCCTCCCACTTCAAGGAGATTGAAATCCACACTACTGGAGGACTACTGGACTAATGAGGAGATCAAAGAAGAAATTTAAACATGCTTTGAGTTGAACAACAAGGAGAATACTACTTTCCAGAATGTATGGGATGCAGCAAAGGCAGTAATAAGAGGAAAATATATAGCAATACAGGCTCACATCAACAAACAAGAAAGAACTCAAAGAAACAACCTAATCGCACATCTCAAAGAGCTAGAAAAAGAACAACAACAACAAAAAAGCCCTAAAGCCAGTAAAGGAAAGGAAATAATAAAAATCAAAGCAGAAATAAATGAAATGGAAATTAAAAAAAAACAATCCAAAAGATCAATAAAACGAAAAGTTGGTTCTTTGAAAAAATAAAAAAAATAGACAAACCTCTAGCCAGGGTCACAAAGAAAAAAATAGGAGAAAACACATATAAATAGGATTATAAATGAAAGAGGAGAAATCACAACAGACTCAGTAGAAATCAAAAGAATTACCAGAGATTACTATGCACACTTGTATGCAAACAAATTCAACAACCTAGAAGAAATGGACAAATTCCTGGAACAATACAATCATCCAAAGATGGACAAAGAAGAAATAGAACAATGAAATACACCAATTACAAGCAGCGAAATTGAGGCAGTAATCAAAGCACTCCCCAAAAATAAAAGTTCAGGCCCCGACAGCTTCACAAATGAATTCTACCAAATGGTCAGCAGTGAATTAGTACCTATCCTACAAAAACTATTTCAAAAAATTGAAAAAGAAGGAATACTACCAAATATGTTCTAAGAAGCCAACTTTACACTAATACCAAAACCAAACAAAGAGAGCACAAAAAAAAGAAAATTACAGGCCAATCTCCCTAATGAACACTGATGCAAAAATCCTCAACAAAATCCTTGCCAACAGAATCCAACAATGCATCAAAGGGATAGTACACTACAATCAAGTGGGATTCATCGCAGGGGCACAAGGATGGTTCAACATATGAAAATTGATCAGTGTAAGAGAACACATCAACAAAAAGAAAAATAAAAACCATATGATCAAATCAATAGATGCTGAGTAAGCATTTGAAAAAGTCCAACATCCATTTATGATGAAGGCCCTTGAAATTCTCAGGATAAAAGGAACATACCTTAAAATGAGGGATTGGGGTCAAAATAAAGGGGTTGCAATTGTTTGGGAAATATAAAAATAAAAAAAAATTTAAATTAAAAAAATAAATGAAAAAAGCCATTTACGACAAACCCACTGCCAACTTTATTCTCAACGGCGAAAAGCTGAAGGCCTTTTCTTTAAGATCAGGAACAAGACAAGGATGTCCTCTCTCACCACTGCTCTTCAATATAATACAGAAAAACTACTCAAAATAATCAACCCGTTCAGTAAAGTATCAGGATACAAAATCAACACGCAAAAATCAGTAGCATTCCCATACACAATCACTCAAAAGAAGAAGAAATCAAGAACACCATCCCTTTTATAATTGAAACCAAAAAAATCAAATACTAGGGAATAAACCTAACAAAAGAGGTGAAAGACCTATACAAAGAAAATCATAAAACACTGTTAAAAGAAACTGAAGAAGACACAAAGAAATGGAAAGACATCCTCTGCTCATGGATTGGAAGAATCAACATTATTAAAATGGCCATCCTACCAAAAGCAATATACAGATTCAATGCTATTCCAATGAAAATCCCAATGACATTTTTCAAAGAAATAGAACAAATACTGATGAAATTCATATGGAACTACAAAAAAACATGAATAGCCAAAGTCCTACGGGTGAAAACAAAGGAGAAAGGAGGTATCACACTTCCAAACTTCAAGCTATACTACAAAGCCATAATAATTAAAACAGTTTTGTATTGGAACAAAAACAGACTCACAGACCAATGGAACTGAATAGAGAGCCCACAAATAAAGCCACACTTATATGAACAACTAACCTTTGACAAAGGAGCAAAGAATATGCAATGGAACATGGACAGTTTGTTCAATGAATGGTGCTGGGAAAACTGGACCTCCACATGCAAAAAAATGAAACTAGACCAGTACCTCTCAAAGTGCACAAAAATCAACTCAAAATGGATAAAAGAACTGGATGTAAGATATGAAACCATAAAATATATAGAAGAAAACATAGGTAAAACAATACAAGACATACATCTCAGAAACATCTTAAAAGACTCATCACCCAAAGCAGTGATAGTGAAGGCAAAGATAAACACCTGGGATTACATCAAACTGAAAAGCTTCTGTACAGCAAAAGAGACATTAACCAAAACGGAGAGACACCCCACTGATTGGGAAAAAATCTTTGCACTCCATCCAACTAATAAGGGAGTGATCACAAAGATTTACAAAGAACTCACATGGTTCAACAAAAACAAAATAATCAATCCAGTCAAGAAATTGGCAGAAGAACTTAAAAGACAGTTCTCCAAAGAGGAAATGCAAATGACCAACGACATATGAAAAAATGTTCAACATCCCTTATCATCAGGGAAATGCAAGTCAAAACCACACTGAGATATCATCTTACACCAGTAAGAATGGCACACATCAAAAAAACAAGCAACAACAAATGTTGGCGAGGATGTGGTGAAAAAGGAACTCTCCTACATTGCTGGTGGGAGTGCAAACTGGTCCAACTGTGGAAAGCTGTCTGGAAGTTCCTCAGTCTACTGAAAATGGAGCTACCATACGACCCAGCAATTCCACTCCTAGGGATCTATCCAAAGGACACAAACACATTGATTCCAAAGAACACCTGTACACCTATGTTTATTGCAGCACTGTTTACAATAGTTAAAACCTGGAAACAACCCAAATGCCCAAAAATAGATGACTGGATCGAGATGATGTGGAATGGAATGTTATTCGGCAATCAAAAAAGATAAACTCATGCCATTTGCAGCAACGTGGATGGAGCTCAAAGGAATTATGCTCAGTGAAATAAGCCAGAAGAAAAAAGAAAAATATTGGATGGTTGGATGGTGTCACTAATAGCAAGAACATAGGGGAACAAAATAAGACATCAGTGTAAAAAAATAACAACAGTACAAAACACAACAAAGCAAAAACAGACAATTATAAATCAGAGACATTCTGCAGGGGAGGAGGGAGAGGAATCAGAGGGAGGGAGGGAGAAGCACAGGGGACTGGTGATAGTGCATGGGTGCGTTGGGGAAGGAAATCTATGGGGGCTCAATCTGAGGGGGTAGGGGGAAGCAGCTATTGTTTAAAAATTTAAAAAATTTTAAAGAATAAAAATAAATGAATAAATAAAAATAATTATAACAATGGCATATCCCAGGTGCCAGAGGAGACAGATTGTTGACGTGATCTGCTCTGAGTCTCCCCAGGTATAGGCCCTGCAGCTCCTGTTTCTGTCAGTTATGGTCTGATCTCAGTCTTGTCTCCTGCAGGGGGAAGAGGCCCTGGCAGGGACACACCTCACTTGAAGCTCTGGGACCCCACAGATGGGAACTATGGGAGTCCCTCTACTGAGTCCCGTGCTGCTCCCTAGAGCCTGGACAGCAGGTCCCTATGCTGGGGGACAGGCTGCTCCTTGGACACTGGCTAGGAAGATGGGGAGACTCCTGGAAAAGAGAGCAGAGGATGGAAATGGGGACTTTAGGGGACAGAGGTGGGAAGGGGTGCAGTGGGGAGCCAGAGAGGACCAGGCAGGGAAGAGACAGCACAGGGGACACTGTGGGGGGAAGGTCTGTGTGGGTGACACGGGCTCTCATTGAGGGGCTGGAGCGTCTGTCTCACCTGGGGGGATGCAGCAGTGCTGGCCTGTGACTGCCCACGGAACTGCGCACATCTGGGGCCTGGCCTGTCCTTGCAGGGCTGGTATCACCCACACACACGCACATGCTGGTGATGGAGTGGACTGTAACGGGGGTCCCCAGGGGAGGATCCAGGTTCCCTGTCCCACCCAAGGGAGGGTGGAGCTGAGCAGGGAGGAGAAGCTGGAGAGGAGACTGGAGAAAGGAAAGAGCCAAGAGGAGACCTGGAGGAGGCATATGGAGCAGAGAGACATGAAGAAGATGCACTTGCTTCTTGGTCCTGGACTGGGTGACACAGACGTGGGTGAGAGAGCTGACAATGGCAGATTTATCTTGGTTTTTCTCTTTTCTTTCCAGGCTTGCCTGTCTCTGACCCTTTTCTAAGGGTCCCCACAGGAAGGTGCTCTAGACTGTAACAAGCCTTCACGCCCTGCTCTGGGCCAACCCTGTGTGGCTGAACATTTACCCACGAGGGGATGAGTAACTTTGGGTGCTTGGTTTGGAAATTTATTTTTTCCCTTTTCTTTGTTGCACACTAATTGTATTAAAGTTCCTTTCTATTACAGGTCCTGACGCAGCAGAGAGAGCCGGGGACAGATGGCTAAGGGGAGTCCCCCTCCTGTTACAGAACATCCCCCCTCAGTTCCCCAATGCTGGGGTGTCAGGGAGATTCAGGGAGCCAAGAAGAGGGCAGAGCAAGGCCTGGGCTGCCCTGGAGGACCAGCCCTAGGGGCTGATTCTGGGGCTCCAGGGCCCCTCTCCCTGCAGGCGGGTCAGAGCCAGCCCTGCTAACAGCTCCAGGCTATTGACAGCCCCTCTGTGCTGTGACCCCGCAGACACCGCTCTGGAGATCGTGTGAAGAAAAGGAAATGAACAGCAACATTAAATGGAATCTAAAAACAGTAAAAATAATTTTTAATCAACTTTATTTTGAAGGAAACTTCCAGGAGACATAAAATTCTAGCTGACACCTTATTTCTATCAGGACCTTGACTGTCACTCCAGCTGCTCTGGCCTCCACTGTTTCTTGTGAGAAAACAGCCACTGATTACTTTATTGCCTGAATTTTCTAGTGGTTTGAAGCAGGGGCAGAGAGGGCCATGAAGAGGCCACAGGACAGGAGGCCAGATGGAAAGAATGGTCACCCCCTGCCCAGGCTCTGAGACCAGAGATCCACTAAAAGGCCTTAAAAGGCCAAAAGGCCCAAAACCAAAACCAAGAGCTACAGACCAACAAAGGACAGTGACTGGTAAGAGGACAGGCCACTGTCTGTGGGTCTCACCTGCACGCACAATTGCAGGAGACCTCAGGCTCCAGGAACAACCACTGTGGGGTTTATTTACAAACAGGGGAAACAAAGCACTCACTGTGCCCACGAGTGGCAGGTGCCTCACCCAGGGAGCATCAGTGATGGTCACCACAGGTCACCGGGGTGCTGGACAGCGTTGGCCAGTAGTGATGGCCACGACTGGTCCCGCAGAGGCGATGTCAGAGACTCCCAGTGTTAAAGGCTCTTTGTGAGTGGTTGGGTTACACCAGCAACACACCGCTCTTTGAGGTGCCAGGCCCAGGGCCTTTGGGCTCCTCTCAAGTGATGTCAGGGACAGGACTGAGGCCCAGCCTGTGACAGAGTCCTTAGGCTTCTCTCCCTCCTCGGAGGGCGGCTGCTGGATGCTTCTTTTCTTCTTTCTTCGGGGGCTGGACCCATCTTTTCTCCAGGGGTTTTGGCGTCATCTCTCCTCTGCGGGCTTGGGTCAGGGCTGGAGTCATGGTCTCCTTTCTCTTGGAGGGCTCCTCAGCTCCCTCAAACCCTGGCTTTTATCCTCTTTCACCCACAAGTCTGAGAGGACCATTTAGCACCAATCAGGTGGCACCTGATTGGCCCATTACAAATGGCAGTGACTGAGCGCTGAAGAGCAACTGCTACAACTGCCTTGTGGTGGAGCAGCAGGTGGAAAACACCACTGTCCTGCCGCTCCCACCGCTGACATGGCTGCATTCCAGTAACAGTTTGTAAAAAATCACTCCAAACTTAGAAGCTAAACCACAAAGACTTGGCATCTGGCACAGTCTCTGGGGGGAGGCAGCAGGAGAAGCCTCACTCAGAGGCTCCAGCTCTGGGTCCCAAGAGGCTACGATGGGTACGAGATGTTGGCGGATCTGAACGGCCATGATCAGTGTGGAAGGACCTGCCTCAGAGCTCATGCATGTGGCTCCTGGAGAAAACCCTCAGTTCCTTGTCCTGTGGGCATTCCCTTAGCTGAGTGTCACCATGTGCAGGGAGTCACCCCAGAGAGTGACCAGGAGGGGAGCCCAGGCGGGAAGTCTCAGCCCCTGTAAGCCTGACTCTGTGACGTGGCGCGTCCCTTCTGCTTCATTCTCCTCACGAGGAAGAGACAGCCAGTCAGACACACGCACAGGGGGAACTGTCTCCCCTCCTGTGTATCACAGAATTGATGGAATATTGAAAACCAACACAGAAGACCGTGTGGACACTAATTATTCCCACTCTGCCCACATGAAAATTAAACTGCCTCCCACCGAAGGCCCCTAAAAGTCTCTTCCATCACAGAAGCAGCATGACATCAGTACTTCATCACGTGACTCAGGACCATGCAGAGGAGGCTCTTTGAGAGCATCTGTGCAGTGAAGCCATCTGTGCTCAGCTCCTCGTGAGCTGAGGCAGTTTCCTGCCCCACAAGCCCTTCATGTGGATACAGTGGAGGAGAGACACAGGGTAACTTGTAGACCCATTTTTTTAATATATTTTTAAAGCATATTTATTGAGATATAACTTATGACCATTAAGTCACTTGTTGAAGGCTCACCTCTCATGTCCTTTTGGTAAGTACAGAGCAGGGCAACCATCCCATAATCTAACTTGAGAACATCTCCATCACCACAACAACCTTGTTTCCTGGGCCTGGGCCCATGGGCACCACCCCCACCTTCCTTTCCCCAACCCTGGGCAGCTGGAGTCCACTCTCTGCCTCTGGGGACAGGCCAGGGAACTTCTCTCTAAACACATCTAAGGTGACTCTGCTAACACAGACCTGCAGCGGGCATTTTGGGTCCCCTAGCCTAATGCATGCTGTTGCCCAGGAACATACTCCACAGGGTGCTAAGGTCACAGAAAACCACGTGACCCCTCCCAGGAGGACCAGCAGCCTGGGGTGCATGAGGAGAGAAGGGCTACAGTAGCTTGCCTCAGAGGGGGCCAAGGCAGAGCTGGGAGGTTCCTCCATCAGCAGGAAGGGGACATGGGAGCTGGGTCTTGAAAGCCAGATTAGGGCACAGGAACAGAATTGGCTCAGGGAGCTGATGGCAGGCAGACTATGTGTCTTCAGCAGTTACTTTCTCTGTGTGACCTCGGAGATGCCTTCCCATGACTGAGAATTGGGTATGGATACTGTCCTGATACGCCCACCCTCACACTATCCTTCAGAAACAAGGACATGGAGACTAGGTGGTTATAGCAGTGCTTAGGTTTGAACTCCAACCACCTGGCTAATGTCTGGGCCTCCTGCCTTACACCATCCTGCAAACTGACCAGGAGACCTACGAGGCTTTGACCCTGGAGACGTCACCACCCTCCCCAGATGATGCACATTTCTTGGCTGGATTTAACTAAAGACAAAAGGACAGTAATAAATCATCACATAATCACCCTTTATGTAAATGAATTGAACTCACCAAAGAAGAAGACACAGAGTGACTGGTTGTACCACAAAACAAAACTCAACTTTATGCTGTCTCCAGGAGACAGGATAATAAAAGTTCTTGGGGAAAAACAAAAGAAAATGGGGCACCCCCAAATGCCATAAAAGATAAAATAAACTTCCAGCTAAAAAAAGTAACAAAAGACAAGGATGAACATCATATGATTAAGGAATCCTACATCAGGAAGACATAGCACTCATCAATATACATGCACCAAATAAAGGAGCATCAAAATATATAAGACAACTATTAACAAATCTGAAAAAAGATATTGACAGCAACATAATAGTGGTAAAGGAATTCAACACCCCACTTTCATCAAAGACACATCACCTGACAGAAAATCAACAAGGAAACTATTGCTCTAAGTGAGGCATTAGATCACAAGGGCTAAATAGATATCTACAAGGCAGCGCACTCCACAGTCTTCTCAAGTGCACATGGAAGAGCCTCCAGAATAAACCACTTGTTGGGTCACAGAACAAGTGTCAATAAATTCATAATGACTGAACACACTCCCAAATGACTATTGGGTTAAGTAGGAAATCAAAGAAAAAAATTAAAAATACCTTGAGACAAATGACAACCTATCAGTGGGCACAGCACACGCAGCACTAAGAGGGGATTATAGAGCAAGACAGCTCAAGTAAAGAATCTAACCTTACACTTAAAACAGCTAAAAAGGAACAAATGAAACCAAGAGATAGAGAAGGAATAACTCTAAAGCAGAAATAAAAGACACAGAAATCAAAGACAGACTGAAAAATCAATGAAACCAAAAACTGGTTCTTGAAAAAAAATAGACAAATCTCTTGCTAGGCTTTCAAGGAGGAAAAAAAGGAAAAAATAACTCTAATAAATAGAATAAGAAATGAAGGGTAGACGCCACAACAGATATTTCAGGAATAGAGAGGATCATAAGATAACACTAAATATCTATATGTCAATAAATTGAATAACCTCAAATAACCTAGAAGAAACTGACACATTCTTAGAAGTATACAACCTTCTAAGACTGAATCAGGAAGATTCAGAACAAAGCAACTACAAGCAAAGACACTGAAACATGCATCAAAAGTTTCCAAAAAAACAAAGTCCAGGAACAGACATTTTCAGTTACTTCTACGAAATCTTTAACGATGAACTAATACCTGACTTCTCAATGCTTAAAAAAAATAGAGGAAGAGGGAATGCTGCCAAACACATCTCATGAGGCCAACATTCCTTTGATACTTTAAGCAGAGAACATCACACAAAAAAAGAAAGGTGTACACCTAACATCTATGCAGACCAATATCCCTGATGAACATAGATGCAAAAATCCTCAACAAGACCTTAGCAAATCAAAATCCAATATACATTAAAAAGGATCACACAGGTGCCTCACACAGGTACAGCACTATGAAGCAATCTGAAGACACTGCAACACGAGTTCAATCCTTGGCCAGGGAGGTGACCCACAAGGTGCAGCAGACCTCTCCTGCCTTGCCCGCTGCTCCCCACAGCTGTGTGTTTCAGTCCATCTGCATGTTCTGCTCCCCATTCCATCTCTGGTAAATCCTCTCACCCCCCACACCTCTGGCTTTTACCCCAATTCCTGTATGCATAATAAATAAATCTTTAAAAAAAGGATCACACATCATGACTGAGTGGGATTTATCTCAGCTACACAAGGATGGTTCAACATTTGAAAATCAATGAGCGAGATTTCAGCTCACACCAGTAAGAATGTCTATTATCAAAAAGTCAAGAAATAATAAATTTTGGTGAGGAATAGGTAATATAGAACCCGTGTGCAATGTATTGAATAACTGGTGTGGCCATTTTGGAAAACAATATGGTGGGTTTGCAAAAAATATCAAATAGAATCACAAAATGATCCAGTATTTCCACTTCTGGATATTTACCTGAAGAATATGAAAACACTTATTCAAAACAAGACATGGCCCCTATTTTCACTGCAGGACTATTTGCAATAGCCAACGATTGAAAACAACCCAAGTTCGGAGGAACAGATGAATGGATTAACAAAATGTGATAGATATATATATAGATAGATAGATAGATAGATAGATCTATATATATATATATGATACACACAATGGAATAGTATTCAGATATTTAAAAAGATTAAATTTTGCCATTTTCAACACTATGGATAGAATTTGAGGGAATTATGCTAAGTCAAATTGAGAAAGACAGATACCAAAGAATTGTACTCATTTGCGTAGTATGAAGGGGAAAAAAAGCAATCAAAAAGGAACAAAATGGCAGTCACCAGAGGGAAAATGGGTGGAGAGAATAGCCTGGTCGAGGATTATGATTGGACTTCTAGCAGTGGGTGTGTGAGAAATTTACAGTTAGCAGGGGAGAACCTGTACACCTAACATCTATGCACTGCGTAAATTGTTACTTCAATTTAAAGAATAAAAAGTTTCCCCCAGTCTGCTCCTCAGTCAGCGCCCTTGACCTGATGAGGCCTGGGAAGGATAGGACAGGACTGTGCTGTCCTCAGGAGCCCCCTGCACCTCCAAGAGCCACTTCTCACCTGTGCTGCCCCAGCTTGGCCTGAACCCCTTCTCTCTCACCTGGACACACACAGACTAGTCTCTCCTGCCACCCCCAGTCTGGGCCCCTTTCACTTGGGAGCTGAACCAGGTCCTGCTCTGCTCACAGCCTGAGAGGGGCTCCCCAGCCCCAGTCACCTGCAGTCCCACAGAGTGACCCCTCCACAGAGTTCTGACACCCACTCCTGTGTCCCTCCCTCTCCCTCTGCTCCAGCTGATCTTCGCCCCCTCTGTCCATGCACATAGGCACCAGCCAGCCCCCCACAGGCTGTTCCCTCCATGGGGCTCTCACCCCCAACACCCCCTCCCCAGGGCTTTGCTCCCATGCCACCATCTACACTGACCCCTTGATGGACGCAGCTGCCCTCATACACCCTTCCCTCCCCTGCTGCCCAACATGCTCCCTGCCTGTCCCTCCTCTCAGCCCCTCTGCAGGTGGGAGTGGGGTGGGTTTCTTGTCTTTATTATTCACTGTCTCCTGCATGAAAGCAGGTCTCTGAGGATGGAGAATCTCTCTTTTTCATACACAGCACATACCACATAATATATAAATATTAGTGGAGTGAAATGAATTAATTACTGACAAGTGTTTCTGATACAAATAAATCAAAAGCCAAAAATGAGGAGAAAGGTGTTTTCACATTTTGGACAGTTGATTTTTTAAACTCCATAAACCCCTGACTGAGCAATTGTCATCCCTCCCCGTCACGTGACAGCTCAGTGACTGCTCTTAACTGTGTCATCACATGAGTGGTTGGGGAGCACCCACATCTTTCTAGACCCAGGTGCTGCACCTCCCCCTGCAGTGACCTTTAGGGCTAATGGCTTTCACCAAGGTCCCTAGGTCCGGCTGGGCAAGGAACCAGCCCGCAGGGGAAGAACAGCAAAACTCCCTGAAGCAAGGGGAGAACAGCAAACTCCCTGAAGACATAGATAAGACGGAAGCCTGTTGAAAGATAATGACCACCAGGAGCCACTACAGGAATGTGACCACAGGGAACCTTATCTCACCTTCTCAAGGCCCACAAACTTTATTCTACTACAACTGTCTTTCTAAAATCTTTTCTCTTTCTAAAATCTTTTCTCTTTCTCTGTCTAAAAAGGTCATTGGTTTGCTGATTAAAAAAGAACATACGAAATCTAATAACTAGGCTAATTCAAATGAAACATTACTAAACTCTGTGTATTAATAGAACTGTTAGCTTAATAATTTCTCTGTTGTATGTTTAGCCTTGTTAGCATTAATCTTAATGATAAAAATATTACATTGTGAAAAGTAAAATTCACCCATGCTAATTAATAGTAATTTAGTAGTGGTGAGTAGTTTAAACAAAAAGTAATCACATAAAATAAAAAGAAAAATTAATAGCCTAACTACTTAGGAATGCGCCTGGGTCCAGATGTAAATCACTGCCCTGTCAATGATAAGCTAAACCTATAAGCAAGCTGATTTCTTCACTGATGTTCGCCATTCCTATGCTTTTAGAAAACATATATATATATATACTGGTCACCAACTCAAAGAAAATTACACTCAGATTTACACTCTCTTGAAGTGTGTCTGTCATTTCTTTCGCTGAATCCCTGACCACCCGCGCAGTCTCTCAACCCTGAGACGGCCTCATCGTTCACTGCTGTGCTGGTCCGCGGCACCCAGGGCCCCCACACAGCCATCCTTCCTGAAGGAAGAGCACCCAGAACCCCTGGGCCCCACCCACCTGAGGGAGACACAGGACAGGGAGGGGCACACTCACCTGGGGACTTTCTGGGGGACAGCTGGAGGAGGAGCAGCAGGGAGGGGAGGAGGCAGAGCACAGAGCTGGGGCAGGAGCAGGCGCCATCTCCTCAGGGCTGGGGAGAGACAGGGCAGGAGGCAGCCAGGCCCACACAGAGGAGCAGGGCAGCCAGGAGCTCTGGGCTCAGAAGGAAGCATGGCCCAGGGACCCCCCACCAGCAGGAGCAGGGCCCTTTCCGATGACCCCTTAGGCCCTGAGACCAAGGACAGACCTGGCTCCTCTCAGGGCTTCTGAGCCTCTGTGCTGCTAGAGACCATGAGGTTTATTGGAGAAAAACATCCTTCCTTCCCTTCACACCCCGTGGAACCCAAACCCCAGACCTTTTCTGCACAGAGAACTTGGGCCCAGCACCTGGGCCCAGAGTGCAAATTGCCCTCCCCTCCTCATCATCACCCAGTGACTCCCAGAACAGAGGCCCAGACCCAGGTAACCATGAAGGACAGGCCAGCGCCTGCTTGTGGTTCTGCCCCACTCAGGTGTCCTTGAGAAGCCTCAGGACAGACGACATTGTCCCCAGGAAGGCAGGGTCCCCCCACAGGCCCCTGTCCTGCTCTGTCTGCTTTTTCAGCTTACCCCAAGGTCAGGCCCTCCCCAGCACTGACCTGCCAGAGACAAGGACAAGGTCCTACCCCAAAAACAGCAGGAGCCAGGTCAGATCCTCACTGAGGGATTCATCCTCATCCTCTCTGACCTGCCTTGGGGTGAGGGGCCCAGTGGGACAGAGCAGTGGAGAAGTGAAATGAGTCCTGATGAGAGAAAACACCCCCAGTTTGTTAACAGGCAGAATGAGGGGCACCCCAAGACCCCCAAAACCTGCATACTCTAAATGGCTTCTGCCATCTGCCGCACAAAGGCAGAGCACACTCTGAGTGTGAAAGGACACAGAAGAGTTGCCCAGAGAGGAAGGAAAGGGAGGAGAAGAGTTTCTCAACAAAACACCCAGTTTCCTGTCCCCTTATGGGTAATGCCCAACCAAACAGGGTTGCCCCAAAGTGGGGCCATTGCAGCCTGAAATTAGCCAAAAGTCTCAGGCACCGTCAGGTGGCGACCCACAGAAGGCAATGAAAGGGGCCAGGCCGGTCTGTGACAACGGGACCAAATGAAAGCACAAACCAGGGTCAAGGCCAGTGTCCCCAAGGGCCTCCCCCCAAGTGTCTCCTTCCACATCCTCAGCGCTGAGAAGCAAGGGGGGCTTCTCCACACGCCTCTCTCCTGTGTCATCCCAGGGTCTCTCTCCAGGTGCTCTCTCCCCCACACGCCTGTATCTTATGGCAGATGCACCTAAAGGACCCTGACATAGGTGGTCTCTGTCCAGAGAGGTCGTGTGACCCCACACCTTATTCAGAGAAAAGGCAAAATCCTTCCAACATCCTCAATGTCTGCATGAAGTGGGTGCACAGACCCCGTCTCAGTGACCCCTGCCCCAGCCACAGCCTCTGACACACAGACAACCCCGTCCTGGGGTATCTGGGCTGAGGTCGCCCTGCCTGGACAGAGCTTACACAGACACCCTGTGGGCATAGAGTGTCCATCAGGTCTTCTCTCAAAGGCGCCGTCCTCATGAGGTCCACCTGGCCATGCTAGGAGAGCAGCCCTCTTCCTTGTCCCCACATGCTTTCTCTGGGTCAGCTTCCCCACAATTCTTACCCACACCAGGATGCGTCTGAAAATTCATCTCTAATACTAGATGCCTGTGAGCAGGGATAGCCCTGGGCCTTGTGGGACAATAGCGGGTGCCTAAGCCTGATCCCTGAACATGAAAAAGAACAGGTGTGCTTGAAGAAAAACCCAAAAGCAAAATAAAAACACATTGAGGCCTGAGGGCCCAGCCCTGTCTGAGCATAGCCTGATCCAGCCACACACACCCACATCCTGGAGACAGCACAAGCCCAGGTGGGTTCAGAGTCCCTGTGATCACAGGCCCTGCTGGGATAGGTGTTTCTGAAGGACAAGGATAAAGGAGCAGAGAGATGACCCCCAAGGAATGACCACATCAAAGCCCACGACACACTGAGCACCGACTAGACATAGGCCCTGTCCCCATCGGCTCCTCACAGCCTCTCCCGCCCCAACCTGCATAGACTCAGCACAGCAAGCCTGCAGTTCTGTTTGGTCCTTAGGGCTCCTACTTATTTCCAGTCAAATTTTAGGCATCTTTTCAATTAACACATCAAAAAAACAACCCAGAAAAAAAATATTTTCATGAATGGGTGTCTATTTTCAGTAGGGAAGTGGACATTATTCCTCAGGACAACACAAACTACAGGCAGGGATGGAGACAGCCCCACCTCTGCTGGAGCAGGTAAGTCATCAGGGAGAGACACAGGTCAGTGTGGGGAGGGCCCTGGTGGGCAGGGCTGGGCCAGTATCCCCACCTCCTCACGTTATGCTAATGTGACCCCAGACACATGAGGACGCACTTTGCAGCCAGAGGAACCAGAGGGTCTTACTGACGGAGTGTTGGTCACATCACTGCTTACACTGTAGAAGGGCAAGTCCCTGGTGCTGTCACTGTAGCACACCCACCCCCGAGCCCACGGACCTCCAGCAGAGCTCACTCTGCCCCCCACCCCGCTCTGGAGTCACCCTCCCCCTGCCCCTCCGCCAGCCCCACCCTGCATGCAGACTCCAAGGGTCAGTATGTGTGAGTGTGTGTTAATAGTCATGATCAACTTTTAGTGGTTTCACATGAATAGTGAATAGTTTGTCTCTTGCAAACCATGTTTTGCCAATACATATTTGTTAAAACATATGAATGTATTTATTAAATTTTTGGCAGAGGAGGTGGGAAAAAGTGAGGAGAAGATGACAATGTCAAAGCTAATCTTCAGTGACAGGGGAAACACTTGGCCATTGTCTCCCTTCAGAGACACAGATTTATAATTTCAAAACATCTCAAAACTGCGGTGCCTCAGTTTACTTTAAAAGACATTAGTGAGGGGCCTCCCGGTGGCACAGCGGTTGAGCTCTGGGTTGCGAAGCTGCCCGCGGCCTCTGTGGCGCCAGTTCAATCCCCGGCTGCTCCCCGGCCACGGAGGAGGGTCCCACATGGCACGCAGACCTCTCCTGCCGCCCACTGCTCCCCTCAGCAGTGTACTTCGGTCCTTCTGCCTGCTCTGCTCCCCACTCTGGCTCTGGTGAATTCTCTCACCCTCCCGTGCTTCTGACTGCACCCAGTGCATGTATAAACAAAAAACAAAACAAAAATTAAATAAATAAATAAATAAATAAAGCATGTCTCTATAAAAAAAAAAAAAAAAGACATTAGTGAGGTCCCTCCCTGGTGGTGCAAGGGGTTAAGACTCAGCACTATGAGACTAACCACAGCCACTGCAGCACAAGTTCAATCCCCAGCCAGGGAGCTACCCACATGGCGCAGCCCACCTCTCCTGTCTCGCCCACTGCTCCCCTCAGCAGTGTATTTCAGTCAGTCTGCCTGTTCTGTTCCCCACTCTATCTTGGATGAATCCTCTCACCCCCCACACCTCTGGCCTATACCCAAGTTCTTATATGAATAAATAAATAAATCTTTTTTAAAAATAATACAATAACATGAGAATCAAAAAAATCTCTGTGTCCATCACTGTCTTACGCCTCCTGAGGGTAAATTGTAAATAGCACCTATATAAATTCTAATAAAAAGTCCCCAATTTTGAGATCACAATCTAAAATTTTGGCAATCAAAAACTAGTTCAAAACTTAATGGTTGGACTGCTTGAAACCAGCAAAAGGCTCCCGGAGGAGCCAGTGGTGAGCTGGGAAGTTCGCCCACGCCAGGCCCCTTCTGACCAGCAGTCCAAGAGGGGGAGCGGGCACCCACGGCCAGGGCAGACCGGGCGCACAGAAGAGGGTGCCTGAGACTGGGCGCGCAGGGAGTGCATCCCACATCGCCATTTTAGAACAAGGACATTTATTCAGTAAAGACTGCCTGAAACCAGCAGAAGGCTCCTGGAGGAGTCAGAGGTGAGCTGGGAAGTTCGCCCACGCCAGGCCCCTTCTGGCCTGCAGTCCCAGCACAGAGGGGGAGCGGGAACCCACCACTGGGGCAGACCAGGCACGCAGGGAGTGCGTCCTGCATCGCCATTTTAGAACAAGGACATTTCTTCAGTAAAGACTGCCTGAAACCAGCAGAAGGCTCCCTGAGGAGCCAGAGGTGAGCTGGGAAGTTTGCCCATGCCAGACCCCTTCTGGCCTGCAGTCCCAGCACAGAGGGGGAGCGGGAACCCACCACTGGGGCAGACCAGGCACGCAGGGAGTGCGTCCCACATCGCCAGTTTAGAACAGGGACATTTCTTCAGTAAAGACTGCCTGAAACTAGCAGAAGGCTCCCTGAGGAGCCAGAGGTGAGCTGGGAAGTTCGCCCACGCCAGGCCACTTCTGGCCTGCAGTCCAAGCCCACAGGGGGAGCAGGAACCCACCGCCAGGGCAGACAGGGCACGCAGGGAGTGCGTCCCACATCGCCATTTTAGAAAAGAAATTCTTCAGTAAAACTGCCTGAAACCAGCAGAAGGCTCCCGGAGGAGCCAGAGGTGAGCTGGAAAGTTCACCCATGCCAGGCCCCTTCTGGCCTGCAGTCCAAGCCCAGAGGGGGAGGGGGAACCCACCGCCGGGGCAGACCAGGCACACAGGGGCGTGTGTCCCCACTTCAGCATTTTAGAACAGGGAACTTTCTGCACTAAAGACTGCTTGAAACCAAGAGATGACTCCCGGAGAAGCCAGAGGGGAGCGGAGAAGTTCACCCAAGATGCAGGCCAGTCTCAGCAACACAGTGTCGAACGCACACGGCAAATTAGAAAACAGACAGCAGGGAGTAGAAGAAGCACACGCAACCTAGCAACTCCTCAGGAAAAAAGCACACCATAAAAAGAAAACCAACCCTCAGATGCAAAAACAATAACTTGGAAGAACTTCTGAGCCTTCCAGAAAGAGAATTTAAAATTGCCATGATTAAAAAAATGACAGAACTCATAAAGGAAAACAATGATAAGGGAAAAATAACAACGATCAGAAGAATGAAATTAAGTCCCTAAAGAGGGAAGTAAAAGAAATGCAGATTAAAGACTTAATGGAGGAGCTAAAGAACTCTGGGAAAAGCAATGAAAGCAGAATAGATGAAATGGAAGAACGAATAAGCACTCTTGAAGACACAGAAATAAAAAGAACCAAAACAGAAAAGGAAAGAGAAGTAAGAAGAAAAAAGACTGAAAAAGACTTTGGGAACTATCTGACTCCATGAGGAAAGGAAATATAAGAGTTATAGGAATACCAGAAGGAGAGGAGAGAGATGTAGGAAAAGAGAAAATATTCAAGGAGATAATTAAAGAGAACTTCCCAAACATGAAGGAGGAGCTGAAAATTGATATACAAGAAGCAAGAAGAACACCAAACTTCCATGACGAAGGAAAAATACAGCAAGACACATAATAGTAAAGCTCCCAAGAATCCAGGACAAAGAAAAAATAATAAAGCTGACAAGAGGGAAGAAATAGATAACATTCAAAGGAAAACCAATCAGACTGACATCAGACTTCTCCGAAGAAACACTACAGGCAAGGAGAGAGTGGAGGGACATAGTAAACAGACTCCAAGAAAACATGCCAACCAAGAATACTCTATCCCGCAAAGCTCTCCTTCTTCTATGAAGAAAGAATAAGGACCTTCCCAGACAAACAGAAACTCTGGAATTTCATTACGACTAAACCCCCACTCCAAAAAATACTACAAGGAATCCTAAAGCCAGAACCTCAGAGGGATGAATAAAAATGAAAGAAGGCCAAAAAAAAAAGTTATTAAAAGAATAAAGAAATAAAATCAAAGGAAAGACAAACACAATGGCAAATACAGATGCTAACATCTCAGTATTAACTTTAAATGTAAATGGACTAAACTCTTCAATAAAAAGACACAGAGTCGCAGGCTGGATTAAGAAAAAAAACCCAACCATTTGCTGTCTCCAGGAAACACATTTAGCTACAAAACATAAAAATAGACTCAAAGTTAAAGGATGGAAAACAATCCTACAAGGAAATGGACCAAAAAAGAAAGCAGGAACAGCTATACTTATATCAGATAAAACAGATTTCAAACACAAAAAGATAAAAAGAAACCCCAACGGTCACTGCATTATGATCAAAGGGACAATACTTCAAGAAGAAATAACACTCATTAACATATATTCACCAAACGAAGGAGCATCAAAATATATCAGACAACTATTGTCATCTCTTAAAACAGACATATGTAGTGGGAGACTTCAACACACCACTATCAACAATGGATAGAACAATGAGACAAAAAATAAGTAAAGCTCTAAATAAGGACTAAAGCTCTAAATAAGGACCTAGAGTGCTTGGGCTTAACAGACATCTATAGAACACTAAACCCCAAAAAATCTGAGTACACATTTTTATCACGCGCACACGGATCATTCTGCAGGATCGATCACATACTGGGACACAAGACAAACATCAACAGATACACCAAGATTGAAATCATACCAACCATACTTTCTGACCATGAAGGCATCAAACTAGAAATAAACCATAAAGAGAAGGCAATGAATTCTCCTACCTCATGGAGATTGAAACCCACACTACTGGAAGACCACTGAACGAATGAGGAGATCAAAGAAGAAATTAAAAAATTCTTTGACTTGAATGACAATGAGGACACCAAATTCCTAAATGAATGGGATGCATCAAAAGCAGTAATAAGAGGAAAATATATAGCAATAGAAGCTCACATCAAGAAACAAGAAAGAACTCAAAGAAATAACCTAATCTCAAAGCTCAAAGAACTAGAAAAAGAACAACAAAAAACCCCAAAACCAGTACAAGAAAGCAAATAATAAAAACCAAAGCAGAAATAAATGAAATTGAAACTAAAAAAACAATCCAAAAGATCAATGAAACCAAGAACTGATTCTTTGAAAAAATCAATAAAATAGACAAACCACTAGCCAGGCTCACAAAGGAAAAAAGGGAGAAAGCACAAATAAACAGGATCATAAATGAAACAGGAGAAATCACAACGGACACAGCGGAAATCAAAAGAATAATCAGTAACTACTATGAACAGTTATATGGAAACAAATTCAACAATCTAGAGGAGATGGACAAATCCCTACAACTCTACAATCACCCAAAGCTAGATAAAGAAGAAATCGAACATTTAAACAGACCAATTACAAGCAGTGAAATTGAAATGGTAATCAAAAACCTCCCCAAAAACAAAAGCCCAGGACCTGATGGATTTACAGATGAATTCTACCAAACATTCAGAGACGAATTAGTGCCTATCCTTCACAAACTCTTCCAAAAAATTGAGAAGGAAGGGACAATACCAAACACGTTCTATGAAGCCAACATTACACTAATACCAAAACAAATCAAGGACAACACAAAAAAGGAAAACTACAGGCCAATCTCCCTAATGAACACTGATGCAAAAATCCTCAATAAAATTTTAGCTATCAGAATCCAACAGTGTATCCATAAGATAATTCACCACGACCAAGTAGGATTCATGCCAGGGACACAAGGATGTGTTGACATCCAAAAATCAATCAACATTATCCAACACATCACAAAAAGAAATATAAAAGCCATATGATAATATCAATAGATGCTGAAAAAGCTTTCGACAAAGTGCAACACCCATTCATGATAAAAGCCCTTGAAATTCTTGGGATACAAGGAACATACCTCAACATCATAAAGGCCATATATGACAAGCCAACAGCCAGTATCATTCTCAATGGTGAAAAGCTGAAAGCATTTCCATTAAGATCTGGAACAAGACAAGGATGTCCACTCTCACCATTGCTTTTCAATATAATACTGGAAGTCCTAGCCAGAGCAATAAGACAAGAGAAAGACATACAAGGAATCCAAATAGGAAAAGAAGAAGTCAAACTATCACTATTTGCAGATGATATGATAATATACATAGAGAACCCCAAAAACTCCACAGAAAAACTCATTCAACTCATCAATCAGTTCTGTAAAGTGGCAGGATACAAAATCAACACGCAAAGTCAGTAGCCTTCCTATACACAAACAATAAATCTGAAGAAGAAGAAATCAAAAACACCATCCCTTTTATTATTGAAACAAAAAAATCAAATACTTGGGAATAAATCTAACAAAAGAGGTAAAAGACCTATACAAAGAAAACTATAAAACACTGTTAAAAGAAATAGAAGAAGACACAAAGAAATGGAAAGACATCCCTTGCTCATGGATTGGAAGAATAAACATTACTAAAATGGCCATACTACCAAAAGCAATATACAGATTCAATGCTATTCCAATCAAAATTTCAATGTCATTCTTCAAAAAATAGAACAATTATTGATGAAATTCATATGGAATCACCAAAAACCCCGAATAGCCAAAGCTCTCCTGAAAATAAAGAAGGGAATGGAGGCATCACACTCCCAGACTTCAAACTATACTACAAAGCCATAATCATCAAAACTGCATGGTATTGGAGCAAGTACAGACACACAGACCAATGGAATTAAATGGAAAATCCAGAAATAAACCCAGAGATTTATGGTCAATTAATCTTTGACAAAGGAGCAAAGACTCTGCATTGGAGCAAAGAACGTTTGTTCAATAAATGGTGCTGGGAAAACTGGGTCGCTACATACAAAAGAATGAAGCTTGACCACTACCTCACACCATGCACAAAAATCAACTCAAAATGGATTAAAGAACTGGATATAAGACCTGAAACCATAAAATACATAGAAGGAAATATAGGCGAAACACTACTGGGAAAACTGGGTCGCTACATACAAAAGAATGAAGCTTGACCACTACCTCACACCATACACAAAAATCAACTCAAAATGGATTAAAGAACTAGATATAAGACCTGAAACCATAAAATACATAGAAGGAAATATAGGCGAAACACTACGGGATATGCACATCAAAGACATCTTTACAGACACATCACCCAAAGCAGTGATAGTGAAGGCAAAGATAAACAGCTGGGACTACATCAAATTAAAGAGCTTCTGCACAGCAAAAGAGACAATAACAAAAACAAAGAGAAACCCCACCGACTGGGAGAACATTTTTGCACACAACACTAATGATAAAGGACTGATCACAAAAATCTGCAAAGAGCTGATGAGACTCAACAACAACAAAGAAAATAATCCTGTCAAACAATGGGCAGAAGAGCTAAAAAGAAACTTCTCTGAAGAGGAAATGCAAATGGCCAACAGGCATATGAAAAAATGTTCAACATCACTTGTAATCAGGGAAATGCAAATCAAAACTACCATGAGATACCATCTTACACCAGTGAGAATGGCACATATTAAAAAAACTAGCAACAACAAATGTTGGCGAGGGTGTGGAGAAAAAGGAACTCTTCTGCACTGTTGGTGGGAGTGCAAACTGGTCCTACTACTATGGAGAGCTGTGTGGAGATTTCTGGACCTACTAAACATAGAGATTCCATATGATCCAGCAATTCCACTCCTAGGTATTTACCCAGAGGACACACAAACATCAATTCCAGAGAGCACCTGCACCCCTATGTTTATAGCAGCACTATTTACAATAGCTAAGCTATGGAAACAACCCAAATGCCCAAAAATAGATGACTGGATCAAGAAGATGTGGTACATATACACCATGGAATATTACTCAGCATTCAAAAAAGATAAACACATGCAATTTGCAGGAACATGGATGGTGCTGGAAGGGATCATGCTCAGCGAAATAAGACAGAAAGAAAAAGAAAAATACCGATGGTCTCACTCATAGCAGGAATCTAGAAAACTTAAATAAAGGACCAGGAAAATGAATAACTCTAAGAAAGTGAAAATCAAAATCAACAGAAAACTATGAAGCAGGACACTCTATGGGGGGTGGGGGTGGGGAAGGGAGGGATTGGGGTCAAAATAAGGGGGCTGCAATTGTATGGGGAATATAAAAATAAAATTTATTTAAATAAATAAATAAATCTTCAAAAAAAATAAAATAAAATCTTAAAAAATATTCAATTAAAAAAAACTTAATGGTTGACACTTGTAATCAGGGAAATGCAAATCAAAACTACCATGAGATACCATCTTACACCAGTGAGAATGGCACATAATAAAAAAAACTAGTAACAACAAATGTTGTCAAGGTTGTGGAGAAAAAGGAACTCTCCTACACTGCTGGTGAGAGTGCAAACTGGTCCAACCACTATGGAGAGCTGTGTGGAGATTTCTTGACCTACTAAACATAGAGCTTCCATATGATCCAGCAATTCCAGTCCTAGGTATTTACCCAAAGGACACAGAAACATTAATTCCAAAGGGCACCTGCACCCCTATGTTTATTGCAGCACTATTTACAATAGCTAAGCTATGGAAACAACCCAAATGCCCAAAAATAGATGACTGGATCAAGAAGATGTGGTACATATACACCATGGAATACTACTTAGCAATCAAAAAAGATAAATACATGCAGTTTGCAGCAACATGGATGGAGCTAGAAGGGATCATGCTCAGTGAAATAAGTCAGAAAGAAAAAGGAAAATACCAGATGGAATCACTCATAGCAGGAATTTAGAAAACCTAAATAAGAGACCAGGAAAAAGACTAATCAATACAAAGTAAAAATCAAAATCAACAAGCAACTATAAACCAGAGACACACTATGGGCTGGGAAGGGTGGGGAAGGAGGGGCAGGGAGAGGAAGAACTAGAGCAAAATAAGGGAGGGAGCAATATGGGGAATATAACCAAAATGAAAATGCATACATTGTGCAAAGATGAAAAATGATGTAAGAATTATATAAAATAAAAAAATTTTAAAAAAACTTAATGGTTGAATTTGAAGCATGCATGCCTTATGGTTATAACATTGGGTTTCAATAATTTATGTTTCAATGTCTTTATTTTAAAAGGGAAGCTCACAGTATTCAGGAAAAAAAAAAGAGTAATTGACCTAGTCTACATCAAAAAAGATAAGTTTGCATTTTGATGATTATACCTAAACTTCTCTCAATACAATTCTTTTCCAGAAAAAGCCCCAATTGACTTCTCTCCCCTTGTCCTAGCAAAAATTTCAAGATGACATCTACCGCCTTATGGGCAAGTGAAGTAGCAGTATTGAGTTCCTCACAGGTATGTAGGAAATGTATATGATATTAAGTCTCTCTGATTTTTCTTGTTTTTCATCAATCTATCTAGTGCTTGCCTAAGAAAGAAACTTGGTTTATGGGATTATTACAATTATCAACTCTGGAATTAATTTAAGAACTGGGATGTCATAACTCTAAACGTAAATAAAGTGAGTTGTGTTAAGGAATGTATTTGAAATGGATATGGTGAAGGTATTGGAAAACACTGAGTGTTAAAATAAAATGGCTCTTTAAAAAGAAATGGTATAAAAATAGGAAGGCAAAACAAAGTGTTGAAGGTCTGAGAGAGGTATCTGACAAAAATGTTAGGTGCTCAAAATCTTTTCCCATCAGCATTGCTGAGTCTCGTCAAAGAAATAGCTCTATTCTTAAAAATCCTTATCACTCTGAGTAATTAACTATTTTATAAAAATCTATAAGTTTTTTAATCCTATGACAACATCCTTGAGACCAAAAAATTCTAACATATGAAAGTCTTTAGACATCCTGCAGGAAGGGGGGCAGGGATCAGAGAGCGGGAGGGAGGAGCACAGAGGACTGAGGTGATGGTCAAGGGTGCACTGGGGAAGGAAACTCTATGGGGACTACACCTGGGGGTGGGGGGGAAGCAAATATTGTTTAAAAATGAACAATGATATAAAAAATAAAATATATATATAAAAAAACAAAAAATAAATAAATTCAATAAAAATAATATTAAAGTCTTTGTCCTAAAAGGACTCCTAATATTAGGGGGAAAGTATATATTTATATATACTTTCCATTTATATATACTTTCCATTTATATATACTTTTCCAAAATAAATTCCATACAGGCTTTGTGGACTCCACCCCCACTCCAGACCAAAGCCATCAAGACATTGGGAGAGACAAATCCCATCACCACCAAAGGGAGGGTTCCTGGGACCTGAGGGCAGAGTTAAGCAGCCAGGTGTGGTATAAAAGCAGACACGTGGGCCTTGGGGGTCTCTCCCCTGGCTTCAGGGCTCTTGGCTCTTCACCAGCTCTTAGCGTGCCACTGGGATTCCATTGGGACTCCAGGTCAGCGGAATGGGTAGGACACATTCATGAGTTTATCTCTCTCTTTTTCTCCCTGAGTTTTTCATTTCTTCATTTTCCCTTTCCTTTGTAAATAAACCTTTTATTAACCTTTTGTGTGCACCTGCAGTTGAGTATTAATAAGTCCCTTTTAAGTGCGCATGAGGACCCACAGTCAGGCAACCCGTTTTATATCAAGGTTGCCCCGTAATATTAAGACAGCCAATAAAAGTGTTTTCCTTTTAAAAACAAATTGGGTCAATCTGGGTATATTGATAAAAATACATAACACATTAAATTTTAGTCTTCCTGAGTATTTCCTCTATGGGGACAAGACATCATAACCAAATTCCAAACTAACAGTCCATTGGCTCTTCTAGCCACTGCTACAAAAGGTAGAAATAATACAGAAGCCCCAGTTTGTCTATTTGATAAATAGACCTTACATTTATGTCTCTAAAAACACCTATTCTGCATTAATTCAAGCCTCAGCCCAAACAGGATAAACTGGTAAACATGTCAAAAAAAACATGATCCATTATCAGTTTTCATTTGTGGTGGGATTCTCATCGCTGCATTGGCAGATAAAAGGTGTTTTTTAAGTGATAATAGAGGGCCTCCCTGGTAGCGCAAGGAGTTAAGGCACAACCTATAAAGCTGTCTGCAGCCACTGCAGCATGAGCTCCATTCCTGGCCAGATGGCCCAGCAGATCTCCACTGACTTGCCCACTGCTCCCCTCAGCATTGTATTTCAGTCATTCTGCCTGTTCTGCCCCCCACTCTGTCTCCGGTGAGTCCTCTGGCCTGGACCTAGTTCTTGCATGCATAAATAAATAAATCTTAAAAAAAAAACACATACACAACTAATAATGGCCCTGCTTACATCTCCAAAGCCTTTAACTCTTTTCTGCTAGTTTGGAATATTTAACATGCGCCTACAGAACAAACCTCACTTAAAAGAGCCAACAGGTTCCTTAAAATACAACCGATAAAATAAAAAAGGGGACTCGAGAGAGCAAGTTGCCCCCAGGGGAACAAATATATAAAGCTCCATTTACTTTAAACTTCCTAAACTGCAACTCCTCAGCCCTAACAGCTGTGCAGGCATCTCACTCCTGCTGAGTCTGGACGAGACCTGCGGTTTGCACCGACCCCGCTGCCAGGACCAGACTGGCCGGGCCTGTCCCATCCCTGACCCGGGATGAGGGCGATGCTGTCTGTCCCCGCAGGCACGGGCTGTGCGCCCTGACCAGGAGTTGGGTCCCACAGGGGCGAACTCCGCTCCGGAGACTCACCCCAGTGCCGGCTCCCGCGTCTCCCTACAGCCCCAGGGCGCGGGCTGGGACCTGGGCAGCCGCACCCGCCGGTGCATCCCTTGCTCCCGGCTGCCCTTGGCTGTTTGCGGGTCTCCGCGGGGTCCCCGCCTTGCTCTGGGGGCGCCCAGTCTGTTATTACCCAGGGCCCGACCTTCACCACCTAGGTGGTTTGGGTGCGGACCCCCACGGTTCCTGGCCGCAGGGCGTGGCGCCTGCAGCAGTTCCTTTCTGCTCACCATCCTGCTGCTTCCCAGGTTGTTTTTGTTTTCTTCTCCTTTCTGTAGGTGGAGGGAGCCGGTGTCACGGGTGTGGCAGGGGCTCAGGTTCTGCTGCTCCCTCTTCGCATCAACAACTTCCCTCTCCCGGCAGTTTGCCGGGTTGCGGGTTTATCTTACCTGTCCGGTTCTCGCAGGGACCTGCAGCTTTTTCTCCCTATTGATTGTTTTTATGTGAGAGCTCACTCGCAGCGTTTCTTCCGGCCATGTCGATCCGCTGAGGTTTTGGTTTCTTACACTTGCCCTCACGTCCTCCTCCCCGGTGGGGGCAGAAAAAGAGGAAGGCAAATCTTGTGGCTACATGCAGCATCCGCTCCACCGCCACGGGCTGATCTAAAACAATTAAGGAGTGAAGCAGAAAAGACTTAAAGGTCACGGGACGCCTGAGACCCCAGAAAATCTGTTCCTCTTGATACCGGAATTGTCAGGCCTAGTCTCCCAGCCAGGAACGGATCCCAGGCTGCAGGGCAGCGCTGAGCCCCGGCCACTAGACCCCCACGGTTTGGTGTCTCAGGAAGCCGCAACAGGAACTTCGCAGACGCTCAGGCAAGCAAGCGAGAAGAGGAGGTTTGTTTAGAGAAAGAAAAAGTTTATTGAGGAGAAAAAGAGCAGAAATAAAGTGGGACTCCCAGGCCAGGGAACCAGGCCTGGGAGGGGCAAGGAAGCCAAAGTGGAGTCATGTCTCAGGGAATATATACCTTTTTTCCCTCATTATTCTAAAGCTCCACCAGTCTCTTTGTGATTGGTTAGTTCTCGTCTGTCTCACTTAATTTGCTACTGAGTGGGGGATCTTTACATTCCTTATCTAACAGCTTTCTCTTTCCCCATTTGTTGCATCTTTAAATTTATGGCCCAGTCCTCTGGATGGGCATCCCTGCATTGAAGTTAAACAGCTGCCCTTCTAATGTGTCCATAAATTAAACCACTCTCCATTTCTCCAATCTCTGCCTCCCTTTACCACCTGAAGGAAACCAGGACTAGCATTAACAATGTTGTCCTTGGTCCTGGGATGTTTGTTTTTCCTAGTGGAATGGGTTACTTTCCCTTGCTTGTCCTTATCTCTGAAGCCTCCCTAAATTCTTCAGAGGTCCCCTCCTGCACTGTCCCTAAAACTGCATAATTCCTAGCTTGCCCTGTGTCTCACTCTCAATGCTAGCTCACATCCCCATAAAATCTAAAGGCCTTAAGGTAATGATATGCGAATTGCAGGTTTTCAGGCCCGGTCTCCCACCAGGAATGATCCCAGGCTGCTGGGGCAGCGCTGAGCCCCAGCCACTAGACCTCCTAGGGCTGGTGTCTCACGAAGCCGCAGCAGGAACTTGGGGACACTCAGGCAAGCAAGGAGAAGAGGCAGGTTTGTTTAGAGAAATAAAAAGCTTATTGAGGAGAAAAAGAAGAGAAATAAAGTGGGACTCCCAGGCGGTGAAACCAGGCCAGGGAGGGGCAAGGAAACCCAAGTGGATCCTGCCTCAGGGAACACAGACCTTCTTGCCCTGATTACTCTAAAGCCCCACCAGTCTCTTTGTGATTGGTTAGTTCTCAGTGTCTCACTCACTGCCTGAATGTCTCTGTGACCAGAACTCAGTGTCTGTGTCCCAGCCCTTATCTTTTTTCTATATTGTCCTGGTCCAGGAATGTCCTGTTGCCCCTAGTCCTGGGGTGTCTGATGATGCCCTTTGGAGCCTGTTGCCCTTATCTCTGGAGCCTTCCTTAACCCTCCTGAAGTCCATGCACTGCCCTGAGACTGCCTAATTATCCCTAACTTGCCCTAGGACTCAGAAACATGGCTGCTCTTGCTCTTCGGACCATTATGTTCCATTCCATCTAGTGTAAGTAATACTGTTAGGAGGAAAAGATGTCCTGAGCAAACTCCATACAGGCTTTGTAGATTCCACCCCCACTCTATCAAGACACTGGAAACTACAAATCCCATGATCAAGGGAGGGTTATGAGGACCTGAGGGTAGAGTTAAGCAACTATGTTCTCTGTTTGAGTATTTAACCGGCGGTGTGGCCAGGGGTCACTCTCTTGGCCACATGATGTGCTCAGTTTTTTGCCAGCTCAGCAGGTCATTGGGATTCCAGGTCAGTGGAACAAGTAGGACGCATTTACGAACTTATCTCCGTCTTTTTCTCCCTGAGTTATTCATTTCCCCTTCCTTGTAAATAAACCTTATACAGCCTCTTGTGTATGTCTGCAGTTTAGCATTACTAAGTCCCCTTTAAGCACACGGGTGAGGACCCACAGTGAGGCAACCCATTTATATCGGGTTGCTGTGTAACAATACCACCTATTGGATACATATATTAAACCCACCTGTGTTTAATTTACTCCCATGTTGAAGGTCTGAGAGAGGTAAAGGCACCTATTCTTCATTCATTAATTTACTGGAGGAAATTGGCTTCCTCCTTCCGGTCCACTAAGAAATTACTGTACTAAATGTAATCAAGAAGGTTATCAGGGTGGATGGCTGTAGGGTAAGGAAAAATGTCAGGCTTTCTGCCCTCCCGCCATTAGGGTAGATGATGGATCCTTGCAGTCCTGAATGCATGCCTGATGGCCAGCACCTGGAATAGGGTGCAGGCCTAGGTAGATGGATTCACCTGGGCTAAGACTGTGCATTTAAGGGTGGCATCATAGGGACACCAGCAGAAGCTGAAAGAGAAGCCGAGAGAGAAGCAAAGAAACAGAAGCCTAGAGAAGGCCGGGGAACCCAAAGTGAAGACCTGCTGGGGGCTGGGAGGCCTGCCAGTCTATCAGCCCCCCAGTACCCCTGCCTGCCGTGTACCTGGTAATCCCAATAAAAACCTGCAAAGCCACTGAGGACTCTGATTCCTCCTTTACCCAGTCTGCTGGATCAGAAAACCTGCTCAGTGTCCTGTCCTTCCACTACAATGGTATTTCCTTGTTCATGATTTGTTTTTCCTCATGGAAGATCTGCCCATGTGTGCCCTTTCTACCCACAGCTCTGGTCATTATTGCATCCCTTTTCAACCTCAATGGTATATGAATCACATTTATCTAGGTACGGATGCAAAAATCACAGTAAACTAATGAAACATCAAATTTTCATTCAAGCACCAGGAGTAGGTGGGTAGGGCAAGGAAAAATGTCAGGCTTTTCTGCCCTCCCGCCATCAGGATAGATGATGGATCCTTGCAGTCCTGAATGCATGCCTGATGGCCAGCACCTGGAGTAGGGTGAGGGCATAGGTAGATGGGATTCACCTGGGCTGAGACTGGGCTTTTAAGGGCAGCGTCACGGGGACGCCAGGAGAAGCTAAAAGAGAAGCCAAGAGAGAAGCAAGAGAAGCAGAAGCCTAGAGAAGGCCAGGGAGCCCAAAGTGAAGACCTGCTGGGGGCTGGGAGGCCTGCCAGCCTATCAGCCCCTCAGCACTCCTGCCTGCCATGTACCTGGTAATCCCAATAAAAACCTGCAAAGCCACTGAGGACTCTGACTCCTCCTTTACCCAGTCTGCGTGGGATCAGCAAACCTGCACTATGTCCATTCCTGCCCTTTACAGTAAAGTCTTTGTTTTCTATCTGGTCCCGAGTAATTGGGGACCCTGAAATGTATTGTCCAGGAAACTAACACAGCCTGGAACTGGGCCCTTCCATTCCATTCTTACGGCTACCCTGGCTGGGCCTCATTCAGAGTCAGACGTCACTCCCAGGCGACGGGCCGGGCCGCTGCGGACGTCCGCGCCGCCGCCACCGCTGCCGCGAAGCCGAGCCCTGCGGGACCCGCCGCCCCTCCGCGCCGCCGCCGCCACCTCGAGCGCCCTCGCCGAGCGGCGAGAGGCCCGGGCACCCCGCGGAGCCGCCGCCGGCCCGGCCGCAGACGCCGAGCCGCGAGGGGCGGGCAGCGGCGGGGGGCGGGGCGGGGCCGAGCGCCCCCGAGCGCCTCCGAGCGCGCCCGGGCGGGCCAGGCCGCGGCGGACTACGGGAGCCGGCGAGGGCCGCGCGGTGGGCGCGGAGCGGCGGCGGCGGCCGGATGATCCAGCTGTTCCCGCTGAAGCAGCAGAAGCAGGAGGAGGAGTCCCGGGCGGCACCAAGGGCAGCAGCAAGAAGGCGTCGGCGGCGCAGCTGCGGATCCAGAAGGACATAAACCAGCTGAACCTGCCCAAGACGTGTGACATCAGCTTCTCAGACCCCGACGACCTCCTCAACTTCCAGCTGGTTATCTGTCCTGATGGGGCTTCTACAAGAGCGGGAAGCTTGTGTTCAGTTTTAAGGGGGGCCACGGTTACCCGCATGACCCCCCCAAGGTGACCTGTGGGACGATGGTGTATCACCCCAACATTGACCTCGAGGGCAACGTCTGCCTCAACATCCTGAGAGAGGACTGGAAGCCAGTCCTTACGATAAACTCCATAATTTATGGCCTGTAGTATCTCTTCTTGGAGCCCAACCCTGAAGACCACTGAACAAGAAGGCCGCCGAGGTCCTGCAGAGCAATCGGCGGCTGTTTGAGCAGAACGTGCAGCGCTCCATGCGGGGCGGCTATATTGGCTCCACCTACTTCGAGCATTGCCTGAATAGGGTTGGCGCACACCCGCCCCTGCCAGGGCCAGCAGCCTGGCATCCCCTGCAAATATTGGGGGCCACAGGTGGGGGGCATGGGGCAGCCGATGGGGGAAGTCCCTGGCCTGGCCGCCTCTCCCTGCCACCGGCTCATAGTTATTTTTTTTTTTAACCACCATGTGATTAAGGTCAGCGCTGCCTTCCCCAACCCACTCAGCAATGGGAAATGAATTGGCTTGTCTAGCCCCCTGCTGGGTGCTGTCCAGTCCCCCACTCTGGGCTCTGGGGTGCAGGGCTCAGGGGACTGGGTGGCCAGGGCCCCTGCACCACACCCCTCCATCACCACTGGAGGTCCCACCAAGCTATTAAAGGGGAATGTTACTGCAAAAAAAAAAAAAAGAAGAAGAAGAAGAAGAATCAGACATCATTCTCAAATGCCTCCCTTAAAATATCATTTTTAGTGCATCGCCTTAAACGTTTCTACCCCCACCCCCAGTGATCCGTTAAGGATCTTATTAAGGCTGGAAGCTTTGTATGGACCAGTAATGACACTATAGCTCAGGTCATAATCTGTGCTTCTAAACCCTAGATTTTTATTATGACCTTCAGAACACCTAACATTACTGTGACTACTTATTCTGCTTCTAGCCAACAAAATGTTAAAGGTTTTAATGCCCCCTTTCATGCCCATGCCACACAGTTAACCCCTTGCATCACGCATCATAATATCACTAGTCTTAACATTACTCATATGTTCGTTCCAAAACAAAGAGCTGAGGTCTGGCTGCCAGGTAATCTTACCCATGAGGGGACTGGAGAATCTGCTCTTGAACAAATTACAAATGCTTTAGAACATACTCTTTTTGGGTGACCTCATAGCTGCTACTATTGCTGCCACTGCTACGGCCACGGCTGCTGCTACTGCTATAATCGCCCTATCTCACTCCATTCACACTGCACAGCAAATGAATCGATATTTTCAAAATGTTTCCTCTGAACTCCTGACTCAAACCACCATTGATCAGGAAATCTTACAACAATTACATACCCTTGAGGCTGCAGTGTCCTGGTTTGGAGAACATCAACAAGCCCTCAGGACACGCACCAGATTTAGTTGTGATGCCCAGTACCACTGAATGCACATTACTCCTGTTCCTTTTACCACCACCTCCCCTTGGGAAGACATCCAATGGCTCCTTCACGGTGCCTTCCGCAATCATCTTGGACGAGATACTCTAGATCTCAGAAACAAACTTCAGCAACAAATGGCTCAACTCTAACAAGAGGCAAAAAATGCCAGCTTCAGCCATCTAAATGATCTAGCCCGCTGACTAAATCCAACAAACTGGTTTTCAGGTCTCAATATCAGAATATGGGTTATGGCCAGATTGGGTATATTATGTGTTTCATGTTTTCTTTAGTGCTCAAGGCCCACTGTCCCTTGTTCTGGTGGACCGGAAAAGCCGAGGCCAGGCTGACCCTTCAACCATCACAATATCAACCCCTGTCTGTGCCTTCTGCTGCCTCCTCTCCTGATTCTGAACCCCCATAAAACAAAAGGAGAGGAGGGCCTCCCTGGTGGCACAGCGGTTGATTGCTGGGTTGCGAAGCTGCCCGCAGGCTCTGCAGCACCGGTTCAATCCCTGGCCACCAAGGCAAGGGTCCCACATGGTGCGCAGACCTCTCCTGCCACCGCTGCTCCCCTCAGCAGTATATTTGTCAGTCTGCCTGTTCTGCTCCCCAGTCTGTCTTTGGTGAATTCTCTCACCCTCCCATGCTTCTGACTGTACCCAGCGCTTGTATAAAATAAATAAATAAATCTTAAAAAAAAAAAAACTCATAAAAAAAAAAAAGGAGAGGAAACAAGGGAGTTTGGATTATTCTTTGTTCTGACTCATTTGTGCCTCGAAGAGTATGAACAGGGAGAGTCTGAGATAAGGAAACTCTCAGGGCAAAAGTCCGAAGAGTCCTGTTGCAGCAAATGCTGAAAACAGCAATAGATGTTGTGCTTAGAGTAGCAAACCCCTGACTCTCCCTGATATCCCAGGCTTGGATGGGCCATATGGTTACGAGTCCCCCACACACTTGTGCATTCCCCATTTGCCTGCTGCTTCTTTGGTCTTTTTTTTTTTAATTTTTTGTTTGATTCTAATACAAATGAGACTGCCCCGTGAGCTGGGCTGCACCTTCGTGGTGTGGTCCCTCCAGGCTTCTCATTGTCCTACACATGGACTCTGAGCAATCCTTTTTCATGTCACCAGCACGAGTCGTAATGAGACATGAATTCCCTGCTCAGTCTGTGGTATTTGATGAATATTTTCAAGCACACAGAAAAATTGAAGTAACCGTGCAGAACACACCACCTAGATCCCAGCATTAGCATTTGCCACATTTGCTTTATCCCTTATCTTTACCCACGGATCCGTCTCTCTATTCATCCATCTTATTATTCTGATGCATTTCAAAGTTAATTACACATGTCAGTTTCATTTCTCAACATTTGAGCATTCCAATTAACAACTAGAGTTCAAATTGGGTCAAGATTTTTCTTTGAGATAAAACTTTGTTTGGAGAAATGCACAAATCTTCAGCATACAATTAGAGGGGTTTTGACCCATTTCAAGAATATTATGATATATTATTCTTTTCTTCTCTTGGAAACAATGAACATCTAAATAATTGAATGATGTGTCACACTTAATATAATTTTCTCGGTCCCCCCACCTTTTGAGTAATTGTCACAGTCCAGTCTGAAGCCTCCCTGGCCCCTCCGTTCTCAACACATCCCTGTGACCACACTCTCCTTGGAACAGACTCCATGCCTGATTCATCTTCATAGTTATTTATTTTTATTATATTTATTTGGATAACTTTGATTTTTCCACCATATGTACATTTTTAGGGGTTATAGGTACAAAATTCCAAAATACATGTTATCACCCCATATAAATATGCGTTATTCACCTTTGATCTTTCAACACATAACTTAATCTAATTCTCCTTTTTCCTTTCATCCACAAGATTATTACTCAATCATAACAGCAGCTTAGCTGTTTTCATACCTTCACAGCCAAATATTACCATATATAGCTATGGTAAATATTTTTATTATCAGTTTCATTAGACAAACTCATATTTACACACAATGCCTGAAGCATCATTTCATTAGAGCAAGAGATGGTCATTTCTTCTAGAAAAATGAATGTCTGAAGTTAGATGAAAGAGAAGGAAATAGGGCCTCCCTCGTGGCCCAGGAGTTAAAGTCTCAGCACTATCAAGCTATCACCAGCCACTGTGGCATGAATTGGATCCCCTGCCAGGGAGCTGATCCACAAGGCACAGGAGACCTCTCCAATCTCACCTGCTGCTCCCCTCAGCAGTGTATTTCAATAGATGCACCTGTTCAGCTCCCCACTCTGTCTCTGGTGAATCTTGTCACCCCGCCACACACACCACACCTCTGGCCTACATCCCAGTTCTTGTTTGCATAAATAAATAAAAATAAATCTTTTTTAAAAGGAGAAGGAAATAATTTCACTTTATAATTAACCTGTATGCAGTCACCCAAATCACACCAATTCCTTTCTATGAGTACTACTTTATTTTTTTTTCTATTTATCTATTTACTTATTTATTTATTTATTTGTTTGTTTGTTTATTTTTATAAATTTTATTGTTATATTCCCCATACAATTGCAGCCCCCCCATTCTGACCCCAATCCCTCCCCTCCCACCCCCACCCCCCTAAAAGTGTCTCTGGTTCATAGTTTTTTGTTGATTTTGATTTTCACTTTCTTATAGTTATTCATTTTCCTGGTCCCTTATTTAAGTTTTCTAGATTCCTGCTATGAGTGAGACCATCCGGTATTTTTCTTTTTCTTTTTGGCTTATTTCACTGAGCATGATCCCTTCCAGCGCCATCCATGTTGCTGCAAATTGCATGTGTTTATCTTTTTTGAATGCTGAGTAATATTCCATGGTATATATGTACCACATCTTCTTGATCCAGTCATCTATTTTTGGGCATTTGGGCTGTTTCCAAAGCTTAGCTATTGTAAACAGTGCTGCTATAAACATAGGGGTGCAGGTGTTCTTTGGAATTGATGTTTCTGTGTCCTTTGGGTAAATACCTAGGAGTGGAATTGCTGGATCATATGGAAGCTCTATGTTTAGTAGGTCCAAAAATCTCCACACAGCTTTCCACAGTGGTTGGACCAGTTTGCACTCCCACCAACAGTGCAGAAGAGTTCCTTTTTCTCCACACCCTCGCCAGCATTTGTTGTTGCTAGTTTTTTTAATATGTGCCATTCTATGAGTACTACTTTAACATTATATAACAAGTTATTAACAGAAAATACACAAGCCAGAAACTTATAGCCTTAAACTTCAAATCATCAACTTTTTTAATATTTGAAGACATAAAACCACAAATCATTTCATATAAGAACATGCAAACTACATACATTTGTAAAGTGGTGGGACAGTCAAACTATTTCCTAGCTTTTAGCTAAAATGACCATCAAAAGTGTGCAGACTGTATCCACCTTGTTTTTGGGCATTTTGCCTCCTTGAGCCTAAGCAGAGGACACTATTAAAATCCATGAATGATCCCCACTGACACTGCAGTGTAAATGGGGATCTGGCTCTTTGGGCCTCAAATGGAAACAAAACACCCTGTGACAATGAGTGATCTCCTTAATCCAATGTTCTCCCTGCAATGTGGGGTCAATCTCCACGAAGTGGGAGGTTCCTCCTTTCTTTTCATGGTTTATTTCTAGTTTGATGCCTTTATTATCGGAGAAGATTGTTGGAATGATTTTGATCATAATGTTTCTGTTGATGTTTATCTTGTGGACCAATATGTGATTGATTCTAGAGAATAATCCAAGCACACTTGAGAAATATGTGTATTAGGATTATTTGGGGTACAGTGTCCTATAGATGTCTGTTAAACCCATGAGGTCTAGATCTTTATTTAGGGCTCTAGTGTCCTTGTTAATTTTTGTCTCGTTGATCTGTCCATCGGTGAGAGTGGGGTGTCGAAGTCTCCTACTACATATGTATTTTCTCTAATGTCTATTTACAGAGCTGATAATAATTGTCTTATATATGTTGATGCTCCTTCATTTGGTGAGAATACCTGCACCTCTACGTTTATTGCAGCATTATTTACAATAGGTAAGATTTGGAAACAACCCAAATGCCCAAATATAGATGGCTGGACGAAGAAGATGTGGTATATATCCACAATGGAATACTAGTCAGCAATCCAAAAAGATAAACTCATGCCATTCCTAGCAACATGGATGAAACTAGAAAGGATTACGCTCAGTGAAATAAGTCAGAAGGAAAAAGAAAAATATCGGATGGTTTCACTTATAGGAGGAAAATAGGAGAATCAAATAAGGGATCAGGAAAAAATAACAATAAAAAAAAAATAAAATAAACAGTCAACCATAAATCCAAGACATTCTGCAGGGGGAGGGGGAAGGAGAGGGATCAAAACAAGGGAGGGAAGAGCACAAGGGACTATGGTGATGGTGCACAGGAGAACTGGTGGTGGGATTCTATGGGTACCAGACCTGAGAAAAGACAGCAAACATTGTACAAAAATGAACAATGATGCAAAATATATATAAATAAGTAACTGATTAAAAATAAACAAACCATTAAGGTGGAGCCTTCCTGGTGGCGCAAGGGTTAAATCTCAGCACTATCAAGCTATGGCCAGCCCTGCAGCAAGAGTTTGATCCCAGGCCAGGGAGCTACCCACATGGTGCTGCAGACCTCTCCTGTCTCACCCACTGCCCCCCTCAGCAGTGTATATCTGTCACTCTGACTATTCTGCTCTGCATTCTGTCTCTGGTGAATCCTCTCAGGTCCTGAACCTCTGGCCTGCACCCCAGTTCTTTTATATATAAATAAAAATAAATCTTTAAAAATAAAAATTACAATAATAATGGCATATCCCGGGTGTCAGAGAAGAAACTGAGGCACAGATCACTGACATGATCTGCTCTAAGTCTAGCCTGGGGTAGGCCCTGGGGCTCCTGTTTCTGTCAGTAACTCTCTGACCTCAGTCTCGTCTCTAGGGGGAGAGGTCCAGGCAGGAACGCACCTCACTCAAAGCTCTGGGTACCCACAGATGGGAACTGTGGGAGTCTCTCTACTGAGTCATGTGCCCCTCCCGAGGACTGGACAGCAAGACCCTGTGCTGGGGAGAGGCTACTCCCTGGACACACCACTGCTGGGGACACTGTCTTATGGGGACACTGCACGCTGGGGTGGCTGGAGAGTCCTTGAGTGAAAGGGACGACTTTTCCTCTGCAGGAGGAGGCACAAGGGCTGTGAGGGTCACAAGGGGCCAGTTCTGGGCTCTCACATGCCAGAAACCAAACTGACCCTGCATAAAAAAATCCCAAAGATAGAGGTGACCTTGGATTTCAAAAAGGACAGATGACCATCACTAGTGCAGAAAAACAGAGCATTATAATTTTTCTTTTAAAAATTTTAAAGGGAAAACAGCCCCGATCTCTGGTTTCTGAGGACATGGGCAGAGCTGACCTTGTCTCCACCAGGGACAGCTTTCCCACAATTGCTCATTAGAGCCTGCTTGGAATGGAGAGTCAGGGGCCCTATCATATTAATCCAATGTTGGCATCAGTAAAGGAACAGGTGTGTCAGCCTCCCCACATCACATGTGTGGGTCATGAGGGTAGAAGGTCTCTGTTACCTGCGGGCCCCTGGATCTTCCCACTGATGCCAGTAGGAGCCGTGGCAGGTGCTCCAGGTCCTAATCACCATTCATTTCCAGCCACAGCTCCCGCCCAGACACTGGCCGTGCAGGGTGTCCTCACATAAGCAGCCTGGGTCCCTGAGAAGGGCCTATGAGCACTCTGAACCCCCAACAAAAACCTGAGCATATGAGGCTGTGCTGGGAAAGGGACTTCCCTTCTCACAGACCCAAGAACAGATGGAATCCCTGAGCTCAGGGAAAGGACTAGGCCAGGGCCTGGCCAGGCTAAGGAAACTGCCAGATCATGTGAGCCAGCCCGTCTGAGTCTCAGCTGTCACCAGAGCTAGAACTTGGGCTCTCGGCAGAGGCAGCTCAGTGCTGTTTTATGCTCTTCTTTCCAATTATATTTCAAGTTCCTTTCCACAAAGGCCCTTGGAGCCCTCAGGGTCAAGCTGTCTGCACACGTACTTGGGGGCTCACTCCCCACATTCATCCCCAGGAGGGAAGACGTGACAGGGCAGGTCTCCCTCCCCCATGACATCAGCCCTTTGCTCACTAGAGGAGGCAGCAGAGGACCCTGAGAAGACACTCGGGGATTCTCCTTGGGCCGGGCTGTGAGGGAAGGGCCTGCAAGGACACCACCGCCTTTCCCTGACACGTTCCCTCCAGTTTCTTAAGATACAGCAGAAAATAATCCAAATCCAAGTTCCAAATTTTCCAAAAACAAAAACACATGCTTTCAAACCATTGTGCTTTCTGATACTCTGGGTTGAGCTGAGCTGCTGGAGGCGCTGATTGTCACACCCACTCCGTAGCCAGGTGAACTGCCCTCCCTCCCCATCATCACACCCAGTGACTCCTCAGGACAGAGGCCCAGACCCAGGCCCCCATGAAGAACAGACCTGTGCCTGCTTGTGACCCTGTCGCCCTCAGTGTGAACAGGTGTCCCTGAGAAGCCTCAGGACACACAACATTGTCCCCAAGGAGTCGAGGTTCCCCCCATAAGCCCCTGGCCTGATCTGTCTGCTTGTTCAGTTCACCTGAAGGTCAGTCCCTCTCCAGCCTGACCTGCCAGGGCCAAGGACAAGGTCCTGCCCCAAACACAACAGGACTCGGGTCAGATCCCCACTGAGGGTTTCGTCCTCATACACTCTACCTCTGGGGGGGATTTCTGCTTCGGGGTGAAGGACCCAGTGGAGACAGAGCAGCAGAGAAGGGGAAATAGGTCTTGGTCAGAGAAAATACCCAGAGTCTGTAACAGGCAGAGTGAGTAGCACCTCAGAGCCCCCAAACCTGCATACTCTAAATGGCTTCTGCCATCTGCCACATAAAGGCAGAGCACACTCTGAGTGTGAAAGGACAAAGGAGAGTGGCGCGCAGAGAGGAAGGGAAGGAAAAAGAGTTTCCCAACAAAATACCCAGTTTCCCATCCCCTCGTGGGTAAATACCCAACCACACAGGGTTAACCCAAAGTGGGGCCACTGCAGCCTGAAATTTGCCACAAGTCTCAGGCACCATCGAGGGAGGACCCACAGAAGCCAATGGAAGGGGCCAGGCCAGTCTGGGGCAAAAGGAGCAAAATGAAAGCACAAACCACAGTCAAGGCTGGTGTCCCCGCGGGTCTCTCCCAAGTGTCTCCTTCCACGACCTCCTGTCCCTGGGGCAAGCCCAGTGCTGAGAAGCAAGGGGGCTTCTCCACACGCCCCTCTCCTGTGTCGTCCCCGCATCTCTTTCCAGGTGCTCTCTCCCCCACACGCCTGTGTCTCACGGCGGATGCGCCTAAAGGGCCCTGACATAGGGGGTCTCTGTCCAGAGAGGCCGTGTGACCCCACGTCTTATTCAGAGAAAAGGCAAAGCCCTTCCAAAATCCTCAACGTGTGCATGATGTGGGTGCCCAAACCCCATCTCAGTGACCCCTGCCCCAGTCACAGCCTCTGACACACAGACATCCCCATCCTGGGGCGTCTGGGCTGAGGTCGCCCTGCCTGGACAGAGCTTCTGCAGACACCCTGTGGGCATGGAGTGTCCATCAGGTCTTCTCTCAAAGGTGCCATCCTAGTAGGGCCCACCTGTCCATGCTGGGAGAGTAGCCCTCTTCCTTGTCTCCACACGCTTGCTCTGGGTCACTTTCCCCACAATTCTTACCCACACCAGGATGCGTCTGAAAATTCATCTCTAACACTAGACTCCTGTGAGCAGGGGCAGCCCTGGGCCTTGTGGGGACAATAGCGGTGCCTAAGCCTGATCCCTGAACATGAAAAAGAGCAGGTGTGCTCGAAGAAAAACCCAAAGAAGCAAAATATAAACACATTGAGGCCTGAGGGTCCAGCCCTGTCTGAGCATAGCCTGATCCAGCCACACGCAGCCTCCACCCACATCCTGGAGACAGGACAGGCCCAGGTGGGGTCTGAGTCCCTGTGATCACAGGCCCTGCTGGGACAGGTGCTCCTGAAGGACAAGGACAAAAGAGCAGAAAGATGACTCCCGAGGAATGGGATCACATCTAAGCCCACGACACACTGAGCACAGGCCCCGTCCCCTTGGCTCTTCACAGCCTTTCCCGCCCCCACCTGCACAGACTCAGCACAACAAACCTGCAGTTCTGGCTGGTCCTCTGACCTCCTACTAATTTCCAGTCAAATTTTAGGCATCTTTTCAATTAACACATCAAAAACACAACCCAGAAAAAAATATTTTCATGTCTGGGTGTCTATTTGCAGTAGGGAAGTGGACATTATTCCTCAGGAAAACACAAAGTCCAGGCGGGGGTGGAGTCAGCCCTGCCTCTGCTGGAGCAGGAAAGTCATCAGGGAGAGACACAGGTCAGTGTGGGGAGGGGCCTGGTGGGCAGGGCTGGGCCAGTCTCCCCACCTCCTCACGTTATGCTAATGTGACCCCAGACACATGAGGACGCCTTTTTTTTTTTTAAAGATTGATTGATTGATTTATACAAGCACTGGGTACAGTCAGATGCTTGGGAGGGTGAGAGAGTTCACCAGAGCCAGAGCGGGGAGCAGAGCAGCCAGAAGGACCGAAGTACACTGCTGAAGGGAGCAGCGGGCAGCAGGAGAGGTCTGCGCGCCATGTGGGACCCTCCTCCGGTGGCCGGGGAGCAGCCGGGGATCGAACCAGCGCTGCAGAGGCTGCGGGCAGCTTCGCAACCCAGCGCTCAACCGCTGCGCCACCGGGGATGCCCTGAGGATGCCTTTTGCAACAAGAGAGACCAGAGGATCTTTATTGAGGCAGGGTCCCCACAGTGCTGTCACTGTAGCACACCCACCCCTGAGCCCACGGGCCTCCAGTAGAGTTCACTGTGCCCCTCCCTGCTCTGTGGTCACACTTCCCATGCCCCTCGGGTAGCCGCTGCTCTACATGCAGCCTTCAAGGGTCACTGTGTGTGAGCGTATGTTTTTAATAGTCATAATCACCTTTTACTGGTTTCACAGAAATAGCTAATAGTTTGCAAACCATGTTTCTCCAATACATTTATGTTTAAACATGTGAACGTATTTATTAGATTTTTTGGCAGAGGAGGTAGAGAAAGAAAGCGGGAAGATGACAATTTCAACGCTAATCTTCAGTGACAGGGCTAAATACTTGGCAATGGTTTCCCTTCAGTGAAAGTTATAGATTTATAACGTCGAAACATATCAATACTGCCGTGCCTCAGTTTACTTTAAAAACAATATGAAGGCCCTCCCTGGTGGTGCAAGGGGTTAAGATGCAGCACTATGAGGCTAACCACAGACCCTGCAGCATGAATTCGATCCCCAGCCAGGGAGGTGACCCACATGGTGCAGCAGACCTCTCTTGACTCTCCCACTGCTCCCCTCAACAGTGTATTTCAGTCAGTCCACCTGTTCTGTTCCCCACTGGTCTCTGTCTCTGGTGAATCCTCTTAACCCCCACACCTCTGGCCTGTACCCCAGTTCTTCCATGCATAAATAAATAAATCTTTAAAAAAAATAGTGAAATATATTACTTGGGCATCACATTTCCCTTTCTAAATATATTTACATTCACATAATTTTACACTTATTATAAAATGGTTTTTAAAGATCAAAATGTTAAATTAAATAATCCCACATTTGATAAATCACAGTAGTATCATTTTTTTTAAATTCCAGTTTATTTATTCATCAGTAAAATGTAACATTTAACAGTGTCCCAGAGAACAGGGGAACATATGAAATATGAAAAGGTCATTCACAGAGTCACTACCGTTTCTATCAGACCTGCTGTCACATTGGGGCTCCCCCTTAAACAAAGTACTACAGGTGGTCATTGCCAGGCCAGCAGGGAAGATGGAGCTCATTCCTGACACCAGGCACCACCTGTCACTACACCCATGTTCCTTGTTATGGCGCTGAGCCTTGGTGCTATTAGCACAATGAGTTTTTCTTAACAAATGTGGTGGGTTAAGGCAAGAGGACATAACATGGTCTCCTCAATCATTTATTTTCTCTCCACCTTTTTAAAAATTATTGATGAGACTATATAAGTTACAGATTCACTGGCTGGAAAGACACAGTCACCACGTAGGTCAATCCCTGGTATTTACACAGGAGGTTGGTTTCTCTTGGTCTATCAGCACGACCATCCCTCAGCAGGGCTCTCAATGAGGAGTTTCAAATGCTACCATTGCTGTCTCTGGCTGGATGTAGATTATTTTTCTATCATTAAAAATATTTAATAATTGGCCTCCCTGGTGGTGCAGGCGGTTGAGCACAGCGCTATGAAGCTGTCCACAGCTTCTGCAGCGTGGGTTCAATCCTGGCCTGCCAGGGAGATACCCACATGGTGCAGCAGACCTCTCCTGTCTTCCTGCTGCTCCCCTCAGCAGTGTATTTCAGTCAGTCTGCCTGTTCATTCCCCACTCTGTCTCTGGTGAATTCTCTTATCCTCCTGCACATCTGGCCTGTACCCCTGTTCTTGTATGCAGGAATAAATAAATCTTTAAAAATATATTTAATAATTGGGCAATAATCTGCTCAGATTTATAAACTCTCCATTGAATAATTTCTTATTTTTTACAACTTTCTGCTGGCTTCTGTGTTTTTTTCTGTCACCTTCTTCCCTTCAAAGGAGGAAGGGTTATTGAATGAGCCTCCAACTCTACCCCGCAATGTAAAATATTGTCCACAGTTTTAGTTAGAGAAGAGGCAATGGTCTGTATGATGAGCTGAGTCATTAATAAATGGCCTTAAGATTTGAGGAGACAGAAATCATTGTCATGAATGGAAATTGTGCAGACATTGACCGAGATGTACAGCCTAAATAAACCAGCTGATGTAATGGAAAGATTAAAGGTAGAGATGATAAGGTAGACTCTGAAGAAAACCATCCACAGGGTGAAAACCATGACTTGCAGGTGAAGAAGGGATCTTCCAGAGATGAGGCTCATGGATTCGCTTATCTGTAAGTCTATGGTGAAGGTGTCTGTGAATCCAGTAGATCAGCGTGTTGATGAGAAAGAGGAAGGACCATACAGAACAGTGAGTTGAATCCAGCTGTTTGGAAACTCTCCTATGCTGTCATACAATTTGCTGTATTCTCTCAGCTCCACAGAAACAGTGAGATGGTGGGAATACTTAATCCATGATAATGACCTAACAGTAAACATGATTCTCAGTAGACTTGATTCTATAAATATTGTGGGGGTTCATTAGGGAATGACTATAGACAAAATAACAGCTCATTGTCACAAAGAATAAATAAAGGATAAAAGCACTAAGATTTTTTATAACCAGGAGAATGATAGTTTGTTGGAAGATGTCATACTCTGGCCCTGTGGTTCGATATAGAAATGGTATAAAAAATAATTATCAGCAGCGAGTACAAGATTCATCTTAGCTCCAGCAAATAGGAGAGGCTGGAGGATCCAGGGGTGGTGCAGGTGCAACAAGACACAATGGGGGACTCAGTCAGTGGGAGTCAGGCTTTGTCATCAAATGAGTCTGATGCCAAACTAGAGAGGGTCAGTCCACCACCCAGCACTGCTGGGCCAGGAAGCCTGGGCTGGTCTGCAGCCCTAGTCAGCCATAGGCGCAGCCTGAGGGGTTCAAGGGTTAGTTTTTAAGTTTGTTAGACTTCTCTATACCATAGATGAGTGACATAGTTGTCTTTCTCCTTTGGACTTATTTCAATTAGCTCCATCCATGTTGCCCCAGATGGCATGAGTTTATGTTTTTCTGTTAAGTAGTATTCTATTACCTATATACCACTTCTTGAATTCTCATCTTCTTTCCGGTATTTTGGTTGTTTCCATAGCTTGGATATAGTAATTAGTGCTGCAGTGATCATGGATGTGCAAGGTGTCCTTCACAGTAGTGTATTTGTGTTCTGTGGGTAGATACATAGGAGTGGGGACTGCTGAGTCCTATGGCAGATACACTTTTAATCTTCTATGAAATCTCAATACTGTTTTATATATATATAATGTTATATATATATATAATGTCATTGTTCATTTTTGTACAATGTCTTGGTTGTATGCTTTCTCCTCAGGTGTATTCCCCATAAAATTCCCAGCACCAATTCACCCATGAACCATCACCATAGTCCCTTTGCTCTTCTCCCCCGTTTTGCTCCTTCTACCTTCCCTCCCTTGCAAAATGTCTCTGATTTATAGTTTTCTGCTAATTTTGGTTTCTTATTTATTATTACTGTTATTTTCCTGGCCCCTTATTTCATTCCCCTATATTCCTCCTATAAGTGAAATCAACCAATATTTTTCTTCATATCTGTGGCTTATTTCACTGAACATAATCCCCTCTAGCTCCATCCATGTTGAGAATGGCATGTGCTGATTTTTTTTATTGCTGAATAGTATTTTATTGTGTATATACTACATCCTCTGGATCCAGTCATCTATTTTTGAGCATTTGAGTTGTTTCCACATCTTACCTATCATAAATAGTACTGAAATAAACATAGGGGACAGGTATCCTTTGGAATTAATGCTTTTGTATCCTTTGGGTAGATTCCTAGGAGTGGAATTTCTGGGTCATATGGCAGCTCCATTTTAGTAGTTTGAGGAAACTCCACACAGTTTTCCATAATGGTTGGACCAGTTTATATTCCCACCGGCCATGTAGGAGAGTTCCTTTTTCTCCACATCCTTGTGAACATTTGTTGTTGCCTGTTTTTTTTTTAATATTTTATTTTATTTTATATATATATAGATTTAAAGATTTATTTATTCATTTTACACAAGAACTGTGGTACAGGCCAGATCTGTTGGAGGGTGAGAGGATTCACCAGACACAGAGCGGGGAACAGAACAGGCAGACTGACGAAATACACTGCTAAGGGAAGCAGCGGTGGGACAGGAGAGGTCTGCTGCACCATGTGGGATCCTCGCCGGTCAGGATCGAACCTGAGCTGCAGAGGCTGCAGACAGCTTCACAGCGCGGTGCTCAACCACCTGCACCACCAGGGAAGACCCTATTTTATATATATTTTACATCATTTTTTCATTTTTTCACAATGTATGCATTTTCATCTTGGTTATAGTCCCCATGCAATTCCCATCCCCCTTATGTTTCCTGTTTTCTTAACATGTGCCATTCTCACTAATGTAAAGCGGTATCTCATTGTGGTTTTGATTTGCATTTTCCTGATTTAAGTGATGTTGAACAATTTTTCATATACCTGTTGGCCATTTGCATTTCCTCTTTGGAGAAGTTTTTTTAGCTCTTCCTCCCATTTTTTGACTGGATTGTTTATTTTTGTTGAGTCCTGTGAGCTCTTTTTAGATCTTTGTGATCAGTCTCTTACCAGTTGTACTGTGTGCAAAAATTTTCTCCCAATCAAAAGGGTCTCTCTGTTTTAGTTAATATCTCTTTTGCTGTGCAAAAGGTTTTAGTTTGATGTAATCCCAGCTGTTAATCTTTTCTTTCACTTTCTTTGCTTTTGGGGTTGTGTCTTTAAAGATGTTATGGATATTTATATCATGTAGTGTTTTGTGTATATTTTCTTCTGTATATTTTATGGTTTCAGGTCTTATGTTGAATTATTTTATCAATTTTCAGTTGGTTTTTGAGCATGGTGTGAGATAGTAGTGTAGCTTCATTTTTTGCATGTAGCAGTTCAGTTTTCCCGGCACCATTTATTGACTTGAACAAACTGTCCTTATTCCATTGCCTATAATTTACTCCTTTGTCAAAGATTAGTTGTCCATAAATATGTGGGTTTATTTCTGGGTTTTCTATTCAATGCCATTGGTCTGTGTGTTTGTTTTTGTTCTAGTATCATAGTGTTTTAATTATTATGGCTTTATAGTACAGTTTGAAGTCTGGGATTGTGATGCCTCCATTCTCCTTCTTCTTAGTCAGGAGAGCTTTGGCTTTTTGCGGAAACCTTGATACTGTTTCCATCAAAACCAAACCAGTCTACATTCCCATAAACAATGTAGGTCTGTTCCCTATTCTCCATGTCTTTGCCAGCACTTGTTAATGCCTGGTCTTTATGATACAGGCCATTCTCACAGACATGAAGTGGTTTTGTTATGGCAATTTCACAGAGAAATCAGATGGCACTCAGAGAGGTGGAGAGAGATTTAATGTCACACCAGCAGGCTCAGTGAGATCGCTCCCCAAAGGGCTGAGCACCCAAGAACAAGAATGGCAAGGCTTTGTACAGTTTGTATGAGGAAATTTGCTATCCCATCCATCACAGCATACGCATTCTTCATTGTTTGGGAAGGGGGTTCAAGGAGTCACTGCTACCACCACGGACAAGCAGTGCAGCATACCCAGCAACTTCTTCGCTTCAGCGAGCAGCAGAATCAAAGTGGTAGAATCCCCCAAGCAGCAGCCTTGGGAAGCTTTCTGTTTCATTTTCCCCCTTTTGATGTCCCTACTATGTGCTAGGGAGTATCAAGGTCTAGACTCAAAGCAAGCAGCGGGAAAGGAGCCTAAGGGCGCATATTGTCTAGTTAACATTTGGAGTTTAGTAGCCTCCAAACAGAAATGGATAAACAGTGTGGCCAGATTAAAAGACATGGCCAAAGGGCAAGAATGGAGACCAGTGCACCCAGGACAGGCGTGAGCCAAGGCACAATGTGGTGATGCTGTCCCACCAAGAGAAACAAGGGAAGCAGCCAACACTGGGTCCAACCCAGCAGCCCATAAGCATTCCTCCTGTGATGCTCCCCGAGCTTCTGCTGTGCGCAGGCCAACCCGCTTCCCGGCTGTGGTTGGAGCAGGGCTGCAGCAGGTCACGGTGTTTGGTCGGAGTCTCTCTGCAGGGTCAGTCTGACCTGGTGTGCAGGGTCTGGGCAGGCCATCCACTGTGCCGACGTCTCGCGCGAGCTGGCGTATCTGGGGAGTGTTGTTCCCTCGGAATAACACCTGCAACTTTGGCAGTAGTAGGGTGGTAAGGATGACAGTACAGGGCCCCACTCAGACAGGTTTGAGTGGCTCTTTTTCCAGTCCTTTACCCAGACTCGGTCCCCAGGTTTGTGGGGATGAGCTCAGTATCCCAGGCGAGCAGGGCCCTCTGGATGACAGTTTCATGACTCTTGTGTAGGACATTACTAAGGAGCTGCAGCTGCCAATTTAGTCCCAGTTGGCCAGTGTGTCTGAAGTCTCCCCTCACCAGAGACACAACAGGGGAGGCCGGCCAAACAAAATCTCAGAGGGGATGTAGTCACTGGCACTGGGAGTGCACCGAATTCTGAGCAGCACTAAGGGGAGAAGGTCCAACCAGGACAAACCTGTGTCTTGGCAAAATTTTCCCAGAGTCATTTTCATGGTTCGGGTGACTCGCTCTACTGTCCCTGAACTCTGTGGCCAGTAGGCGGGAAGATTCCATGTAATGTGAAGTAAGCGAGTCAGGTGACTGGTGATTTCAGCAGGAAAGGCTGGGCCAGTATCACTGCCAATGGTCAAGGGGACCCCATATCTAGGAATTATTTCTCTTACAAGAGCTTTGCGGACTTCTCGGGCCTTCTGCGATCTGGAGGGGATGCCACTCCCAACCCCGAGAAGGCACAGATCAGAATAAGTAAATATTTGTAGCTTCTGCAAGGCTTGATTTTTGTGAAGTCCTTAAAAGGGGAGGAGCCCGTGTGCTGTACACAAATCTGGCACCTGAAGAAGCAAACAAAAGGAACAAAAGTTTATCCGTCTGGCAGGAACCATCACTCCTCTGGTGTTTTCGCTTTTATTTATTTTTTTTCGATACTTTATTTATTTTTTAATTATTATTTTAAAATTATTTATTTTTTACATCATTGTCATTTTTAAACAATATTTGCTTCCCCACCCCTCAGGTGTAGTCCCCATAGAGTTTCCTTCCCCAATGCACCTGTGCACCATCACCTCAGTCCCCTGTGCTCCTCCCTCCTTCCCTTGTATCCCTCTCCCTCCTCCTCCCCTGCAGGATGTCTCTGCTTTATAATTGTCTGTTTTTCTTTTGTTGTGTTTTGTATTGTTATTATTTTTTTACACTGAGGTCTCATTTGGTTCCCCTACATTCCTGCTATAAGTGAAACCATCCGATATTTTTCTTTTCCTTCTGGCTTATTTCACTGAGCATAATTCCTTCTAGCTCCATCCACATGCCTGCAAATGGCATGAGTTTATCTTTTTTGATTGCTGAGTAATATTAAAAATGGCACATATTAAAAATCTGGCAACAACAAATGTTTGCGAGGATATGGTAAAAAACGACCTCTCCTACATTGTTAGTGTGAGGGCAAACTGGTACAACCTTTATGGAAAACTGTGTGGAGGTTCCTCAGTCTACTAAAAATGGAACTTCCATATGACCCAGCAATTCCACTCCTAGGGATCTACCCAAAGGACACAGAAACATTGATTCAAAAGAACACCTGTACCCCTATGTTTATTGCAGCACTATTTATAATAGGTAAAACCTAGAAACAACCCAAATGCCAAAAAATAGGTGACTGGATCAAGAAGATATTGTATATACATACAATAGTAGTGGAATACTACTCAGTGATCAAAAACATAAACTCAGGCCATTTGGGAAATATGGATGGGGCAGACGGGATAATAAGCTTGATAAGTCAGAGGGAAAAATAAATATCAGGTGGTTTCCCTTATATGTGGGATATACAGAAATCAAACAAAGGGTCAGAATAAAGGGCCTCCCCGGTAGCAGTGGTTGAGCGCTGGGCTGCGAAGCTAACCTCAGCCTCTGCAGTACCGGTTCGATCCCTGGCCTCTGGGTGAGGATCCCACATGGCACACAGATCTCTCCTATTGCCTGCTGCTCCCCCCAGCAGTGTATTTCATCAGTCTGCCTGTTCTATTCTCCGCTCTGGCTCTGGTGAATTCTCTCACCCTCCCGCGCTTCTGACTGTACCCAATGCTTGTATAAATAAATAAATATATATTTTTAAAAAAAGGTGTCAGAATAAAGACAAAACTTACAACCAGATCCCAGATGTGAGGCATACAGAAGGGGAAAGGGAGAGAGATGGTTCTGAACAGGGGAGGGAAGAGGATAAGGGACTGGAGTTATGGATTATGGGTGCTATGGTGGTGAGAGAACTATAAAGACTGCACCTGAGAGAGAAATCAAATATTATACAAAAATTAACAATGATGTAAAAGAACAAATAGATTTAATAAAAAATTTTATATCAATCCCTGACAGCTAGAAAACAAATAAAATTAAATAAAGCAGAGGATCCTGAAGTTACAAAACGGGGGGAGAGAAATCCTATAACATTCAGTCTTACACAAGGCAGAGCTCTCATTCTATGACAGAAAATAATATTGAAGAAATTTGGGTAAGTTACATTAAGTGATAACAATCTCAATAGTCCACTGCATCCTAAGACTGTCCCACTCACAGCTCCCCACAGCCTGGCCCCGTCCTCTGGGGTGTCCCAGGGGTGAGAGACATCCCAGAGTCCTGGGGACTGTTGCTGCCTGAGGAAGTACACAAAAGACCTGGTCAGAGCCCAGAGATGAGACCCTCAGAGGAACTGATGAGGGTGACTCTCCCTAGAGCTCCCTCTACACTGTCCTCAGGGGCTCAGGATCCAGCCCCTGATCCACATTTACCTGCAGCCTGACTGTAGCTGATTGCTTGTCCACCTGTGGGAAGAAACATCATGTGAAACAAGGGAGGAGTCAGGTGACAAGTCCTAAAGGAATCCCATATGGGCCACAGGGAAGTTTCTAGAACTGTGACTGAAGACCCAGGTCAGGACTGGGATATATGAAGAATGGATATGAAAGGGAATTGGAGTCTTTCCTCAGCAGGGTCATTCCCCTATGACATTTACTAGGAAACAGATCCCCATCACCACATTTCTAAGGTGAACAATTGGTAATTCATTTTCATAAGTGCTTTACAAAGAGTGAGTGTTTGCAATCAGCTCCAGACTGGGCAACACATGTGTGTGGATCATAACCCTAGTAACCAGGAAGGGCAAGTTCTCCCTGGGACATGAAAGCCCCCAGTGGATAAGATCCCACTCCTTTCCTTATTTGAGCACTTCTTCCTCCACATCACAGCTGCAGCCACCACAGCTCCAGTGACCACAGCTCTAAGGAGAACCAGGCCAGCAATTACGCCCCTGGTGGGGATGAAGGACTGAGAAGGGGGCACTGGAAGGGAAGGGAAGGGAAGACCCTGAGCCTCAGGTCTCCACCGGATACACTAAAGGTCTCCACAAGGGCTCCTGATTCCTCTGAGCAGAAGCTCAGTGCCCACATCCCACTCCTTACCCCATGTCAGGAGGGGCTCCAAAAGCCCCTCATGCTGCACATAGCACATGTATCTCTACTCCTCTCCAGAAGGCACAACCACAGCCGCCCATTTCTGGAAGATTACATCCCCCCCAGGCCTGGTCTCCACCACCTCTGTGTCCTGGGTCAGGTCCTCCCCATCTCGCTGCCAGGTTAGGGTGATGTCCGCAGGGTAGAAGCCCAGGGCCCAGCACTTCAGGGTGACCTCACGGTCAGAGGTGAGGTGGAGGGTCAGGTGTGTTTTGGGGGATCTGAGGAGAAGGGTCAAAAAATTCACACTTTGGGTTTTTCCTTCCTGGACACTGAGGCAGCCTCACTGACCATCCTCAGAATGGACATGACAATTGTTTGGAAGGAGGAAGCACAAAGCTCAGACCAGCCTAGTCTGGGGAATCTGGGATAATCAGATGAGAACCCAGGGTAGGAGGATGCAGGTCTCCAAGGAGAACACAGACTTTTGCTCCTGACCTGGGTGGAGGGTGAATGACACAGAAAGGCATGAGTCAGATCCAAAAATGTTCTCAGACCAAAAACAAGACCTTGAAGAGAAACTCATGGTTCCCAGGATGGCTGCCAGGTCAAAAAGATCCAGGGAAGAGTTATTTCAGGATGGCTTCCCCTCCCTCGGGAGAGACTGGATTCCTTAACTGTCCAGAAAAGTGGTGTCTTCTGGGCGAGTCTCTCTCTAGCACAGAACACGAAACCCAGGGGGACTCTCCCTCTCTGCCCAGAAAGCAGGTGATGTTCTGCCCATTATTCCAGTTTCCCTGTGGGGCGCCAGGAGAGGGGAGGTCCGAGGCCTTGTGGCCCCTCTTACCTGTGCGCTGCAGCACCTCCTTCCCCAAAACCAGGAGTCTGTGGAGCCGCGGGAAGCAGCTGCTCTGCACACTGTGCCTGACGCGCTCGGCCCTCCCCGCCGCCTCCCACGCGAGCTGGGTGATCTGAGCCCCCGAGTCCGCGGGGGTCCAGGAGCGCAGGTCCTCGCTCAGGGAGATGAAATCCGCGCCATCGTAGGCGAACTGGTCATACCCGCCGAGGAGGCTCAGGTCTGGCCCCACTTCACAGCCACACATGCTCTGGAGGGTGTGAGACCCTGACACCCGCCCAGTGGTCAGCCCTGAGGTCACCCACCCCGCAGTCACTCCACCCAATCACCCTGAATAAACCTAAACTGAAATGAAAGAATCGGCAGGACAGTCCCTTCCCATTGGAGGGTCCTGGCAGATCCACCAGCCTCGAGGGGTTAGCGGACCCTAAGACCCGGGACAACCCGGCCTTACGGTGGGAATGGGGGGGTGACCTGACCCTGGCCCCGCTCCGCGAAGCTCACCGTCCTCGCTCTGGTTGTAGCGGCCGCACAGGTCCCTCAGGAGCGCTTTGAACCACTGTGCGATGTACCTTAGGTTCTGAGTCTCCTCGTCCAGGTCCTCCTGCCCCACCTGCCCCGCCCAGGGCGCCCGCGGCTCCGCACTCTGGCCCGGAGAGTCGATGTAAAACCGCCCGACCTGCATGTCGTCCAGGTAGCCCACGGCGATGAAGCGGGGCTCCCCCGGGCGGAGCCAGGACATCGCGGTGTAGAAAAGCCTCAGGGAGTGGGAACCTGGGGGCGGGAGGGGAGACCCGGGCTGACCCTCCTCTCAGCGCGGGCCCAGGGACCAGGGAGATGGGCCTGAAGGGGAGAAAGGGGGGGGACTTGAAAGTGAAAAGGGGGGTGGGCCGAGAAGGGCCCAGACTCAGGGGCCCAGAGCACTCAGGGCAGGCGGGAGGGACAGAAGGGGCCAGAACACAACGGGCCTGCAGGGGGTACAAGAGGTTGGGGGGAGATGAGCCTTTCCTGGGGTCCTGCACCCGCAGGGGGCTCCTTGCTCCTCCCTCCTGGAGCAACAGTGTCCAGCTGGACACGCACTCACCCGCCCGGGTCTCCATCAGGGCCAGGGGCCCCCAGAGCAGCAGCAGGAGGGTGAGGGGCATCACACCCCATCCAGGGGCCTGGGGAGAATGATCCAGGAGAGTCCTTGGAGACTTTGTCACTGGAGCAGGATGATGCTGATTGTCTTCCCTGGACACCCCCAGGAGATGGGGAGAGAGAATGGGGGTGAGTGTGGGGTCATCAAGGCTGCACCACCCCACAGAGCCTGTGGGAGGGAGACATGATGCTGTGACAGGGTGACATCCACAGAAAGGGGAGGCTCCAAATTCCCTTCCCCACCTTAGGGAGGAGTGGATTTGGGCTGGGAGAAGCAGCAGCCTGGAGGAATGAAGAAGCTAGTAGTGTTTTCAGATAATTGTGAATATCCATTTTGATACTGAATTAAAATTATACAGGTGGTGGTTTCTCAAAGGTTATTTGCAAAATGAAACCTGAATTAATATCAGGGAATATTTCCTATTCTGTGTCATTTCCATAAACCTCTCTTGCATATTGGTTGGAACTCGTGCTAATGTGTGATTTTTTCAAGGTGATACATTATTTCACTAAGTTACATAGATTTCAGGGTTAATTACACTGGAATCAAATAATCAAAAAATATGTTTTAGTTTTAACCACAAATCCCAAAGAAAAGTTGATACTGTACATTGTCAAGTAGTGATGCACTCAATTTTTCATAATTCTGGTTTGATCTGAGAGCTTATATTTTATCAGGAAAATTACTGTCATTTTTCAATTGTTGATTTCCTTCAAGAGACAGACATTCATTTTGAGAAAAGTGTCTGCTAATTAACCAAATATAAATTACCTTAGTTTTTGTCATTCATTCCTCAGGTAAGATTGGTGTTGCCCACAAATCAAAAGAGTCTCATTCATCGCATACAAATATTTTCCTTGGGACACAGGGCTTGGGGATGCCACAGAAGTGCTCTGTGTGTGGGCCTCCCCGGTGGCGCAGCGGTTGAGCGCTGGGTTGCGAAGCTGCCCGCGGCCTCTGCGGCGCCGGTTTGATCCCCGGCTGCTTCCCAGCCACTGGAGGAGGGTCCCGTATGGCACGCAGACCTCTCCTGCCGCCCGCTGCTCCCCTCAGCAGTGTACTTCAGTCCTTCTGCCTGTTCTGCTCCCCGCTCTGGCTCTGGTGAATTCTCTCACCCTCCCGTGCTTCTGACTGTACCCAGTGCATGTATAAACAAAACAAACAAACAAACAAATAAAGAAAAAGAAAACATGCCTCTATAAAAAAAAAAAAATTAAAAAAAAAAAAGAACTGTTCTGTGTGTCCTTCCAGGTCAGCACACCAGATATTTTAAAATGTGGAGTTGAGATGATGCAATAATGAAGATAACTTTTAATGCTTTTCCCAGGACATTTTCAAGTGAAACTGGCTTTGATTTTTGTTTCTGCAGGTGAGTGCTGGTGAAGAATTACTGCTTCTGAAATTGGTCCTATAATCTCCACTCTTAACAAAGCTTATTTCTGTTAATAACCCTAATTTTGGGTAAGACCACCAATTTTCATACCAGGTAGTTATAGAAGTGGTAAATGTTTCTTAAGATGAACCCCTGGGCCCCTTCAGACCAGCAGTCTGAGCCCACAGGGGGAGCGGGCACCCACGGCCAGGGCAGACCGGGCACGCAGAAGAGTGTGCCTGAGACCGGACACGCAGGGAGTGCGTCCCGCATCGCCATTTTAGAACAGGGACATTTTTTCAGTAAAGACTGCCTGCAGAAGGCTCCCTCAGGAGCCAGAGGTGAGCGGGGAAGCTCGCCCATGCCAGGCCCTGTCTGGCCTGCAGTCCAAACCCAGAGGGGGAACAGGAACCCACCACCGGGGCAGACCAAGCACACAGGGGAGTGTGTCCCCACATCGGCATTTTAGAACAGGGACCTTTCTTCAGTAAAGACTGCTTGAAACCGACAGATGCCTCCTGGAGAAGCCAGAGGGGAGCGGAGAAGCTCACCCAAGATGCCAGCCAGTCCCAGCAACACAGTATCCCAATGCATACGACAAATTAGAAAACAGACAGTAGGGAGTAGAAGAACCACACGCAACCTAACAACCCCTCAGGAAAAAAGCACACCACAAAAAGAAAACCACCTCCCAGATTGCAACGACAGTAACTTGGAAGAACTTCTGAGCCTTCCAGAAAGCGAATTTAAATTTGCCATGATTAAAAAAATGAGAGAACTCATGAAAGAAATTGAGTCCCTAAAGAGGGAAAACAATGCTCAGAAGAATGAAATTGAGTCCTTAAAGAGGGAAGCAAAAGAAACGCAGGAGATTCAAGAATTAATGGAGGAACTAAAGAACTCTGGGAAAAGCAATGAAAGCAGAATAGATGAAATGGAAGAACGAATAAGTACTCTTGAAGACACAGAAATAAAAAGAACCAAAACAGAAAAGGAAAGAGAAGTACAAAAAAAAGAACGAAGAAAGACTTCGGGAATTATCTGACTCCATGAGGAAAGGAAATATAAGAGTTATAGGAATAACAGAAGGAGAGGAGAGAGATGTAGGAACAGAGAAAATATTCCAGGAGATAATTGAAGAGAACTTCCCAAATGTGAAGAAGGAGCTGAAAATTGATATACAAGAAGCAAGAAGAACACCAAACTTCCATGACGAAAGGAAAAATACAGCAAGACACATAATAGTAAAGCTTCCAAGAATCCAGGACAAGGAAAAAATAATGAAGCTGACAAGAGGGAAGAAACAGATAATATTCAAAGGAAAACCAATCAGGCCGACATCAGACTTCTCTGAAGAAACACTACGGGCAAGGAGAGAGTGGAGGGACATAGTCAACAGACTCCAAGAAAACAGATGTCAACCAAGAATACTCTATCCCGCAAAGCTCTCTTCCTCTATGAAGAAAGAATAAGGACCTTCCCAGACAAAGAGAAACTCTGGAATTTCATTACGACTAAACCCCCACTCCAAAAAATACTACAAGGAATCCTAAAGCCAGAACCTCAGAGGGACGAATAACAACGAAAGAAGGCAAGAAAAAAAAAGTTATTAAAAGAATAAATGAAATCAAAGGAAAGACAAACACAATGGCAAATACAGATGCTAACATATCAATATTAACCCTAAATGTAAATGGACTAAACTCTTCAATGAAAAGACACCAAGTTGCAGCCTGGATTAAGAAACAAAACCCAACCTTTTGCTGTCTCCAGGAAACACATTTAGCTACAAAAGATAAAAATAGACTCAAAGTTAAAGGATGGAAAACAATCCTACAAGCAAATGGACCAAAAAAGAAAGCAGGAACAGCTATACTTATATCAGATAAAACAGATCTCAAACTCAAAAAAATAAAAAGAGACCCCAACGGTCACTACATTATGATCAAGGGGACAATACTTCAAGAAGAAATAACACTCATTAACATATACTCACCAAACAAAGGAGCACCAAAATGTATCAGACAACTGTTGTCATCTCTGAAAACAGACATCAGAGAAAACACATATGTAGTGGGAGACTTCAACACACCACTATCAACAATGGATAGATCAACAAGACAAAAAATAAGTAAAGAAACTAAAGCTCTAAATAAGGACCTAGAGCATTTGGGCTTAACAGATATCTATAGAACACTAAACCCCAAAAAAACAGAGTACACATTTTCTCAAGAGCACACGAATCATTCTCCAGGATCGATCACATACTGGGGCACAAGACAAACATCAACAGATACACCAAGATTAAAATCATACCAACCATCTTTTCTGACCATGAAGGCATCAAGCTAGAAATAAACCATAAAAAGAAGGCAAGGAACTTTCCTACCTCATGGAGACTAAAAACCACACTACTCGAAGACCACTGGACTAATGAGGAGATCAAAGAGGAAATTAAAAAGTTCTTTGAATTGAATGACAAGGAGGACACCAATATCCTAAATGTGTGGGACGCAGCAAAAGCAGTAATAAGAGGACAATATATAGCAATAGAAGCTCACATCAAGAAACAAGAAAGAACTCAAAGAAACAACCTAATCTCGAAGCTCAAAGATCTAGAAAAAGAACAACAAAAAAACCCCAAAACCAGTAGAAGAAAAGAAATAATAAAAACCAAAGCAGAAATAAATGAAATTGAAACTAAAAAAACAATCCAAAAGATCAATGAAACCAAGAGCTGGTTCTTCGAAAAAATCAATAAAATAGACAAACCCCTAGCCAGGCTCACAAAGGAAAAAAGGGAGAAAGCACAAATAAACAGGATCATCAATGAAAGAGGAGAAATCACAACGGACACAGCAGAAATCAAAAGAATAATCAGTAACTACTATGAACAGTTATATGGAAACAAGTTCAACAATCTAGAGGAGATGGACAAATTCCTACAACTCTACAATCACCCAAAGCTAGAGAAAGAAGAAATAGAACACCTAAACAGACCAATTACAAGCAGCGAAATTGAAATGGTAATCAAAAACCTCCCCAAAAACAAAAGCCCAGGACCTGATAGATTTACAAATGAATTCTACCAAACATTCAGAGATGAATTAGTGCCTGTCCTTCACAAACTCAGAATGGGGGTGTTGCAATTGTATGGGGAATATAAAAATAAAATTTATTATTTAAAAAAAAAAAAGATGAACCCCTGATGAACCTCAGATGGAAATAATTCACATGCACAGAAATTCACTTATAAAATTTTGCCTCAGCGAATGCCAAAATAGTGAAAAGACAAATGGTGTCTATGTGATGTTTTGAAAATAGTTTTACCTCATGGATCCCATGAAACATTCTGGGTGACTTCAAGGGCTCCACAGACCACACTTTGAGAAATGCTTTTCTCAGGAAACCAGGGAGCATCTCCCAAGTGTTCTCTGCCTTTGCCTCCTCTTCACTTCCCAGCATCCCTCTCCCTGGCTGGCTCCTGCCTCCCCAAGCTGCCTCCCCTGCAGATACAATGGGGAGCAGAGAGAGGACCCTGGAGATGTGGAGCTTGCACTGTCAGGAGAGATGGACACTGAGTAAAGGTGACAAAGACACGTGTAAACCTGACCTGAGCCCCATGCTGGGGAGGAAGGAGCGGGTTTGTTGAGAAAGCAGAGAAGCAGGAGCCCTAACAGGACCCAACCACTGTTGTCAATAGTATCAAAAGATGCAAAAAAAAAAAAATTTAAAAACAAATTAAGCATAAGTAAAACACATTTTATCTCATCCCATAACTATCATTTCTACCCCGACACACGTGCTCTTGTCCCATAGAACCAGCCTGTACCCTCTGCCCTCAGCCCCCCTCCACATCCTGCCCCAGGACCCAACCACACTGAGGAGGCCTGTAGCCTAATCTACAACCTGGTCCTGGCCCCGTCCTCACCCTCATCTGCTCTTCCCCTCATTTATTATGTGCTGAAGGACAGGCCTCCCCAAGATGTTCAGAAAGGTGTCCCCAAGACAGACCACTTTGACATATAAATTATTTCCATCTGAGGTTCATCAGGGGTTCATCTTAAGAAATGTTTACCACTTCTAGAACTACCTGGTATGAAAATGGGTGGTCTTACCCAAAATTAGGGTTATTACCAGAAACGAGCATTGTACCTGAGAAACCAAACTATATGTCAGGGCAAACATAATTGTAGAACATTCGGTCTTCATCATATGAGTAACCCTGTCCTTGCCATGTAACCCCATCCTCTCTCCTGGAGGTCCCAGACCCCATCTCACTCCTTAGCTCAGGAGACACACCCCTGTATCCGGCATGGATGTCAGACACTGGTTTAGATGTAGATTCCCTCTGCAATTATAGGTAAACTTGGTTATTTTCTTGTACTGAAAAAAAGAAAAAAGAAAAAAAGGTTTTATAAAATTTCATGTGCTTAGAATATGAGTTCTTGAAAATTAGAGATTTAATCACAGAAACGAATAAATCAGTAGATGAACTGGAATATTAAAGTCTCACTCCCACTAAATAATGTTAATGGAAAAGAAATGACAAGCAGAGAGAAGACCTACAAGAAACTGAGTCTATTGACCAGGAGATTCCAACTAGTTAATAGTACAAGTGTCTAAAAAATGGAGAGTGAAAATGATGAAAAAAATTCAAGAAAATCCCTGAGCACTCACAGATAAAATGTTCACGCTGAATGTCCTACCTGGGTTCCTCCTACAGAGGATGAGCAGCCCCACACCATGACCCACCCCAGGAACTTTCAGAAAGAGGCTGGAGAAGGACAGACCTTGGGGCCCTCAAGAGACAACTCAGGGCTGGAGGCCAGAAGCCCCTGGAGCCAGGCCTGCCCAGTCCTCAGGGGAATCCAGCCCGGACCCCATGTCAGGCCCAGGTGAGGGAGGCGCTGGGGGCACAGACATTCACTTCAGCTGTTCGTGGTCTCAGGGGTTACTTTCCATGTCCCTCCTCTAATGGGCAAAGGAAACTAGTGGGCAAAGGGGAGACAAAGATGATGGACACAGAGAACAGGATACAGGAAAATCAACCACAGGGGAGCAAGGACAGGAGAGATGCCAAGGGTGAGGTGAGGGATCCGGGCCTTCAGGCCTGCCCAGGGGAGCAAGCCCCAGGCCCCCAGAGGCAGGACTGAGGCTGTGGGACAGGGGTCTGCCCAGGATGAAGTGGGCAGAATAGCTGTGATATGTCCATGGAGATTCTGACCCTGGGGAGGGTTTGGGTGTGATTAAGATTAAGCAAAACAGGAACTAAGGTCATGAGGGAACAAGATAATTATAACTCAAGAGAAGAAAAGCAACCTGGTCGACTCACTGCTCAGCTGTGACTGGCTCACAAGGTCATAACAGTACAAACCCTGGATCCTGGTGTGTACCTCAACAACCTGGCAGAGGGGCCTCCTTGCCACTCAGCCAGCTCTCAAGGCCTGGTCAAGAGGCCTGGGAGGTGTGGGCAGGGACTTCTCCAAGATCCTGATTGAAGATTTCAATGTGAAGTAGAACAAGAGGCCCCAGGAGGGCTATGGGGAAGAAAGTGACTGGTCACTCTGAGAAGGAAGCCACAGTTGTATCCAAAAGAGAAAACACAAAAAGGAAGCAAGTCACCAGGCCCTTTAGAACAGACCCCACATGCTCTGTGGTGCCCCAGCCCTGAAACAGGAAGCATCTCTTCTGAAAAAAACACACGACTCTGGGGAAGGACATTAAAAATGTTCGACAGAACACATCTCAACTGATGCTGGTGTTGGTAGAAATGGACCAGGCCATCCCTACCAGTGTCTACTCAGATGCTGGCCACCTTGTTCCTGGTGTTTCCAAATATCCAAATCCATGGCTAGCCACACATTTGATTTCTCAATTCAGTGAGATTTTTATTTTTTGCTTCTGGCTCATGAGGTCATAATGATGCAAACCCTGGATCCCGGTGTGTATTTCAACAACTTGCCAGAGGCGCCTCAGGGGGCAAATGCCTGTGCTGTGGATCTGAGGGGTCACCTCCAAGGCCTCCTTGCCAGCTCTCAAGGCCTGGACAAGAGGCATGGGCGGTATGGACAGGGACTTCTCCAAGGTCCTGGCTGAAAGATTCCATGTGAAGGAGCAGAGAGCAGGCGACCAGCAGGGGCCCTAGAAAGGCTGCTGGGAAGACAGTGACAAGCCATCCTGGGGAGGAGGCTGTAGCTGCTCACCCCAGAGCTGAAGCACCAAGAGGAAGCAAGTCACCAGGCCCTTTAGATCATGCCCCCATGCTCTGTGGTGCCCCAGCCCTGACACAGGAGACAAGTTTTCTGAAACAGCATAATTCAGGGTAAGGAGGACATTAAAAAATTCTAACAGGACACATCTCAATCGATGCAGGTGTCAGTAGAGACAGACCGGGCCAAGTGCAGAGAGCAACTGCTACAGAACCTCCAAGAAGCAGACCCATGAGCATGTCGGCAGCTGACACAGAGGAGACACTGAAAACTCAGACAGAGCCATGATTTCTGCCAGACTAAGAGGCACATGGAACAACTTAGTGGTGGTCTCCATCCTCCAGGCAACTCAGGAAAATGGGTGCACTCAGAGGCTTTGTAAGACAGGCTGGAGGCCTTGACCTGCCCTCAGAGTGTGGCCACATTTGTTGGAACTTGGATTACTGTGTGCCTCAGCTGTTCTGTGTCTTTGCCTTGATTATTCTTTGCTTTGACTATTCTGTGCCTCTCAGTGTGCAGAAACAGGAGAAGTCTGAGATAAGGAACCTCTCAGGCAAAAGTCCTGGTGTGAGTGTCTATACATGCTGGAAACAGCGTGTGCAGAAACAGCAACAGGTGTGATGGTGAGAGCAGCATCAACACTGAGACTTTCCTTGTTTCTCCCTATTTCCCAGCCATGGCTGGGTCAGCTGGTGACGTGTCCCCTACACACTTGTGCATTCCCTGTGTGCCTGCTGCTGGTTTGATCTTTTCTGTTTTCTCTTTAGTTCTAAATAAAAACGAGACTGCCCTTGGAGCTGGGCTCTGCCTTCATGGTGTAGTTCCTCTCAGCTTCTCATTATTCTGCACATGGACTCTCAGTAATCCTTTTTCATCCTACCGCCACACGTCATAAGGAGACAATTGATGCCCCATGTGGGGAACCCGGTGAGGGAACTGGGACTGACCTAAGGGAAGCCCCTCTGGGGGGGGGGGGGGGGAAGGACGTCCGACTGCATACCTGCAGGGAACCAGGCAGCAAAGGGCTATCGCGTCTTGCAAGCCTGAGGGGAGGCCAAATCAGGTATTTCACCTGGAGGTTTACTTTCTTTTCTCTGCTTGTTTAATTGAGTTTTGCTTTTGCTTTTAAACTATGGGGAAAGCACTTAAAAGTGAAGAGAAACAGAATAAATTACAATTACAGAGTCTTTTAAAAGCAGGAGGATACAAAGTAACCCAGCGCCAGCTCCATAAATTACTTCTAATCCTAGGACAGCACAGTTCTCAGCACCCAAAAGGAGGGAGTTAGATGTGAAAGCCTGAGGAAGGCAGGGCAGAGGCTGAGGCCATCAGCGGGCCCCGGGACAGTGTCTCCCCTTCCCGCGTGGAGTCTCTGGATCAGCACTGAGACCCGCTCAAGGGGATAAAAGATCTGACACCCAGAGGGCCCAGGGCTTCCTGCCCCAACACGTCCTTTTTCTCTCCTCCCTCCTCTGCCATCTCCAGCTAATTCTGAACCCCCCCATAGAAATTTGTTTTCATGAAGGATGACAATCGAAGGGAGAACTATTATTTGAGGAGGCCAGTGTCCCTCACATGAAAGTTTGCCATTTGCTGTTTTTAAAGAATTTAGAAAAACTATTTCTGATAATAATATTCAAAGTTCATTTACAAAAGAAATTTTTGAAGCTATAGAAAATGGGTATGAAATGTCTGCATGGGATTGGAAAGTTCTTATCAAAACAGGACTAACCACTGGCCCCCAGTGGTGCAAGGGGTTAAATCTCAGCACTATGGAGCTATCAGCAGCCACTGCTGCAGGAGTTCAATCCCTGGGCAGGGAGCTGACCCACATGGCGCAGCAGACCTCTCCTGTCTCGCTCACTGCTCCCCTCAGCAGTGTATTTCAGTCAGTCTACCTGTTCTGCTCCCCAATCTATCTCCAGTGAGTCCTCTCACTTCTCCCCACCCCCACCACTCTGGCCTACACCCCAGCTCTTGTATGCATAAATAAACAAAATAAATCTTAAAAAAAAAAAAACTAACCACTGCTCAGTATAGTGTCTGGCTTCAGGGTCTTTCACCACAATTAGAAAAAAACCCAGTGTAACTGCCCAGTGCTGGAATCATTGGCACATCTCTGCTGCCTTCCCTCTGGGGGGTAACTCGACCCTTCTTTTGTCTACCTTGCGATACTGTTCTGGTCTGTTCTATGAGTACAAAATTCTACTTCCCTGTGTTTTCCTAATTTTAAAATCTGCCTGTTTAAGGTAAAAATTGCTAAGTTACTTTGGATGTGCTAATGAACTATACAGGACACTTAACGGTAGAGAAAAACTTTTAAATTGCTTATTGGGTCTGTGCAAGTTTCCTTTATTCCTCCATCCCTTTCCCGAATAAACCTGTCCTTTAAATATAACTAATGTCTCTGTCTCGTGGAGAAACTTGCCTGGGAAACTCGCCGCGTGTCACTGAAAGGGGAGCTCTGGTGACACCGTCCCCAGAGTGAACCCCAGGACCCCGCACTCCAAACCCACTGACTCCAAAAACGACATCATCATAACTCTAAAAGTAAATAAAGTGAGTTGTGTTAAGGAATGTATTTGAAATGGATATGTTGAGGGTATTGGGAAACATTGAGTGTCAAAATGAAATGGCTATCTTTCAAAGGAAATGGTATAAAAATAGGAAGGCAAAAGAAAGTGTTGAAGGTCTGAGAGGTAGCTGAAAAAAAAAGTTAGTTGCTTGAATGACTTGCTATAGAAATATTTAAGTTTGGTATGAGTAGCGTACTTATGTAAAACCAAACTTTAATTTTCATCTGTAATAAGGACTCAAGTATTCTTAAACTGTTCTCACTATTTTTGATGACAAATTAAGGACTGTTTATGAAATCTAAAATCTTGGTCCTCTTTTACCCTCAGGCTACATGAGAAAAAAATCTTTTCCTATCAGCATTGTTGAGCCTCATCAAAGAAATAGCTCTGTTCTTAAAAATCCTTTTCACTCTGAGTAATTAACTATTTTATAAAATCTGCAAGTTTGTTAATCCTATGACAACTTCCATGATACCAAAAATTCTAAATTATTAAAGTCTTTGTCCTAAAAGGACTCCTAAGACAGCCAATAAAAGGGTTTTCCTTATAAAAACAAATTGGGTCAATCTGGATATATTAATGAAAATACATAATACATTAAATTTTAGTCTTCCTTCCTATTCTATTGGGACAAGACATCATAACCAAATTCCAAACTAACAGCCCATTGGCTCTTCTAGCCACTGCTACAAAAGGTAGAAATAATACAGAAGCCCCAGGTCTCGAACATAATGATATTTGACAAATACACCTTACATTCACCTTACATTCATGTCTCTAAAGACACCTATTCTGCATTACTTCAAGCCTCAGCCCAAACAGGATAAACTGCTAAACATGTTAAAAAAAAAAAAAAAAAAAAAAAAAAACCTTTTATCTGCCATTGCAGCAATGGGAATCCCATCACAAATGAAAACTAATCATGGAGCTGCTTATATCTCCAAAGCCTTTAACTCTTTCCTGCTAGTTTGGAATATTCAACATGTGCCTGGCGTCCCTTGTTACCCTACAGGACAAACTATAGTTAAGAGAGCCAATAGGTGCCATTTACAATAATTCTAACACAGCAACCCTCCAGAGACAAGAGACACAAAGGGAAAGACACAGACACAGAGATCTCTTCCATTTAGAATTTTGGCCATTTGCACTAATTTTTAGAGACAGTTATTTTACCAGTATTGCTGACAATTATTAATTTACTTTTAAATATTCCTTTTTAACTACCTCCTTCAGATAAGAAAACATTTCTCAAGTTATATTTGTAAGAATGCCCCTCAGGTTCCAAAGAAATGGGGCAGAAAATTCCCTATCAGTTTCCATTTTTTTAAGCATGGTGTCAAGGACCCTCTGTTTACTCCAGTTCCCTCCCATTGTATTGGATGCTGCAGCCAGGGAAGGAGGAACACACAGATGCTTTCCTGGCCATCCCCCTCTCAGAGATTTTGACAAGTCCAGTCACTGATCAGCCATATGACTTGTCCACAGAACCACAGATAAAGCCCAATCTATCTCCGCAGCTGCAGCTGCAGCTGCAGCTGCAGCTCCCTTTCTGGGACCTCCAAGGTTCACTACCAAAAACAAATGAGACCCTTGAGGCCTCCCTGAGAGGTGATCAGCCTCTCCTTCCTCCACTCTGGGCAGACCACATGGGATCCAGGGTCCTGGGACCTACCTGATCCAACATCTCCTAAGCCCATGGCTCAAAGGGCCAATACACTTGTTTCCAGCCAACACACCAAAATGTTGTAGAAATAAATTCTAGCCTTTTACCCAGGCAGGAGAAGAACAAGTGGTACTTCAGGAATGGTGAGGTCAGGAGATGCTTTATGACTCATGCATGAGGTCCCAGACCTGGGTAGCTCCCTAAGGTCTGAGCACCCATTTAAAGACCAAGAGTTCCTTTCATACACAACTGTGTCCATATCTGTTACATTGATAGCGTCATTTTTCAGCAGGCATAGCCATTTGTGGCAAAGTCCCCAGACAAGGTGGGCAAAGCAAGAGGGGAAAGATGCAGGCATTTGGGGATGGCCTTGGAGAGAGAGACCAGCTTGGCCAGTTGCCCCACTTGTAGATAAGAGTGCTGAGGCCCTGGCCATGAATCTTGAAAGGGAAGGAGCTGCAAGTCAGCAAACTTGTTGATGATGCCTGCGTTGGAGTGTTCATTGCACCTGGGCTGGAAGTTCTGCTGGAATCTTTATCATATTCATTTGCCCAATAATGTATTTTCACTTCATTGTAACACCACCTATTGGACACACATATTAAATGTTTAGTTTACTCACATGTTGAAGGTCTGAGAAAGGTAAAGGCATCTATTCTGCATTAATTAATTTACTGGAGGAAATTGGCTTCCTCCTTGGGGTCCACTAAGAAATTGCACTAAATGCAACCAAAAAGCTCATCAGGGTGGATGGCATTTCCTTGTTCATGGTTGGTTTTTCCTCACAGAAGATCTGCCCATGTGTGCCCTTGCTACCCACAGCTCTGGCCATTATTGCATCCCTTTTCAACTTCAGTTGCTGGAGACAAGCTTCGGCAAAATTTCGTGTCAGGGGTTCCTGAAAGGAAGAGACAGCCTTGGCATCACAAAAAGGGAAGGGGATGAGGTAGTGAGGAGACACTAACACTCAGTAAGGTGCAAGTATCTTCTACTGAGGGGTTCAGCAGGTCCTTTATTTATACATTTTTAGCAAGCTGGGATTACATTATCATGTGCATAGAAACAAAGCAGAAACAATCAGTGCATTCCTTAGACTTTTTGTTATTTGCCTTCCCCAAGAAGGCAAACTTCAAGGTTAGAAAACTAAGCCTTACACTAAAACTTATTATTTCAGTTAAACAATTTTCTAAGACAGTTGATAGCCGTTGGTACACTCCTATCAGCTAAAGCCTAAGCATCAAAAGACTTTTCTTATTCACATGGCCTTCAGCTGGAGACCAGCTTCTACTCAGCTATCAGAACTTTTTCTACCTAGAAACTCCTTAACGCAAATAACTTCATTTAAAAACTTTCCTAAGAAACTTCTAAAAAAGCAAAAGGAGGATTTATTATAATTATTGTGCTGGATTGCTTGTCAGGCATGTACAATATATTGTCTCCCATTGTCAAATGGGCCAAATTGTTTAATAACGAATTTCTAAACAGATAATTTTCTGTACCATTTATTTACAATCTGCTGATACATATAATTTATTGCCTAATGTACTTTCTGATAAATTATTCTCTTTTTATGACCAAGAACAAAAAACAAGGGGATGTTAAATCTTCAGCCCTATGGTGTGAGGCTCTGAACTTTGGCCCCATACTGTGAGACCCTTTTTCTTAGCTCCTTGCCAGTGTCTTACCTGGCTGGGGCAGCAAGGCCCCTGCAGCACTCAGTGGTACATGAATCACATTTATCTAGGTATGGATGGTGAAAATCACAGTAAAATAATGAAACATCAAATTTTCATTCAAACACAGGAGTAGGATGTACATCAGTATTGGGAAAAACTACCTAAACCTAAAGTCCCCATATCATGAGCGTGATTAATTGGCTTCAGTCGGAAGTTGGCTTTCAAAGAGAATTGTATTGCTGTTTGTAGGGTAAGGTAAAAAGTATCAGGCTTTTCTGCCCTCCCGCCATTAGGATAGATGAGGGAACCCTGTGGTCCTGAATGCATGCCTGATGGCGGGCACCTGAAGTGAGTACACCTGGGCTGAGAGACTTTGAGTTTATAAGGGCGGCATCAGGGGGACGCCAGAAGCCAAGAATGAACAGAAGCCAAGTGAAGAGAAGCAGAGAGAAGGCCAGAGAGCCCAGATAGAGTGAGGATTTGCTGGGGGCTGGGAGGACTGCCAGCCTCCCTGCCCCCCAGCACCCCTACCTGACATATGCCTGGTAAAATTAAATAAAAGATCTGCAAAAACTGCTGAGGACTCTGACTCCTCCTTTACCCGGTCTGCTGGATCAGAGAAACTGCTCAGTGTCCATTCCTTCCTGCCCTGTAAGGTCAGGAATGACCACAGTGCAGGTTTTCTAGGATCCCATGCAGACCAGGTAAAGAAGGAGTCCTGGAGCCCTCAGTAGTTTTTTGCAGGTCTTTTACTGGGATTTAACAGGTACACAGCAGGCAGGGGTGCCTGCCAGCCTTCCAGCCCCTTCCGGCCTTCTCTAGGCTTCTGTTTCTTTGCTTCTCTCTCGGCTTCTCTTTCGGCTTCTGCTGGTGTCCCTATGATGCCACCCTTAAAAGCACAGTCTTAGCCCAGGTGAATCCCATCTACCTAGGCCCACACCCTATTCCAGGTGCCCGCCATCAGGCATGCATTCAGGACCACAAGGATCCATCGTCTATCCTGATGGCAGAAGGGCAGAAAAGCCTGACATTTTTCCTTTACCCTACAGTCCACCCCCTCAGGGTTTTCTGCCATGTAGTCTTTATATATACAATTTTCTTAGGAAACATAAACAATGCAGCCATGGCCCACAAAAGCAAATACATTACAATATAACTACATACAACAGAACACAAGTAAGTCCAGGCAGGGCCCCAACCTAGTGCAAAAGACAATTATTGGTACCAGCAGATGAGCCACCACATCTGCTGCCGAAGGCACTGCTCATACGAGGGAGGAGAATCACTCATAGCATCTACTGTAACACACAGGAGCCGTCAGGCTTCCTGGCCTTCTCTGGCTGTAGTCTCGGCTACAAGCCACACACAGCATCCACCCCCAGGATGCACTCACTCTGGGATTGGCGATTCTATTCTGTTGGGGGTAATCGCCAACCCTCAGGGTTTCTGTCTGCAGTTGCTCCAACATTCAGCCTTCATAGCCACCAATGCGACTCGCAGACCCCTGCACTCAGGCCAACCCACTGCACAAGCACATGGATCGGGGATCCAAACTCTACATTGGGCTTGGGCTCCACCCCAAGCCATGTTCCCCACCTGTCCCCTAAGGACAGTTTCCTCAGCTCCTCACCCTCACTCAAGAATGAGCAGGGCATCACCCACAGGTGATTTTACGAGACTCACAGCTCTTCAGCATACTCAGGCTGTGTAACAGCCACTCAGGGCTTCCTAAACTTAGCATCAGTACCAGCTTTTGCCTCCTCAGTTGGCAAAAGCTGGTACTGATGCTAAGTCTATGATCCGGCAGACGGGTGAAGGAGGAGTCCTGGACCCTCAGTGGTTTTTTCAGCCTTTTATTGAGTTTACCAGGTACATGGCAAGCAGGGGTGCCGATGGGCCAGGAGGCTGGCAGGTCTTCCAGACCCCGGCGAGTCTGCACTCCTTCTGGGTTCCCCGGCATTCTCCTCTTCTGATTGATCTTACACTCTGCTGTTCCTTTCTCTGCTCCACCAGCATCCCCGTGAAGCCACCCCTATGAGCCCCGTCTCTCAGCCCAGGTGTACCCACTTACGTATGCCTACACCCCATCCAGGTGCTGCCATCAGGCATCCATCATCAGTCCTAATGGCGGGAAGGCAGAAAAGCCTGACAGTTTACATACCCTACACTCTACCTGGAGACAGCAGCCGCGACATGTCTTAGCCGGGCCTGCCCCCAGGTGCTGTGGGAGTCTCTAGGCTCAAGGTCCCATAGTCCGGATGGTCACGCAGGATGCTGTGCCGGTCTGCAGCTGCTGTCTGAGAGCAGCCGCTGGTTCGTGGGAGGAAGAACCCAGGAGTGGGACTCTGTTGGCGGGGTGCCTCACCAAAGAGCCAGGAGAGGTGCTGGCTGGAGAGCAGTCTGAGTCCAAAGGGGACAGCGAGTCGGACTCCAGAAGAGTAGCCTCCGGCCAGGCCTTCCTCAGAGCCAGTTTGGGACTGCTCTGAGTCTGCTTCATGAACCTGCTCCTTTTATCCATCCTTATAAGGTTTAGGGTCTGGCACCATCTGTTTTTAGGAGTCTTTACCACTCAGGATGGGGACATGGCCACTTTCACTCACTGCGATTTCAGGCATCTTAATATATTTTTAGTTTCACTTTCAGTCAATGTATTTATATTGTTTGTAAGCTTTATATGTTCATTATTCCCCATCTGTTCTCATCCCCGGGTACCCCTTGGAGAAGGGCCGGACCTAAATTGGGTCATCTGTAGATCAACTTATCTTACAGTAAATTTTTTGTTTGCTAACTGGTCCCTAGAAACTGGGGACCTTGAAATTTATTGGTCCAGGAAACTAACACAACCTGGAACTGGGTCTTTCCTTAAAATTATTTTTTTAAAGATTTATTTATTTATGCATACAAGAGCTGGGGTACAGGCCAGAGATGCAGGGAGGAGAGAGGATTCACCAGAGCCAGAGCGAGGAATAGAACAGGCAGACTGACTGAAATACACTGCTGAGGGGAGTAGCGGGTGAGACAGGAGAGGTCTGCTTCACCATGTGGGTTTCTCTCTGGCCAGCTGGGGATCGAACTCATGCTACAGAGGCTGTGGATTGCTTCATAGTGCGGTGCTTAATCCCTTGCACCACCAGGGAGGCTCCCTTAAAATTATTATGGCTATCCTGGACACTGGAATCCAGGTTTAGCTGGGCCCTTGTTAAGAATCAGACATCACTCTCCAAAGCGTCCCTTAAAAAAGCATTTTTGGTGCATCACCTTAACATTTTTCCCTGACTGATTCATTAAGGATCTAATTAAGGCTAAAAGCCTTGTATGGACCAATAATGATACTACAGCTCAGGTCATGATCTGTACTTCTAGACCCTAGATTTTTATTATGACCTCCAGAACACCTAACATTACGGTGACTTTTTATTCTGCTTCTAGCCAGCAAAAGGTTAAAGGTTTTAATGCCCCCTTTCATGCCAATGCCACATGGTTAACCCCTTGCATCACTCACCATGACATCACTAGCCTTAACATTACTCATGTGTTTATTCGAAAACAAAGAGCTGAGGTCTGGCTGCCAGCTAAACTTACCCATGTGTGGACTGGAGAATCTACTCTTGAACAAATTACCAATGTTTTAGAAGATACTCTTTTCAGGTGCCCTGTGTCCTCATACCTGCTATTATTGCTGCCACTGCTATAGTGGCCCTATCTCACTCCATTCACACTGCACAGCAAATGAATCGATATTTTCAAAATGTTACTTCTGAACTCCTGACTCAAACCACCACTGATTAGGAAATCTTACAGCAACTAGATGCCCTCAAGGCCACAGTGTCCTGGCTTGGAGAACATCAACAAGCCCTCAAGACACACATCACACTTAGTTGTATTGCCCAGTACCACTAATTGTGCATTACTCCTGTTCCTTTTACCTCTTGATAAGAGGTAACCTCCTCTTGATAAGACGTCCAATGGCGCCTTCACGGTGCCTTCCACGATCACCTGGAACAAGATATTCTAGATCTTAGAAATAAATGTTACCAACAAAAGGCTCAACTCCAACAAAAGGCAAAAAATGCCACCTTCAGCCATCTAAGTGATCTAGCCCACCGGCTAACTCCAACAAATTGGTTTTCAGGTCTCAATATCAGAATCTGGGTTATGACCAGACTGGGTATATTATATATTTCGTGTTTTCTTTTAGAGCTCAAAGCCCACTGTTCTTTGCTCCAGGGGACCGGACAAGCCAAGGCCAGGCTGGCCCTTCTACAACCATCACAGTATCAACCCTTTCCTGTGCCTCCTGCTGACTCCTCTCCTGATTCTGACCCACCATAAAACAAAAGGGAGGAAATATGGGAGCTTGGATTATTCTTTGCCTTGACTATTTTGTGCCTCTCAGAATATGAACAGGGAGAGTTTGAGATAAGGAATCTCTCAGGGCAAAATTCCGGAGAGTCCTGTCTCAGCATGTGCTGACAACAGCAATAGATGTTGTGCTTAGAGTAGAAAACCACTGACTCTCCCTGATTTCCCAGCCTTGGCTGGGCCAGACAGTTATGAGTCCCCCACACACTTGGGCATTCCCCATTTGCCTGCTGCTTCTTTGATCATTTTTAATTTTCTGTTTGATTCTAAATGAAAACAAGACTGCCCTTGGAGCTGGGCTGCACCTTTGTGGTGTGGTCCCCTGGGCTTTTCATTGTCCTGCACATGGACTCTGAGTAATCCTTTTTCATTCTGCACCACACGTCGTAACAAGCATTCGTTCTCAGTCTGTGGTATTTTATGAATATTTTCAAGCATACAGAAAAATTGAAACAACAATGCAGAGCACACCACCTAGATCCCAGCATCAGCACTCGCCACATTAGCTTTATCACTTATCTTTATCCATGGATTTGTCTCTCTGTTCATCTTATTTTTCTGATGCATTTCAAAGTCAGTTGCACATGTCAGCACCTTTCATTTTTCAACAACTGAATTTGATCCCCAACAAGGGAGCAAACCCACAAGGCACAGCAGACCTCTCCAATCTCACCCGCTGCTCCCCTCAGCAGTGCATTTCAATAGATGCATCTGTTCTGCTCAGCCTCTGGTGAATCTTGTCACACACCCCCGCCCCCACACACACACCCCTCTGGCCTACACCCCAGTTCTTGTATGCATAAATAAATAAAAGTAAATCTTTTTTAAAAGGAGAAGGAAATAATGATTTCACTTGATAATTAACCTGTATGCAGTCACCCAAATCACATCAGTTCCTTTACGTGAGCACTACTTTAACATTATATAACAAGTTATTAACAGAAAATACACAAGACATAAATCTTATAGCCTAAAACTTCAAATCAACCATCAACTTTTCTTAGATATTTGAAGACATAAAAATCATTTCATATAACAGCATGCAAACTACATACCTTTGTAAAGTGGTGGGACAAACTATTTCCTAGGTTTTAGCTGAAATGACCATCAAAATGACCATCAAAACTCCTCTAATAGTATACTTAAGATTTGTGCATTTCTCCAAATAAAGTTTTATCTCAAAGAAAAAGTGCTCAGATTGTTTTGGGGCCATTTGCCTCCTTGAGCCTAAGCAGAGGACAATAATAAAATTCATAAATGATCTTCACTGACACTGTGGTGTAAATGGGGGTCTGGCTCTTCGGGCCTCAAATAGAAAAAAAACACCATGTGAGTGAGCCTGAATGGTCATTTCCACATCATTTCCTGTGGTCTGTGGCTTGATCTTACTGCAACTTCTAGAAAAACAAGTGAGTTTACTTTGTCTCCAGATACTTTCTCTCAGGCTTAGGAGATGCTTCCCTGCTTTCCTGAGCCTCCCCGTCTAGGACCCCACAGCTCTTCATACTGGACAGGGTGGTGTCTGCCCATGTCCCTGACTCATGGTCGTGGCTTTGCATCAATAATCTGTGACTCTTAAATCTGTCCCACCTTTCCCCACACAACACTTTGAACACAATCCTAGAAACTATCCTGGTCCTAGCCAGCCCCAGAGTCTGTCCTCACAGATTTTCTGTCCCCCCTGGACTGGCCCCTGGATCCCCTCCTTGGTTTCCCTGCTCCTCCAGTCAGGCACCACAGATATTGTCCTGGAAGCTGGGAAAGGCTCCTTCTCCGTGTCCTGGTGTCTCACCAGCCCCTGAGACCCACCCTCCAGGCAGGTGCCCGACTGCGTGTTCAGACTCGTGGAAGGGAGTAGGGGCAGGACAAGAGATGCTGGGCATGGGTAAGGGTGACTGTAGGGTAAAAAATTATCAGGCTTTTCTGCCCTCCCGCCATGAAGATTGATGATGGATCCCTGCAGTCCCGAATGCATGCCTGATGGCGGGCACCTGGAGTAGGGTGTGGGCATACATAGGTGGGGACACCTGGGCTGAGAGACCGGGCTTATAAGGGTGGTGTCACGGGGACGCCAGCAGACCAGCAGAGTGAAGAGCAGTAAAGGCCACGAGAGAACACCGGGGAGCCCAGGAAGAGTAAAGATTTACCGGGGACTGGGAGCCCTGCCAGCTTCCCGACCACCTGGCACCCCTGCCTGCCGTGTACCTGGTAAATCACAATAAAAGCCTGAAAAAGCCACCAAGGGCTCCCAGGACTCTCCTTTACCCCATCTGCTCAGGTCATAGACATCCTGCACTGTACCTTCCTGCCGCTATAGGGACTAAGCCATGGGATCTCTGCCCTCCAACTTGTGAGTGCAGGTCACCTTCCCCCCACAATTCCAAGACCCAAAGGGGGTGCCTTTTGGCTACAGCTCAGAGATGACAAAAAGGGGGTGCTTTTCCTGTCATTCTCATTCAGGTAGGTAATGAGCCCTCCACTGCCTGCTCATCCCTGGACTGTGTCCTCGATCTTCTGAGCTCCTGCCTGGCCAGCTCATAAATTAGAGAAAAAAGAAATCCTGGCTGAAGTTGGGAGCATAAATTTCAATTCTTACTCCACAACTGAGGCGGGAGGGAAAATGCTGGAGACTAAAGTGAGAGACCCACAGCAGCTGATGGGAAAGCTGCCTTTGTTCTCATGAGACCAAGTGAAAAAAAAGGACTTTGGGAAACTAATGAAAATCTACTCTGTCAGTTTAAAGCCAAAAAACAATTATTTCTTATAAATGCAAACTTAAAACAAATGTTTTCTTATTAAGGAAAATTACCAGGACCCCACAATTACCAGGACCTTGTGGGCCTGTTAAAAACCATTAGGGTGTCCCATACATTCTGGAAAGTTGTGTCCTCATTGTCGTTCAACTCAAAGTATTTTTTAATTTCTTCTTTAATCTCCTCTTTAATCCAAAGTTCTTCCCATAGTGCGGATTTCAATCTCCATGAAATGGGAGTTTCCTTGCTTTCTTTTCATGGTTTATTTCTAGCTGATGCCTTTGTGATCAGAGAAGACAGTTGCAATGATTTTGATCTTAATGTATCTGTTGATCTTTGTCTTGTGACCCAGTATTGCAATCGATTCTGGAGAATGATTTGTGTGCACTTGAGAAAAATGTGTTCTTGGATTTTTGGGGGTGCACTGTCCTGTAGATGTCTGTTAAACCCATGAGGTCTAGGTCTTTATTTAGGGCTCTAATGTCCTTGTTCATTTTTGGTCCTGTTGATCTGTCCATTGGTGAGAGTGGGGTATTGAAGTCTCCTACTATATATGCATTTTCTCTAATGTCTGTTTTCAGAGTTGGTCAAAATTGTCTTATATATTTTGGTGCTCCTTTATTTGGTGAGAATACCTGCAGCCCTATGTTTATTACTGCACTATTTGCAAAAGGTAAGATTTGGAAAGAACCCAAATGCCCAAAAATAGATGACTGGATGAAGAAGATGTGGTATATATACACAATGGAATACTATTCAGCAATCAAAAAAGATAAACTAATGCCATTTGCTGCAACATGGATGGAACTTGAAAGGGTTACACTCTGAAATAAGTCAAAAGGAAAAAGAAAAATATCACATGGCTTCACTTACAGGAAGAATATTGGGAAACCAAATAAGGGATCAGGGGAAAATAGTAACAATAAAAAACAAAACAAAAAACAGGCAACTATAAATCAAACATTCTTCAGGCGAAGGGTAGGGAGAGGGATCAAAACAAGGATGGGATGAGCACAAGGGACTATGGTGATGGTGCACAGGTGAATTAATGGTGGGAATTCTATGGGGACCACACCTGAGAAAAGAGAGCAAACATTGTACAAAAATGAACAATGATATAAAATATAAATAAATAACTTACAAAAACAGCAGGGTGGGGGCTGCCCTGGTGGCAAAGGGTTAAAGTTTCAGCACTGTTGTGCTATCACCAGCCACTGCAGCATGAGTTCAATCCCCAGCCAGGGAGCTACACACATGGCACAGCTGACCTCTCCTGTCTCGCCCGCTGCTCCCCTTAGCAGTGTATTTCAGTAGATCTGCCTGTTCTGCTCCCCCACTCACCCCCAACACCTCTAGCCTACACCCAAGCTCTTGTGTGCATGCATGAATAAATTTTTAAAAAAAAAAACCCACTACGGTGACCGTTGGCAGTAAAGTGTCAGGGTAGGCTGTGTGGTGTAGAGTAGAGACTCCCCGGTCTCTTTTGAGAAGGGGAAGTTGTCCTCTCTTGCACCACTTTCTATTTATACTTTGGCTGTTCATCTTAACCACAGGCCCAGGGCTCTGCTACTCCTGACCTCACTCATCATCTTGGAGGCCGGCCCGTATCCTAGACCTAAGAAAAGTCCTCAAGTCAGTAAAAACTGCTTATAGTTAAATTAATAAAAGTTCTCCATGTCTTCACAAATAAAAAACCAATGCAAAATTTAGTAGTTTAATTTAAAACATTTGCCTTAAAGTTATGATGTTGGGAATTAGCACTTGATTCTGTGTTTAAATGTGATAACTTAAAACAAAAAAAAAAAAGCTCATGTGGAAAAAAATAGTAATTAACCTACTGTATGTCAACAAAGATAAATTTGCTTCTTGATGTTAATACCAAAACTTCTTTTTATGAAACTATATTCCAAAAGACAAAAGCACTTATCATTACTTGACGTTTTATTGAGTTTAATTATAAAAATTTGTTAAATATCTAAAATTATATTATTTAAAATTACTGAACTTTCAGGATTACTTTTTGCTCCTTATTTTAAGGAAGCTGAAATTTTGATGTCATGTAACTGAAAGGAAAAAATTAAAACATACGCTTAAGTCTAAGACTTCAGTCCAAAGAGATGATAGTACAAAAATTGCCATTAAAAAAGTGGTTACACCTTTTCAGCATAAAAATAAACTAATAGGAGTGTTCTCAAATTTCTGAGTTCTGAAAACGTCATACGTTCTGGTGGGTGGTCCCTGGAACTGGCCTTACAACAGCGCCCATGTGATCACCTGCCTCCTTCAGGGCTCTCAAAAAACAATTATTAAGCCCTTCAGCTGTAACAAACTGAGGAAGGTCACTCAGGAGCCCGATAAAAATCCTGCATTATTTCAGGCTAGACTTGCTGAGGCCATAAAATATATTCTAATCTGGACCCAGGGACTGTAAAAAATGAAGCCATTCTAGCAGCCCCTTCATTAGCCAGCCTTGCCCTTGGACCAAAAGCCTCAAACCCCTTTCTCACACTTTTGGGTATGACCTTCAGGGTCAACAGTGACAGGGAGACCTGCCAGACTACAAGAGAAGAGGAAGAAAGACCCAGTGTAGTGACAGGAAGCGATGGAGCAGGATCTCTATGATCCTAGCAGACGGGTAAAGGAGAGTCCTGGAGCCCTCAGTGACTTTTTCAGGGATTTATTGTGCATTACCAGGTACATGGCAGGCTGGGGTGCTGGGGGTTCGGGGGCTGGTGATTCTTCACTCTTTCTGGGCTCTCTGGCGTTCTCTCACAGCCTCTGTCTCTGCTGGTTCTCTTCTCTCTCGCTTGTTCCCCTTCTCGTGGTTCTATGATGCCACCCTTATAAGCCCAGGCTCAGCCCAGGTATGTATGCCCACACCCTACTCCAGGTGTCCGCCTCCAGGCATGCAGTCAGGACTGCAGGATTCATCATCAATCCTAATGGTGGGAGGCCAGAAAAGCCTAACGAACATTTACCCTATACCCGGTATATGTCGGCAGCCATTGGCAGTGCCTTAGACATCCGAGACCCCAGGTGTGCCGAGGGCATTCAGGACTTCAACCACTTAAAGGGTCTAGAGCAACCGGAACATTTCAGCCACAAGCGTCCAAAGAGATCGCCCCAGGGCCATGCCCTCTGTGCCATCACACAGGGCATTGGAAGGAGGACTGTCGCACTCTCTACAGAGGGAGGCACAGCCCAAACCACAGGCCAGACTGCAGGACAAACAGACCATAGGCTGCCTCTGGCTGTGAAGACCCCAGTGCAGGAGGAAAAGACCTTCTCTAAAGGAGCTCAGAGGCGAGACAGGCTCCCCCACATAGTATCTCTAAGGATAAGCCTCGACTTGTTCCAATGAGCCCGGTGGAGAAATTAGGTTTAATTCCAAATAGATGAAAGATAAAAAATTGAGTACATCTGGAATCTATGTTACTTTCCTGGGGTACCTTTCCCTCTCCCCCACCAACCCCCCATGGACCATTGCCTGGACCCCAGGGAAGCCTGCAGTGTGCGCAGCTGCAGTGTTCTCTCCTCCAGCGTCCACATGCTGCGCTTTCATCCTGGGTTTGAAGGATTTAACCTGCATCTGTGAGATTGAAAGGTCAACCAAGGTTTGGGCAGTTTCTACTCCAATTGCGTGGCTCACTCTCTCGGTGGTTGCCTTGCTCCACCGAGCAAGGCTTTTACCCCAAATTTGGGCTTTTACCCCAAATTTCCAAGTGTCTGTCCAGCCACAAAGTCCCACCCTCAACATCTCAATCCAGTAAGATTTTTGTGTTGGACAGCCTGAGCTTTGCGGGGAGTGGACAAGTCATCAGTGAAAGGTGGAGACTCACCGATTTCACCAGGATCAGTCTGTCTCTTTCAAGGGAAAAGTACCTCTAGGTCCTTGTGGCTTTTCTAGCAGTTTTCTTGAGTGCCCCACACCTGGGCACAGTTTGTATTCAGATTTGGTTGCAACCCTTCTGCTCTCTCAGGTTTATATTTCCCGTGGACTCTCCAGCAGCTCTGCTCTGCCCCTGAAACAATGGGCTGCAGTGTCTGCGGGGGAGGAGAGCACCCTCCGGTGAGAAGGCTGAGCATTGCATTTCTACTCATTACAGGAGCTCTTCAAAATGAAATTTCTTCCCATATTTCTGCTGCCTTGGTTTATTTTTCCGGTTGCTTCAAATATTTGTTTTTATACTTTTGTTCAATTATTGTAATTATCTTCTGCCAAAGACTTGCTCAAGCTATAGTTTTGTACTTTAACACATCAATTTTTTAAATTTATTTTCATATATTGTTGTTCATTTTTGTGCAGCTTCTCCCCTCAGGTGTATTTCCCATAGCTCTCCACCACCACCCCAGCACCTGGGAACGCTCACCATAGCCGTGTGATCTTCCTTCCCCCTGTTTTGAACCCTTTCCCTTCCCTCCCCTGCTGTATGACTCTGATCTATAGTCAGTTGCAACTTTTGTCTTGTTCTTGACATTTTGTTCAGTTTCTCTGTATGCCACATATAAGTGGAGCCATCTTACATTTATCTTTGTCCTTTTCACTTATTTTTCCTAGCATAATCCCTTCCAGGGTCATCCATTTTGCCTCAAATGACATGTGTTTATCATTTTTAATTGCTGAGTAATACTCCATTGTGTATATATACCACACCTTTTTGATCCACTCATCTGCTTGGGGCATTTGAATTGTTTCCATATCTTGGCTATTTTAAGTAGTGCTGAAATAAATATAGGAGTGCAGGTTTCCTTTCAAATTAGTGTTCCCTAGGTATTAGGGTAAATTGCTAAGAGTGGAATTGCTGGATCATATGGTAGATCAATTTTTAGTGTTTGGAGGAAACTCCACACAGTTTTCTGTAGTTGCTGCACCAGTTTAAATTCTCACACTTGCTGAACCTCTCCACCCTGCCATCAGCAGTCCCACCAGACAGAGGATTTTTTATTTTTTTACATCATTTTTCATTGTTAAACAATATTTGCTTCCCCCCACCCCCTCGAGTGTAGTCCCCATAGAGTTTCCTTCACCAATGCACCCGTGCACCATCACCACAGTCCCCTGTGTTCTTCCCTCCCTCCCTCTTTTCCCTCTCCCTCCTCCTCCCCTGCATTATGTCTCTGATTTATAATTGTCTGTTTTTGCTTTGTTATGTTTTGTACTGTTATTATTTTTTACACTGAAGTCTTATTTGGTTCTCCTATATTCCTGCTTTAAGTGAAACCATCTGATATTTTTCTTTTTCCTTTTGGCTTATTTCACTGAGCATAATTCCTTCTAGCTCTATCCATATTGCTGTGAATGGCATGAGTTTATCTTTTTTGATTGCTGAATAATATTCCATTGTGTATATATGCCACATCTTCCTTATCATCTGTTTTTGGGCATTTGGTTGTTTCCAGGTTTTACCTATTGTAAAAAGTGCTGCAATAAACATAGGTGTACAGGTGTTCTTTGGAATCAATGTTTTTGTGTCCTTTGGGTATATCACTAGTAGTGGAATTGCTGGATTATGTCATAACTCCATTTTTAGTAGACTGAGGAACCTCCAGACAGCTTTCCACAGTTGTTGGACTAGTTTGCACTCCCACCAGCAATGTAGGAGAGTTCCTTTTCACCACATCCTCGCCAACAATTGTTGTTGCTTTTTTTTTTATATGTGCCATTCTTACTGGTGTAAGAGGGTATCTCAATCAATCTGAAGAAGAGGAAATCAAGAAAACCATTCCTTTTATAATTGAAACCAAAAAAATCAAATACTTGGGAATAAGCCTAACAAAAGAGGTGAAAGACCTATACAAAGAAAATTATAAAACACTGTTAAAAGAAATAGAAGAAGACACAAAGAAATGGGAAGACATCTCCTGCTCATATATTGGAAGAACTGACATTATTAAAATGTCCATCCTACCAAAAGCAATATACAGATTCAACGCTATTCCAATAAAAATATCAATGACATTCTTCAAAGAAATAGAACAAATACTGATGAAATTCATACAGAACTACAAAAAACCCTAATAGCTAAAGCCCTCCTGATGAAAACAAAGGAGAAAGGAGGGATCACACTTCCAAACTTCAAGCTATACTACAAAGCCATAATAATTAAAACAGTTTTGTATTGGAACAAAAACAGACACACAGACCAATGGAACTGACAGAGGATTTGGGGGAGAAGGTTACATGCAGGGGCCTTGCTGCCTCAGCCAGATAAGATGCTGGCAAGCAGTTAAGAAAAGGGTCTCACACCGTGGGGCCAAAGATTTTTAAAGGGCCTCACACCGTGGGGCCGAAGATGTCCAAAGAGCCTCACACCCTGAGCCTGAAGATTAATCTATAACCTATAAGCATCCCATTGTTTTTTGTTCTTGGTCATAAAAAGAGAAAATACCTATCAGAAAATACATTGGGTAATAAAGTATATGTATAAGAATATTATAAGCACATGGCATGGAAAATTACCTGTTTAAAAATTAATCACTAAATAATTTGGCCCACTTGATAATGGGAAACAATTTGTTATACATGCCTGACAAGCAATCCAGGACAACAATTATACTAAGTCCTTTTTTTGCTTTTTTTTAGAAGTTTCTTAGGGAAGTTTTTAAATGAAGCTAATTGTGTTAAGAAGTTTCTAGGTAGAAAACCCTGTTAGCTGATAACCAGAAAGCAGCTGGTCTCCGGCTGAAGGCCATATTGCTGCAGGAGGCCTTGTTGCCCCAGCCAGATAGGATACTGACAAGCAGCTAAGAGAAAAGGCCTCACACCGTGGGGCTGAAGATCTGGCATCCCTTTGCTTTTTGTTCTTGGTCATAGAGAGAGAAAAATTTATCAAAAAGTATATTAAGCAATAAATTATATGTATCAGCATACTGTAAGTAAATAGCACAAAAAATTGTCTGTTTAAAAATTAGTTGTTGGGCAGTTTGGCCCACTTGACAATGGGAGATGGTTTGTTGAACATGCCTGACAAGCATTACAATTCAATAATTACAGTGGGTTCCTCTTTTGCCTTCTCTTGAAGTTTCTTGGGAAAGTTTTTGAATGAAGTTGACTGTATTAAGAAGTTTGTAGGTAGAAAAAGTTCTGATAGCTGAGCAGCAGCTGGTCTCCGGCTGAAGGTCATGTGAATAGAATGGTCTTTTGATGCTTAGGCTTTAGCTGATAGGGATTTACTGGTGGCTATCCACTGTCTTAGGTAATTGTCTAGCTGAAATAATAAGTTTTAGTGTTAGGTCTGGTTTTTTATCTATTAACCTTGAAGGCTACCGTCTAACTGGGACCCGTAGGAGCCAGTAGTCCATGGGAACATAATACACTAATTGTTTCTGCTTTACACATGACAATGTATTTTTTTCTGCTTACTAAAAATGAATAAATAAAGGCCTGCTGATTCTCTCGGCAGAAGATACTAGCACTTCACCAAGTGTCAGTGTCTCCTCATTCTACCTCATCCCCTTCCCCTCAGTCCTTTCGTTTTCGCCTACGCCGTCTCATCCTTTCAGGAACCCCTGACGCGACATTTTGCCAGAGGCTGGTCCCCGGCACCATATATTAAGAAGAGTCCTTTGATGCTTAAGCTTTAGCTGGTAGGGGTGTACTGGCAGCTATCGGCTGTCTTAGGTAATTGTCTAAACTGAAATAATGAATTTTAGGGTAAGGTTTAGTTTTTTAATCTATTAACCTTGAAGGCTACCGTCTTGTTGAGACCCGTGGGAGCCAGTAGTCTATGGGAAAATAATGCACTGATTGTTTCTGCTTTGCTTCTATGCATATGATGATGTCATCTCACTGATTGCAAAAAATGAATAAAATAAGACCCACTGAGTCCCTCAGGAGGAGATACTTGCACCAAAAAAGAGTGTTGGTGTCTGCCTCACTCCCCTTCCTCTCAGCCCCTAAGTTTCGCCAACCCCGTCTCATCTTTTTCAGGGACTCCTGACACGACATTTTGCCGAGGCTGGCCATCGGCAGTTTCAGCCCATTATTTGATCATGTGAAACTAATGCGCACCCAGGCCCCAGGATCCCTACTCAGATTCTCAAACTGACATGAGATTAGACCAGGGTCTGGGAAGCACAGAACCCCCTCAGGAACCAGTGACTGCACAGCCAGCACGACAATGGAGGACGGTCCCTCTGGCCTTACTGTAGTTTGGAGGCAGCACCTACAGACCGAGGATGCTCCTGCATTGTCTAAGTCACCAGAAATACAGTCAGATTTGGAAGGAGAACTGGACATGGTTAGCTCACATCTGAAACACTCCCTGCATTAGTCTCATCCTCCCCAAACCATGAAATCGCAGGCGTCTCAACAATCTGACAGATGCTGCTGGGCTCTGACAGCGAGAACCCCCATTACTCATGGGTTCTGGGCCTCTTGAATAGGGATCCCTCCACCTCTGAGGAGTACAGGCATTTTCAGAAGTGACTGCCTAATCACATGGGTCAGGATCCTGATGAATACTGTAGCGCCAGGAAGGCAAAGAGCAGTTTCTCTATGATTCGGGCAGACGGGTAGAGGAGTCTGGAGCCCTCGGTGGCTTTCTCAGGCTTTTACTGATCTTTCTACACCATTTGTAGTGAGGTGACCAGGTGCAGGGCAGGCAGGGGAGCCCGGGGGAGCAGGCAACTGGCAGGTGTCCCAGCGTAGGGTGAATCTTTACTCTTTCTGGGCTCTCTCTGGCGTTCTCTCGTGGACTCCCTGCTGGTCTCCCCGTCCTCTGTGATGCTGCCCTTATATGCCCAGTCGTGGCTCAGGCACGCGTGTAAGCCCACAAGTGTTGATCATGGATGCTAATGGCAAGAGGGCAGAAAAAACCTGATCACTTCCATTCACCCTACTTTCCACCCCCTCAAGGTTTTCCACTATACAGTCTACACAATAGTTTCCCTTGGCGAATATGCACCCTGCCGCCATGACCCACAAAAGTAAACAGTACAACTGAATATAGCAATGCACCAAAATACAACAGAATGCAACTAAGCCCAGGGAGGGCACCAACCTAGGGATAAAAAGAAGATTACTGTTGCAGCAGATGATCCACCAATTCTGCTACCAAAGGTGCTGCTTATGCGAGGGAGATCCACTCTTCACTCACCGCATCGCATCTGGCCTCCATCGATTCTTGGCCTCCTCCGACTATGGTCTTGCTGCAGGCGTGATTAATTGGCTTCAATGGGAAGTTGGCTCACAAAGAGAATTTTATTACTTTATTAGCCACACACACACTTATGTTCATGTAGGCAGCAACCCCAAGTTTCCAGAGGACCTCTGCCTGGAGACAGTAGCTACAACGTATGTTAGCAGGACCTGCCCCCAGGTGGAGTCCTCCGGCCGTGGGAGTCTTTAGGCTCGAGGGCCTGAAATCTGATGGTCATGCAGGATGTTGAGCTGGTCTGCAGCTGCTGTCAGAGAGCAGCCGCCGGTTCAGGGGAGGAAGAGCCCGGGAGTGGGGCTCTGTTGGCGGGGTGCCTCACCAAGGAGCCAGGAGAGGTGCGGGCTGGAGAGCAGTCTGAGTCCAAAGGGTGCAGTGAGTCGGACCCCAGAAGAGTAGCCTCCAGCAAGGCTTTCCTCAAAGCCAGTTTGGGGACTGCTCTGAGTCTGCTTCATGAACCTGCTCCTTTTATACATCCTTACCAGGCTTAGGCTCAGGCACCATCTGTTTTTATGAGTCTTTAACAATCAGGATGTGGACGCGGCCACTTTCACTCACGGCACTTGCAGACATCTTAATATATTTTTAGTTTCACTTTTAGCCAATGTATTTATATTGCCTGTAAGCTTTATATGTTCATTGCAGGTCTCAGTCACAAGCCCACACACCACATCCACTCCCAGGATGCACCTATTCTGAGACTGGTGACACAATCCATACTCTTTTGGGGGTAACCCCGCAATCCCCAGGGTACTCACTGCTGTCACCCAACACTCCGCCTTCACAGTCACCAGTGTGACATGCAGACCCTGCATTCAGGCCAGCCCTTGGCACATGCACATGGGTCGGGGATCCATGGACACAAGCTCCACATGTGGCCTCTCTCGGGGCCACAGTTCTCTCCTGTGGGCTCCACCACAGCCACATTCCCCACCCATCCCCCAAGGATGGTTCCTCAGCTCCTCTCCCTTATTCAAAACAAACAGGGAATCACCCACAAGTGATTAAAGAGGGTCCCCTGCCTTCTTTAGCGTCCTGTTAGCTGCTTAACAACTGTTCAGATCTTCCCAACCTTAGCACCAGCCTTTGCCTTGTCTAAGTTGGCTTTTTGATCCATCTCCTCTGCCTGCCTGCAGAGAACCTCACACAAGGCTGCTTTGGGCCACCAAGGCCCACAGGCCATGCCTTGATTTTCATCTCCTGGGATGTACACATAACCCCATCCACCCCAGGGCCCATAAACATAACATCCACCTGCCAGTGTCCCCAGCCTTCTGGCGGGATTGTTAGTCCAAGTCCATTGGTTTTTTTCCTTGCTTTGGCACAGGGCAAGCTCTGGATGACTAATCCTGGTTCTCTTTTTTCCCCGACAAGTCTGCTGCCTCAGGGGTCTTGGGGTGGTCGTTGCGGGCCGTCTCCTCCTCCACTTGAGGTCTTGTCTTGCAGCTCGCGGATCTCGCCCACCTCCTGCGCTCCTGCAGCATCTTTAGCTCTTCCCACAGCTTCTGCACTTTGGTCACCTCCTGTGCTGCCACGGCACGTCCAGCGCTGTCACAGGCTCACGGTCTGCACCCCTCAGTCCCTCCAGAGGTCTTCAGAGGGCCACATACCCATCTGCATCCCATCATCCTGCCAACTAAGCTATTGTAGCACTAGCAAGTTACAGAGTAGATTTTCTAGTATCCAGGCTGACGGGGAAAGGAGGAGTCCTGGAGCCCTGGGTGGCTTTTGCAGCCTTTTAATGATCTTTCTACACCATTTGCAGTGAGGCAACCAGGTGCAGAGCAGGCAGGACTTGACCTCCCACCTGTGTTTACGGGGGTCGGAGATGTTGGAGCAGTGCTGCGTGTCATGCGTCTGCCTTTGGCAAATCCAGACCTCAGGTGGGACAGAAAAAAATAACCTAGACTTGGAAACAAATGGGGTTCCAGTGATCAATACAAGTTCTATACCCAGGAGTATAGATGGCAGCAACCTGAAGAAAGAAGGCCCAGGCTTCTAAATGAATATTTTACTGTAAAGCTACTTAAGAGGAAGATTGTCCAGAAGCCATCGCACAATTCTCCACTTAACCAGGAGATACTTCCCTCGCAGTGAACAAAATCATGTTGGTGTTTTCTGTTGGGGGTTACACTAATTAATAAATGTCTGAATCCTGGGACGGGAGGAATCTGTTTATACTGCAAAAATCACCTCACAGCAGCATCCACATTGGTGTTTAATTGAATAAATGGGAGGAAGGTAATAACTGGGTGGCATCATGGACCATTGCTCAATCGGCCTGCTATGGTCTAGTTGGTCCTTTGTGCTTGAATCAGTCACAGCTGGAAATTGAAGTTCAAGTAAGTATTGTTGTGAGTGTCAAGAAAGTGTGTCCCGTCTATTAGCCTTGGAAATTCTTCTTATATCTTAAAACCAAATGACATGTTTTACTTTTTTTATGATTTATTTTATTTATTTATGCATACAAGAATTGTGGTGTAGGCCAGAGGGGTGGGGTTGAGAGGGTTCACCAGAAACAGAGTTGGAAGCAGAAGAGGCAGATCCACTGAAATACACTGTTGAGCAGCAGGTGAGACAGGAGAGGTCTACACTATGTGGGTAGCTCCCTGCCCTGAGATCCAACTCATGCTGGGACCAGTGAGGTGCACCACAAGCTGGAAATGTGGGGGAAAGAGGGGAATAGCTGGGGATCCAGAGAACAACAGCAGCAAGGACGGCGGGGCCTGATCTGAGGACACCTTAGGGGGTGTGAGGGAGAAAGGCCTGAAGATAGATAGTGGTGAGCAAAGACCCCACCCACCTGCCAGTCCCCAGGTACAAGGTTGGTGGGGGAGGAAGCACCCCGGGGAACAGGACCTCGCAGGGAGCCATGTCCTCAGGAGACCGGGTTTCTGCCTGAGCTTTGCTTGAGATGAAGGGACATCCTGAGGGAGGACTTTGGTGATTTTGCTGATCCTGGGCTGAGAACACCAGGGACCACAGTGGGAAGGCTTTAGGGTTCCAGGAGGGGAGTAAGAGGAGACAGAATAGAGGTGTGCAGACATGCTCATCCCTTGTGGAGATAGGAGTGAAAGATACTTGGTGACAGACACAAACACGGAAAAGGACATGGTGAAATTAGTCAGGCAGGTGATGGCGGTGAGTCTGAGAGATGAAGGTCGGAGGAAAGGGACTGGGAGCCTCCCTTGGGCTCTATTAATGGAGATGAGGAGGTTTGGGGTGACCAGGTGTCAGGTCTAGGGTGTGGACCCTTTCTTGGCCCCGATCCTGGGCAGAGTGCCTGACAGAGGACGGGGTCTCAAAGGACTGAGTATGAGTCCACTCCAGCCCTGATGGCGGGAAGACGCTCACACCTGCTCTCAGATCGGCCTGGCCCTGCTGTTGGAGGTTCCTTGGAGAACCAGGTGTGAGCCCTGGAACAGGGGCCCCTCTTCCTCTTTGCTGAGGGAACAGAAAAGCCCGGAGTGGGCCTGGGGGGACCTGTGCTCTTAGTGCCAGTAGTCCGTGGGCAGATCCACACCGTGGAGTGTTGTGTAAACAGAGAGAGGTTATTTCCACCTCCATATGATTTTACTCAAAAACCGAGTTTCAAAAAACTAACAGGAAGTAGAAGAAATGGTTTTAATTTTCTGGGGTGTTGCCATTAAAAAACTAGAGAGAGGTGGGGCTGGGGAGAACAAGGAACCCGCAGAGATGGCACAAGGGCTTCTGGCACTCTTCTCCTGCAGTCTCTGTCCCATCCCTCACCTTGACACAAGCAGCAAGACTCGCCAGGATCCTCATCTGCCCCCAATTGCTGCCCATCCTCCAGGTCAGCTGCCTCCCACCAAGAACAGCCCAGACCCTCCCACCTGCTCAACCAGAATCCCAGAGCAGCGCAGTAGCGCCCCCAGGTGGCCACAGGGCTGAGCACAGGAGACCAGAGCTGCCCTTTCTGCTGCTCAGCCAGGCCCTCCCGGGGCTCCCTGGGGTCCCAGCAGCACAAAAAGGGCTTGAACACAAGAGGAGCCCCCACTCCGTGTCAGGTATGAAGTAGCAGGTGTTTCCCAAAACCCCACATTTACATCAGTGTTTCCTCCCCGCTGAGTCACCATGGACTGCCTCGGGGCAGTAAGACCTCCTGTCATTACAGCTGGGTCCAGGTGGGGAACCCCACAAACAAACTGGGTGCCCTCAGTCACCCGGGATGGAACATAAGACGCCTGAGACCCTGTTCCTTGCTCCTACCACTGCCTTTGGAGTTGGACTCAGTCTAATGTGTCTCTAACCATAGGGTGGGGAGGGGAGGAGCCGCCTGGGGTGTTAGGTCCTGGGGCAACCTGGGGACACCCCAGGGAAAGTAAGGATAGAACAGAAATCAGGACGTGAAAGGAGCAGAGGTCACAGGAGGGGAGAGGAGGAGCCAGGGACGAGAACTGCCCAGCCTGGGAGAGAGCTGTGGGCATCTGGAGAGGGTCTCCAGGTTCTGGGCCCTAGAGAGCAAAGGGGAGATGCTGTGCCACCCTGTAGGCACCAGCCCCGGCCCCAAATTGCTGGGGTCTCCAGGACCCCACCCCTTGTGGATGACCTCTCCAGTAACTGGTTGTCACAGTGTCAGTTGTCCCTTCCTCCCCTGTGACAACCAGGCCAGGGACCCAAGGGCCTGTGCCGACCTGCAGCAGCCACTGACCTCACTGAGGCTACAGGCATCAACGACAGTGCAGGCAGGTGCCCCACAGCTGCTTCCCAGCAGCAGCTCCGACACCCTCCTCAGCTGCAGCTCAAGGGATTCCTCTCGCTGGGGGCCTGCGAGGCTGGGTCATCAGGCCCAAATCTTTGCCATCCCCACCCCCTGAGCTTAGGAGCTCCGCAGCCCCACCCCAGTGTCTTTTCTACCTTGATGAATCACCCAGGGCTTGGGGGTGCTGGAGAGTGTGTTCCATAAAATCCATATGCTGAATTCTAACCCCCAATGTGATGGTATTTGGGACCTTGGGGGATGATTAGGTGATGAGGCCTCATGAACGGGATTATGTCCCTGTGAGACACTCCAGAGAGCTCCTCACCATGTCCACCATGTGAGGGCACCGTGGGAGGGCAGCCAGCTATGAATAGGGAAGAGACCGCTGGAATTTGCTGGCACCTTGATCTTGGACTTCTCAGACTCTAAGACTGAGAGAAATATGTTTCTGTTGTGCATGTGTCAGTTTATGACATTCTGATACCGTAGCCCAAAAGCCAGGAGATTGTTCCCCAGAGTCCTACATGCTGCGGGGTCCCCTCAGCTGCCATCTGGGTGACAGTTTCTGTGACCCCCAACCAGATGGACATACTTCCTGGACCAAGAGACCTCAGAGGCAGTTGGTGGCCGGCACCACCTGTCTTCCCTGCTGTGTAGGGGGAGGCTAAGGAAATTGAGGTGAAATGATAGCAGCAAACACACACAAATCGCAGGAAATGCTTATTTTGAACAGTTGTGTCCCCCGAAATTCACATATTGAATCCCTCAATATGATTGTACTTAGAGATACAGCCTTTGAAAAGATAATTAAGGTTAAATGAGGTCATAAGCCTGGGGCCCTAATCTGACAGGACTGGTGGTTATGAGAAATATCAGACATCTCTCTCCCCCTAAACTTGCATGCATGCACACACACACACACACACACACACACAGAAGCACCATGTGAGGCCATGTTGTGAAGTCCCAGCCACAAGTCAGGAAGAGAACCCTCATCAGCAACCAACTTCCTAGCACTTTGATCTTGGACTTCTGGCCTCCAACTGCTAGAAAACATATTTCTGTTCAGCCCCCTAGTGTGTGGGATTTGGTGACAGCAGCCCAAGCAGACCAAGGCAACTTCCAAACCAAACTCCAGGCAACTCTCCCTTTCAGTTTCAGACGTACCAGCTTTATGGGGCTGGTCACAGCCTATATTCTCATCCTTGATGTTCACTGACTGTTCTGTGCCAGGCATGGTCCTGGGCCTGGTGATCATGTCATGAAATCAGAGAAAAAACTGCTTTCCTGATGCTTCCATCTGACAGGAAGACAGACAACCAATGAGAACATCGCAAGAGCTCGAGTGTGATACGTGTTCTTGTCTATCACTTGGTAACAAACAATCCCCCAGATAAAAGCATCTTTTATTCTCCCCCTCCTGAGGGGTGACAGGGTCAGTGAGCAGCTTCTCTGCTCCACATGCACAGGCTGGGGGTGCAGTGCCCCGGAACATCCAGGAGGATCCCTCCCAGGATGACAGGGGGTGCAGGCTGTGGGCTGGGGCTCACTGGGGCTGCTAACTGCATGGTTTGGCTGTTCCCAGCTCGGCTCCTGGGCTCCAGGAGGGAGTGTCCCCTGTGGACAAGTCAGACCCCAAAGGGGATCTGGTGTCAGAACCTCAGAATTCAAAAAGCATCACTGTCCCAAAACTCTTCAAAGATGAAGGGGAGGGAGGTGGTCACACCCCTAGGTAGGCAGTGGGGGCGTCACACTGCAGAAGGGGATGTGGGTGAGTATTGTTGAGCCCATCTTGGGAAAAGGCCCCTGTACAGTGTGTCAGAAAGTGACAGGAGAGGGCCTCCCTGGTGGCACAGGCAGTTGAGCACAGCACTGTGAAGCTGTCCGCAGCCTCTGCATTGCAGATTCAATCCCTGCCAGCAGGGGAGATACCCACATGGCGCAGCAGACCTCTCCTGTCTAGTCAGCTGCTCCCCTCAGCAGTGTATTTCTGTCAGTCTGCCTGTTCTGTTCCCCACTCTGTCTCTGGTGAATCCTCTCACCCTTCCTTACATCTTTCCCGTACCCCGGTTCTTGTATAAATAAATAAATCTTTTTTTTAAAAAAAGTGACAGGAGATAGAGAAAAACCGCAGAGTGAACACCCAAGGCAAGCAGATGGGAGGGGCACTTGTAAAGAAGGTGGTCAGGGCGGGCCTCAGTGGGTGACAGTTGAGCAAAATTGAAGCAGGAGAGACTGAGGCACAGGGACTTGCAGGGACGCCTTCTTGGGTTGCCTCTGCATGTACAAGGCTGCACGGGGCAGGCATTAATGTTGCGTGGAAATAGAGGGACTCAGTTAGCCAGACTCCTGCAGGGAACTGTGGGGACCCCCTTCCTGCTCTGGCCCTCAGAAGCCCTGGGCTGGGGAGGAGAAGGCATTGCGGTGGGGGGCAGATGAGGGGGGAGGGGAAGAGAGCTGCGGTGGGCAGCTCACTCAGTCTCCAGTCTCTCTCTTGTGGCCAGGGTGGTGGTGACTGCCGTGAGGACCCTGGGGCTATCACGCTGTGGGGGGCTGGGCATGTGATGAGGGATCTTTCCCTCTGGTTTTCTCCCCCACACCTCACAACCACCATCTAATCATGAGAAGATTTCAGACACACTCGAAGAGTGACATTGTACAAAGTATCTGTCCAGTACTCTTCACAACTTTCAAGGTCATGGAAACAGGTAAGAACTTAGAAACTCAGAAGACTGGTTTCCATAGAGACAGAGACAAGAGGGACACAACTTGAGGTGGCTGGATTGGATCCTGGAATGGAAAAAGGGCATAAGTAGAAAAACGGGTGAAATCCAAAACAGGTCTACAGTTCAGCTAATGGTGTTATACATGTCAGCTTCTCGGTCTCAGCATAGCTTTGTTAGATATTAACATTAAGAGAAACTGGGTGAAAGGTGTAAGCGACCTCTGTGCTAGCTTCACAGCATTTCTGCAAATCTAACGTGATTCAAAAAATAACTTTAAAAAGTGCAATGAGGGCCTCCCTGGTGGCGCAAGGGCTTTTGTCTCAGCACTGTGCAGCTATGGACCGCCACGGCAGCACGAGTTTGATCCATAGCCCAGGTCAACACTGCCAGAGCTCAGGGCTGCATGCTGAGCTTGGGGCCAGGGAGCTACCCACATGGCGCAGCAGACCTCTCCTGTCTCATCTGCTACTTCCCTCAGCTGTGAATCTGCCTGTTCTGCTCCCTACTCTCTCTGTGCTGGGTCCTCTCACCCACCCTACCCGGCACCCCTGGCCTATACCCCATCTGGCCTATACTTATTCTTCTACAAAATAAATAAAATTTTTAAAAATGTTACAGGGTCTTCTTTTTTCTCTGCAAAGTAGGAACAGGTAATGGGAGAACACAAGGTCTTGGCCTCACCTAAACAAGCTTCAATGCCCCCTCCCCCAGGTACAGAAGCACCGACTGACCTCCAGGAGGGTCACCCTCTGAGTTCCTGGATGCCCCTCCCCACACACCCCCTCATCGCAGGAGCCATCTTCCCATTCTGTAGCACATGTCCCAGGCAAGCGAGCTGGTTAGCAGCTGCCCGGCCCCAGCAATCCTGCTTCTGAGGCCCACTTCTCTGATGACTGCCTTTTCCCTGACGATCAAAGCTGGAATCCTCCACTCGCTCTGCAACACCCCTGCCCGCAGCAGTGTGACTGTGCACTCCAGCCCCTGCAGGACACGCTGCAGAAGTCTGCCCTGTGCACAGGCTCACACATGCGGGTGCAGACAGGGCTTTGGGTCTAGCACCGGAGCTGAAGGGAGAGCTCGCTGCTTCAACAAAGCTTGTGCCAGAAGCCACAGCACCAGGAGATGGTCCCGGAGGATCAGACCTGGTGCATAGCTCTCAGGGGAGGCCGCATACAGGCCAGCAGTGATGGTCAGCAGGCATGGGTGTCAGAGATGCCAGTGTCACAGCTCATAGAGATGCCATTCGTACCAACAACAAACAGCCTTAGAGAGGCTGGGCATAAGCCACCAGCAAACAGCTCCTTTAGAAACACCAGGGACAGCCTGACGGTGCTCTCTGCAGGCGATGTCAGAGGCAGGGCCAGAGGGAGTTGTAGAGATCATGTCTCCCGAAAGGTCTCAAAGGTATATTGAGGTCTCGAAGTCTGCAGAGGTCTTTACAAAGATCTTTCTAGGAGTACTTACAAATCTGACCTGCAGCCGTCTGTCACGTGGCTCAAGCTGGCTGCTGCTCTGGCTTATAAACTCTTCAAGCTTGATCAGTCCCTTTATAATTCCACTTGTTTGGTTGGTGTCAGTTGAGCTCCAATCTAATTGGTCTGCTTAGAGCCCTGAATGGTCTCATAAACCTTCAGTGGTACCTGTGAGAGCTCAATTCTGACTGGTCCATTTACAATTCTGGCACTGTATTCATAATGAAACACCAGCCAGTGTGTCCAGATGCCTGAGGCAGGTAGTCTCACCCTGGAGAGCAGGCCACTGTCACTTACTGCACACAGTAAGATCCCCTCTCCCCAGGGCATCAGGAATCACAGTGGGAGTGGGCTTCAGCAGGGCCAGGTACTTACCTGAGCACCCAGACACCCCTCTACCACAGCTCATCAGGCTGGTCTCCCACCTGCCACAGCACAGGCCAGGTCAGTGTTGCCAGACCTCAGGGATGGCCACAAGCCGCACACTAAGCTTGGGGGCTGGCACACCATGGGCCTCTCTCCTTGTGGCTTATGTCAAACCTCGCTGCTGAAGCGGGCCTCAGCAAAGTCCATCACACCCCACTGATTACACCAGGTTGCAGGGATCCTCATTTAATGTAGTTACTGAAAAATGACCATTGTATAATTCTACCCTAGAGGACAATCCACCACCACCCCCCAGGACAAACCCACCAGGGCTGTCCCCTCTTGGTTGGCTCCTGGCAGCGTGGACAGCACATGGCCCCTCGGTGGATCTAAGAATGACTCAGCTGTGAGAGAAACTATCATTCAGGCAAACTGGGTGGGATTATGGAGCATAAAATGGACATTAGCAAAAACTAATGGAAGTGTGGCGCTTAGTAATTATGTCAACACTGCTTCATTAGTTGTAAAAAAAACTTTACTCATGTAGGATGTTAACAAAATTAGAAATGCTGTGGGATAAATAAGAACTGTACAACCTTTGCAACTTTTCTGTAAGTCTCACATTAGTCTTTACATTTTATTTTTTTAAAGATTTATTTATTTATGCATACAAGAACTGGGGTACAGACCAGAGGTGTGGGGGGTGAGAGGATTCACCAGAGACAGAGTGGGGAGCAGAACAGGTAAATTGACTGAAATACACTGCTGAGGGGAGCAGCAGGAGAGTCAGGAGAGGTCTGCTGTGCATGTGGGTACCTCCCTGGCCGGAGATCGAACTTGCGCTGCAGAGGCTGCAGATAGTTTCAAAGGTTGCCTCTTAACCCCTTGCGCCACCAGGGAGGCCCTAAATGTTTTGGGGTTTTTTTAATGCCCTCCAAATTTTACAGGTTGTAGAAGGAAAAAATCTGTCTAATTTCCAGTTTTCCTAGGTGTTCTGAGAAGGAAAGACGGAAACCTCACAAACAGGGCAGGGCTCTGGAGTGTCCTCTCCTCTGAGCCCTGGTTTTCTTGCTCCACACAGAGCATCTCAGCCCCCAGGATGCCTCCCTCCAGGACACCCAACTCTGAGAATTCTTTAGAATTCTCTGTGTGCATTATGTCTTTCCCAGACTCCAGAACAGCGCGGCATTGCCCCAGTGTGACCCCAGGCTAAGCACAGGAGACCAAAGCTGCCCTTTCTCCTGCTCAGCCAGGCCCTCCCCAGGCTCCCTAGGCCCCCAGCTGCAGGACAGGGATCTGCACACAAGGAGGCGCCCAAGTATGTGTCAGTTTATCCTTATTTTACTCTCCAGTGGTCTCTGGGACATAACAACTTGTCCCTAGGTTCTGGGCAAATCCCCAAATATATAGGCTACCTCAGTCCGTTGGGATAGAAACTTAGATCCCAGGGTCCCTGTAATTTGTTTCTGCTTCTGCTTCCAAGGACAAAAGCCCCTGCTCCTGGGAATCACCTCACATTCTCCATCCTTTGGAGGACTGGAAGGGCCTAGGAGAGCCCCCAGGGCAATGGCTAGGAAGATGGGGAGACTCCTGGAAAAGAGCAGAGAAAATGGGGACTTAGGGATCAGAGGTGTAAAGGGGTGCAGTGGGGAACCAGAGAGGACATGGCAGGGAAGGGGCAGCATAGGGGACACTGTGGGGGGAAGGTCTGTGTGGGTGACATGTGCTCTCACTGGGGGGCTAGCAGCATCTGTCCCACCTGGTTGAATGCAGCAGTGCTGGCCTGTAACTGCCCAGGGAACTGCACACATCCGGGGCCCTCCTGTCGTTGCAGGGCTGGTGTCACCCACACACACACATGCTGGTAACGGAGAGGACTGTAACAGGGGGGTCCCCAGGGGAGGATCCAGTTTCCCTGCCCCACCCAAGGAGGGTGGAACTGAGCAGGGAGAAGCAGCAGTTGAAGAGGAGAGTGGAGAAGGAAGGAAGCAGGATGAGCCACAAGGAGACCTGGAGGAGGCACATGGAGCAGAGAGACACGTGAAGAAGCTGCACTTGCTTCTTGGCCTTGGACTGGGTGGCACAGATGTGGGTAAGAGACCCGTAGGGAGGTTACAATGGCAGCTTCTATCTTGATTTTGCTCTTTTCCTTCCAGACTTGTCAGTCCCGTCCACCCTTTCTCTATGGGCCCCCGCCAGAAGGTGCTTTAGGTGGCATTCAGGTCCTGCTTGGGCCAACCATGTTGGCTGAATATTTACCCACAAGGGGACAGGTGACTTTGAATGTTTGATTTGGAAACTATTCTTTGCTTTTTCTTTGTTGCACACTAATTGTATTAAAGTTCCTTTCCATTAAAGGTCTTACATGTTTTGTCTTGATGCAGCAGATGGCAGAGTATGGAGGAGATAGATGGATAAGGGGAGTCCTTAACCCATCCTTACCCAGAACATCTCCCTAGTTCCCCAATGCTGGGGTGTCAGGGAAATTCAGGGGGCCAAGAGGAGGGCAGAGCAAGGCCTGAGGCGCCCTGGAGGACCAGCCCCGGGGGCTGATTCTGGGGGGCTCCAGGGCCCCACTCGCTGCAGGGAGGTCAGACTCAGCCCTGCACACAGCTCCAGGCCACTGACAGCCCCTCGTGCCATGACCCTGCAGACACCGCTCAGGATAGCATGAAGAAAAAGAAATGAACAGAAAATTAAATGGAATCTAAAAAAGGTAGACATAATTTTTTTTAATCATGTTTATTTTGAAAGACACTTCAAGGGACATGGAATCCTTGTCTGACAGCTCATTGTTATCCTGACCTTGACTGTCTGAGTTACACTGGAGCACCTGTTCATTGTGAGAAAACAGCCACTGATCAATTTATCGCCTTAATTTATTAATGGTTTGTACAAAATCACTTCCTACTTTGTACCTAAAACAACAGGTACAATCTGGCATCTGGCTATGCATTCCACCCACCAGACAACTCTGCCTGGCCCTGTGAGAGGGCGTGAGAGGTGACCAGGCTCTCCTTCAGTCCCTTGGGACAGGATGAACTAGAACCAGGGAAACAAAAGTGTTTTGGCAGTTTCCCAGAGAATTCAGATGGCACTCAGACAGGTGGAGAGAGAGAGATTTAATTGTCACACTGCCAGGCTCAGTGGGATCGCTCCCCAAAGGGCTGAGCACCAAGGAACAAGAATGGCAAGGTTTTATACAGTTTGTATGAGAAACTTGCTATCCCATCTCTCATGGCATAAGCGTTCTTTATTGTTCGGGAAGGGGGTTCAAGGGTGTCATGGCAACCACCTCAGACAAGCATTGCGGTACACCCAGCAACTCCTCCAGCAAGCAGCAGAACCAAAGCGGTAGACTCCCCCAAGCAGCAGATTTTGGAAGGTGACAGAAACTAAGCATCAGACTCCCCCAAGCAGGAGGTTTGGGAAACATCCTGCTTCAGGTTATCATTGTGTTCTAAATCAGGGGGTCGTGACTGGATTACGAAGGTGTGGTACATGTACACAGTGGAATACTACTCAGTGATCAAAAACATAAACTCATGCCATTTGGGAAATATGAATGGGGCAGGAAGGGATACTAAGTTTGATAAGTCAGAAGGAAAAATAAATATCAGATGATTACCCTTATATGTGGGATATACAGAAATCAAACAAAGGGTCAGATAATGACAAAACTTGCAGCCTGATCCTAGATCTGAGGCACACAGCAGGGGAAGGGAGAGAGATGGTTCCAAACAGGGGAGAGAAGAGCACAAGGGACTGTAGTGATGGATCATGGGTGCTATGGTGGTGCGAGAACTACAAGGACTACACCTGAGAGAGAAATCAAATATTATACAAAAATTAACAATGATGTAAGAGAACAAATAGATTTAATAAAAATTTTTATATCAATCACTGACAGCTAGAAAACAAATAAAATTAAATAAAGCAGAGGATTCTGAAGTTACAAAATGGGGGTAGAGAAATCCTATAACATTCAGCCCCACACAGGCTGAGCTCTCATTCTATGATGGAAAATAATATTGAAGAAATTCGGGTGAATTACATTAAGTGATAACATTCTCAATAGTCCACTGCATCCTAAGACTGTCCCACTCACAGCTCCCCACAACCTGGCCCCATCCTTTGGGGTGTCCCAGGGGGTGAGAGACATCCCAGAGTCCTGGGACCTGTTGCTGCCCGAGGAAGCACAAAAGAGACCTTGTCAGAGCCCAGAGATGAGACCCTCAGAGGAACTGATGAGGGTGACTCTCCCTAGAGTTCCCTCTACACTGTCCTCAGGGGCTCAGGATCCAGCCCCTGATCCACACTTACCTGCAGCCTGACTGTAGCTGACAGCGTGTCCCCCTGTGGGAAGAAACATCATGTGAGAAAAGGGAGGAGTCAGCCCATGGAACCCTAAAGAAATCCCCAAGTCTGAGTCACAGGGAAGTTTCTAGAACTGTGACTGAAGACCCAGGTCAGGACTGGGATATATGAAGAATGGATATGAAAGGGAATTGGATTCTTTCCTCAGCAAGGTCCTTCCCCTACGACATTTACTGGGAAACAGATCCCCATCACCACAGTTATAAGGGGAACAATTGGTGATTCATTTTCACAAGTGCTTTACGAAAGAGTGAGTGTTTACAATCAGCTCCAGACTGGGCAACACATGTGTGTGGATCATACTCCCGAGTAACCAGGAAGGGCAAGTTCTCCCTGGGACATGAAAGCCCCCAGTGGACAAGATCCCCCAATCCCTTCCCTACCTGAGCGCCTATTCCTCCACCACACAGCTGCAGCCACCGCAGCTCCAGTGAGCACAGCTCCAAGGACAACCAGGCCAGCAATGAGGCCCGCGTTGGGGATGGTGGGCTGAGAAGGGGGCACTGGAAGGGACAGGAAGGTGAGATACTGAGCCCCAGGCTTCATCGTGACCCTCTGAAGGTCTCCAGAAGGGCTCCTGATGACCCTGAGCAGAAGCTCAGTGCCCATGTTCTCTCCTTACCCCAAGTCAGGACTGTAGGCTCCAACAGCCCCTCATGCTGCACATGGCACGTGTATCTCTGCTCCTCTCCAGAAGGCACCACCACAGCCGCCCACTTCTGGAAGGTTCCATCCCCCCCAGGCCTGGTCTCCACCAGATCCGTGGCCTGGGTCAGGTTCTCCCCATCTCGCTGCCAGGTCAGGGTGATGGCCGCAGGGTAGAAGCCCAGGGCCCAGCACTTCAGGGTGACCTCATGCTCAGAGGTGCGGTTGAGGGTCACCTGTGTCTTTGGGGGATCTGAGGAGAAGGGACAAAAAATTCACCCTTTGGGTTTTTCCTTCCTGGACACTGAAGCAGCCTCACTGACCATCCTCAGAATGGACATGACAATTGCTTTGGAGGCAGAAAACACAACGCCCAAAAACCAGCCTAGTCTGGAGAATCTGGAATAATCGGGTGAGAGCCCAGAGTAGGAGGATGCAGGTCTCTGAGGAGAACATAGACTTTTGCTCCTGACCTGGGTGGAGGGTGAATGACACAGAAAGGCAGGAGTCAGATCCAGAAATGTTCTCAGACCAAAAACAAGACCTTGAAGAGAAACTCATGGTTCCCAGGATGGCTGCCGGGTCACAAGGATCCAGGGAAGAGTTATTTCAGGATGGCCTCCCTCCCTCAGGAGAGACTAGATTCCTTAACGGTCCAGAAAAGTGGTGTCTTCTGGGCGAGTCTCTCTCTAGCACAGAACATGAAACCCAGGGGGCTCCTCCCTCTGCCCAGAAAGCAGGTGCTGTTCTGCCCATTACTCCATTTTCCCCGTGGGGCGCCAGATGAGGGGAGGTCTGAGGCCTTGTGGCCCCTCTTACCTGTGCGCTGCAGCACCTCCTTCCCCAAAATAAGGAATCTGAGGAGCCACTGGAAGCACCTGCCCTGTATATTGTTCCTGACGCGCTCAGCCCTCCCCGATGTCTCCCACTCGCGCTGGGTGATCTGAGCCACCGGGTCCGCAGGGGTCCAGGAGCGCAGGTCCTCGCTCAGGGAGATGAAATCCGCGCCGTCGTAGGCGAACTTTTCATACCCGCCGAGGAGACTCAGGTCTGGCCCCACTTCACAGCCACACATGCTCTGGAGAGTGTGAAACACTGCGCCCCGCCCAGCAGTCAGTCTAGAGGTCACTCGCAATTCACCCCCCGCCCCCCGCACCCTGAATAAACCTAAACTGAAATGAAAGTGCCGGCAGGACAGTCCCTTCCCGGGGGAGGGTCCTGCAGATCCACCAGCCTCGAGAGGTCAGTGGACCCTGAGACTCGGGACACCCCGGCCTTAGGGTGGGAATGGGGGGTGACCTGACGCTGGCACCGCCCCGCGAAGCTCACCGTCCTCGCTCTGGCTGTAGCGGCCGCGCAGGTCCCTCAGGAGCGCTTCGAACCACTGCGCGCTGTTCCTTTGGTTCCGAGTCTCCTCGTCCCGCTCCTTCTGCCCAACCTGCCCCGCCCAGGGCGCCCGCGGCTCCACACTCCGGTTTGGAGAGCTGAAGTCGAACCTCAGGAACTGCGAGTCGTCCACGTAGCCCACCGCGATGTAGCAGGACACATTGACTTTGCAGTTGCCGATGTTGACTTTGTTGCCATTGTTGCCGTTGTTGTTGCCGTTGAACATCGCGGTGTAGAAAAGCCTCAGGGAGTGGGAGCCTGGGGGCGGGAGGGGAGACCCGGGCTGACCCTCCTCTCAGCGCGGGCCCAGGGCCCAGGGAGATGGGCCTGGAGGGGAGAAGGGGCGGGGCCGGGAGAGTGAAAAGGGGGGTGGGCCAAGAAGGGCCCAGACTCAGGGGCCCAGAGCACTCAGGGGAGGCGGGAGGGACAGAAGGGGCCAGAACACAATGGGCCTGTAGGGGGTACAAGAGGTTGGGGGGAGATGAGCCTTTCCTGGGGTGCTGCACCCGCAGGGGGTTCCTGGCTCCTCCCTCCTGGAGCAACAATGTCCAGCTGGACACGCACTCACCTGCCCGGGTCTCCATCAGGGCCAGGGGCCCCCAGAGCAGCAGCAGGAGGGTGAGGGGCATCACGCCCCCATCCAGGGGTCTGGGGAGCAGGAGTCCAGGAGGGTCCTTGGAGACTTTGTCACTGGAGCAGGATGATGCTGATTGTCTTCCCTGGACACCCCCAGGAGATGGGGAGAGAGAATGGGGGTGAGTGTGGGGTCATCAAGGCTGCACCACCCCACAGAGCCTGTGAGAGGGAGACATGATGCTGTGACAGGGTGACATCCACAGAAAGGGGAGGCTCCAAATTCCCTTCCCCACCTTAGGGAGGAGTGGATTTGGGCTGGGAGAAGCAGCAGCCTGGAGGAATGAAGAAACTAGGAGTATTTTCAGATAATTGTGAATATTCCAGCATGAATTAAAATGTATAGATGGTAGTTTCTCAAAGGTTACTTGCAAAGTGAAACCTGAAATAATATCAGGGACTATTTCCTATTCTGTTACATTTCCATAGGCCTCTCTTGCATATTGGGTGGAACTTGTGCTAATGTATGATTTTTTAAGGTGAAACATTGTTTCACTAAGTTACATAGATTTTTAGTGTTAATTACACTGGAATCAAATGATTAAAAAAAGTTTTATTTTTAATCACAAATCCCAAAAGAAAAATTTGTACTGTAAATTGTCAAGTAGTGATGCCCTCATTTTTTCATAATTCTGGTTTTATCTGAGAGCTTATATTTTATCAGGCAAAAATTACTGTCAGTTGCCAATTGTTGATTTTCTACAAGAAACACACATTCAGCCTCTCCGGTAGCACAGCAGGTTGAGCACAGCGCTGTGAAGCTGTCCCCAGCCTCTGCAGAGCTGGTTATTGGGCCAGGGAGATTCCCACATGGCGCTGCAGACCTCTCCTGTCCCACCACCTGCTCCCCTCAGCATTGCTTTCAGTCTGTCTGCCTGTTCTGCTCCCCACTCTGTCTCTGGTAAAGCCTCTCACCCTCCTGTGCCTCTGGCCTGTACCCCAGCTATTGTATAAATGATTTTTAAAAACCTTTAAAAAAAAAAAAAAGAAACAGACAATCATTTTGAGAAGTATCTGCTAATTAACCAAATTTAAAAGACCTTAGTTTTTGTCATTCATCCCTCAGGTAAGATTGGTGTTGCCCACAAATAAAGAGTCTAATTTGCTGCATGGGGCCTTGCTGCCCCAGCCAGGTAAAACACTGGCAAGCAGCTAAGAAAAGAGGCCTCACACCATGGGGCCGAAGCTCAAAGAGCCTTACACCATGGGGCTAAAGATTCCTTTGCCTCACACCATGGGGCTGAAGATTTAACACCCCTTCGTTTTTTGTTCTTGGTCATAAAAAGAGAAAAATTTATCAGAAAGTACATTGGGCAATAAATTATACATATCAGCATACTGTAAATAAATGGCACGGAAAAGTATCTGTTTAGAAAGTAGTTATTAGACAATTTGGCCCACTTGACAATGGGAGACAATCTATTGTACATGCCTGACAAGCAATCCAGCACAATAATTATAGTAAGTCCTTCTTTTGCTTTTGTAAGAAGTTTCCTTTTTTCCAAAAGTTTCTTGGGAAAGTTTTTAAATGAAGTTATTTGTGTTAAGGAGTTTCTAGGTAGAAAAAGTTCTGATAGCTGAGAAGCAGCTGGTCTCCGGCTGAAGGCCACGCGAATAAGAAGAATCTTTGGATGCTTAGGCTTTAGCTGATAGGGGTGTACCGACGGCTGTCAACTGTCTTAGGTAATTGTCTAGCTGAAATAATGAGTTTTAGTGTAAGGCTTAGTTTTTTACCTATTAACCTTGAAGGCTACCGTCTAGCTGAGTCCCGGAGGAGCGAGTAGTCCATGGGAATAGAATACTCTGATTGTCTCTGTTTTATACATGATGATGTGATTTTTCTGCTTGCAAAAAAATGAATAAATAAAGACTTGCTGAGCCCCTCAGCAGGAGAGAATTGCACCAAAAAGAAAAGTGCGGGTCTGCCTCATCCCCTTCCCTTCAGCCCTTAACGTGTCGCCTAGGCCGTCTCATCCTTTCTGGAACCCCTGACACAACCTTTTGCCAAGGCTGGCCACCAGCGCTAATTCATCTCATACAAACATTTTCCTCGAGACTCAGTGCTTGGGGATGCCACAGAAGTGCTCTGTGTGTCCTTCCAGGTCTGCACACCAGATATTTTAAAATGTGGAGTTCAGGATGACGCAATAATGAAGATAACTTCTAATGCTTTTCCCAGGACATTTTCAAGTGAAACTGGCTTTAATGTTTGTCTCACAGGTAAGTGCTGGTGAAGAATCACTACTTCTGCATGGTGCTATAAGCTCCACTATTACTAAATTTTACCAGCAAATGCCAAATAGTGAAAAGACAAATGGTGTCTAAGTGATGTTTTGAAAATAGTTTTACTTCATGGATCCCATGAAAGGCTCTGGGTGACTTCAAGGGCTCCACAGACCACACTTTGAGAAATGCTTTTCTCAGGAAACCAGGGAGCATCTCCCAAGTGTTCTCTGCCTTTGCCTCCTCTTCACTTCCCAGCATCCCTCTCCCTGGCTGGCTCCTGCCTCCCCAAGCTGCCTCCCCTGCAGATATAATGGGGAGCAGAGGGAGGACCCTGGAGACGTGGAGCTTGCACTGTCGTGAGAGTTGGACACTGAGTAAAGATGACAAAGACACGTGTAAACCCCACCTGAGCCCCGTGCTGGGAGGAAGGAGCGTGTTTGTTGTGAAAGCGGAGAAGCAGGAGCCCTAACTCTATTATCAATAGTGTCAAGAGCTGAAAAAAAATATTAAAAACAAATTAAGCATAATTTGATTTTTTATCTTCCCACAGCTGTCACTCCCACCCCTGACACACGTGCTCTGGCCCCTCTGCCAGCCTGTCCCATCTGCCCTCAGCCTGTCCCCTCTGACCTCAGCCCCCCTCCACGTCCTGCCCCAGGATGCAATCATATTGAAGAGACCTGTAGCCTAAACTGCCTTCTGGTCCTGGCCCCATCCTCACCCTCATTTGCTTTTCCCTCATTTATTATGTGCTGAAGGACAGGCCTCCCCAAAATGTTCAGAAAGGTGTCCCCAAGACAGACCACTTTGACATATAAATTGTTTCCATCCGAGGGTCATCAGGGGTTCATCTTAGGAAACAGTTACCACTTCTATAACTACCTGGTATGAAAATGGGTGGTCTTACCCAAAATAAGGGTTATTACCAGAAATGAGCTTTATATCCAAGAAACCTACCTATATGTCAGGGCAAACAGAATCGTAGAATATCCGGTCTTCATCATATGAGCCAACCTGTCCTTGCCATGTGACCCCCTCCTCTCTCCCGGGTTCCTAGGCCCCACCTCACTCCTTAGCTCAGGAGACACACCCCTGTTTCCCACACAGATTTCAGACACTCATTGAGAGGTAGATTCCCTATGCATATATAGGGAAAGTTGGTTATATTCCAGTACTAAAAAAAAAAAAAAAAAAAAAAAAAAGATGTTATAAAATTTCATGTGCTCAGAATAAGAGTTCTTGAAAATTAGAGATTTAATCACAGAAATGAATAAATCAGTAGATGAACTGGAATATTAAAGTCTCACTCCTGCTAAATAATGTGAATGGAAAAGAAATGAGAAGCAGAGAGAAGACCTACAAGAAACTGAGTCTATCGACCAGGAGATTCCAACTACTTAATAATACAAGTGTCTAAAAGAATGGAGAGTGGAAATGATGAAAAAAAATTCAAGAAAATCCCTGAGCACTCACAGATAAAATGTGCATGCTGAGTGTCCTACCGGGTTCCTCCTACAGAGGATGAGCAGCCCCACAACATGACCCACCCCAGGGAATTTCAGAAAGAGGCTGGAGAAGGACAGACCTTGGTGCCCTCGAGAGACAACTCAGGCCTGGAGGCCAGAAGACCCTGGAGCCAGGCCTGCCAGTCCTCAGGGGAATCCAGCCCGGACCCCATGTCAGGCCCAGGTGAGGGAGGCGCTGGGGGCACAGACATTCACTTTAGCTGTTAGTGGTCTCAGGGGTTACTTTCCATGTCCCCCCTCTAGTGGGCAAAGGGGAGACAAAGATAATGGACACAGAGAACAGGACGTGGGAAAATCAACCAGAGGGGAGTGGGGACAGGTGAGATGCCAAGGGTGAGGTGAGGGATCCGGGCCTTCAGCCCTGCCCAGGTGAGCAGGCCCCAGGCCCTGGGAGGCAGGACTGAGGCTGTGGGAAAGGGATCTGCCCAGGGGGAAGCAGGCAGAATAGCTGGTGTGTGTGATATGTCCATGGAGATTCTGACCCTGGGGTGGTCTTGGGGTTGATTAGGAATGAGCACAACAGGAACTAAGCTCATGAGGGAACAAGATAATTATAACTCCAGGGCCAGTAAAAAAAAAATCAATCTAAGAAAAGCATCCTGGTCTACTCACTGCTAAGCTGTTACTGGCTCTCATGAGGTCATAATGATGCAAACTCTGGATCCTGGTGTATCTCAACAACCTGCCAGAGGGGCCGCCAGGGGCAAATGCCTGTGCTGTGGATCTCAGGGATCACCTTGAGGCTTCTTGCCACTCAGAGCCAGCTCTCACGGCCTGGGCAAGAGGCCTGGGTGGTGTGGGCAGGGACTTCCCAAGATGCTTGCTGAAAACTTGAATGTGAAGGAGCAGAGAGCAGAGCAATCATCAGGGGCCCTAAGAAGGTTGCCAGGAAGGCAGTGACAAGCCTTCCTGGGGAGGAGGCTGCAGCTGTTCACCCAAGAGCTAAAGCACAAAGGAGGAAGCAAGTCACCAGGCCCTTCAGAACATGCCCCCATGCTCTGTGGTGCCCAAGCCCTGACACAGGAAACAACTTTTCTGAAAGAACGCATGATTCTGAGCAAGGGGCACATTAAAAAATTCTAACAAGACACATCTCAATCAATGCAGGTGTCGGTAGAGATGGACAAGGCCAAGTCCAGGGAGCAGCTGCTGCAGAACCTCCTAGAAGCAGACGCTTGAGCATGTTGGGAGCTGACACTGAGGAGACAATGAAAACTCAGACAGAGCTGAGATTTCAGTCGGGCTGACAGCCTCGCAGAACAGATTAGTGGTGGTCTCCATCCTCCAGATAATTCAGAAAAATGGGTGCACTCAAAGGCTTGAAGGACAGGCTGGAGACCTTGCCCTGCCCCCAGAGTGTGGCCACATTCACCACTCAGTCTGTGGTATTTTATGAACATTTTCAAGCACACAGAATAATTGAAATAATAGTGCAGAGCACACCATCTTGAACCCAGCATTAGCATTTGCCACATTTGCTTTATCACTCATCTTTATCCATGGATCGGTCTCTCTATTCATCCATCTTATTTTTCTGATGCATTTCAAAGTTAGTTGCCGATGTCAGTACCCATCTTTCTTTGATTTTTTTAAAAGATTTGTTTTATTTATTTATGCATACAAGAGCTGGAGTGAAGGCCAGAGGTGTGTGGGTAAGAGGATTCAGCAGAGACAGAGTAGAGAGCAGAGCAAGTGGATCCACCAAAATACACTGCTGAGGGGAGCAGCGGGCGAAACAGGAGAGGTCTGCTGTGCCATGTGGGTCAGCTCCCTGGCCTGGGTTGAAACTCTTACCGCAATAGCTGTCAATAGCTTCACAGTGCTGAGACTTAACCCCTTATGTCACTAGGGACTCCCCACATTTCATTTTCAACACTTGGGATAAGAATATTTTTTGAGGGCCTCCCTGGTGATGCAGCAGTTTGAGCACTGAGCTGTGAAGCTGTCTGCAGCCTCTGCAGTGCAGGCTCAATTCCCGGCCAGCCAGGAAGAAACCCATATAGTATGGCAGATCTCTCCTGCCTTGCCCGCTGCTCCCCTCAGCAGTGTCTTAGGTCTGTCTGCCTGTTCTGCTCCCCACTCTGTCTCTGGTGAATTCTCTAACCCTCCTGGGCCTCTGACCTGTACCCCAGTTCTTTTATAAATAAATAAAATCTTTTTTAAAAAAAAGAATATTTTTTTGAGATAAAACTCTATCTGGAGAAATGCACAAATCTTAAGTACACTACTAGAGTTGTGACCCTTGTCAAGAACATTATATATATTGTTCTTTTCTTCTCTTGGAAACAATGAACATTTAAATAATTTAATGATGTGTCTCACTTAACAATACAATTTATCTGCCCTCCCTCCTTTTGAGTAACTACCACAGTCTAATCTAAAGCCTCCCTGGCCCCTCCATTCTCATCGCATTCCTGTGACCACACTCTCCTTGGGACAGAGCCCAGGCCTGAGTCATCTTCATAGTTATTTATTTTATTATATTTATTCAGATAACTTTGATTTTTCGACCATATATTTTTGTGGGGTTAAAGGTGTAAACCTCCAAAATATATCTTATTGTCCCATATAAATGTGATCTATCAATATATAATAGGTTATTCATCTTTGACCTTTCAACAAATAAGTTTATCTAACTCTCCCTTTTCCTGTCATCCACAAGGCTATTAGTCAATCATAAGCAGCAGCTTAGCTGTTTTCATACCTTCACAGCCATATATTACCATTTATATCTATGGTAAATATTCTAATTATCAGTTTTATTAGACAAATTTGTATTTACAGACAATGTCTGAAGTATAATTTCATTAAAACAATAGATGATCATTTCTTCTAGAAAAACAAATGTCTGAAGTTAGATGAAAGACAAGGGAATAGGGCACACTGGTAGCACAGGGGTTAAGCCGCAGCACTATCAAGCTATCACCAGACACTATGGCATGCATTTGATCCCCAACCAGGGAGTTGGTCCACAAGGCACAGCAGACCTCTCCTTTCTCACCTGCTTCTCCCTTCAGCAGTGCATTTCAGTAGATCTGCCTGCTCTGCTCCCCACTCTGTATCCAGTGATTCTTGTCACCCCCACACTTCTGGCCTATACCCCAGTTCTTGCATGCATAAATAAATAAAAATAAATCTTCAATAAAAAAAGAAAGACAAGGAAATAATGATTTCACTTCATAATTATCCTGGATGCAGTCACCCAAATCACATCAATTCCTTTATATGAGTACTGTCTTAACATTATATAACAAGTTATTAACAGAAAATACACAAGCCAGAAACCTTAGAGCCTTAAACATCAAATCAACCATCAACTTTTCTTAATTTCTGAAGACATGAAAATAAAAATCATTTCATATAACAGCATGAAAATTCCATACCTTTGTAAAGTGGTGGGACAGTCAAATTATTTCCCAGGTGTTAGCTGAAATAACCATCAAAAGTGCTCAGATTGTATCCAGCTTGTTTTTGGGTAATTTGCCTCCTTGAGCCTAAGCAGAGGACAATATTAAAACATATGAATGATCCCCACTGACACTGTGTTGTAAGTGGGTGTCTGTTTTCTTGTGAATCAAATAGAGACGAAGAATCTTCCCATGGAGGGGTGGGGGTTAGAATCTCCCCATGAACACTGAGGAAATGAACTTAACAGAAAATTTCAGTTATAGTTTGTTACTGTTACCACAGCATTGCACAAAATGTTGGTCTGTGGTCACATTTCCCCACACAAACTGAGAAGGTAACAGGTGAAACTGCTGCGTTGTACCAGTCCACCTCAGAGTCTGTCTTCACAGCTTCCCTGTCCCCCCTGGACTGGCCCCTGGATCCTCTCCTTGTTTCCCTGCTCCCCCATTCAGGCACCCACAGATATTGTCCTGGAAGCTGGGAAAGGCTCCTCCTCCGTGTCCTGGCGTCTCACCAGGCCCTGAAACCCGCCCTCCAGGCAGGTGCCCGACTACATGTCAGACTTGTGGAAAGGAGTAGGGGCAGGACGAGACTCTGCTGGTCATGGGTGAGGGTGACTAATCCACGGGATCTCTCCCCTCCAACATGTGGGGGCAGGTCACCTTCCCCCCACAATTCCAAGACCCAAAAGGGATGCCTTTTGACTACAGGCCAGAGATAACAAAAAAGGGTGTGCTTTTCCTGTCATTCTCCTAAAGGTGGGTAATGAGGCCTCCACTGCCTGCTCATCCCTGGACTGTGTCCTTGATCTTCTGAACTCCTGCCTGGCCAGCTCATAAACTAGAGAACAAAGAACTCCTGGCCGAAGTTGGGAGTATAAATTTCAATTCCTATGCCACAACTGAGGGAGGAGGGAAAATGCTGGAAACTAAAGTGAGAGACTCACAGCAGCTGATGGGGAAGCTGCCTTTGTTCTCATTAGACCAAGTGAAACACAAGGACTTTGGGAAACTAATGTCAATCTTCTGTCTCTCTAAAAGGGCATCAAGGAACTGGAACATTTCAGCCATAAGTGTCCAAAGAGACTGCCCAGGACCATGCCCTCTGTGCCATCCCACAGGGAGCTGGAAGAGGGACTGTCCCACTCTCTACAGAGGTAGGCGCAGCCCAAACCACATGCCAGACTGGAAGACAAACAGACCATAAGCTCTGGCTATGAAGACCCCAGTGCAAGAGGAAAAGACCTTCTCTAAAGGAGCCCAGAGGTAAAACAGGATCCCCCATATACTATTTCTAAGGACAAGCCTCAGTGACCCCATAAATAACAAAGAGAGAGATTACCTTCCTGGTGAATACAGGGGTCACTTGCTCAGCCTTGCTCTGATTTTCCACCCCAACTGTCCTCCTCACTGTCCTCCTCACTGGCATCAATGCCAACCCAAGTCAGGCTAATTTACAGTGCCCTGCCTTGCTCACTGCAAGGCCAATGTTATACACTGATGGTTGGTCTTGCCTTCCTGTCCCATTCCTGGGGCAAGATCACATAACCACATTCCAAGCCAGCCTCCAATCAGTCGTCTCCACAGTCAGCGTCCACATCAGGCAGACATGCACTTTACAGCCACAGACAGTGAGGATGGACAACAAATAAGGGCAGAGATGCCTAAAGATGCCTCTCCCCACGTGGACGCTGCAGGGGGAAGGTCAACTCCAGGGCACGATTAGGGCTGCTCTTCTACCAGAGGAAGCAAATGACCCACAGACCACGCCCTCCTGAGACCCACTTCTCTGCTGGGGAAGAGAAGTCACACTTTCCCCTTTGCCTCCAGGGTTGCTGTGAGCAATAAAGTTGCTCTGTGCGCATTGCAAGATGGTGATTGTAGTGGCAGGATGGCCACAGTGCTGGTTCATCTATGATCCAAGCAGACTGGGTAAAGGAGGAGTCCTGGAGCCCTCGGTGGCTTTCTCAGGCTTTTACTGAGTTTTACGTGTAGTGCAGCAACCAGGTACATGGCAGGCAGGAGTGCCAGGAGGCCAGGACGCCAGTAGGCCTCCAAGACCCCTGCAAGTCTACACTCTGGGCTTCTCAGGCGATCTTTCTCCCCTTCTCTCTCCTGCCTCTCTCCTGCTTCTGCTTCTCCTGAGGAAATACCTCCATACTGCAGTCAAGGCCCACAGAAGTAAATAAGACAACTATAACAATGTAACAAATGCAGGTGCCCATCAAGCAGGGCAATCCTAATCCCAGGAGGGCAGAAAAGCCTGAAAACCATTTACCCTATAGTGATAAATTGTTTCAATAATACTTATGAATGATAATGGCATGGGCCTCCCTGGTGGAGCAGGGGTTCAAGTCTCAGTGCTATCAAGCTATTGCCAACCACTGCAACGCGATCAATCCCCGGCCAGGGAGCTGACCCACGTGGCGCAGCTACCTCTCCTGTCTCATACACTGCTCCCCTCAGCAGTGTATTTCAGTCAGTCTGCCTGTTCTGCTCCCCACTCTGTCCCTGGTGAATTATCTCACCCCCTGCACCTCTGGCCTACATCCCAGTTCTTATATGCATAAATAAATAAAAATAAATCTTTAAAAAATAATAACAGAGTTGGGGCCAACATGGTGACAGGGAAACACTGCAAGGACGTGCTCCCATAAAGAAAAAGTTAATAGGAAAAGTGGCAGGTCCCTGTGAGAACTGGGACACGGAAGATAAACAGACGACTCTGCCAAACTTCCCGAAGAGGAAAGTTGCCATAAAAAAAGACAGAGAAGACAGGAAAGCTCAGAACCTGGCTACCCTCCCCAACCCACAACTCTGGTCCACTCTGCCCAACAGAAAGAAAAAAACAACGAGAAGAAACTACACATCAAGCGGGACTGTGAGTGGAAGGGAACTATTGCAGTCACTGCACCCCGCTAACGGGAACTGTGGAGAACCTGGCGGGAATCGCTGCAAATATGAGCGAACTACTCCTTATCCCATTAGAGGAAAACAAGGACTCCACAGAGACCTACAAATAGTCCAAGCCCAGCTGGTAAGCCTGTGCGGAAAAGTGGCGCACTCGAAAAGCATACACGGATTGCGGCCACACAGGTCCCTGTGCCTGCGACCTAGGTTTGTAGGGAGACGTGCTGGAGCCCTCACTGAAGTGAATGTACCTCACTGAGTAATCAGAAACCAGGCGGCCAGACATGGGAGCGGGGTGCTAAAGGTGCCATTTCTGCGAACACTGAACTGGGCTACAGCCCGCGTCCTGGACTTGAGGGTTTCAGAACTGAGACCTGGGGCACGAAATTTGGGGCATGGGATCCCCTGACAGCTGGGCACAGGGCACACACAGCACCCCCATGCCACTGAGGCACTCCATGCCACCCCCACTCTGTTCCCCAGACCCACGGGGGTAAAAAACAGTTCTGGAAGGACACTAGGAAAGATCTCTGGCGCCACCTAGTGACCAGAACAAAATCACTAACATCCTGATAGTAGGAAACCAGGGATCCCAAAAACACCCTCAGGCTCTACGAGAAGGTGGGCCACGCAAACTGGGTAAGAAGGGAAATAAGGCGTGGAGCAGGACTCCATTCTGGAGCTGAGAGAGAGGCACAGGATCTGGGGCATGGGACTCACCATAGCAGCTGGCACTGCACAGGGTGTCAGCCAGAGTTTAGGACCTGATAGCGCTGGAACTGAGACCTAGAGTGCAAAATTCAGGGCGCAGGATCCATACAGCTGTGCGCACAGCACCGGGTGAACACTGGGCAGACACAGCACCCAGCTTGAATAAGAGCCCCTGTGTTGAGGTGCTCCCCTCCGCCCCTCCTCCATTTCTCAGAGAACCACTGGGAAAACACACAGGTCAGCAAGTACGGGTCTCTGACACCACCTCGTGACCAGAACAAAATCACCAACTAGCTGATTCCCTGATGGAACTGAGTAAATACAGAGGGAGGGAACTGTAAGGGACAGTGCCCAGCAACACAGCATCAACACCCTGGTGGATTTTTAGTCTACCAATGCCAGTCTCAGTCTGGTAAACAGTTTCTGACACTCCTATAGGAGCACTCCAAAGAGATGCCCACCAACACCAGTGACACAATGTCCCAATGCATAGAACTGATTAGAAAGCAAACAAGAGGGAGAAGAAAAAATACAAATAACCAAGCAAGCCCACAGGAGAAGGACACACCAGAAAAAGAAATATAGTCACCAGAGCTCAACAATGACATGGAAGAATTTCTCAGCCTATCAGATAGAGAATTAATGTTCATCGTGATTAGAAAACAGAAAGAAAATAAAAAGGAAAAAAATGATTTGAGACAAATAATCACTGAACTGAAGAATGAAATAAAGACCTTAAGAAAGGAAAGAAAAGAAACAGGAGATTAAAAGATTACTAGAGGAGATAAAGAACTCTGGGGAAAGCAATGAAAACAGAATCTATGAAATGGAAGAATGGATCAGTACTATCGAAGATACAGAAATATAAAGAGCCAAAAGAGAAAAGGAGAGAGAAGGCAAATGAAGCAGTGTGAGGAGACTCTTAGACAATTATCAGACTTCATGAAGAGAGGAAATGAAAGAGTTATAGGCATTCCAGAAAGTGAGGAGACAGACAAAGGAACAGAGAAATTATTCCAGGAGATAATTGAAGAAAACTTCCCAAGCATGAAAAAGGAGACAAATATACACATACAAGAAGCGAGAAGAACTCCCAATTACTACAATGAAAAGAAAACTACAGCAAGACACCTAATAGTAAAGCTTGCAAGACTCCAAGACAAGGAAAAAATAATGAAACTGGCAAGGGGAAAGAAACAGGTAACTTACAAGGGAAAACCAATCAGGTAAACTTCAGACTTCTCAAAAGAACATTAAGGGCAAGAAGAGAATGGAGTAACATATTCAGCAAACTTCAACACAGCAAATGCCAACCAACAATACTTTACCCTGCAAAGCTCTCCTTCCTCTACAAAGAAAAAATATGGACCTTCTCAGACAAACAGAAACTCCAGAAATTCATTACAACTAAACCCCCATGCCAAAATATTCTACAAGAAGTTCTAAAGCCAAAACCAACGGAGGAATGAACAAGAAGAACAGAATAAAGCAAGGAATAAAATCACAAAAAAATGGCAAATACAGATGCCAACATATCAATATTAACTCTAAATGTAAATGGATTAAACTCATCAATAAAAAGACAGAGTAGTAGACTGGATTAAAAAACAAAACCCAACCTTCTGCTGTCTCCAGGAAACACATTTTACCACAAAAAAATAAACATAGACTGAAAGCAAAAGGTTAGAAAACAATCCTACAAGCAAATGGACCAAAAAAGAAGGCAGGAACAGCCATACTTAGATGAAATAGACTTCAAATTAAAAAAGGTAAAAAGAGACATACCCGGACACTACATTATGGTCAAGAGGAAAATACATCAGGAAGATATAACACTCATCAACATATACTCACCAAATGAAGGCGCAACAAAATATATCAGACAATTATTATCAGCTCTGAAAACAGACATTAAAGAAAATACATATATAGTGGAAGACTTCAACACCCCACTCTCACCAATGGACAGATCAACAGGGCAAAAAATAAACAACGACTAGAGCCCTAAATAAAGACATAGAACTCGTGTACTTAGCAGACATTTATAGGACACTGCACCCAAAAAAATCCGAGTACACATTTTTCTCAGGAGCACATGGATCATTCTCCAGAATTGATCACATACTGGGCCACAAGACAAAACAGATACATGAAGATCAAAATCATTCCAACTATCTTCTCCAATCATAAAGGCATCAAGTTAGAAATAGATCATGAATAGAAAACAAGGAACCCTCCCACTTCAAGGAGATTGAAATCCACACTACTGGAAGACCACTGGACTAATGAGGAGATCAAAGAAGAAATTTAAACATGCTTTGAGTTGAACGACAAGGAGGACACCACTTTCCAGAATGTATGGGATGCAGCAAAAGCAGTAATAAGAGGAAAATATATAGCAATACAGGCTCACATCAACAAATCAGAAAGAACTCAAAGAAACAACCTAATCTCACATCTCAAAGAGCTAGAAAAAGAACAACAACAAAAAAAAAAAAACCCTAAAGACAGTAGAGGAAAGGAAATAATAAAAATCAAAGCAGAAATAAATGAAATGGAAATTAAAAAAAACAATCCAAAAGATCAATAAAATGAAAAGTTGGTTCTTTGAAAAAATAAACAAAACAGACAAAACTCTAGCCAGGGTCACAAAGGAAAAAATAGGAGAAAACACATATAAATAGGATTATAAATGAAAGAGGCAAAATCACAAAAGACTCAGTAGAAATCAAAAGAGTAACCAGAGATTACTATGCACACTTGTATGCAAACAAATTCAACAACCTAGAAGAAATGGACAAATTCCTGGAATAATACAATCATCCAAAGATGGACAAAGAAGAAATAGAACAACTAAATTAAACACACCAATTACAAGCAGCGAAATTGAGGCAGTAATCAAAGCACTCCCCAAAAACAAAAGTTTAGGCCCAGACAGCTTCACAAATTAATTCTACCAAATGGTCAGCAGTGAATTAGTACCTATCCTACACAAACTATTTCAAAAAATTGAAAAAGAAGGAATACTACCAAATATGTTCTAAGAAGCCAACATTACACTAATACCAAAACCAAACAAAGCACAAAAAAAATTACAGGCCAATCTCCCTAATGAACACTGATGCAAAAATCCTCAACAAAATCCTTGCCAACAGAATCGAACAATGCATCAAAGGGCTAGTACACCACAATCAAGTGGGATTCATCCCAGGGGCACCAGGATGGTTCAACATACGAAAATCGATCAGTGTAAGCCAACACATCAACAAAAAGAAAAATAAAAACCATATGATCAAATCAATAGATGCTGAGTAAGCATTCAAAAAAGTCCAACATCCATTTATGATGAAGGCCCTTGAAATTCTCAGGATAAAAGGAACATACCTTAAAATGAAAAAAGCCATTTACGACAAACCCACTGCCAACATTATTCTCAATGGTGAAAAGCTGAAGGCCTTTCCTTTAAGATCAGGAACAAGACAAGGATGTCCTCTCTCACCACTGCTCTTCAATATAATACTAGAGAGCCTAGCCAGGGCATTAAGACAAGAGAAGGACATACAAAGAATCCAAACAGGGAAAGAAGAAGTAAAACTATCACTATTTGCAGATGATATGACAATATACATAGAGAACCCTAAAAATTCCACAGAAAAACTACTCAAAATAATCAACCAGTTCAGTAAAGTAGCAGGATACAAAATCAACACTCAAAAATCAGTAGCCCTCTTATATACAATCAATTGGAAGAAGAAGAAATCAAGAAAACCATCCCTTTTATAATTGAAACCAAAAAAATCAAATACTAGGGAATAAACCTAACAAAAGAGGTGAAAGACCTATACAAAGAAAATCATAAAACACTGTTAAAAGAAATTGAAGAAGACACAAAGAAATGGAAAGACATCCTCTGCTCATGGATTAGAAGAATCAACATTATTAAAATGGCCATCCTCCCAAAAGCAATATACAGATTCAATGCTATTCCAGTCAAAATCCCAATGACATTCTTCAAATAAACAGAACAAATACTGATGAAATTCATATGGAACCACAAAAAAACACGAATAGCCAAAGCCCTATGGATGAAAACAAAGGAGAAAGGAGGTATCACACTTCCAAACTGCAAGCTATACTACAAAGCCATAACAATTAAAACACTTTTGTATCGGAACAAAAACAGACACACAGACCAATGGAACTGAATAGAGAGCCCACAAATAAAGCCACACTTACACGAACAACTAATCTTTGACAAAGGAGCAAAGAATATGCAATGGAACATGGACAGTTTGTTCAATGAATGGTGTTTGGAAAACTGGACCTCCACATGCAAAAAAATGAAACTAGATCAGTACCTCTCACAGTGCACAAAAATCAACTCAAAATGGATAAAAGAACTGGATGTAAGATGAAACCATAAAATATATAGAAGAAAACATAGGTAAAACAATACAAGACATACATCTCAGAAACATCTTTAAAGACTCATCACTCAAAGCAGGGATAGTGAAGGCAAAGATAAACACCTGGAATTACACCAAACTGAAAAGCTTCTGCACAGCAAAAGAGATATTAACCAAAATAGACACCCCACTGATTGGGAAAAAATCTTTGCGCTCCATCCAACTGATAACGGACTGATCACAAAGATTTACAAAGAACTCACATGGCTCAACAAAAACAAAATAAACAATCCAGTCAAGAAATGGGCAGAAGAACTTAAAAGACAGTTCTCCAAAGAGGAAATGCACATGACCAACCGGCATATGAAAAAATGTTCAACATCCCTTATCATCGGGGAAATGCAAATCAAAACCACACTGAGATACCATCTTACACCAGTGAGAATGGCACATATCAAAAAAACAAGCAACAACAAATGTTGGTGAGGATGCGGTGAAAAAGGAACTCTCCTCCATTGCTGGTGGGAGTGCAAACTGGTCCAACCATTGTGGAAAGCTGTCTGGAGGTTCCTCAGTCTACTAAAAATGGAGTTACCATATGACCCAGCAATGCCACTCCTAGGGATCTACCCAAAGGATACAAACACATTGATTCCAAAGAACACCTGTACACCTATGTATATTACAGCACTGTTTGCAATAGGTAAAACCTGGAAACAACCGAAATGCCCAAAAATAGATGACTGGATCAAGAAGATGTGATATATATAAACAATGGAATGTTATTCAGCAATGAAAAAAGATAAACTCATGCCATTTGCAGCAACGTGGATGGAGCTAGAGGGAATTATGCTCAATGAAATAAGCCAGAAGAAAAAAGAAAAATATCGGATGGTGTCACTTATAGCAAGAACATAAGGAAACCAAATAAGACATCAGTGTAAAAAAATAACAGTACAAAACACAACAAAGCAAAAACAGACAATTATAAATCAGAGACATCCTGCAGGGGAGGAGGAGGGAGAGGGATCAGAGGAAGGGAGGGAGGAGCACAGGGGACTGTGGTGATAGTACATGGGTGCATTGGGGAAGGAAATCTATGGGGACTCAATCTGAGGGGGTAGGGGGAAGCAGCTATTGTTTAAAAATAAAAAAAATTAAAGAATAAAAATAAATGAATAAATAAAAATAATTATAACAATGGCATATCCCGGGTGCCAGAGGAGAAACTGAGGCACAGATTGATGACGTGATCTGTTCTGAGTCTCCCCAGGTATAGGCCCTGCAGCTCCTGTTTCTGTCAGTGACGGTCTGACCTCAGTCTTGTCTCTAGCAGGGGGAGAGGCCCTGGCAGGGACACACCTCACTCGAAGCTCTGGGTCCCCATAGATGGGAACTATGGGAGTCCCTCTACTGAGTCACGTGCTGCTGCCTAGAGCCTGGACAGCAGGTCCCTATGCTGGGGGAGAGGCTGCTCCTCGGACACTGGTTAGGAAGATGGGGAGACTCCTGGAAAAGAGAGCAGAGGATGGAAATGGGGACTTTATGGGACAGAGATGGGAAGGGGTGCAGTGGGGAGCCAGAGAGGACTGGGCAGGGAAAAGGCAGCACAGGGGACACTGTGGGGGGAAGGTCTGTGTGGGTGACACAGGCTCTCACTGAGGGGCTGGAGTGTCTGTCTCACCTGGGGGGATGCAGCAGTGCTGGCCTGTGACTGCCCAGGGAACTGCACACATCCGGGGCCTTGCCAGTCCTTGCAGGGCTGGTGTCACTCACACACATGCACATGCTGATGATGGAGAGGACTATAACAGGGGGTCCCAGGGGAGGATTCAGGTTCCCTGTTCCACCCAAGGGAGGGTGGAGCTGAGCAGGGAGGAGGAGAAGCTGGAGAGGAGACTGGAGGAAGGCAAGAGCCAAGAGGAGACCTGGAAGAGGCCCGTGGAGCAGAGAGACACATGAAGAAGCTGCACTTGCTTCTTGGTCCTGGACTGGGTGACACAGACGTGGGTGAGAGACTGCAGCGAGGTGACAATGGCAGATTTATCTTGGTTTTCCTCTTTTCCTTCCAGGCTTGCCTGTCTCTGACCCTTTTCTAAGGGTCCCCACGGGAAAGTGCTCTAGACTGTAACAAGCCTTCATGCCCTGCTCTGGGCCAACCCTGTTTGGCTGAACATTTACCCACGAAGGGATGAGTAACTTTGGATGCTTGGTTTGGAAATTTATTTTTTCCCTTTTCTTTGTTGCATACTAATTGTATTAAAGTTCCTTTCTATTAAAGCTCTTGATGCAGCAGAGAGAGTGGGGGACAGATGGTTAAGGGGAGTCCCCCTCCTGTTACAGAACATCCCCCCTCAGTTCCCCAATGCTGGGGTGTCAGGGAGATTCAGGGAGCCAAGAAGAGGGCAGAGCAAGGCCTGGGCTGCCCTGGAGGACTAGCCCTGGGGGCTGATTCTGGGGCTCCAGGGCCCCACTCCCTGCAGGCGGGTCAGAGCCAGCCCTGCTAACAGCTCCAGGCAATTGATAGCCCCTCTGTGCTATGACCCTGCAGACACTGCTCTGGAGATCGGGTGAAGAAAAGGAAATGAACAGCAACATTAAATGGAATCTAAAAACAGTAAAAATAATTTTTAATCAACTTTATTTTGAAGGAAACTTCCAGGAGACATAAAATTCTAGCTGACACCTTATTTCTAGCAGGTCCTTAACTGTCACTCCAGCTGCTCTGGCCTCCACTGTTTCTTGTGAGAAAACAGCCACTGATCACTTTATTGCCTGAATTTTCTAGTGGTTTGAAGCAGGGGCAGAGAGGGCCACGAAGAGGCCACAGGGCAGGAGGCCAGATGGAAGGAACGGCCACTCCCTGCCCAGACTCTGAGACCAGACATCCACTAAAAGGCCCTAAAAGGCCAAAAGGCCCAAAACCAAAACCAAGAGCTACAGACCAACAAAGGACAGTGCCCGGTAAGAGGACAGTCCACTGTCTATGAGTCTCACCCGCACGCACAATTGCAGAAGACCTCAGGCTCCAGGAACAACCACTGTGGGATTTATTTATAAAACAGGGGAAACAAAGAGCTCACTGTACCCACAAGTGGCAGCTGCCTCACCCAGGGAGCATCAGTGATGGTCGCCACAGGTCACTGGGATGCTGCACAGCGTTGGCCAGTAGTAATGGCCACGACTGGTCCCGCAGAGGCGATGTCAGAGACGCCCAGTGTTAAAGGCTCTTTGTAAGTGGGTGGGTTACACCAGCAACACACAGCTCTTTGAGAAGCCAGGCCTAGGGCCATTTGGGCTCCTGTCAGGCGAGGTCAGGGACAGAACCAAGGCCCAGCCTATGACAGAGTCCTTCGGCTTCTCTCCTTCCTCATAGGGCGGCTGCTGGATGCATCTTTTCTTCTTTCTTCGGAGGCTGGACCCATCTTTTCTCCAGGGGTTAGCGTCATCTCTCCTCTGCGGGCTTGGGTCAGGGCTTGAGTCGTGGTCTCCTTTCTCTCAGGGAGCTCCTCAGCTCCCTCCAACCCTGGCTTTTATCCTCTTTCACCCAGAAGTCTGATGGGACCATTTAGCACCAATCAGGTGACACCTGATTGGCCCATTACAAACGGCAGTGACTGAGCTCTGAGGAGCAACAGCCACAACTGCCTTGTGGTGGTGCAGCAGGTGGAAAACACCACTGTCCTGCCGCTCCGACCGCTGACATGGCTACATTCCAGTAACAGTTTGTAAAAAATCACTCCAAACTTAGAAGCTAAACCACAAAGACTTGGCATCTGGCACAGTCTCTGGGGGGAGGCAGCAGGAGGGGCCTCACTCAGAGGCTCCAGCTCTGGGTCCCACAAGGCTACGATGGGGACGAGATGTTGGCAGATCTGAACGGCCGTGATCAGTGTGGAAGGACCTGACTCAGAGCTCATGCATGTGGCTCCTGGAGAAAACCCCTCAGGTCCTTGTCCTGTGGGCGTCCCCTTAGCTGAGTGTCACCATGTGCAGGGAGTCACCCCAGAGAGGGACCAGGAGGGGAGCCCGGGTGGGAAGTCTCAGCCCCTGTGAGCCTGACTCTGTGACGTGGCGCGTCCCTTCTGCTTCATTCTCCTCACGAGGTAGAGCCAGCCAGTCAGACGCACTCACAGGGGGAACTGTCTCCCCTCCTGTGTATCACAGATTTGGTGGAAAATTGAAAACCAACACAGAAGACCATGTGGACACTAATTATTCCCATTCTGCCCACATGAAAATTAAATTGCCTCCCACCCAAGGCCCCTAAAAGTCTCTTCCATCACAGAAGCAGCATGACGTCAGCATCTCATCACGTGACTCAGGACCACGCAGAGGAGGCTCTTTGAGAGCATCTGTGCAGTGAAGCCGACTGTGCTCAGCTCCTAGTGGGTTGAGGCAGTTTCCTGCCCCACAAGCCCTTCATGTGGATACAGTGGAGGACAGACACAGGGCAACTTGTAGACCCATTTTTTAATATATTTTTAAAGCATATTTATTGAGATATAACTTAGGACCATTAAGTCACTTGTTGAAGGCTCACCTCTCATGTCCTTTTGGTAAGCACAGAGCAGGGCAACCATCCCATAATCTAACTTGAGAACATCTCCATCACCACAACAACCTTGTTTCCTGGGTCTGGGCCCATGGGCACCACCCCCACCTTCCCTTCCTCAGCCCTGGGCAGCAGGAGTCCACTCTCTGCCTCTGGGGACAGGCCAGTGAACTTCTCTCTAAACACATCTAAGGTGACTCTGCTAACACAGACCTGCAGCGGGCATTTTGGGTCCCCTAGCCTAATGCATGCTGTTGCCCAGGAACATACTCCACAGGGTGCTAAGGTCACAGAAAGCCACATGACCCCGCCAGGAGGACCTGCAGCCTGGGGTGCATGAGGAGAGAAGGGCTACAGTAGCCTGCCTCAGAGGGGGCGAAGGCAGAGCTGGGAGGTTCCTCCATCAGCAGGAAGGGGACATGGGAGCTGGGTCTTGAAAGCCAGATTAGGGCACAGGAACAGAATTGGCTCAGGGAGCTGATGGCAGGCAGACTACGTGCCTTCAGCAGTTACTTTCTCTGTGTGACCTCGGAGATGCCTTCCCATGACTGAGAATTGAGTATGGATACTGTCCTGATACGCCCACCCTCACATTCTCCTTCAGAAACAAGGACATGGAGACTGGGTGGTTATAGCAGTGCTTAGGTCTGAACTCCAACCACCTGGCTAATGTCTGGGCCTCCTGCCTTACACCATCCTGCAAACTGACCAGGAGACCTATGAGGCTTTGACCCTAGAGACGTTACCACCCTCCCCAGATGCTACGTATTTCTTGGCTGGATTTAACTAAAGACAAAAGGACAGTAATAAATCATCATATAATCACCCTTTATGTAAATGAATTGAACTCACCAAAGAAGAAGACACAGAGTGACTGGTTATACCAAAAAACAAAACCCAACTTTATGCTGTCTCCAGGAGACAGGATCATAAAAGTTCTTGGGGAAAAACACAAGAAAAGGGGGCACCTCCAAATGCCATAAAAGATAAAATAAACTTCCAGCTAAAAAAAAAAGTAACAAAAGACAGGGATGAACATCATATGATTAAGGAATCCTACATCAGGAAGACATAGCACTAACCACTATACATGCACCAAATAAAGGAGCATCAAAATATATAAGACAACTATTTTTTTTTTAATAGAGGCATGTTTTTATTTATTTATTATTTATTTAATTTGTTTGTTTGTTTTTTGTTTATACATGAACTGGGTACAGTCAGAAGCGCGGGAGGGTGAGAGAATTCACCAGAGCCAGAGTGGGGAGCAGAGCAGGCAGAAGGACTGAAGTACACTGCTGAGGGGAGCAGCGGGCGGCAGGAGAGGTCTGCGCGCCATGTGGGACCCTCCTCCGGTGACCGGGGAGCAGCCGGGGATCGAACCGGCACCGCAGAGGCCGCGGGCAGCTTCGCAACCCAGCGCTCAACCGCTGCGCCACCGGGGAGGCCCTATAAGACAACTATTAACAAATCTGAAAACAGATATTGGCAGCAACATTATAGTGGTAAAGGAATTCAACACCCCACATTCATCAAAGACACATCACCTGACAGAAAATCGACAAGGAAACTGTTGCTCTAAGTGAGGCATTAGACCCCAAGGGCTAAATAGATACCTACAGGGCAGCGCACGCCACAGTCTTCTCAAGTGCACATGGAAGAGTCTCCAGAATAAACCATTTGTTGGGTCACAGAACAAGTGTCAATAAATTCATAATGACTGAACACACTACCAAATGACTATTGGGTTAAGTAGGAAATCAAAGAAAAAAATTAAAAATACCTTGAGACAAATGACAACCTATCAGTGGGCACAGCACACACAGCACTAAGGGGGGATTATAGAGCAAGACAGCTCAAGAATCTAACCTTACACCTAAAACAGCTAAAAAAAGAACAAATGAAACCAAGAGACAGAGAAGGAATAACTCTAAAGCAGAAATAAATGACACAGAAATCAAAGACAGACTGAAAAATCAATGAAACCAAAAACTGGTTCTTGAAAAAAATAGACAAATCTCTTGCTAGGCTCTCAAGGAGGAAAAAAGGAAAAAACAACTCTAATAAATAGAATAAGAAATGAAGGGTAGACGCCACAACAGACATATCAGGAATAGAGAGGATCATAAGATAACACTAAATATCTATATGTCAATAAATTGAATAACCTCAAATAGCCTAGAAGAAACTGACACATTCTTAGAAGTATACAACCTTCTGAGACTGAATCAGGAAGATTCAGAACAAAACAACTACAAGCAAAGACATTGAAACACGCATCAAAAGTTTCCCAAAAAACAAAGTCCAGGAACAGACATTTTCAGTGACTTCTACAAAATCTTTAAAGATGAACTAATACCTGACTTCTCAGCTCTTCAAAAAAGTAGAGGAAGAGGGAATGCTGCCAAACACATCTCATGAGGCCAACATTCCTGTGATACCAAAAGCAGAGAAGGACATCACACAAAAAAAGAAAGCTATACACCTAACATCTATGCAGACCAATATCCCTGATGAACATAGATGCAAAAATCCTCAACAAGACCTTACCAAACCAAAATCCAATATACATTAAAAAGGATCACACAGGTGCCTCCCTGGTGTTAAAGCACAGCACTATGAAGCAATCCGCAGACACCGCAACACCAGTTCAATCCTTGGCCAGGGAGGTGACCCACAAGGCGCAGCAGACCTCTCCTACCTTGCCCGCTGCTCCCCTCAGCTGTGTGTTTCAGTCCATCTGCATGTTATGCTCCCCATTCTGTCTCTGGTAAATCCTCTCACGCCCCATACCTCTGGCTTTTACCCCAATTCTTGTACGCATAAAAAAATAAATCTTTAAAAAAAAGGATCACACATCATGACTGAGTGGGATTTATCTCAGCTACACAAGGATGGTTCAACATTTGAAAATCAATGAGTGAGATTTCAGCTCACACCAGTTAGAATGTCTATTATCAAAAAGTCAAGAAATAATAAATTTTGGTGAGAAATAGGGAATATAAAACCCTGTGCAATGTATTGAATAACTGGTGTGGCCATTTTGGAAAACAATATGGTGGGTTTGCAAAAAATATCAAATAGAATTACAAAATGATCCAGTATTTCCACTTCTGGATATTGACCTGAAGAATATGAAAACACTTCTTCAAAACAAGACATGGCCCCTATTTTCACTGCAGGACTATTTATAATAGCCAACGATTGAAACAACCCAAGTCCTGAACAGATGAATGGATTAACAAAATGTGAGATATATATATATATATATATATGAGATACACACAATGGAATACTATTCAGATATTTAAAAAGATTAAATTTTGTCATTTTCAACACTATGGATAGAATTTGAGGGAATTATGCCAAGTCAAACTGAGAAAGACAGATACCAAAGAATTGTACTCATTTGCGGATTATGAAGGGGGAAAAAGCAATCAAAAAGGAACAAAATGGCAGTCACCAGAGGGAAATGGGTGGAGAGAATAGCTTGGTGGAGGATTATGATTGGACTTTTAGTACTGGGTGTGTGAGAAATTTACAGTTATCAGGGAAGAAGAACCTGTACATCTAACATCTATGAGTGCGTAAATTGTTACTTTAATTTAAAAAATGAAAAGAATAAAAAGTTTCCCCCAGTCTGCTCCTCAGTCAGCACCCTTGACCTGAGGAGGCCTGGGAAGGACAGGACAGGACTGTGCTGTCCTCAGGAGCCCCCTGTACCTCCAAAGAGCCACTTCTCACCTGTGCTGCCCCAGCTTGGCCTGAGCCCCTCCTCTCTCACCTGGACACACACAGACTAGTCTCTCCTGCCACCCCCAGTCTGGGCCCCTTTCACCTGGGAGCTGAACCAGGTCCTGCTCTGTTCACAGCCTGAGAGGGGCTCCCCAGCCCCAGTCACCTGCAGTCCCACAGAGTGACCCCTCCCCAGAGCTCTGACACCCACTCCTGTGTCCCTCCCTCTCCCTCTGCTCCAGCTGACCTTCACCCCCTCTGTCCATGCACATAGGCACCAGCCAGCCCCCTAGAGGCTGTTCCCTCCATGGGCCCTCACCCCCAACCCCCACCCCAGGGCTTTGCTCCCATGCCATCATCTACACTGACCCCTTGATGGATGCAGCTGCCCCCACACACCCCTCCCTCCCCTGCTGCCCAACATGCTCCCTGCCTGTCCCTCCTCTCGCCCCTCTACAGGTGGGAGTGGGGTGGGTTCCTTGTCTTCTGCATGAAAGCAGTTCTCTGAGGATGGGGAATCTCTCTTTTTTGTACACAGCACATAGCATATAATATATAAATACTAGTGGAGTGAAATGAATTAATTACCGACAAGTGTTTCTGATACAAATAAATCAAAAGCCAAAAATGAGGAGAAAGGTGTTTTCACATTTTGGACAGTTGACTTTTTAAAATCCATAAAGCCCTGACTGAGCAATTGCCATCCCTCCCCCTCACTTCATAGCTCAGTGACTGCTCTGAACTGTGTCATCACATGAGTGGTTGGGGAGCACCCCTATCTTTCTAGAGCCACGGCCCCCACACAGCCATCCTTCCTGAAGGAAGAGCTCCCAGAGCCCCTGGGCCCCACCCACCCAAGGGAGACACAGGAACAGAAAGGGACACACTCACTTGGGGATGCCCCAGGGGGCAGCTGGAGGAGGAGGCAGAGCAGAGTTGTCACAGGAGCAGGGCGCCATCTCCTCAGGGATGGGGAGAGACAGGGCAGGAGGCAGCCAGGACCACACAGAGGAGCAGGGCAGCCAGGAGCTCTGGGCTCAGGAGGAAGCAGGGCCCAGGGACCCTCACCAGCAGGAGCAGGGCCCTTTCTGATGACCCCTTAGGCCCTGAGACCAAGGACAGACCTGGCTCCTCTCAGGGCTTCTGAGCCTCTGTGCTGCTAGAGACCATGAGCTTTATTGGAGAAAAATATCCTCCCTTCCCTTCTCACCCCGTGGAACCCAAACCCCAGACATTTTCTGCTCAGAGAACTTGGGCCCAGCACCCGGGCCCAGAGTGCAAATTGCCCTCCCCTCCCCATCATCACCCAGTGACTCCCAGAACAGAGGCCCAGACCCAGGTACCCCGTGAAGGACAGGCCAGCACCTGCTTGTGGTTCTACCTACCTCAGGTGTACTTGAGAAGCCTCAGGACACACGACACTGTCCCCAGGGAGTCAGGGTTCCCCCACAGGCCCCTGTCCTGCTCTGTCTGCTTTTTCAGCTCACCCCAAGGACAGGCCCTCCCCAGCACCGATCTGCCAGGGACAAGGACAAGGTCCTACCCCAAAAACAGCAGGAGCCAGGTCAGATCCCCACTGAGGGATTCATCCTCATCCTCTCTGACCTGCCTTGGGGTGAGGGGCCCAGTGGGACAGAGCAGCAGAGAAGTGAAATGAGCCCTGATGAGAGAAAATACCCCCTGTCTATTAACAGGCAGAATAAGGGGCACCCCAGGACCCCCAAAACCTGCACACTCTAAATGGCTTCTGCCATCTGCCGCACAAAGGCAGAGCACACTCTGAGTGTGAAAGGACACAGGAGAGTCGCCCAGAGAGGAAGGGAAGGGAGGAGAAGAGTTTCTCAACAAAATACCCAGTTTCCTGTCCCCTTATGGGTAACGCCCAACCAAACAGGGTTGCCCCAAAGTGGGGCCATTGCAGCCTGAAATTTGCCACAAGTCTCAGGCACAGTCAGGTGGGGACCCACAGAAGGCGATGAAAGGGGCCAGGCCAGTCTGTGACAACGGGACCAAATGAAAGCACAAACCACGGTCAAGGCTGGTGTCCCCATGGGCCTCCCCCAAGTGTCTCCTTCCACGTCCTCAGCGCTGAGAAGCAAGGGGGGATTCTCCACACACCTCTCTCCTGTGTCATCCCCGCGTCTCTCTCCAGGTGCTCTCTCCCCCACATGCCTGTGTCTTATGGTGGATGCACCTAAAGGACCCTGACATAGGTGGTCTCTGTCCAGAGAGGTCGTGTAACCCCACGCCTTATTCAGAGAAAAGGCAAAATCCTTCCAACATCCTCAATGTCTGCATGAAGTGGGTGCACAGACCCCGTCTCAGTGACCCCTGCTCCAGCCACAAGATAACAGACAACAGACAACCCGATCCTGGGGTGTCTGGGCTGAGGTCGCCCTGCCTGGACAGAGCTTACACAGACACCTGTGGGCATAGAGTGTCCATCAAGTCTTCTCTCAAAGGCACCATCCCGGTAAGGCCCACCTGCCCATGCTAGGAGAGTAGCCCTCTTCCTTGTCCCCACATGCTTTCTCTGGGTCACCTTCCCCACAATTCTTACCCACACCAGGGTGCGTCTGAAAATTCATCTCTAATACCAGATGCCTGTGAGCAGGGATAGCCCTGGGCCTTGGGACAATAGCGGGTGCCTGCACCTGATCCCTGAACATGAAAAAGAACAGGTGTGCTTGAAGAAAAACCCAAAGAAGCAAAATATAAACACAGTGAGGCCTGAGGGCCCAGCCCTGTCTGAGCATAGCCTGATCCAGCCACCCGCAGCCTCCACCCACATCCTGGAGACAGCCACATCCTGGAGACACCCACTGAGACATTCTGAGTCTCAGTGACCACAGGCCCTGCTGGGACAGGTGCTCCTGAAGGACAAGGACAAAGAAGCAGACAGATGACTCCCGAGGAATGACCACATCAAAGCTCACGACATACTGAGCACTAACTGGACACAGGCCCCGTCCCCATCGGCTCCTCACAGCCTCTCCCGCCCCCACCTGCACAGATACAGCACAGCAAGCCTGCAGTTCTGGCTGGTCCTTAGGGCTCCTACTTATTTCCAGTCGAATTTTAGGCATCTTTTCAATTAACACATCAAAAAAACAACCCAGAAAAAAAATATTTTCATGAATGGGTGTCTATTTTCAGTAGGGAAGTGGACATTATTCCTCAGGAAAACACAAAGTACGGGCAGGGATGGAGTCAGCCCCACCTCTGCTGGAGCAGGAAAGTCATCAGGGAGAGACACAGGTCAGTGTGGGGAGGGCCCTGGTGGGCAGGGCTGGGCCAGTCTCCCCACCTCCTCACATTATGCAAATGTGACCCCAGACACATGAGGATGCATTTTGCAGCCAGAGGAACCAGAGGGTCTTACTGAGGGGGTGTTGGTCACATCACTGCTTACACTGTAGAAGGGCAGGTCCCTGGTGCTGTCACTGTAGCACACCCACCCCCGAGCCCACGGACCTCCAGCAGAGCCCACTGCCCCCCCACCCCGCTCTGGAGTCACCCTCCCCCTGCCCCTCTGCCAGCCTCAACCTGCATGCAGACTCCAAGGGTCAGTATGTGTGAGTGTGTGTTAATAGTCATGATCAACTTTTAGTGGTTTCACATGAATAGTGAATAGTTTGCCTTTGCAAACCATGTTTTTCCAACACATATTTGTTAAAACATATGAACGTATTTATTAAATTTTTGGCAGAGGAGGTGGGAAAAAGTGAGGGGAAGATGACAATGTCAAAGCTAATCTTCAGTGACAGGGGAAACACTTGGCCATCGTCTCCCTTCAGAGACACAGATTTATAATTTCAAAACATCTCAAAACTACGGTGCCTCAGTTTACTTTAAAAGACATTAGTGAGGTCCCTCCCTGATGGCGCAAGGGGTTAAGCCTCAGCACTATGAGACTAACCACAGCCACTGCAGCACAAGTTCAATCCCCAGCCAGGGAACTACCTACATGGCACAGCCCACCTCTCCTGTCTCGCCCGCTGCTCCCCTCAGCAGTGTATTTCAGTCAGTCTGCCTGTTCTGTTCCCCACTCTATCTCTGGTGAATCCTCTCACCACCCACACCTCTGGCCTATACCCAAGTTCTTATATGCATAAATAAATAAATCTTTTTTAAAAAATAATACAATAACATGAGAATCAAAAAATCTGTGTCCATCACTGTCTTATGCCTCCAGAGGATAAATTATAAATAGCGCCTATATAAATTCTAATAAAAAGTCCCCAATTTTGAGATCACAATCTAAAATTTTGGCAATCAAAAACTAGTTCAAAACTTAATGGCTGAGCGCCTCCCCGGTGGCGCAGCGGTTAAGCGCTGGGTTGCAAAGCTGCCCGCGGCCTCTGCGACGCCGGTTCGATCCCCGGCTGCTCCCTGGCCACCAGGTGAGGGTCCCACATGGTGCGCAGACCTCTCCTGCCGCCCGCTGCTCCCCTCAGCAGTGTATTTCGGTCCTTCTGCCTGCTCTGCTCCCCGCTCTGGCTCTGGTGAATTCTCTCGCCCTCCCGCGCTTCTGACTGTACCCAGTGCATGTATAAACAAAAAAAAAAAACCAAACAAATAAATAAATAAATAAAACATGCCTCTATTAAAAAAAAAAAAAAACTTAATGGTTGACACTTGTAATCAGGGAAATGCAAATCAAAACTACAATGAGGTTCCATCTTACACCAGTGAGAATGGCACATAATAAAAAAAAAAAAAACTAGTAACAACAAATGTTGGCAAGGTTGTGGAGAAAAAGGAACTCTCCTGCACTGCTGGTGAGAGTGCAAACTGGTCCAACCACTATGGAGAGCTGTGTGGAGATTTCTGGACCTACTAAACATAGAGCTTCCATATGATCCAGCAATTCCACTCCTAGGTATTTACCCAAAGGACACAGAAACATTAATTCCGAAGGGCACCTGCACCCCTATGTTTATTGCAGCACTATTTACAATAGCTAAGCTATGGAAACAACCCAAATGCCCAAAAATAGATGACTGGATCAAGAAGATGTGGTACATATACACCATGGAATATTACTCAGCAATCAAAAAAGATAAATACATGCAGTTTGCAGCAACATGGATGGAGCTAGAAGGGATCATGCTCAGTGAAATAAGTCAGAAAGAAAAAGAAAAACACCGGATGGAATCACTCATAGCAGGAATTTAGAAAACCAAAATAAGAGACCAGGAAAAAGATTAATCAATACAAAGTAAAAATCAAAATCAACAAGCTACTATAAACCAGAGACACACTATGGGTTGGGGGGGGAGGGAGGGTCAGGGAGAGGAAGAACTAGAGTCAAAATAAGGGCGGGTGCAATATGGGGAATATAACCAAATTGAAAATGCGTACATTGTGCAAAGATGAAAACTGATGTAAGAATTATATAAAATATTTTTTAAAAAATCAAAATAAACAAGCAACTATGGACAAGTGACACACTGCGGGGGGTGGGGCAGGGAGAGGAAGGCTTAAAGTCAAAATAAGGGGGGGCGGGCAATTGTATGGGGAATATAACCAAAATGAAAATGCATACATTGTGCAAAAATGAAAAATGATGTAAGAATTATATAAAATAAAAAATATATAATATAAATTTATATAATATAAATTTTAAAAAAACTTAATGGTTGAATTTGAAGCATCATGCCTTATGGTTATAATATTGGGTATCAATACTTTATGTTTCAATGTCTTTATTTTAAAAGGGAAGCTCACAGTATTCAGAAAAAAAAAGAGTAATTGACCTAGTCTACATCAAAAAAGATAAGTTTGCATTTTGATGATTATACCTAAACTTCTCTCAATACAATTCTTTTCCAGAAAAAGCCCCAATTGACTTCTCTCCCCTTGTCCTAGCAAAAATTTCAAGATGACGTCTACCGCCTTATGGGCAAGTTACATAGCAGTACTGAGTTCCTCACAGGTATGTAGGAAATGTATATGATATTAAGTATCTCTGATTTTTCTTGTTTTTCATCAATCTATCTAGTGCTTGCCTAAGAAAGAAAGTTGGTTTATGGGATTATTACAATTATCAACTCTGGAATTAATTTAAAATTCCAGTCCTAAGAAAAACTAGCAGCTACAACTGGTATGTCTCTCTTAAATTTGTTCTTTTGTCATTATTTAAATGGTGGCCAAATTTCATATAAAACTAAGGTTTTACCTAGTTTAACAATGAGAATTTGTTAAATAATTAAAATCACTTTCTCTAAAACCATTGAGCTTTCAGGTTTACTTTTTACTTCTTATTATAAGAAAACTAAAATTTAACGTCATCTCACCAAAAAAAAAATTAAACCAATTAAAACATGCGTTTATGTATGAGTTATCCAGGGTAACAGGGTGGTCCCCAGGAAAAGGGGAGGTTCCAGGTTTCCTGCCTCACCCAAGGGAGGGTGGAGCTGAGCAGGAGAGAAGAAGTTGCAGAGGAGACTGAGGAAGGAAGGTAGTAGGATGGAGCCAGAAGGAGACCTGGAGGAGACACATGGAGCAGAGAGACACATGAAGAAACTGCACTTGCCTTTTGGTCATGGACTGGGTGACAAAGATATGGGTGAGAGGCCCGGGGGGAGGTGACAATGGCAGCTTTTACCTTGGTTTTGATTTTGCTCTTTTCCTCCCAGACTTGTCTGGTTGTTTCTGATCCTTTTCTGTGGGTCCCCACTAGAAGTCGCTTTAGACTTGTGGCAGCTTTCGGGCCTTGCTCTGGGCCAATCCCATCTGGGTGGGCTTTTATTCATGAGGGGCCACGTAACTCTGGGTGCTTGATTTAGAAACTATATTCTTTGTCTTTTCTGTATTTTTCTCTAATTGTATTAAAGTTCCTTTCCATTAAAGGTCTTCTATGGTTTGTCCTGATGTGATGGATGGCAGAACCTATTTAGAGCAGGCAGATTTGGGGGTTCTAGAGGCCCCTCTCCCTGCCCTGTAACACCAGTACAAGGGAATGATAGCATAATAGCTCTTACAATGCCTTCCAATCTAAAAATTAAAAACTACGATGTCATAACTCTAAATGTAAATAAAGTGAGTTGTGTTAAGGAATGTATTTGAAATGGATATGGTGAAGGTATTGGGAAACATTGAGTGTTAAAATAAAATGACTCTTTAAAAAGAAATGGTATAAAAATAGGAAGGCAAAACAAAGTGTTGAAGGTCTGAGAGGTATCTGAAAAAAATGTTAGGTGCTCAAAATCTTTTCCCATCAGCATTGCTGAGCCTCGTCAAAGAAATAGCTCTATTCTTAAAAATCCTTATCACTCTAAGTAATTAACTATTTTATAAAAATCTATAAGTTTGTTAATCCTATGACAACTTCCTTGAGACCAAAAAATTCTAAAATATGAAAGTCTTTAGACATCCTGCAGGAAGTGGGGGAGGGATCAGAGAGCGGGAGGGAGGAGCACAGGGGACTGAGGTGATGGTGCATGGGTGCACTGGGGAAGGAAACTCTATGGGGACTACACCTGGGGGTGGGGGAAGCAAATATTGTTTAAAAATAATCAATGATTTAAAAAATAAAATATATATATATAAAAACAAAAAATAAATAAATTCAATAAAAATAATATTAAAGTCTTTGTCCTAAAAGGACTCCTAATGTTAGGGGGAAAGGATGTCCTGAATAAATTCCATACAGGCTTTGTGGACTCCATCCTCACTCCAGACCAAAGCCATCAAGACACTGGGAGAGCCAAATCCCATCACCACCAAAGGGAGGGTTCCTGGGACCTGAGGGCGGAGTTAAGCAGCCAGGTTTGGTAGAAAAGCAGACATGTGGGCCTTGGGGGTCTCTCTCCTGGCTTCAGGGCTCTTGGCTCTTCACCAGCTCTCAGCGTGCCACTAGGATTCCATTGGGATTTCAGGTCAGCAGAATGGGTAGGACACATTCATGAGTTTATCTCCCTCTTTTTCTCCCTGAGTTTTCCATTTCTTCATTTTCCCTTTCCTTTGTAAATAAACCTTTTATTAACCTTTTGTGTGTGCCTGCAGTTGAGTATTAATAAGTCCCTTTAAAGCGCGCATGAGGACCACAGTCAGGCAATCCGTTTTATATCAGGGTTGCCCTGTAACATTAAGAGCCAATAAAAGTGTTTTCCTTGTAAAAACAAATTGGGTCAATCTGGGTATATTGATAAAAATACATATAACACATTAAATTTTAGTCTTCCTGAGTATTTCCTCTATGGGGACAAGACATCATAACCAAATTCCAAACTAACAGTCCATTGGCTCTTCTAGCCAGTGCTACAAAAGGTAGAAATAATACAGAAGCCCCAGTTTGTCTATTTGACAAATAGACCTTATATTCATGTCTCTAAAAACACCTATTCTGCATTAATTCAAGCCTGGCCCAAACAGGGTAATCTGGTAAACATGTCAAAAAAACTTGATCCATTACCAGTTTTCATTTGTGATGGGATTCCCATCGCTACAATGGCAGATAAAAGGTGTTTTTTAAGTGATAATAGAGGGCCTCCCTGGTAGGAGTTAAGGCACAACCAATGAAGCTGTCTGCAGCCACTGCAGCACAAGCTCTATCCCTGGCCAGATGGCCCAGCAGATCTCCACTGACTTGCCCGCTGCTCCCCTCAGCATTGTATTTCAGTCATTCTGAGACACAGGGCAAGCTAGAAATTAGGCAGTTTTAGGGACAGTGTAGGAGGGGACCTCTGAAGAATTTAGGGAGGCTTCGGAGATAAGGACAACCAAGGGAAAGTAACCAATTCCACTAGGAAAAACAAACATCCCAGGACCAAGGACAACATTGTTAACGCTGGTCCTGGTTTCCTTCAGGTGGTAAAGGGAGGCAGAGATTGGAGAAATGGAGAGTGGTTTAATTTATGGACACATTAGAAGGGCAGCTGTTTAACTTCAATGCAGGGATGTCCATACAGAGGACTGGGCCATAAAGATAAAGATGCAACAAATGGGGAAAGACAAAGTTGTTAGATAAGGAATGTGAAGATCCCCCACTCAGTAGCAAATTAAGTGAGACAGCTGAGAACTAACCAATCACAAAGAGACTGGTGGAGCTTTAGAATAATGAGGGAAAAAAGGGCTATATTCCCTGAGACACGACTCCACTTTGGCTTCCTTGCCCCTCCCAGGCCTGGTTCCCTGGGCTGGGAGTCCCACTTTATTTCTGCTCTTTTTCTCCTCAATAAACTTTTTTCTTTCTATAAACAAACTTGCCTCTTCTAGCTTGCTTGCCTGAGCGTCTGCAAAGTTCCTGCTGCGGCTTTGTGAGACACTAACCCGTGGGGGTCTAGTGGCTGGGGCTCAGCGCTGCCCCTGCAGCCTGGGATCCGTTCCTGGCTGGGAGACTAGGCCTGACAATTCCGGTATCAATTCTGCCCCTGTTCTGCTCCCCACTCTGTCTCTGGTGAGTCCTCTGGCCTGGACCTAGTTCTTCATTAATAAATAAATAAATCTTAAAAAAAAAAAAAAAAAACCCACAACTAATAATGGCCCTGCTTATATCTCCAAAGCCTTTAACTCTTTTCTGCTAGTTTGGAATATTTAACATGCGCCTACAGGACAAACCTCGGTTAGAAGAGCCAATAGGCTTCTTAAAACACACCTTATTAAACAAAAAGTGGGACTCTAGAGAGCAAGTTGTCCCCACGGGAACAAATATATAAAGCTCTATTTACTGTAAACTTCCTAAATCGCAACCCCTCCGCCCTAACAGCTGTGCAGGCATCTCACTCCTGCTGTGAGTCTAGACCTGCGGTTTGCACCGACCCCGCCGCCAGGACCAGACTGGCCGGGCCTGTCCCACCCCTGACCCGGGATGGGGGCGCTGCTGTCTGTCCCCGCAGGCACGGGCTGGGCGCCCTGACCAGGAGTTGGGTCCACCAGGGGTGAACCCCGCTCCGGAGACTCACCCAGCGCCGGCTCCCGCGTCTCCTCACAGCCCCAGGGCGCGGGCGGGGACCTGGGCAGCCGCACCCGCCGGTGCTTCCTGCGCTCCCGGCTGAGCTTGGCTGTTGGCGGGTCTCCGCGGGGTCCATACCTGCCTCTGATGCGCTGAGTCTTTTATTACCCAGGGCCCGACCCTCACCACCTAGGCGGTTTGGGTGGGGACCCCCAAGCTTCCTGGCCGCAGGGCGTGGCGCCTGCAGCAGTTGCTTTCTCCTCACCATCCTGCGCTCCCTAGTTTGTTTTTGTTTTTTTCTCCCTTATGTAGGTGGAGGGAGCCGGTGTCACGGGTGGGGCAGGGGCGCAGGTTCTGCTGCCCCCTCTTCGCGTCCTGTTACCGCAACTTCCCTCTCCCGGCAGTTTGCCGCGTCGCGGGCTTATCTTACCTGTCCCGGTTCTCGCAGGGACCTGCCGCTTTTTCTCCCTATTGATTGTTTTTATGGGAGAGCTCACTCCAGCGTTTCTTTGCGGCCATGTTGATCCGCTGAGGTTCAGGGTTTCAAACACTTGCCCTCACGGCCGCCACCCGGGTGTGAGGAGGGAGGCGGATCTTGTGGGCTCCGAGCAGCATCTGCTCCACCGCCCTGGCTGATCTAAAACAGTTAAGGCGTGAAGCAGAAAAGACTTAAAGGTCACGGGACGCCTGAGACCCCAGAAAATCTGTTCCTCTCAATGCGAGCTCCCATCCCCATAAAATCTCAAGGCCTTACGGTAACGATACGGGAATTGCAGGTTCTCAGGCCCCGTCTCCCACCAGGGATGATCCCAGGCTGCAGGGGCAGCGCTGAGGCCCAGCCACTAGACCCTCATGGGCTGGGGTCTCACGAAGCCACAGTAGGAACTTGGGGACACTCAGGCAAGCAAGGAGAAGAGGCAGGTTTCTTTAGAGAAATAAAAAGCTTATTGAGGAGAAAAGGAAGAGAAATGAAGTGGGACTCCCAGGCTGTGAAACTGTTACAGGGCAGGGAGAGGGGCAGCCCAAACCCCGCAAACATGCCTATTCTAGATAGGTTCTGCCATCCGCCGCATCAACACAAAACATATGAGACTTTAATGGGAAGGAACTTTAATGCAATTAGGAAACAGTACAGGAAAGGCAAAGAATCTAGTTTTTATTTTTTTTTTTTGAGTATTTGAAAGAATATATATTTGTTTCTAGCAAAAAGGGTCATAACTTTTTTTATTGACATATAATTGGTTTACAATACTGTATATGATTCAGGTATAGGATCACACATCTTCAGATGTAAGTTAGAAGACAACCACACTACCAAGGCACCCGTAGTCATCTATCATTGTCTATTGGGCCCTCTCTACCATTTGTTCTCCACTCACTCCTACCCCCTCTAGTTGCCTCAATTTTACAGTCAGATTTCTAGAGTTTGATTTTGTCTCTTTATATTCTTTTTTTTTTTAAAGATGTATTTTTTTTTATTTATTTATTCAATCACTGGGTACAGTCAGAAGTGCAAGAGGGTGAGAGAATTCACCAGAGTCAGAGTAGGGAGCAGAACAGGCAGAAGGACCGAAGTACACTGCTGAGGGGAGCAGCGGGCAGCAGGAGAGGTCTGCGCGCCATGTGGGACCCTCCTCTGGTGGCCATGGAGCAGCCAGGGATCGAACTGGCGCCGCAGAGGTCGCGGGCAGCTTCGCAACCCAGCGCTCAACCGCTGCGCCACCAGGGAGGCCTCTTTATATTCTTTATATTACACATGAATGAAATTATCTGGTCTATAGCTCTTGTTTTAAACACAGCAGAAACTATACTACATGCTCAATATCATTTTAATCAATAATCAAATTAGGAATAGTTTGAAGGATCATTGTTTCATTTAATTCTAGTAATTGTTCTAGAATAATAAGTCTGATATTGTACCTCCTGAGGGTTAAATTTCATTAGATTTGAGGATAAATAGAGTCATTAAATATTACATTTAGCGAGTTTAGCGCTGATTCATCTTTTTAGCTGAATGGTGAATTTTCAATGCTTTTCATTACTGTAAACCTAAGCTATTTCCAGGTAAGAAGAAAATAGTTTTTACATAACTCTTGAAAATGGAGGCTTAAATTTCCAGTTCATTTATTTTTTTAATAATAAATTTTATTGTTATATTCCCCATACAATTGCAGCCCCCCCATTCTGACCCCAATCCCTCCCCTCCCGCCCCCACCCCCCTAAAAGTGTCTCTGGTTCATAGTTTTTTGTTGATTTTGATTTTCACTTTCTTATAGTTATTCATTTTCCTGGTCCCTTATTTAAGTTTTCTAGATTCCTGCTATGAGTGAGACCATCCGGTATTTTTCTTTTTCTTTTTGGCTTATTTCGCTGAGCATGATCCCTTCCAGCGCCATCCATGTTGCTGCAAATTGCATGTGTTTATCTTTTTTGAATGCTGAGTAATATTCCATGGTATATATGTACCACATCTTCTTGATCCAGTCATCTATTTTTGGGCATTTGGGTTGTTTCCAAAGCTTAGCTATTGTAAACAGTGCTGCTATAAACATAGGGGTGCAGGTGTTCTTTGGAATTGATGTTTCTGTGTCCTTTGGGTAAATACCTAGGAGTGGAATTGCTGGATCATATGGAAGCTCTATGTTTAGTAGGTCCAGAAATCTCCACACAGCTTTTCACAGTGGTTGGACCAGTTTGCACTCCCACCAACAGTGCAGAAGAGTTCCTTTTTCTCCACACCCTCGCCAACATTTGTTGTTGCTAGTTTTTTTAATATGTGCCATTCTCACTGGTGTAAGATGGTATCTCATGGTAGTTTTGATTTGCATTTCTGATGACAAGTGATGTTGAACATTTTTTCATATGCCTGTTGGCCATTTGCATTTCCTCTTCAGAGAATTTTCTTTTTAGCTCTTCTGCCCATTGTTTGACAGGATTATTTTCTTTGTTGTTGTTGAGTCTCATCAGCTCTTTGCAGATTTTTGTGATCAGTCCTTTATCATTAGTGTTGTGTGCAAAAATGTTCTCCCAGTCGGTGGGGTTTCTCTTTGTTTTTGTTATTGTCTCTTTTGCTGTGCAGAAGCTCTTTAATTTGATGTAGTCCCAGCTGTTTATCTTTTCCTTCACTATCACTGCTTTGGGTGATGTGTCTGTAAAGATGTCTTTGATGTGCAAATCACGTAGTGTTTCGCCTATATTTCCTTCTATATGTTTTATGGTTTCAGGTCTTATGTCTAGTTCTTTAATCCATTTTGAGTTGATTTTTGTGTATGGTGTGAGGTAGTGGTCAAGCTTCATTCTTTTGCATGTAGCGACCCAGTTTTCCCAGCACCATTTATTGAACAGACTTTCTTTGCTCCAATGCATGGTCTTTGCTCCTTTGTCAAAGATTAGTTGACCATAAATCTGTGGGTTTATTTCTGGATTTTCTATTCGATTCCATTGGTCTGTATGTCTGTTCTTGTTCCAATACCATGCAGTTTTGATGATTACGGCTTTGTAGTATAGTTTGAAATCTGGGAGTGTGATGCCTCCATTCCCTTCTTTTTTTTTCAGGAGAGCTTTAGCTATTCGGGGTTTTCTGTGATTCCATATGAATTTCATCAATAATTGTTCTATTTCTTTGAAGAATGACATTGAAATTTTGATTGGAATAGCATTGAATCTGTATATTGCTTTTGGTAGGATGGCCATTTTTATAATGTTTATTCTTCCAATCCATGAGCAGGGGCTGTCTTTCCATTTCTTTTTTTTTTTTTTTTAACAATTTTTTTTTAAAGCGGCACATATTTTATTTATTTATTTATTTGTGTGTTTTGTTTATACAAGCACTGGGTACAGTCAGAAGTGCGGGAGGGTGAGAGAATTCACCAGAGCCAGAGCGGGGAGCAGAGCAGGCAGAAGGACCGAAGTACACTGCTGAGGGGAGCAGCGGGCGGCAGGAGAGGTCTGCGCGCCATGTGGGACCCTCCTCCGGTGGCCGGGGAGCAGCCGGGGATCGAACCGGCGCCGCAGAGGCCGCGGGGAGCTTCGCAACCCAGCGCTCAACCGCTGCGCCACCGGGGAGGCCCTGTCTTTCCATTTCTTTGTGTCTTCTTCTATTTCTTTTAACAGTGTTTTTTAGTTTTCTTTGTATAGGTCCTTTACCTCTTTTGTTAGATTTATTCCCAAATATTTGATTTTTTTTTTGTTTCAATAATAAAAGGGATGTTTTTTTTTATTTCTTCTTCTTCAGATTTATTGTTTATGTATAGAAAGGTTCCTGACTTTTGCGTGTTGATTTTGTATCCTGCCACTTTACTGAACTGATTGATGAGTTATTAGTTTTTCTGTGGAGTTTTTGGGGTTCTCTATGTATATTATCATCATATCATCTGCAAATAGTGATAGTTTGACTTCTTCTTTTCCTATTTGGATTCCTTGGATGTCTTTCTCTTGTCTTATTGCTCTGGCTAGGACTTCCAGTATTATATTGAAAAGCAGTGGTGAGAGTGGACATCCTTGTCTTGTTCCAGATCTTAATGGAATTGCTTTCACCTTTTCACCATTGAGAATGATACTGGCTGTTGGCTTGTCATAGATGGCCTTTATGATGTTGAGGTACGTTCCTTGTATCCCAAGAATTTCAAGGGCTTTTATCATGAATGGGTGTTGCACTTTGTCGAAAGCTTTCTCAGCATCTATTGATATTATCATTTGGTTTTTATATTTCTTTTTGTTGATGTGTTGAATAACGTTGATTGATTTTCGGATGTTAAACCATCCTTGTGTCCCTGGCATGAATCCTACTTGGTCGTGGTGAATTATCTTATGGATACATTGTTGGATTCTGATAGCTAAAATTTTATTGAGGATTTTTGCATCCGTGTTCATTAGGGAGATTGGCCTGTAGTTTTCCTTTTTTGTGTTGTCCTTGTTTGGTTTTGGTATTAGTGTAATGTTGGCTTCATAGAATGTGTTTGGTATTGTCCCTTCCTTCTCAATTTTTTGGAAGAGTTTGTGAAGGATAGGCACTAATTCGTCTCTGAATGTTTGGTAGAATTCATTTGTAAATCCATCAGGTCCTGGGCTTTTGTTTTTGGGGAAGTTTTTGATTACCATTTCAATTTAGCTGCTTGTAATTGGTCTGTTTAGGTGTTCTATTTCTTCTTTATCTAGCTTTGGGTGATTGTAGAGTTGTAGGAATTTGTCCCTCTCCTCTAGATTGTTGAACTTGTTTCCATATAATTTTCATAGTAGTTACTGGTAATTCTTTTGATTTCTGCTGTGTCTATTGTGATTTCTCCTCTTTCATTGATGATCCTGTTTATTTGTGCTTTCTCCCTTTTTTCCTTTGTGAGCCTGGCTAGGGGTTTGTCTATTTTATTGATTTTTTCGAAGAACCAGCTCTTGGTTTCATTGATCTTTTGGATTGTTTTTTTAGTTTCAATTTCATTTATTTCTGCTTTGGTTTCTATTATTTGCTGTCTTGTACTGGTTTTGGGGTTTTTTGTTGTTCTTTTTCTAGATCTTTGAGCTTCGAGATTAGGTTGTTTCTTTGAGTTCTTTCTTGTTTCTTGATGTGAGCTTCTATTGCTATATATTTTCCTCTTATTACTGCTTTTGCTGCATCCCATACATTTAGGATATTGGTGTCCTCCTTGACATTCAATTCAAATAATTTTTTAATTTCTTCTTTGATCTCCTCATTAGTCCAGTGGTCTTCCAGTAGTGTGGTTTTTAATCTCCATGAGGTAGGAAAGTTCCTTGCCTTCTTTTTATGGTTTATTTCTAGTTTGATGCCTTCATGGTCAGTAAAGATGGTTGGTATGATTTCAATCTTGGTGTATCTGTTGATGTTTGTCTTGTGCCCCAGTATGTGATCGATCATGGAGAATGATCCGTGTGCGCTTGAGAAAAATGTGTACTCTATTTTTTTGGTGTTTAGTGTTCTATAGAGGTCTGTTAAGCCCAAATGCTCTAGGTCCTTATTTAGAGCTTTAGTTTCTTTGCTTATTTTTTGTCTTGTTGATCTATCCATTGTTGATAGTGGTGTGTTGAAGTCTCCCACTACGTATGTGTTTTCTCTGATGTCTGTTTTCAGAGATGACAACAGTTGTCTGATATATTTTGGTGCTCCTTCGTTTGGTGAGTATATGTTAATGAGTGTTATTTCTTCTTGAAGTATTGTCCCCTTGATCATAATGTAGTGACCATTGGGGTCTCTTTTTATTTTTTTGAGTTTGAAATCTGTTTTATCTGATATAAGTATAGCTGTTCCTGCTTTCTTTTTTGGTCCATTTGCTTGTAGGATTGTTTTCCATCCTTTAACTTTGAGTCTATTTTTATCTTTTGTAGCTAAATGTTTTTCCTGGAGACAGCAAAAGGTTGGGTTTTGTTTCTTAATCCAGGCTGCAACTCTGTGTCTTTTTATTGAAGAGTTTAGTCCATTTACATTTAGAGTTAATATTGATATGTTAGCATCTGTATTTGCCACTGTGTTTGTCTTTCCTTCGATTTTATTTTTTTATTATTTTAATAACTTTTTTTTTTTTTTGGCCTTCTTTCGTTGTTATTCGTCCCTCTGATGTTCTGGCTTTGGGACTCCTTGTAATATTTTTTGGAGTGGGGGTTTAGTCGTAATGAAATTCCAGAGTTTCTGTTTGTCTGGGAAGGTCCTTATTCTTTCTTCGTAGAGGAAGGAGAGTTTTGCAGGATAGAGTATTCTTGGTTGACATCTGTTTTCTTGGAGTCTGTTGACTATGTCCCTCCACTCTCTCCTTGCCCGTAGTGTTTCTTCAGAGAAGTCTGATGTCAGCCTGATTGGTTTTCCTTTGAATGTTATCTGTTTCTTCCCTCTTGTCAGCTTCATTATTTTTTCCTTGTCCTGGATTCTTGGGAGCTTTACTATTATGTGTCTTGCTGTATTTTTCCTTTCGTCGTGGAATTTTGGTGTTCTTCTTGCTTCTTGTATATCAATTTTCAGCTCCTTCTTCACATTTGGGAAGTTCTCTCAATTATCTCTTTGAATATTTTCTCTGTTCCTACATCTTTCTCCTCTCCTTCTGGTATTCCTTTAACTCTTATATTTCCTTTCCTCATGGAGTCAGATAGTTCCCGAAGTCTTTCTTTGGTCTTTTTCCTTTGTGCTTCTCTTTCCTTTTCTGTTTTGGATCTTTTTATTTCTGTGTCTTCAAGAGTACTTATTCATTCTTCCATTTCATCTATTCTGCTTTCATTGCTTTTCCCAGAGTTCTTTAGTTCCTCCATTAATTCTTTGATCTCCTGCGTTTCTTTTGCTTCCCTCTTTAGGGACTCAATTTCATTCTTCTGACCATTGTTTTCCCTTTTTAGGGATTCAATTTCCTTCTTCTGATCATTGTTTTCCTTTATGAGTTCTGTCATTTTTTTGATCTCGGCAATTTTAAATTCTCTTTCTGGAAGGTTCAGAAGTTCTTCCAAGTTACTGTCATTGCATTCTGGGGGGTGGTTTTCTTTTTGTGGTGTGCTTTTTTCCTGAGGAGTTGTTAGGTTGCGTGTGGTTCTTCTACTCCCTACTGTCTGTTTTCTAATTTGTAGTATGCATTGGGACACAATGTTGCTGGGACTGGCCGGCATCTTGGGTGAGCTTCTCCGCTCCCCTCTGGCTCCTTCAGGAGTCATCTGTCGGTTTCAAGCAGTCTTTACTGAAGAAAGGTCCCTGTTCTAAAATGCCGGTGTGGGGACACACTCCCCTCTGTGCTTGGTCTGCCCCGGCGGTGGGTTCCCGCTCCCCCTCTGGGTTTGGACTGCAGGCCAGAAGGGGCCAGCCGTGGGCGAGCTTCCCCGCTCACCTCTGGTTCCTGAGGGAGCCTTCTGTAGGCAGTCTTTACTGAAGAAATGTCCCTGTTCTAAAGTGGTGATGCGGGACACACTCCCTGTGCGTCTGGTCTCAGGTACACTCTTCTGTGCACCCGTTCTGCCCTGGCCGTGGGTTCCCGCTCCCCCTGTGGGCTCAGACTGCTGGTCTAAGGGGCCTGGGGTGGGCTAACTTCCCAGCTGGCCACGCTGCTTTCAAGCAGTCTTTTCTGAAGAAAGTTGTTAGTGACTTTTTTTCTGGTCGCTAGGTGGCGCCAGAGTTCTCTCCTGTTGTTCTTGGGGAGCTGCCTTTTTTTCCCCCTGGGACAGGGAACCGAGTGGCAATGGTAGGGAAAACCTCAATGGCTTTGGGGTGCTGTGTCTGCCTTGTGCCTCACCGACGTGGAGGACCCACGCCCCGAATTTTGTGCCCCGGGTCTCAGTTCCAAAGCCCTCAGGTCCAGGACGCGGGCTGTAGCCCAGTTCAGTGGCCGTAGGAATGGCGCCTTTTGCACCCCGCTCCCGTGCCTGGGTGCCTGGTTTCTGATTACTCAGTGAGGGACTTTCACCTCAGTGAGGGGCCCCTGCGCGCGTCTCCCCGCAAGCCTAGGTCGCAGGCGCGGGGACCTGGGCAGCCACGATCCGCGTCTGCTTTTCAAGCGCGCCACTCTTCCGTGCAAGCTTACCGGCAGCCCGGGCTGTGTGCCGGTCTCCCCGGGTCTTTGTTCTTCTCTAATGGCTCCCGGAGCCGTTCGCTCACCGCCGCGGCGAATCCTGCAGGGTTCTCCACAGCTCCCGTTCATGGGGTGTGGTGGCTGCAATAGTTCCTTTCCACTCACAGTCCCGCTTGCTGCATCGTTTGTTCTTGTTGGTCGTTTTGGTTTGTTGTTTCCCTCCTCTCTGCCGGTCGGAGAGTGCCGACTCTGTGGGCGGGGGAGGGGAGCAGGGTTCTGCGCTTCCCTCCCTTCTGGTCCTCTTTTATGGCCACTTTCTTCTTCGAGCAGTTCGCTGGCGTCACCCGTTTATCTTCCGTGTCCCAGTTCTCACTGGGACCTGCCGCTTTTCCTCCCTATTAACTTTTTTTAATGGGAGATCTTACTCGCAGCGTCTCCTCGCCGCCATGTTGCTCCGCCCTGTGTCTCCTCCTGCTTTTAAAAGACTCTGTAATTGTAATTTATTCTGTTTCTCTTCACTTGTAAGTGCCTTCCCCATAGTTTAAAAGCAAAAGCAAAACTCAATTAAACAAGCAGAGAAAAGAAAGTAAACCTCCAGGTGAAATACCTAACTTGGCCTCCCCTCAGGCTTCCAAGACACGATAGCCCTTTGCTGCCCGTGTTCCCTGCAGGTATGCAGTCGGACTTCCTTCCCCCTTGAGGGGCTTCCCTTAGGTCAGTCCGGGTTCCCCACATGGGGCATCAATTGTCTCCTTATGACGTGTGGTGGTAGGATGAAAAAGGATTACTGAGAGTCCATGTGCAGAACAATGAGAAGCTGAGAGGAACTACACCACGAAGGCAGAGCCCAGCTCCAAGGGCAGTCTCGTTTTTATTTAGAACTAAAGAGAAAACAGAAAAGATCAAAGCAGCAGCAGGCACACGGGGAATGCACAAGTGTGTGGGGGACGCGTCACCAGCTGGCCCAGCCATGGCTGGGAAATAGGGAGAAACAAGGAAAGTCTCGGTGTTTATGCTGCTCTCACCATCACACCTGTTACTGTTTCTGCACACACTGTTTCCAGCATGTATAGATGCTCACACCAGGACTTTTGCCCTGAGAGGTTCCTTATCTCAGACTTTCCCTGTTTCTGCACAATGAGAGGCACAGAATAGTCAAAGCAAAGAATAATCAAGGCAAAGACACAGAACAGCTGAGGCACACAGTAATCCAAGTTCCCGCAAGTGTGGCCACACTCTGAGGGCAGGTCAAGGCCTCCAGCCTGTCTTACAAAGCCTCTGAGTGCACCCATTTTCCTGAGTTGCCTGGAGGATGGAGACCACCACTAAGTTGTTCTACGTACCTCTTAGTCTGGCAGAAATCATGGCTCTGTCTGAGTTTTCAGTGTCTCCTCAGTGTCAGCTGCCGACATGCTCATGCGTCTGTTTCTTGGAGGTTCTGTAGCAGCTGCTCTCTGCACTTGGCCTGGTCTGTCTCTACTGACACCTGCATCGATTGAGATGTGTCCTGTTAGAATTTTTTAATGTCCTCCTTACCCTGAATTATGCTGTTTCAGAAAACTTGTCTCCTGTGTCAGGGCTGGGGCACCACAGAGCATGGGGACATGATCTAAAGGGCCTGGTGACTTGCTTCCTCTTGGTGCTTCAGCTCCTCCCCAGGATGGCTTGTCACTGTCTTCCCTGCAGCCTTTCTAGGGCCCCTGATGGTCACCTGCTCTCTGCTCCTTCACATGGAATCTTTCAGCCAGGACCTTGGAGAAATCCCTGTCTACACCGCCCATGCCTCTTGTCCAGGCCTTGAGAGCTGGCTGAGTGGTAAGGAGGCCTTGGATGTGACCCCTCAGATCCACAGCACAGGCATTTGCCCCTGAGGCCCCTCTGGCAAGTTGTTGAAATACACACCAGGATCCAAGTTTTGCATCATTATGACCTCATAAGTCAGAAGCAAAAAATAAAAATCTCACTGAATTGAGAAATCAAATGTGTGGCTAGCCATGCATTTGGATATTTGGGAACACTAGGAACAAGGTGGCCAGCATCTGAGTAGACACTGGTAGGGATGGCCTGGTCCATTTCTACCAACACCAGCATCAGTTGAGATGTGTTCTGTCGAACATTTTTAATGTCCTTCCCCAGAGTCGTTGTGTTTTTTTCAGAAGAGATGGTTCCTGTTTCAGGGCTGGGGCACCACAGAGCATGTGGGGTCTGTTCTAAAGGGCCTGGTGACTTGCTTCCTTTTTGTGTTTTCTCTTTTGGATACAACTGTGGCTTCCTTCTCAGAGTGACCAGTCACTTTCTTCCCCATAGCCCTCCTGGGGCCTCTTGTTCTACTTCACATTGAAATCTTCAATCAGGATCTTGGAGAAGTCCCTGCCCACACCTCCCAGGCCTCTTGACCAGGCCTTGAGAGCTGGCTGGGTGGCAAGGAGGCCCCTCTGCCAGGTTGTTGAGGTACACACCAGGATCCACGGTTTGTACTGTTATGACCTTGTGAGCCAGTCACAGCTGAGCAGTGAGTAGACCAGGTTGCTTTTCTTCTCTTGAGTTATAATTATCTTGTTCCCTCATGACCTTAGTTCCTGTTTTGCTTAATCTTAATCATACCCAAACCCTCCCCAGGGTCAGAATCTCCATGGACATATCACAGCTATTCTGCCCACTTCATCCTGGGCAGACCCCTGTCCCACAGCCTCAGTCCTGCCTCCGGGGGCCTGGGGCCTGCTCCCCTGGGCAGGCCTGAAGGCCCAGATCCCTCATCTCACCCTTGGCCTCTCTCCTGTCCCCACTCCCCTGTGGCTGATTTTCCTGTGTCCTGTTCTCTGTGTCCATCATCTTTGTCTCCCCTTTGCCCACTAGTGTCCTTTGCCCACTAGAGGAGGGACATGGAAAGTCACCCCTGAGACCATGCAGCTGAAGTGAATGTCTGTGCCCCCAGTACCTCCCTCACCTGGACCTGACATGGGGTCTGGGCTGGATTCCCCTGAGGACAGGAAAGGCCTGGCTCCAGGGTCTTCTGGCCTCCAGGCCTGAGTTGTCTCTTGAGGGCCCCAAGGTCTGTCCTTCTCCAGCCTCTTTCTGAAAGTTCCTGAGGTGGGTCATGGTGTGGGGCTGCTCATCCACTGTAGGAGGAACCCGGGTAGGACACTCAGCGTGCACATTTTATCTGTGAGTGCTCAGCGATTTTCTTGAATTTTTTTCATCATTTCCACTCTCCATTTTTTAGACACTTGTACTATTAACTAGTTGGAATCTCCTGGTCGATATTCTCAGTTTCTTGTAGGTCTTCTCTCTGCTTGTCATTTCTTTTCCATTAACATTATTTAGTGGGAGTGAGACTTTAATATTCCAGTTCATCTACTGATTTATTCATTTCTGTGATTAAATCTCTAATTTTCAAGAACTCATATTCCAAGCACATGAAATTTTATAAAACCTTTTTTTCTTTTTTCTTTTTTTCAGTGCAAGAAAATAACCCAAATTTACCTATAATTGCAGAGAGAATCTACATCTAAACCAGTGTCTGACACCCATGCCGGATATAGGGTTGTGTCTCCTGAGCTAAGGAGTGAGATGGGGTCTGGGACCTCCAGGAGAGAGGATGGGGTCACATGGCAAGGACAGGGTTGCTCATATGATGAAGACCGAATGTTCTACAATTATGTTTGCCCTGACATATAGGTTGGTTTCTCAGGTACAATGCTCGTTTCTGGTAATAACCCTAATTTTGGGTAAGACCACCAATTTTCATACCAGGTAGTTCTAGAAGTGGTAAACATTTCTTAAGATGAACCCCTGATGAACCTCAGATGGAAATAATTCACATGTCAATGTGGTCTGTCTTGGGGACACCTTTCTGAACATCTTGGGGAGGCCTGTCCTTCAGCACATAATAAATGAGGGGAAGAGCAGTTGAGGGTGAGGATGGGGCCAGGACCAGGCTACAGGTCTCCTCAGTGTGGTTGGGTCCTGGCGCAGGATGTGGAGGGGGGCTGAGGGCAGAGGGGACAGGCTGGTTCTATGGGGCAAGAGCACGTGTGTCAGGGGTAGAAATGATAGTTATGGGATGAGATAAAATCTGTTTTCCTTATGCTTAATTTGTTTTTAATTTGCTTTTTTTTTTTTTCATCTTTTGATACTATTGACAACAGTGGTTGGGTCCTGTTAGGGCTCCTGCTTCTCTGCTTTCTCAACAAACCCACTCCTTCCCCAGCACAGGGCTCAGGTCGGGTTTACATGTGTCTTTGTCACCTTTACTCAGTGTCCATCTCTCCTGACAGTACAAGCTCCACGTCTCCAGGGGCCTCTCTCTGCTCCCCATTGTGTCTGCAGGGGAGGCAGCTTGGGGAGGCAGGAGCCAGCCAGAGAGAGGGATGCTGGGAAGTGAAGAGGAGGCAAAGGCAGAGAACACTTGGGAGATGCTCCCTGGTTTCCTGAGAAAAGCATTTCTCAAAGTGTGGTCTGTGGAGCCCTTGAAGTCACCCAGAACGTTTCATGGGATCCATGAGGTAAAACTATTTTCAAAACATCACATAGACACCATTTGTCTTTTCACTATTTTGGCATTTGCTGAGGTAAAATTTTATAAGTGAATTTCTGTGCATGTGAATTATTTCCATCTGAGGTTCATCAGGGGTTCATCTTAAACATTTGCCACTTCTATAACTACCTGGTATGAAAATTGGTGGTCTTACCCAAAATTAGGGTTATTACCAGAAATGAGCTTTGTAAGAGTGGAGATTATAGGACCAATTTCAGAAGCAGTAATCCTTCACCAGCACTCACCTGCAGAAACAAAAATCAAAGCCAGTTTCACTAGAAAATGTCCTGAGAAAAGCATTAAAAGTTATCTTCATTATAGCATCATCTCAACTCCACATTTTAAAATATCTGGTGTGCTGACCTGGAAGGACACACAGAGCACTTCTGTGGCATCCCCAAGCCCTGTGTCCCAAGGAAAATATTTGTATGCGATGAATGAGACTCTTTTGATTTGTGGGCAACACCAATCTTACCTGAAGAATGAATGACAAAAACTAAGGTCATTTATATTTGGTTAATTAGCAGACACTTTCCTCAAAATGAATGTCTGTCTCTTGAAGGAAATCAACAATTGAAAAATGACAGTAATTTTGCCTGATAAAATATAAGCTCTCAGATCAAACCAGAATTATGAAAAATTGAGTGCATCACTACTTGACAATGTACAGTACCAACTTTTCTTTGGGATTTGTGGTTAAAACTAAAACATATTTTTTGATTATTTGATTCCAGTGTAATTAACACTGAAATCTATGTAACTTAGTGAAATAATGTATCACCTTAAAAAAGTCACACATTAGCACGAGTTCCAACCAATATGCAAGAGAGGCCTATGGAAATGACACAGAATAGGAAATATTCCCTGATATTAATTCAGGTTTCATTTTGCAAATAACCTTTGAGAAACCACCACCTGTATAATTTTAATTCAGTATCAAAATGGATATTCACAATTATCTGAAAATACTGCTAGCTTCTTCATTCCTCCAGGCTGCTGTTTCTCCCAGCCCAAATCCACTCCTCCCTAAGGTGGGGAAGGGAATTTGAAACCTCCCCTTTCTGTGGATGTCACCCTGTTACAGCATCATGTCTCCTTCCCACAGGCTCTCTGGGGAGATGCAGCCTTGATGACCCCACACTCACCCCCATTCTCTCTCCCCATCTCCTGGGGGTGTCCAGGGAAGACAATCAGCATCATCCTGCTCCAGTTACACAGTCTCCAAGGACGCTCCTGGACTCCTTCTTCCCAAACCCCTGGATGTGGGTGTGATGCCCCTCACCCTCCTGCTGCTGCTCTGGGGGCCCCTGGCCCTGATGGAGACCCGGGCGGGTGAGTGTGTGTCCAGCTGGACATTGTTGCTCCAGGAGGGAGGAGCAAGGAGCCCCCTGTGGGTGCAGGACCCCAGGAAAGGCTCATTTCCCCTCAACCTCTTGTTTCCCTTCAGGCCCGTTGTGTTCTGGCCCCTTCTGTCCCTCCCGCCTCCCCTGAGTGCTCTGGTCCCCTGAGTCTGGGCCCTTCTTGGCCCACCCCCCTTTTCACTCTCACGGCCCCGCCCCTTTCTCCCCTCCAGGCCCATCTCCCTGGGCCCTGGGCCCGCGCAGAGAGGAGGGTCAGCCTGGGTCTCCCCTCCCGCCCCCAGGCTCCCACTCCCTGAGGTGTTTCTGCACCACCATGTCCTGGCTCCGCCCCGGGGAGCCCCGCTTCATGGCCGTGGGCTACGTGGACGACACGCAGTTCGGGCGGTTTGACAGCGACTCTCCGGGCCAGAGTGTGGAGCCGCGGGCGCCCTGGGCGGGGCAGGTGGGGCAGGAGGAGCAGGATGAGGAGACTCGGAACCAAAGGAACAGCGCACAGTGGTTCCAAGCGCTCCTGAGGGACCTGCGCGGCTGCTACAACCTGAGCGAGGACGGTGAGCTTCGCGGAGCGGGGCCAGGGTCAGGTCACCCCCATTCCCACCCTAAGGCCGGGGTGTCCCGAGTCTCAGGGTCCACTGACCCCTCGAGGCTGGTGGATCTGCCAGGCCCCTCCCCCGGGAAGGGACTGTCCTGCCGGCCTTTCATTTCAGTTTAGGGTTATTCAGGGTGAGAGGGTGGAGTGACTGCGGGGTGGGTGACCTCAGGGCTGACCACTGGGTGGGTGTCAGGGTCTCACACCCTCCAGAGGATGTTTGGCTGTGAAGCGGGGCCAGACCTGAGCCTCCTCGGCGGGTATGAAAAGTTCGCCTATGCGGCGCGGATTTCATCACCCTGAGCGAGGACCTGCGCTCCTGGACCCCGCGGACTCGGGGGCTCAGATCACCCAGCGCGCGTGAGAGGCTCAGGGCAGGGCCGAGCGTGTCAGGCACAGTGTGCAGAGCAGGTGCTTCCTGCGGCTCCACAGACTCCTGTTTTTGGGGAAGGAGGTGCTGCAGCGCGCAGGTAAAAGGGGCCACAAGGCCTCGGACCTCCCCTGGCTCCCCACAGGGAAATGGAATAATGGGCAGAACAGCACCTGCTTTCTGGGCAGAGAGGAAGGAGCCCCCTGGGTTTCATGTTCTGTGCTAGAGAGAGACTCGCCCAGAAGACACCACTTTTCTGGACAGTTAAGGAGTCCAGTCTCTCCCCAGGGAGTGGAAGCCATCCTGAAATAACTCTTCCCTGGATCTTTTTGACCTGGCAGCCATCCTGGGAACCATGAGTTTCTCTTTCAAGGTCTTGTTTTTGGTCTGAGAACATTTCTGGATCTGACTCCTGCCTTTCTGTGTCATGCACCCTCCACCAGGTCAAGAGCAAAAGTCTGTGTTCTCCTTAGAGACCTGCATCCTCCTACCCTGGGCTCTCACCTGATTATCCCAGATTCCCCAGACTAGGCTGGTCTGAGCTTTGTGCTTCCTCCTTCCAAACAATTGTCATGTCCATTCTGAGGATGGTCAGTGAGGCTGCCTCAGTGTCCAGGAAGGAAAAACCCAAAGTGTGAATTTTTTGACTCTTCTCCTCAGATCCCCCAAAACACACCTGACCCTCCACCTCACCTCTGACCGTGAGGTCACCCTGAAGTGCTGGGCCCTGGGCTTCTACCCTGCAGACATCACCCTAACCTGGCAGCGAGATGGGGAGGACCTGACCCAGGACACAGAGCTGGTGGAGACCAGGCCTCGGGGGGATGTAATCTTCCAGAAATGGGCAGCTGTGGTGGTGCCTTCTGGAGAGGAGCAGAGATACATGTGCCATGTGCAGCATGAGGGGCTTTTGGAGCCCCTCCTGAGATGGGGTAAGGAGTGAGATGTGGGCACTGAGCTTCTGCTCAGAGGAATCAGGAGCCCTTGTGGAGACCTTTAGTGCATCCGGTGGAGACCTGAGGCTCAGGGTCTTCCCTTCCCTTCCCTTCCCTTCCAGTGCCCCCTTCTCAGTCCTTCATCCCCACCGGGGGCATCATTGCTGGCCTGGTTGTCCTTGGAGCTGTGCTCACTGGAGCTGTGGTGGCTGCAGCTGTGATGTGGAGGAAGAAGTGCTCAGATAAGGAAAGGAGTGGGATCTTATCCACTGGGGGCTTTCATGTCCCAGGGAGAACTTGCCCTTCCTGGTTACTAGGGAGTATGATCCACACACGTGTGTTGCCCAGTCTGGAGCTGATTGTAAACACTCACTCTTTGTAAAGCACTTATGAAAATGAATCACCAATTGTTCCCCTTATAACTGTGGTGATGGGGATCTGTTTCCCAGTAAATGTCATAGGGGAAGGACCCTGCTGAGGAAAGACTCCAATTCCCTTTCATATCCGTTCTTCATATATCCCAGTCCTGACCTGGTCTTCAGTCACAGTTCTAGAAACTTCCCTGTGGCCCATACGGGATTCCTTTAGGACTTGTCACCTGATTCCTCCCTTGTCTCACATGATGTTTCTTCCCACAGGTGGACAAGCAGTCAGCTATAGTCAGGGTGTAGGTAAATGTGGATCAGGGGCTGGATCCTGAGCCCCTGAGGACAGTGTAGAAGGAGCTCTAGGGAGAGTCACCCTCATCAGTTCCTCTGAGGGTCTCATCTCTGGGCTCTGACTAGGTCTTTTTTGTACTTCCTCAGGCAGCAACAGTCCCCAGGACTCTGGGATGTCTCTCACCCCTGGGACACCCTAGAGGACGGGGCCAGGCTGTAGGGAGCTGTGAGTGGGACAGTCTTAGGATGCAGTGGACTATTAGGATTGTTATCACTTAATGTAACTCACCTGAATTTCTTCAATATTATTTTCTGTCATAGAATGAGAGCTCTGCCTTGTTTGGGACTGAATGTTATAGGATTTCTCTCCCCCTGTTTTGTAACTTCAGGATCCTCTGCTTTATTTAATTTTATTTGTTTTCTAGCTGTCAGGGATTGATATAAATTTTTTTATTAAATCTATTTGTTCTTTTACATCATTGTTAATTTTTGTATAATATTTGATTTCTCTCTCAGGTGCAGTCTTTATAGTTCTCTCACCACCATAGCGCCCATGATCCATAACTCCAGTCCCTTATCCTCTTCCCTCCCCTGTTCAGAACCATCTCTCTCCCTTTCCCCTTCTGTATGCCTCAGATCTGGGATCTGGTTGTAAGTTTTGTCTTTATTCTGACACTTTTTAAAAAAATATATATATTTATTTATACAAGCACTGGGTACAGTCAGAAGCGTGGGAGGGTGAGAGAATTCACCAGAGCCAGAGCGGAGAATAGAACAGGCAGACTGATGAAATACACTGCTGGGGAGAGCAGCGGGCAATAGGAGAGATCTGTGCGCCATGTGGGATCCTCACCCAGAGGCCAGGGATCGAACCGGTGCTGCAGAGGCTGCGGTCAGCTTCGCAGCCCAGCGCTCAACCGCTGTGCTACCGGGGAGGCCTTTTATTCTGACCCTTTGTTTGATTAATGTATATCCCACATATAAGGGAAACCACCTGATATTTATTTTTCCCTCTGACTTATCAAGCTTATTATCCCGTCTGCCCCATCCATATTTCCCAAATGGCCTGAGTTTATGTTTTTGATTACTGAGTAGTATTCCACTACTATTGTATGTATATTCAATATCTTCTTGATCCAGTCACCTATTTTTGGGCATTTGGGTTGTTTCTAGGTTTTACCTATTATAAATAGTGCTGCAATAAACATAGGGGTACAGGTGTTCTTTTGAATCAATGTTTCTATGTCTTTTGGGTAGATCCCTAGGAGTGGAATTGCTGGGTCATATGGAAGTTCCATTTTTAGTAGACTGAGGAAGCTCCACACAGTTTTCCATAAAGGTTGGACCAGTTTGCACTCACACTAACAATGTAGGAGAGGTCGTGTTTTTACCACATCCTCGCCAACATTTGTTGTTGCCAGATTTTTAATATGTGCCATTTTAATATTTCTCAGCGATCAAAAAAGATAAACTCATGCCATTTGCAGCAATGTGGATGGAGCTAGAAGGAATTATGCTCAGTGAAATAAGCCAGAAGGAAAAGAAAAATATCGGATGGTTTCACTTATAGCAGGAATGTAGGGGAACCAAATGAGACCTCAGTGTAAAAATATAATAACAATACAAAACACAACAAAAGAAAAACAGACAATTATAAAGCAGAGACATCCTGCAGGGGAGGAGGAGGGAGAGGGATCAGAGGGAGGGAGGGAGGAGCACAGGGGAGTGAGGTGATGGTGCATGGGTGCATTGGTGAAGGAAACTCTATGGGGACTACACCTGAGGGGTGGGGAAGCAAATATTGTTTAAAAATGAACAATGATGTAAAAAATAAATAATTTTAAAATAATAATTAAAAAATAAATAAAGTATCAAATAAAAAAAAAAATAAAAGCGAAAACACCAGAGGAGTGATGGCTCCTGCCAGGCGGATAAACTTTTGTTCCTTCTGTTTGCTTCTTCAGGTGCCAGATTTGTGTACAGCGCACGGGTTCCTCCCCTTTTAAGGACTTCACAAAAATCAAGCCTTGCAGAAGCTACAAATATTTACTTATTCTGATCTGTACCTTCTCTGGGTGGGGAGAGGCATCCCCTCCAGATTGGAGAAGGCCCGAGAAGTCCGCAAAGCTCTTGTAAGAGAAATAATTCCTAGATACAGGGTCCCCTTGACCATTGGCAGTGATACTGGCCCAGCCTTTCCTGCTGAAATCACCAGTCACCTGACTCGCTTACTTCACATTACATGGAATCTTCCCACCTATCGGCCACAGAGTTCAGGCACAGTAGAGCGTGTCACCCGAACCATTAAAACGACTCTGGGAAAATTTTGCCAAGACACAGGTTTGTCCTGGTTGGACCTTCTCCCCTTAGTGCTGCTCAGAATCCAGTGCACTCCAGGTGCCAGTGGCTACACCCCCTCTGAGATTTTGTTTGGCCGGCCTCCCCTGTTGTGTCTGTGGTGAGGGGAGACCTCAGACACACTGGCCAACTGGGACTAAATTGGCAGCTGCAGCTCCTTAGTAATGTCCTACACAAGATTCATGAAACTGTCATCCAGAGGGCCCTGCTTGTCTGGCATACCGAGCTCAAACCTGGGGACCGAGTCTGGGTAAAGGACTGGAAAAGAGCCACTCAAACCTGTCTGGGTGGGGCCCTGTACTGTCATCCTTACCACCATACTGCTGTCAAAGTTGCAGGTGTTATTCCGAGGGAACAACACTCCCCAGATACACCAGCTCGCGCGAGACGTCGGCACAGTGGATGGCCTGCCCAGACCCTGCACACCAGGTCAGACTGACCCTGCGGAGAGACTCCGACCAAACACCGTGACCTGCTGCAGCCCTGCTCCAACCACATCCCGGAAGCTGGTTGGCCTGCGCACGGCGGAAGCTCGGGGAGCATCACAGGAGGAATGCTTATGGGCTGCTGGGTTGGACCCAGTGTTGGCTGCTTCCCTTGTTTCTCTTGGTGGGACAGCATCACCACACTGTGCCTTGGCTCACGCCTGTCCTTGGTGCACTGGTCTCCATTCTTGCCCTTGGGCTGTGTCTTTTAATCTGGCCACACAGTTTATCCAGTTCTGTTTGGAGGCTACTAAACTCCAAATGTTACTAAACTCCAAATGTTAACTAGACAATATGCGCCCTTAGGCTCCTTTCCCGCTGCTTGCTTTGAGTCCAGACCTTGATACTCCCTAGCACATAGTAGGGGTATCAAAAGGGGGAAAATGAAACAGAAAGCTTCCCAAGGCTGCTGCTTGGGGGAGTCTACCGCTTTGATTCTGCTGCTTGCTGAAGCGAAGAAGTTGCTGGGTGTGCTGCACTGCTTGTCTGTGGTGGTAGCCGTGACTTCCTTGAACCCCCTTCCTGAACAATGAAGAATGCGTATGCTGTGATGGATGGGATAGCAAGTTTCCTCATACAAACTGCATAAAGCCTTGCCATTCTTGTTCTTGGGTGCTCAGCCCTTTGAGGAGTGATCTCACTGAGCTGGCTGGTGTGACATTAAATCTCTCTCTCTCCACCTCTCTGAGTGCCATCTGATTTCTCTGGGAAAATTGCCGTAACAAAACCACTTCATGTCTGTGAGAATGGCCTATATCATAAAGGCCAGACAGTAACAAGTGCTGGCAAAGACATGGAGAATAGGGAACAGTCCTACATTGTTTATGGGAATGTAGACTGGTTGGGTTTTGATGGAAACAGTATCAAGTTTTCCGCAAATAGCCAAAGCTCTCCTGACTAAGAGGAGGAGAATGGAGGCATCACACTCCCAGACTTCAAACTGTACTCTAAAGCCATAATAATTAAAACACTATGATACTAGAACAAAAACAAACACACAGACCAATGGCATTGAATAGAAAACCCAGAAATAAACCCACATATTTATGGACAACTAATCTTTGACAAAGGAGCAAATTATAGGCAATGGAATAAGGACAGTTTGTTCAGTTCGATAAATAGTGCTGGGAAAACTGAACTGCTACATGCAAAATATGAAGCTAGACTATTACCTCACACCATGCCCAAAAACCAACTGAAAATTGATAAAATAATTCAACGTAAGACCTGAAACCATAAAATATACAGAAGAAAATATAGGCGAAACACTACATGATATAAATATCCATAACATCTTTAAAGACAAAACCCCAAAAGCAAAGAAAGTGAAGGAAAAGATAAACAGCTGGGATTACATCAAACTAAAACCTTTTGCACAGCAAAAGAGATATTAACTAAAACAAAGAGACCCTTTTGATTTGGTGAAAATTTTTGCACACAGTACAACTGGTAAGAGACTGATCACAAAGATCTACAAAGAGCTCACAGGACTCAACAAAAATAAACAATCCAGTCAAAAAATGGGAAGAAGAGCTAAAAAGACTTCTTCAAAGAGGAAATGCAAATGGCCAACAGGTATATGAAAAATTGTTCAACATCACTTAAATCAGGGAAATGCAAATCAAAACCACAATGAGATACCGCCTTACATTAGTGAGAATGGCACATGTTAAGAAAACAGGAAACATAAGGGGGATGGGAATTGCATGGGGAATATAACCAAGATGAAAATGCATACATTGTGAAAAAATGAAAAAATGATGTAAAATATATATAAATTAGGGCCTTCCCTGGTGGTGCAGGTGGTTGAGAACCGTGCTGTGAAGCTGTCTGCTGCCTCTGCAGCTCAGGTTCGATCCTGACTGGTGAGGATCCCACATGGTGCAGCAGACCTCTCCTGTCGCACTGCTGCTTCCCTCAGCAGTGTATTTTGTCAGTCTGCCTGTTCTGTTCCCCTCTCTGTGTCTGGTGAATCCTCTCACCCTCCAACGGATCTGGCCTGTACCACGGTTCTTGTGTAAAATGAATAAATAAATCTTTAAATCTTTATATAAAATAAAATAAAATATTAAAAAAACAGGCAACAACAAATGTTCACAAGGATGTGGAGAACAAGGAACTCTCCTACACGACCGGTGGGAAAATAAACTAGTCCAACCATTATGGAAAACTTCGTGGAGTTTCCTCAAACTACTAAAATGGAGCTGCCATATGACCCAGAAATTCCACTCCTAGGAATCTACCCAAAGGATACAAAAGCATTAATTCAAAAGGATATCTGTCCCCTATGTTTATTTCAGTACTATTTATGATAGGTAAGATGTGGAAACAATCCAAATGCTCAAAAATAGATAACTGGCTCCAGAGGATGTGGTATATATAAAATAAAATACTATTCAGCAATCAAAAAAATCAGCACATGCCATTCTCAACATGGATGGAGCTAGAGGGGATTATGTTCAGTGAAATAAGCCAGAGATATGAAGAAAAATATTGGTTGATTTCACTTATAGGAGGAATATAGGGGAATGAAATAAGGGACCAGGAAAATAAACAACAGTAATAATAAATAAGAAACCAAAATTAGCAGAAAACTATAAATCAGAGACATTTTGCAAGGGAGGGAAGGTAGAAGAATCAAAACAGGGGAGAAGAGCAAAGGGACTATGGTGATGGTTCATGGGTGAATTGGTGCTGGGAATTTTATGGGGAATACACCTGAGGAGAAAGCATACAACCCAGACATTGTACAAAAATGAACAATGACATTATATATATATATATATATAAAACATTATATGTATATAAAACAGTATTGAGATTTCATAGAAGATTAAAAGATTATCTGCCATACAAAGATAAACAGCTGGGACTATATCAAATTAAAGAGCTTTTGCACAGCAAAAGAGACAATAACAAAAACAAAGAGAAACCCCACCAACTGGGAGAACATTTTTGCACCCAACACTAATGATAAAGGACTGATCACAAAAATCTGCAAAGAGCTGATGAGACTCAACAACAACAAAGAAAATAATCCAGTCAAAAAATGGGCAGAAGAGCTTAAAAGAAACTTCTCTGAAGAGGAAATGCAAATGGCCAACAGGCATATGAAAAAATGTTCAACATCACTTGTCATCAGGGAAATGCAAATCAAAACTACCATGAGATACCATCTTACACCAGTGAGAATGGCACATATTAAAAAAACTAGCAACAACAAATGTTGGCGAGGGTGTGGAGAAAAAGGAACTCTTCTGCACTGTTGGTGGGAGTGCAAACTGGTCCAACCACTGTGGAAAGCTGTGTGGAGATTTCTGGACCTACTAAACATAGAGCTTCCATATGACCCAGCAATTCCACTCCTAGGTATTTACCCAAAGGACACAGAAACATCAATTCCAAAGAACACCTGCACCCCTATGTTTATAGCAGCACTGTTTACAATAGCTAAGCTTTGGAAACAACCCAAATGCCCAAAAATAGATGACTGGATCAAGAAGATGTGGTACATATATACCATGGAATATTACTCAGCATTCAAAAAAGATAAACACATGCAATTTGCTGCAACATGGATGGCGCTGGAAGGGATCATGCTCAGCGAAATAAGCCAAAAAGAAAAAGAAAAATACCGGATGGTCTCACTCATAGCAGGAATCTAGAAAACTTAAATAATGGACCAGGAAAATGAATAACTATAAGAAAGTGAAAATCAAAATCAACAAAAAACTATGAACCAGAGACACTTTTAGGGGGGCGGGGGCGGGAGGGGAGGGATTGGGGTCAGAATGGGGGGCTGCAATTGTATGGGGAATATAACAATAAAATTTATAAAAAAAAAAAAAAAAAAAAAAAAAGATTATCTGCCATAGGACTCAGCAGTCCCCACTCCTATGTATCTACCCACAGAACACAAATACACTACTGTGAAGGACATCTTGCACATCCATGATCACTGCAGCACTAATTACTATATCCAAGCTATGGAAACAACCAAAATGCCTGAAAGCAGATGAGAATTCAAGAAGTGGTATGCAGATAATAGAATACTACTTAACAGAAAAACATAAACTCATGCCATCTGGGGCAACATGGATGGAGCTAATTGAAATAAGTCCAAAGGAGAAAGACAACTATGTCACTCCTCTATGGTATAGAGAAGTCTAACAAACTTAAAAACTAACCCTTGAACCCCTCAGGTTGCGCCTATTGCTGACCAGGGCTGCAGACCAGCCCAGGCTTCCTGGCTCGGCAGTGCTGGATGGTGGACGGACCCTCTGTAGTTTGGCATCAGACTCATTTGATGACAAAGCCTGACTCCCACTGACTGAGTCCCCCATTGTGTCTTGTTGCACCTACACCACCCCTGGATCCTCCAGCCTCCCCTATTTGCTGGAGCTAAGATGAATCTTGTACTCGCTGCTGATAATTATTTTTTATACCATTTCTATATTGAACCACAGGGCCAGAGTATGACATCTTCCAACAAACTATCATTCTCCTGGTTATAAAAAATCTTGGTGCTTTTATTCTTTATTTCTTCTTTGTGACAATGAGCTGTTATTTTGTCTATAGTCATTCCCTAATGAACCACCCACAATATTTATAGAATCAAGTCTACTGAGAATCATGTTTACTGTTAGGTCATTATCATGGATTAAGTATTCCCACCATCTCACTGTTTCTGTGGAGCTGAGAGGATGCAGCAAATTATATGACAACATAGGAGAGTTTCCAAACAGCTGGATTCAACTCACTGTTCCTGTATGGTCCTTCCTCTTTCTCAACATGCTGATCTACTGGATTCACAGAGGCCTTCACCATAGACTTACAAATAAGCGAATCCATGAACCTCATCTCTGGAAGATCCCTTCTTCACCAGAAAGTCATGGTTTTCACCCTGTGGATGGTTTTCTTCAGAGTCTACCTTATCATCTCTACCTTTAATCTTTCCATTACATCAGCTGGTTTATTTAGGCTGTACATCTCTGTCAATGTCTGCACAATTTCCATTCATGACAATGATTTCTGTCTCCTCAAATCTTAAGGCCATTTATTAATGACTCAGCTCATCATACAGACCATTGCCTATTCTCTAACTAAAACTGTGGACAATATTTTACATTGCGGGGTAGAGTTGGAGGCTCATTCAATAACCCTTCCTCCTTTGAAGGGAAGAAGGTGACAGAAAAAAGCACAGAAGCCAGCAGAAAGTTGTAAAAAATAAGAAATTATTCAATGGAGAGTTTACAAAATCTGAGCAGATTATTGCCCAATTATTAAATATATTTTTAAAGATTTATTTATTCCTGCATACAAGAACAGGGGTACAGGCCAGATGTGCGGGAGGATAAGAGGATTCACCACAGACAGAGTGGGGAATGAACAGGCAGACTTACTGAAATACACTGCTGAGGGGAGCAGCAGGAAGACAGGAGAGGTCTGCTGCACCATGTGGGTATCTCCCTGGCTGGCCAGGATTGAACCCATGCTGCAGAAGCTGTGGACAACTTCATAGCGCTGTGCTCAACCTCCTGTACCACCAGGGAGGCCAATTATTAAATATTTTTAATGATAGAAAAATGTTGGAGGCGGCTACCCTGCGTAGTGAGCAAAAGGGCCTTGACCCGAGTCCCTAAGGCATGTGAAAACACATGCGTCTCAGAGGAAAACCTCTGAGTGACAGGACTTGGTGTTGAGAGCCTGGAAAGTGACCTGTGTGGAGTCGGGCTTCTACATCTCCACAGTCTGAGAATAACAAAATGGAGAGATCCTGCGCAGTGAGCAGAAGGGCCTTGACCTGAGTCCCTAAGGCATGTGAAAACACATGCGTCTCGGAGGAAAACCTCTGGGTGACAGGACTTGGTGTTGAGAGCCTGGAAGTGACCTGCATACATCTCCACAGTTTGACAACAACAAAATAATGAGCGAACTTCCCAGGCTCTGGCTAGGAGGTGATAAGATTGTGTGTGTGAGAACTAACTGCCCGGTACCCTACTGTCTGAAGTAAATAGATAATAGTAAGAAAATAGACTAATCATTTATGCATGTTATCATTATGTGGTATGCTTTGATGTTATACCTGCTACAATTAAAATAGTATATAATGAGCATTAAGACAATAAACATTTGCTGCATGCTGGACATGACAGTCCCCCATGCCTGATTTCCTTCACCGACGCGGTTGAGGTTCGGACTCACTAGAAGTCCACAGAAAAATAATCTACATCCAGCCAGGAGACAGCAATGGTAGCATTTGAAACTCCTCATTGAGAGCCCTGCTGAGGGATGGTCGTGCTGATAGACCAAGAGAAACCAACCTCCTGTGTAAATACCAGGGATTGACCTAAGTGGTAACTGTGTCTTTCTAGCCAGTGAATCTGTAACTTATATTGTCTCATCAATAATTTTTAAAAAGGTGAAGAGAAAATAAATGATTGAGGAGACCATGTTATGTCCTTTTGCCTTAACCCACCACATTTGTTAAGAAAAACTCATTGTGCTAATAGCACCAAGGCTCAGCGCCATAACAAGGAACATGGGTACAGTGACAGGTGGTGCCTGGTGTCAGGAATGAGCTCCATCTTCCCTGCTGGCCTGGCAATGACCACCTGTAGTACTTTGTTTAAGGGGGAGCCCCAATGTGACAGCAGGTCTGATAGAAACGGTAGTGACTCTGTGAATGACCTTTTCATATTTCATATGTTCCCCTGTTCTCTGGGACACTGTTAAATGTTACATTTTACTGATGAATAAATAAACTGGAATTTAAAAAAAATGATACTACTGTGATTTATCAAATGTGGGATTATTTAATTTAACATTTTGATCTTTATTTTTAAAAACCATTTTATAATAAGTGTAAAATTATGTGAATGTAAATATATTTAGAAAGGGAAATGTGATGCCCAAGTAATATATTTCACTTTTTAAAAAAGATTTATTTATTTATGCATGGAAGAACTGGGTTACAGGCCAGAGGTGTGGGGGTTAAGAGGATTCACCAGAGACAGAGACCAGTGGGGAACAGATCAGGTGGACTGACTGAAATACACTGTTGAGGGGAGCAGTGGGAGAGTCAAGAGAGGTCTGCTGCACCATGTGGGTCACCTCCCTGGCTGGGGATTGAATTCATGCTGCAGTGTCTGCAGTTAGCCTCATAGTGCTGCATCTTAACCCCTGGCACCACCAGGGAGGGCCTTCATATTGTTTTTAAAGTAAACTGAGGCACTGCAGTATTGATACGTTTCGACGTTATAAATCTATAACTTTCACTGAAGGGAAACCATTGCCAAGTATTTAGCCCTGTCACTGAAGATTAGCGTTGAAATTGTCATCTTCCCGCTTTTTTTCTCTACCTCCTCTGCCAAAAAATCTAATACGTTCACGTGTTTAAACATAAATGTATTGGAGAAACATGGTTTGCAAACTATTAGCTATTTATGTGAAACCAGTAAAAGGTGATTATGACTGTAAAAAACATACGCTCACACACAGTGACCCTTGAAAGCTGCATGTAGAGCAGCGGCTACCCGAGGGGCATGGGAAGTGTGACCACAGAGCAGGGAGGGGCACAGTGAACTCTACTGGAGGCCCGAGGGCTCAGGGGTGGGTGTGCTACAGTGACAGCACTTATGTGGGGACCCTGCCCTTCTACAGTGTAAGCAGTGATGTGACCAGCACTCCTTCAATAAAGATCCTCTGGTCTCTCTTGTTGCAAAAGGCATCCTCAGGGCATCCCCGGTGGCGCAGCGGTTGAGTGCTGGGTTGCGAAGCTGCCCGCAGCCTCTGCAGCGCTGGTTCAATTCCCTGCTGCTCCCCGGCCACCAGAGGAGGGTCCCACATGGCGCGCAGACCTCTCCTGCCGCCCGCTGCTCCCCTCAGCAGTGTACTTCCGTCCTTCTGCCTGCTCTGCTCCCCGTTCTGGCTCTGGTGAATTCTCTCACCCTCCCACACATCTGACTGTACCCAGTGCTTGTATGAATCAATAAATCAATCAATCTTTAAAAAAAAAAAAAAGGCGTCCTCATGTGTCTGGGGTCACATTAGCATAACGTGAGGAGGTGGGGAGACTGGCCCAGCCCTGCCCACCAGGCCCCTCCCCACACTGACCTGTGTCTCTCCCTGATGACTTTCCTGCTCCAGCAGAGGCAGGGCTCACTCCACCCCCGCCTGGACTTTGTGTTTTCCTGAGGAATAATGTCCACTTCCCTACTGAAAATAGATACCCAGACATGAAAATATTTTTTTCTGGGTTGTGTTTTTGATGTGTTAATTGAAAAGATGCCTAAAATTTGACTGGAAATTAGTAGGAGGTCAGAGGACCAGCCAGAACTGCAGGTTTGCTGTGCTGAGTCTGTGCAGGTGGGGGCGGGAAAGGCTGTGAAGAGCCAAGGGGACGGGACCTGTGTCCAGTCGGTGCTCAGTGTGTTGTAGACTTAGATGTGATCATTCCTCGGGGGTCATCTTTCTGCTCTTTTGTCCTTGTCCTTCAGGAGTACCTGTCCCAGCAGGGCCTGTGATCACAGGGATTCAGACCCCACCTGGGCCTGTCCTGTCTCCAGGATGTGGGTGGAGGCTGCGGGTGGCTGGATCAGGCTATGCTCAGACAGGGCTGGACCCTCAGGCCTCAATGTGTTTATATTTTGTTTCTTTGGGTTTTTCTTTGAGCACACCTGTTCTTTTTCATGTTCAGGGATCAGGCTTAGGCACTGCCATGTCCCCACAAGGCCCAGGGCTGCTCCTGCTCACAGGAGTCTAGTGTTAGAGGTGAATTTTCAGACGCATCCTGGTGTGGGTAAGAATTGTGGGGAAAGTGACCCAGAGAAAGCGTGTGGGGACAAGGAAGGGGCTACTCTCCTAGCATGGATAGGTGGGCCCTACTAGGACGGCACCTTTTAGAAAAGACCTGCTGGACACTCCATGCCCACAGGGTGTCTGCGGAAGCTCTGTCCAGGCAGGGCGACCTCAGCCCAGACGCCCCAGGACGGGGATGTCTGTGTGTCAGAGGCTGCGGCTGGGGCAGGGGTGACTGAGATGGGTTTTGGGCACCCACATCATGCAGATGTTGAGGATTTTGGAAGGGCTTTGCCTTTTCTCTGAGTAAGACGTGGGGTCACACGGCCTCTCTGGACAGAGACCCCCTATGTCAGGGCCCTTTAGGAGCATCTGCCATAAGACATAGGCGTGTGGGGGAGAGAGCACCTGGAGAGAGATGCGGGGACGACACAGGTGAGGGGCGTGTGGAGAAGCCCCCTTGCTTCTCAGCGCTGGGCTTGCCCCAGGGACAGGAGGTCGTGGAAGGAGACACTTGGGAGAGACCTGCGGGGACACCAGCCTTGACCGTGGTTTGTGCTTTCATTTTGCTCCTTCTGCCCCAGACTGGCCTGGCCCCTTCCATTGGCTTCTGTGGGTCCCCCCTCGATGGTGCCTGAGACTTGTGGCAAATTTCAGACTGCAGTGGCCCCACTTTGGGTTAACCCTGTGTGGTTGGGTATTTACCCACGAGGGGACAGGAAACTGGGTGTTTTGTTGGGGAACTCTTCTTCCTTCCCTTCCTCTCTGCGCGCCACTCTCCTGTGTCCTTTCACACTCAGAGTGTGCTCTGCTTTTATGCGGCAGATGGCAGAAGCCATTTAGAGTATGCAGGTTTGGGGGCTCTGAGGTGCTACTCACTCTGCCTGTTACAGACTCTGGGTATTTTCTCTGACCAAGACCTATTTCCCCTTCTCTGCTGCTCTGTCTCCACTGGGTCCCTCACCCCGAAGCAGAAATCCCCCCCAGAGGTAGAGTGTATGAGGACGAAACCCTTAGTGGGGGTCTGACCCAAGTCCTGTTGTGTTTGGGGCAGGACCTTGTCCTTGGCCCTGGCAGGTCAGGGCTGGGGGGGGGACTGACCTTCAGGTGAACTGAACAAGCAGACAGATCAGGCCAGGGGCTTATGGGGGGGAACCTCGACTCCTTGGGGACAATGTAGTGTGTCCTGAGGCTTCTCAGGGACACCTGTTCACACTGAGGGCGACAGGGTCACAAGCAGGCACAGGTCTGTTCTTCATGGGGACCTGGGTCTGGGCCTCCGTCCTGAGGAGTCACTGGGTGTGATGATGGGGAGGGAGGGCAGTTTGCCTGGCTACGGAGTGGGTATGAAAATCAGCGCCTCCAGCAGCTCAGCTCAACCCAGAGTATCAGAAAGCACAATGGTTTGAAAGCATGTGTTTTTGTTTTTGGAAAATTTGGAACTTGGATTTGGATTATTTTCTGCTGTATCTTAAGAAATTGGAGGGAACGTGTCATGGAAAGGCTGTGGTGTCCCTGCAGGCCCTTCCCTCACAGCCCGGCCCAAGGAGAATCCCCGAGTGTCTTCTCAGGGTCCTCTGCTGCCTCCTCTAGTGAGCAGAGGGCTGATGTCATGGGGGAGGGAGACCTGCCCTGTCACGTCTTCCCTCCTGGGGATGAATGTGGGGAGTGGGCCCCCAAGCACGTGTGCAGACAGCACGGGATCCAGCACAGGGTGTGCTTGACGCTGAGGGCTCCTAGGGCCTTTGTGGCAAGGAACTTGAAATATAATTGGAAAGAAGAGCATAAAACAGCACTGAGCTGCCTCTGCCGAGAGCCCAAGTTCTAGCTCTGGTGACAGCTGAGACTCAGACGGGCTGGCTCACATGATCTGGCAGCTTCCTTAGCCTGGCCAGGCCCTGGCCTAGTCCTTTCCCTGAGCTCAGGGTTTCCATCTGTTCTTGGGTCTGTGAGAAGGGAAGTCCTTTTCCCAGCACAGCATCATGCGCTCAGGTTTTTGTTGGGGGTTCAAAGTGCTCATAGGCCCTTCTCAGGGACCCAGGCTGCTTATGTGAGGACACCCTGCATGGCCAGTGTCTGGGCGGGAGCTGTGGCTGGAAATGAATGGTGATTAGGACCTGGAGCACCTGCCATGGCTCCTACTGGCATCAGTGGGAAGATCCAGGGGCCTGCAGGTAACAGAGACCTTCTACCCTCATGACCCACACATGTGATGTGGGGAGGCTGACACACCTGTTCCTTTACTGATGCCAACATTGGATTAATATGATAGGGCCCCTGACTCTCAATTCCAAGTAGGCTCTAATGAGCAATTGTGGGAAAGCTGTCCCTGGTGGAGACAAGGTCAGCTCTGCCCATGTCCTCAGAAACCAGAGATCGGGGCTGTTTTCCCTTTAAAATTTTTAAAAGAAAAAGTATAATGCTCTGTTTTTCTGCACTAGTGATGTCATCTGTCCTTTTTGAAATCCAAGGTCACCTCTATCTTTGGGATTTTTTTATGCAGGGTCAGTTTGGTTTCTGGCATGTGAGAGCCCAGAACTGGCCCCTGGTGACCCTCACAGCCCAGATGCTTCCTCCTGCAGAGGAAAAGTCATCCCTTTCACTCAAGGACTCTCCAGCCACCCCAGCGTGCAGTGTCCCCATAAGACAGTGTCCCCAGCAGTGGTGTGTCCAGGGAGTAGCCTCTCCCCAGCACAGGGTCTTGCTGTCCAGTCCTCGGGAGGGGCACGTGACTCAGTAGAGAGACTCCCACAGTTCCCATCTGTGGGTACCCAGAGCTTTGAGTGAAGTGCATTCCTGCCTGGACCTCTCCCCGTAGAGACGAGACTGAGGTCAGAGAGTTACTGACAGAAACAGGAGCCCCAGGGCCTACCCCAGGGTAGACTTAGAGCAGATCATGTCAGTGATCTGTGCCTCAGTTTCTTCTCTGGCACCCAGGATATACCATTATTATTGTAATTTTTATTTTTAAAGATTTATTTTTTTTTATATATAAAAGAACTGGGGTGCAGGCCAGAGGTTCAGGGCCTGAGAGGATTCACCAGAGACAGAATGCAGAGCAGAACAGTCAGAGTGACAGAAATACACTGCTGAGGGGAGCAGTGGGTGAGACAGGAGAGGTCTGCAGCACCATGTGGGTAGCTCCCTGGCCTGGGATCAAACTCTTGCTGCAGGGCTGGCCATAGCTTGATAGTGCTGAGATTTAACTCTTGCGCCACCAGGAAGGCTCCACCTTAATGGTTTGTTTATTTTTAATCAGTTATTTATTTATATATATTTTGCATCATTGTTCATTTTTGTGCAATGTTTGCTTTCTTTTCTCAGGTCTGGTCCCCATAGAATTCCCACCACCAATTCTCCTGTGCACCATCACCATAGTCCCTTGTGCTCTTCCCTCCCTTGTTTTGATCCCTCTCCTTCCCCCCCCCCGCCACCCGCAGAATGTCTTGGATTTATAGTTGACTGTTTATTTTATTTTATTTTTTCATTGTTATTTTTTCCCGATCCCTTATTTGATTCTCCTATTTTCCTCCTATAAGTGAAACCATCCGATATTTTTCTTTTTCCTTCTGACTTATTTCACTGAGCGTAATCCTTTCTAGTTTCATCCATGTTGCTGGGAATGGCATGAGTTTATCTTTTTGGATTGCTGACTAGCATTCCATTGTGGATATATACCACATCTTCTTCGTCCAGCCATCTATATTTGGGCATTTGGGTTGTTTCAAAATCTTACCTATTGTAAATAATGCTGCAATAAACGTAGAGGTGCAGGTATTCTCACCAAATGAAGGAGCATCAACATATATAAGACAATTATTATCAGCTCTGTAAATAGACATTAGAGAAAATACATATGTAGTAGGAGACTTCAACACCCCACTCTCACCAATGGACAGATCAACGAGACAAAAATTAACAAGGACACTAGAGCCCTAAATAAAGATCTAGACCTCATGGGTTTAACAGACATCTATAGGACACTGTACCCCAAATAATCCTAATACACATATTTCTCAAGTGTGCTTGGATCATTCTCTAGAATCAATCACATATTGGTCCACAAGATAAACATCAACAGAAACATTATGATCAAAAGCATTCCAACAATCTTCTCCGATCATAAAGGCATCAAACTAGAAATAAACCATGAAAAGAAAGGAGGAACCTCCCACTTCGTGGAGATTGACCCCACATTGCAGGGAGAACATTGGATTAAGGAGATCACTCATTGTCACAGGGTGTTTTGTTTCCATTTGAGGCCCAAAGAGCCAGATCCCCATTTGCACTGCAGTGTCAGTGGGGATCATTCATGGATTTTAATAGTGTCCTCTGCTTAGGCTCAAGAAGGCAAAATGCCCCAAAACAAGGTGGATACAGTCTGCATACTTTTGATGGTCATTTTAGCTAAAACCTAGGAAATAGTTTGACTGTCCCACCACTCTACAAATGTATGTAGTTTGCATGCTCTTATATGAAATGATTTGTGTTTTTATGTCTTCAAATATTAAAAAAGTTGATGATTTGAAGTTTAAGACTATAAGTTTCTGGCTTGTGTATTTTCTGTTAATAACTTGTTATATAATGTTAAAGTAGTACTCATAGAAAGGAATTGGTGTGATTTGGGTGACTGCATACAGGTTAATTATAAACTGAAATTATTTCCTTCTCCTTTTAAAAAAGATTTATTTTTATTTATTTATGCAAACAAGAACTGGGGTGTAGGCCAGAGGTGTGTGTGTGTGGCGGGGGTGACAAGATTCACCAGAGACAGAGTGGGGAGCTGAACAGGTGCATCTATTGAAATACACTGCTGAGGGGAGCAGCAGGTGAGATTGGAGAGGTCTCCTGTGCCTTGTGGATCAGCTCCCTGGCAGGGGATCCAATTCATGCCACAGTGGCTGGTGATAGCTTGATAGTGCTGAGACTTTAACTCCTGGGCCACGAGGGAGGCCCTATTTCCTTCTCTTTCATCTAACTTCAGACATTCATTTTTCTAGAAGAAATGACCATCTCTTGCTCTAATGAAATGATGCTTCAGGCATTGTGTGTAAATATGAGTTTGTCTAATGAAACTGATAATAAAAATATTTACCATAGCTATATATGGTAATATTTGGCTGTGAAGGTATGAAAACAGCTAAGCTGCTGTTATGATTGACTAATAATCTTGTGGATGAAAGGAAAAAGGAGAATTAGATTAAGTTATGTGTTGAAAGATCAAAGGTGAATAACGCATCATATTTATATGGGGTGATAACATGTATTTTGGAGTTTTGTATCTATAACCCCTACAAATGTACATATGGTGGAAAAATCAAAGTTATCCAAATAAATATAATAAAAATAAATAACTATGAAGATGAATCAGGCATGGAGTCTGTTCCAAGGAGAGTGTGGTCACAGGGATGTGTTGAGAACGGAGGGGCCAGGGAGGCTTCAGACTGGACTGTGACAATTACTCAAAAGGTGGGGGGACCGAGAAAATTATATTAAGTGTGACACATCATTCAATTATTTAGATGTTCATTGTTTCCAAGAGAAGAAAAGAATAATATATCATAATATTCTTGAAATGGGTCAAAACCCCTCTAATTGTATGCTGAAGATTTGTGCATTTCTCCAAACAAAGTTTTATCTCAAAGAAAAATCTTGACCCAATTTGAACTCTAGTTGTTAATTGGAATGCTCAAATGTTGAGAAATGAAACTGACATGTGTAATTAACTTTGAAATGCATCAGAATAATAAGATGGATGAATAGAGAGACGGATCCATGGGTAAAGATAAGGGATAAAGCAAATGTGGCAAATGCTAATGCTGGGATCTAGGTGGTGTGTTCTGCACGGTTACTTCAATTTTTCTGTGTGCTTGAAAATATTCATCAAATACCACAGACTGAGCAGGGAATTCATGTCTCATTACGACTCGTGCTGGTGACATGAAAAAGGATTGCTCAGAGTCCATGTGTAGGACAATGAGAAGCCTGGAGGGACCACACCACGAAGGTGCAGCCCAGCTCACGGGGCAGTCTCATTTGTATTAGAATCAAACAAAAAATTAAAAAAAAAAAAAGACCAAAGAAGCAGCAGGCAAATGGGGAATGCACAAGTGTGTGGGGGACTCGTAACCATATGGCCCATCCAAGCCTGGGATATCAGGGAGAGTCAGGGGTTTGCTACTCTAAGCACAACATCTACTGCTGTTTTCAGCATTTGCTGCAACAGGACTCTTCGGACTTTTGCCCTGAGAGTTTCCTTATCTCAAACTCTCCCTGTTCATACTCTTCGAAGCACAAATGAGTCAGAACAAAGAATAATCCAAACTCCCTTGTTTCCTCTCCTTTTTTTTTTAATGAGTTTTTTTTTTTAAGATTTATTTATTTATTTTATACAAGCGCTGGGTACAGTCAGAAGCATGGGAGGGTGAGAGAATTCACCAAAGACAGACTGGGGAGCAGAACAGGCAGACTGACAAATATACTGCTGAGGGGAGCAGCGGTGGCAGGAGAGGTCTGCGCACCATGTGGGACCCTTGCCTTGGTGGCCAGGGATTGAACCGGTGCTGCAGAGCCTGCGGGCAGCTTCGCAACCCAGCAATCAACCGCTGTGCCACCAGGGAGGCCCTCCTCTCCTTTTGTTTTATGGGGGTTCAGAATCAGGAGAGGAGGCAGCAGAAGGCACAGACAGGGGTTGATAATGTGATGGTTGAAGGGTCAGCCTGGCCTCGGCTTTTCCGGTCCACCAGAACAAGGGACAGTGGGCCCTGAGCACTAAAGAAAACATGAAACACATAATATACCCACTCTGGCCATAACCCATATTCTGATATTGAGACCTGAAAACCAGTTTGTTGGATTTACCCAGCGGGTTAGATCATTTAGATGGCTGAAGCTGGCATTTTTTGCCTCTTGTTAGAGTTGAGCCATTTGTTGCTGAAGTTTGTTTCTGAGATCTAGAGTATTTCGTCCAAGATGATTGCGGAAGGCACCGTGAAGGAGCCATTGGATGTCTTCCCAAGGGGAGGTGGTGGTAAAAGGAACAGGAGTAATGTGCATTGAGTGGTACTGGGCATCACAACTAAATCTGGTGTGTGTCCTGAGGGCTTGTTGATGTTCTCCAAACCAGGACACTGCAGCCTCAAGGGTATGTAATTGTTGTAAGATTTCCTGATCAATGGTGGTTTGAGTCAGGAGTTCAGAGGAAACATTTTGAAAATATCGATTCATTTGCTGTGCAGTGTGAATGGAGTGAGATAGGGCGATTATAGCAGTAGCAGCAGCCGTGGCCGTAGCAGTGGCAGCAATAGTAGCAGCTATGAGGTCACCCAAAAAGAGTATGTTCTAAAGCATTTGTAATTTGTTCAAGAGCAGATTCTCCAGTCCCCTCATGGGTAAGATTACCTGGCAGCCAGACCTCAGCTCTTTGTTTTGAAACGAACATATGAGTAATGTTAAGACTAGTGATATTACGATGAGTGATGCAAGGGGTTAACTGTGTGGCATGGGCATGAAAGGGGACATTAAAACCTTTAACATTTTGTTGGCTAGAAGCAGAATAAGTAGTCACAGTAATGTTAGGTGTTCTGAAGGTCATAATAAAAATCTAGGGTTTAGAAGCACAGATCATGACCTGAGCTATAGTGTCATTACTGGTCCATACAAAGCTTCCAGCCTTAATAAGATCCTTAACGGATCACTGGGGGTGGGGGTAGAAACGTTTAAGGCGATGCACTAAAAATGATATTTTAAGGGAGGCATTTGAGAATGATGTCTGATTCTTCTTCTTCTTCTTCTTTTTTTTTTTTTGCAGTAACATTCCCCTTTAATAGCCTGGTGGGACCTCCAGTGGTGATGGAGGGGTGTGGTGCCGGGGCCCTGGCCACCCAGTCCCCTGAGTCCCGCACCCCAGAGCCCAGAGTGGGGGACTGGACAGCACCCAGCAGGGGGCTAGACAAGCCAATTCATTTCCCATTGCTGAGCGGGTTGGGGAAGGCAGCTTCGACCTTAATCACATGGTGGTTAAAAAAAAAAAAAATAACTATGAGCCGGTGGCAAGGAGAGGCGGCCAGGCCAGGGCATGGGCTTCCCCCATCGGCTGCCCCATGCCCCCCACCTGTGGCCCCCGATATTTGCAGGGGATGCCAGGCTGCTGGCCCTGGCAGGGGCGGGTGTGCGCCAACCCTATTCAGGCAATGCTCGAAGTAGGTGGAGCCGATATAGCCGCCCCGCATGGAGCGCTGCACGTTCTGCTCAAACAGCCGCCGATTGTTCTGCAGGACCTCGGCGGCCTTCTTGTTCAGTGGGTCTTCAGGGTTGGGCTCCAAGAAGGGATACTACAGGCCATAAATTATGGAGTTTATCGTAAGGATTGGCTTCCAGTCCTCTCTCAGGATGTTGAGGCAGACGTTGCCCTCGAGGTCAATGTTGGGGTGATACACCATCGTCCCACAGGTCACCTTCGGGGGGAGGTCATGGGGGTAACCGTGGCCCCCCTTAAAACTGAACATAAGCTTCCCGCTCTTGTAGAAGCCCCATCAGGACAGATAACCAGCTGGAAGTTGAGGAGGTCGTCGGGGTCTGAGAAGCTGATGTCACACGTCTTGGGCAGGTTCAGCTCGTTTATGTCCTTCTGGATCCGCAGCTGCGCCGCCGACGCCTTCTTGCTGCTGCCCTTGGTGCCGCCCGGGACTCCTCCTCCTCCTTCTGCTGCTTCAGCGGGAACAGCTGGATCATCCGGCCGCCGCCGCCGCTCCGCGCCCACCGCGCGGCCCTCGCCGGCTCCCGTAGTCCGCCGCGGCCTGGCCCGCTCGGGCGCGCTCGGAAGCGCTCGGGGACGCTCGGCCCTGCCCCGCCCCTCGCCGCTGCCCGTCCCTCGCCGCTCGGGGTACGCGGCCGGGCCGGCGGCGGCTCCGCGGGGTGCCCGGTCCTCTCGCCGCTGGGCGAGGGCGCTCGAGGTGGCGGCGGCGGCGCGGAGGGGCGGCGGGTCCCGCAGGGCTCGGCTTCGCGGCAGCGGTGGCGTCGGCGCGGACGTCCGCAGCGGCCCGGCCCGTCGCCTGGGAGTGACGTCTGACTCTGAATGAGGCCCAGCCAGGGTAGCCGTAAGAATGGAATGGAAGGGCCCAGTTCCAGGCTGTGTTAGTTTCCTGGACCACTAAATTTCAAGGTCCCCAATTACTCGGGACCAGTTAGAAAACAAAGAATTTACTGTAAGGTTAGTTGATCTACAGATGACCCAATTTAGGTCTAGGCCTTCTCCAAGTGGTACCCGGGGATGGAGAACAGATGGGCACGTTAGGTTTAGGCAAGTTTTTCCCCAATATTGTTGTATCACCTTGTAAAGGGCAGGTGTAAGGGCAGGACAGGACACAGTGCAGGTTTCTGATCCCATGCAGACCAGGTAAAGGAGGAGTCAGAGTCCTCAGTGGTTTTGCAGGTTTTTATTGGGGTTCAGCGGGTATGTGGCAGGCAGGGGTGCTGGGGGGCCGGGAGGCTGGCAGGCCTCCCAGCCCCCAGCAGGTCTTCGTCTATCTGGGCTCTCCGGCTTTCTCTCGGCTTCTCTTCAGCTTCTCTTTCGGCTACTGCTGCTGCTGGCGTCCCCGTGACGCCGCCCTTAAAAGCACAGTCTTAGCTCAGCTGAATCCCATCTACCTATGCCCACACCCTATTCCAGGTGCCCGCCATCAGGCATGCATTCAGGACAAGGATCCATCATCTATCCTGATGGCGGAAGGGCAGAAAAGCCAGATATTTTCTTTACCCTACAGCAGGAATGGACACAGTGCAGGTTTTCTGATCCCATGCAGACCCGGTAAAGGAGGAGTCAGAGTCCTCAGTGGCTTTGCAGGTTTTTATTGGGTTTACCCCCCCAGGGGTGCTGGGGGGCTGATAGGCTGGCAGGCCTCCCAGCCCCCAGCAGGTCTTCACTGGGCTCCCCTGCCTTCTCTCGGCTTCTGCTTCTCTCTTGGCTTTTCTTTTAGCTTCTCCTGGCGTCCCGTGACGCTGCTCTTAAAAGCACAGTCTCAGCCCAGGTGAATCCCATCTACCTATGCCCACACCCTATTCCAGGTGCCCGCCATTAGGCATGCATTCAGGACTGCAAGGATCCATCATCTATCCTGATGGCGGGAGGGCAGAAAAGCCTGACATTTTTCCTTGCCCTACAAACCTACTCCTGGTGTTTGAATGAAAATTTGATGTTGCATTATTTTACTGTGATTTTTGCCATCCGTAATGTATCACTATTATTTTAAACAGATTAATCAAAAGAGGCAATTAGTTTTTAAGCAGTCCCACAGACTTTAAGATTTATTTATTTGTGCATACTAGAACTAAGGTATAGACCAGAGGTGTGGGCGGTGAGAGGATTCACCAGAGACAGAGTGGGGAACAGAACAGGCAAATGGACTGAAATACACTGCTGAGGGGAGCAGCAAGTGAATCAGGCGAGGTCTGCTGCACCATGAGGGTAGCTCCCTGGCTAGGGGTCGAGCTTGTACTGCAGTGGCCACGGACAGCTTCGTAGTTTGTGTCTTAACCCCTTACACCACCAGGGAGGCCCCCCACATTTGGTATTTGCATTTTAAATAACAAATGCAAAAAGTACTGTGCTATGCTATTTCTCAAAGATCAATAAAACAATACATTAAATCTGAGAATTCTCTAGAATTCATTGTGTGCATTATACTTTTCCTCACCCCTGCTTCTCCAGCTCTTCGCTTTCTCTCTCACAGCCCAGGCTTTCTCCTCCCCTTACTCTCTACCACCCCCTCACAGTTGAATATTGGCACTAGCTATACCTCCTCCCTGTCACCCAATGACTGTTCTCTCACTGGGGTCAGCAACCCTCCTAATGTGAGTCAGAACATGCCATTGCCTCCATTAAAATGCTCCAGTGGCTGCACCTCACTCCTGGTGAGGCTCTAGAATTGTGAAGCTCAGGGATCGTTGGTTACTGAGGTCAAAGTTGCATTCCCAGCATAAAAAGTCATAAATAGTCATGAAAAGTGCATAGCAGGCATTAAATAGTTTGAATGAACGAGTAAGCTATGATTTATTAAAATCTTTATTGCGGGCCTCCCTAGTGGTGCAAGGGGTAAGACGCAACCTATGTAGCAGTCCACAGCCTCTGCAGACGAGTTTGATCCTTGGCCAGCCATGGAGCTACCCACATGGTGCAGCAGACATCTCCTGACTCGCCTCAGCAGTGCATTTCAGTCAATATGCCTGTTCTGTTCCCCACTATGTCTCTGGTGAATCCTCTCACCACCAGCCCCACACCTCTGGCCTGTACCCCAGTTCTTGTATGCACAAATAAATCTTTTTTTAAAAAAAATTATTGCATTACATAAAAATCATTAAGTGAACACCACCAAAAAAGGTTAGGAAAGATTTTTATCTCATGCAACCAGTATATAAATCAGCTCATAAATTCATTCCAGTGGGAAAAATACCACCTGCTTATCTGTTGCTCAGTGGCTTCTGTGTATGCGTCAATCACTGCATAACAAGTTGCTACAACTTTGTGGCTCAAAACAACAACCATTTGTTTACTTGCAGTTCCTTCATCATAAATCCAGGTCTAGTGTGGGTGGGGTCTCTGTGCAGGTTTTCACACAGTTGTGTTCTCATCTTGAGCTCAGGTCCTCCTCCAGGCTTATGCAGAGATTGTCCGGTGAATTCAGTTCTTGTGGTTGCAGGACTGAGGTCCCTGATTCCCTACCAGCTGTCAGTGTGGAGCCGGGGGAGGGCTGCTCCCAACTCCTGGTGGCCTCGGCATTCTTTGCTGGGTTGACCCTTCATTCTCAAAGTCCACAATGGAGAAAATCCCACATTAAGTCCCTCTCACACTTTGAACCACGTTGCTCAGGAAAAACCCAGTCCTTTCAAGGGCTTACCTTGATACAGGGCAGCAAGGGGCACTAAAGGTGGCCAAGGACACTGCCCAGATAGTTTACTGGTCACTGTCTGAGTTCTTCACCAGCGCGCACAATTGCAAGACAACTCAAGCTCAAAGAACAACAATAATGGGATTTATTTAAAAAACCAGGGAAAAACAAAGAGTTACTGAGGCCAAAAATGGCTTTTACCTCACCCAAAGCAGTGTCCAGTGTTTATCAGTCCTAAGCAAAAGTAGCAAAAACGGCATCTTCCCGCCACTGAGGACAAGAAGTTCCTCTCCTGAACAACAGGCCACGTGTCTAAGATGGCATCTTCCTGCCTTTGCCGAGCACGCGGCATGTGGCAGCCAGACTATAGGCCAGGTTCCAACTCACACAGACAGCAGAAGACACACAGGAGACTCCTTGAACTGCCGAGATGCCCCAGCACAGCACCAGACAAACGACACTCAAGACAGCAGCTTCCGTGACCAAATGACCCCACAAACAGTCACTCTCACACAGCTCCGGGTCTTTGCGTTCTCTGCCAGGCTGTAACAGCAGCGAAACAGGGAGCAGTTTCAGTGGCTTGGCTAAGTGCAAAGCCTCTAAACTTTTTCTCTCCGAGGTTGGCTGCTGGAGGTTTCCACCTTCAGAGGCCCACAATAGCCTTCTGGAAGATCGGCAAGGTAGGGGCCAAAATCCGCTGACCTCAAACGCTGAAGATCCAAAACCGGCTGAAATCCTGAAGACTGAATGATTCCATGCCCCCTTCTGCAGTCCTTTATATGTCTTATCGGTCAACCCACCCCATAATATAATATTTTTAGCATTTTCCCTGGGGCTATCTATCCTCATCAGCAACCCCCTCCAAGGGGCACCACCTGTAACATCTTTTGGCTTCAGCCACCCAGTTACAACCTGACTAAGGCAGCGCATCCCAGGTTAATCCCATATTAACATGTATAAAATTCTGCAACAACCAAAAAATCTTTGGTAATGACTTCATCCAGGGCCTTGCAGGTTTGTTCTCATCTTCCTGCCCACGGCCTCTCCCGAAACCACGCTCTACCAGACCCTCAGGCCAGGAAGCATCCTGGCTTGACCCGTCTCAGAGGTGCTAGTGTAAGGTCGGCCTGGGGGGGCCCTGAGGGGTTCTGGTGGCAAGGAGACCCTTGAAACCGCTGGGGAGGAAACAGACTGTGTGCCAGTTCCTGGAGCCAGATGTCTCCACCTGGCAAAACTGGACCTGATACCAATCAGCCAAAAAACCGCCAAAAACAGACTGTGCAGAAAAACAACTTGTTCTGCATATTGGCCTGCTTACCCAACCCCCTTGTTTGCCTTCTTGGCCCCTATAAAGGGGGACCCTCTTCCTGTAACGGGCGCGACTTTTCTGGCCTTGCCCAAAGACCAGTAAACCTCACCCGGGAGCACAGCCAATAAACCTGCTTTCGGTTTAGTGGTAGTTGTCTGTAGAGGCAGGAACCGGCACAGTGCAGGTTTCCTGATCCCATGCAGACCGGGTAAAGGAGGAGTCAGAGTCCTCAGTGGGTTTCTGCAGGTCTTTTATTGGGGTTCACCAGGCATATGGCAGGCAGGAGTGCTGGGGGGCCGGGAGGCTGGCAGTCCTCCCAGCCCCAGCAAATCCTCACTCTATCTGGGCTCTCTGGCGTTCTCTGCTTCTGCTGCTTCTTCTCTGCTTCTCTCTCAGCTTCTCTTTCGGCTTCTGCTGCTGCTGGCGTCCCCGTGACGCCGCCCTCAAAAAGCACAGTCTCAGCCCAGGTGAATCCCATCTACCTATGCCCACACCCTATTCCAGGTGCCCGCCATCAGGCATGCATTCAGGACCACAAGGATCCATCATCTATCCTGATGGCGGGAGGGCAGAAAAGCCTGACATTTTTCCTTACCCTACATTGTCTCTCTTTGTATTTCCATCACCTCTGAACCTTTCAGCTAGAACAGTGCTGTGTGTCATGCCTCTGCCTTTGATCAATCTGTTGCAGGGCAACCCCCATATAAAACGGTTGGCTGACTGTGGGTCTTCACCTGGGCGCTTGAAGGGGACTTAAACTGCAGACACACACAAAAGACTAACTAAAGGTTTATTTACAAGGGAAGGGGAAATGAGGAAATGAACAACTCAGGGAGAAGAGAGGGAGATAAATTCTTAAATGCGTCCTACCCCTTCCACTGACCTGGAATCCCAAATAACTCACCTGACCAAGTGCCACCCCAGCCCACAGCAGCAGCCAAGAGAAAGACCCTGTAGGGTAAATAGTTTTCAGGCTTTTCTGTCCTCCCACCATTAGGATTGCCCTGCCTGATGGGGCACCTGCAGTTGTTACATTGTTGTGTTGTTTACTTCTGTGGGCCATGGGAGGGGTATTGATATAGTCACCAGGAGAGGCAGGAAAGAAGCAGAAAAGAGAAGCAGAAGCAGGAGAGATACCGAAAGTGAAGACTTGGCCTCGGGTTTGGAGGCCTCTTGGCCTCCTGGCCCCCTGGCACCCCTGACTGCTATGTACTTGGTTGCTGCAATGCATGTAAAGCCCAATAAAAGCCTGAGAAAGCCACCGAGGGCTCCAAGATTCTCCTTTACCCATCTGCTGGATCATAGAAAACCTGCTCTGTGCCTCTGCTGCCTCTACAGAACCCCTCACATGGCTGGTTATATCCCCAGAGAGAACATGGGTGCTTAACCCCGCCCTTAGATAATCAGAACCTGCCTTTGGGGATCCCAGTGTCCTGATGGAATGGGAGTGGCATCCACAAAACCTGTGAGGAGTTTGCTCAGGTCATCCTTTCCCCCTAACAAATCCAGACCCAAGGTGGGACAGAAAAAAAAAAAAAAACACCACCTAGACCGAGAAACAAATGGGGTTCCAGTGATCTATACAAGTTCTACCCAGGAGTGTAGATGACAGCAACCTGAAGAAAGAAGGCCCAGACTTCTAAAAGAACATTTCACTGTAAAGCTACTTAGGAGGAAAGTTGTCCAGAAGCCAACTGCACAATTTTCCACTTAACCAGGAGATACTTCGCTCTTAAGTGAACAAAATGAAGTTGTTGTTTTGTGTTGCGGGTGTAGGGTAAGTGATTTTCAGGCTCTTCTGCCCTCCCACCATTAGGATGGCCCTGCCTGATGGTGGTTCTGCATTTGTTACATTGTTGTAAGTTGTATTATTTACTCCTGTGGGCCATGGCTGTAGTATTGATGTATTCCCCAGAGAAGCAGAAGCAAGGGAGAGAAGGTCAGAGAGCCCAGAACAGAGTGAAGATTCCCAGGGGCTGGGAGGCCTACTGGCCTCGTGGACCCCCAGAACCCCTGCCTGCTGTGTACCTGGTTGCTGCTGTATATGTAACAGCTCAATAAAAGCCTGCAAAAGCCACCGAGGGCTCCGGGACTCTCCTTACCAGGTCTGCCATGCTCGAATCATAAAGATACCAGCTCTGTCCCTGTCCTGCTGCTAGAAGGGTTACACTGATTAATAAGTATCTGAATCTTGGGGGGGGGGGATCTGTTTATATTGCAAAAATCCTCTCTCAGCAGTGTCCCACATTGGTGTTTAATCGAATTAATGGGAGTGTGGGGGCAGGATGGGCACTGAGCAGGTTTTCTGATCCAGCAGACAGGTAAAGAAATAGTCCTGGAGCCCCCGGTGGTTTTCTCAGGCTTTTATTGTTACATATAGAGCAGCAACCAGATAAACGGCAGGCAGGGGTGCTGGAGGGGCCAGGAGGCTGCCAGGCCTCCAAGTCCTGGCAAGTCTTCACTCTGGGCTTCTCTGGCTTCCTTTTCTCCCCTTCTCTCTCCTGCCTCTTGTCCTGCTGCTTCTTCTCTGGGTGACTATGGCAATACTCCTCCCATGGCCCACAGATACTCCTCCCATGGCCCACTGTCTTGAAGTAAACAAGACAGTTTGCGACAATATAACAACTGCAGGTGCCCCATCAGGCAGGGCAATCCTAATGGTGGGAGGGCAGAAAAGCCTGAGAAACCATTTATCAAACCATTTACCCTCTAGGGAGTAAGGTAATAACTGGGTGGTATCATGGACTATTGCTGAATCAGCCTACTGTGGTCTAGTTGGTCCTTTGTGTTTGATTGAGGTACAGTTGGAAATTGAAGTTCAAGAAAATATTGTGTCAAGAAAGTGTGTCCCATCTATTAGCCTTGGAAATTCTTCTTATATCTTAAAACCAAATGACATGTTTAACTTCTTTTAAGATTTACTTTATTTACTTATGCATACAAGAACTGGGGGGTAGGCCAGAGGTGTGGGGGTGAGAGGATTCACCAGAGACAGATGAGGAGTAGAACAGGTGGGTCTACTGAAATGCACTGCTGAGGGGAGCAATGAGTGAGCAAGGAGAGGTTTGCTGCGCCATGTGGGTCAGCTCCCTGGCCGGGGATTGAACTCAGGCTATAGCAGTGCTAGCACTGAGACTTAACCCCTTGTCCTCCAGGGAGGCCCTGTTTCAGGACTTTTAAATCAATGTTTCTTTTATGGAATTATTTGTCTTTCACATTTTAAATTTCACTTTTAGAAAGTAATGAATTAAAGTTTGAGACAGAGCAAGGAAATACAATAATACTTGTAAGTTTTTCTTACAGTTGCCTTCTCTAACATTCCCTACAAACAGTTGCCACAAAGTTGAAACATATATTAGGTAGATCAAATAGTTTCAAGACATGGATGTCATAACCATAATGTCTTAAAATAATATTGCTTTTCGGGGTGGCGGGGAAAGGAGGGATATGGGTCAAAATAAGGCAGGGGTGCATTTGTATGGGGAATATAAAAATAAAAGAAATTTTAAAAATAATGTTGCTTTTCTTATTTAAATTTCACTTTTTTTTTAAGATTTTTATTTATTTATACAACCACTGGGTACAGTCAGAAGCGCAGGAGGGTGAGAGAATTCACCAGAGCCAGAGCGGGGAGCAGAACAGGCAGACTGACGAGGTACACTGCTGAGGGGAGCAGCAGACGCGGCAGGTGAGGTCTGCACGCCATGTGGGACCCTCGCCGGCGGCCGGCCGGGAATTGAACCGGCAATGCAGAGGCTGCGGGCAGCTTCGCAGCCCAGCACTCAACCACTGCACCACCAGGCCCAAGTTTCACATTTTTAAAAAGATTTATTTATTCACGCATACGAGAGCTGGAGTGCAGGCCAGAGAAGCAGTAGTGGGCTATGAGAGGATTCACCAGCGACAGAGTGGGGAGCAGAAGAGGTAGATCCACTGAAATACACTGCTGAGGGGAGCAGCGGGTGACACAAGAGAGGTCTGCTGCACCATATGGGTTAGCTCCCTGGCCAGAGATCAAACTCATGCTGCAGAGACTGCGGATATCTTCGTAGTGCTGAGACTTAAGCCCTGTGCCATGAGGAAATGACCTTAAGTTTCAAATTTAAGTCAACGAGTGGAAGGCAATTACCAGATGGTTTTGTTCATATGCAGAATATAAATAACCAAAGCAAACAAACTGAAAAAACACACTAAAAGGAACTCTTAAACTCTGTGGAATATGATGGTTACCAGAGATTGGGAAGGGGTGGGAGCAGAGGTAGAGGGGGGTGAATTGATAGTGTTAAGCACTAGGACCTTGGTGGGGGAAGAGGTGAGTGAAGAAAATATATACATATCGGGGTGTGAAACTGTGCTCCTGAAATTGTATCTAATTTTGTAAAGGAATAGTAAGTGAATAAAATGTAATTAAAAATAAATGTTTCAGGGCCTCCCCAGAGGCACAGCAGGTTGAGCTCAGCGCTGTGAGGCTGTTCGCAGCCTCTGCAGCATGGATTCAATTCCCAGCCAGCCAGGGAGATACCCACATGGCACGGCAGACCTCTCCTGTCTTGCCTGCTGCTCCCCTCCAGCAGTGTTTTTGGTCCGTCTGCCTGTTCTGCTCCCTGCTCTGCCTCTGGTGAATCCTCTCACCCTCCTGCACCTCTGACTGTACCCCAGTTCTTGTATAAATAAATAAATCTTTAAAAAAAAAATAGATGTTTCAGGGCCTCCCTGGTAGCCTGGTGATTAAGTCTCAGCACTATCACCCCTAAGGCCTGAGTTGGATCCCCTGCCAGGGAGCTAACCCACAAGGCACAGCAGACCTCTCCTGTCTCGCCCACTGCTCCCCTCAGCAGTATATTTCAGTAAACCCACCTGTTCTGTTCCCCACTCTGTCTCTAGTAAAATTCTCTCATGCCCCCTGCATCTCTGGCCTACACCACATTCTTCTACATAAAAATAAATAAATAAAATCTATTTTAAAAAATAGATATTTCAATGTTAGTTTGTTAAGATTGTGAACAATATTGACTAAAATGCCAATTGTTTTACCCTTTTGATTTTACTGATTTTTTAACTGAAAAACGTTTTCTTATTTTTCTTTTTTTTTTTTTTCTTTTAGCTTTCTGATACTGTGTTTGTGCTGTCAGGTCTTTCACAGTGATTTTCTGCTCCTCATAAGGGGAGCACAGGTGTCCTGTCCAGACACACCCAGCACAGCAGAAGTCCCAGAATAGGCCAGCTGATGTGTTCTTTCACTTTTGACGGCCTCGTAAGAACTTGAGCGTCACAGGGGAACTCCTGCAGTCTGCCCGGGCACAAAGCAACTGCACTTTTGGGTGCTTTCTAAACTTCTGGGTATAAGATAAGCAATTCTTATTTCCAGGGATTTGGGACAGCCCAGTTCAGTTGGAGGGTATACTGAGAGCTCACCAAAGACAGGAGGTCACATGCTGGCCCATCTGAATAGCTGTAGACACTGACAAGAAAAAGAAAGCACTGTGAGTTCAAAGGACAAATATAACCACACAGGCCAGGAAGTCACCTCAGAATGCTGAAATGCCAATTCTAGGAACAAAGTTTTTCAAGAACTGGCTATTCAGTTAGCATATTTATTTAAAAAAATATCTTTCCTGTGCTTTTAAATGCCACTGCGGAGACAGTGAGGTGCACCACAAGCTGGAAATGTGCGGGAAAGAGGGGAATGGCTGGGGGTCCAGAGAACAGCAGCAGCGGGGGTGGCTGGGCATGATCTGAGGACACCTTAGAGGGTGTGAGGGAGAAAGGCCTGAAGATGGTGATAAGCAAAGGCCCCACCCACCTGCCAGCCCCCAGGTACAAGGTGGTGGGGGAGGAAGCACCCAGGGGCACAGGCCCTGCAGGGAGCCGTGTCCTCAGGAAACCAGGCTTCTATCAGAGCTGCAAAGTAAAGGCACATCCTGAGGGAGGGCTTTGGTGATTTTACCGATTCTTGGCTGAGAACTCCAGGGACCACAGTGGGCGAGGGGGGTGGGGGGTGGGGGGGTGGGGGGGGATTTCAGGGGTTCAGGAGATGTGTGAGAGGAGACAGAACAGGGGTGTGCAGACACACTAATCTCTGGTGGAGATAAGAGTGAAGGCTACTTGGTGACAGACACAAACGGAAAAGGACATGGAGAGATTAGTCAGGCAAGTGGTGGGGGTGAGTCTGAGAGATGAAGATGGGAGGAGAGGGGTTGGAGCCTCCCTTGGGCTCAGTCGATGGAGATGAGGAGGTTTGGGGTGGCCAGGTGTCAGGTCTAGGGTGTGGGCCCTTTCTTGGCTCCGATCCTGGGCAGAGTGCCTGACAGAGGATGGGGTCCCAGAGACGGGCATGAGTCCACTCCAGGCCAGGGGGCAGAGAGACACTCACACCTGCGCTCAGGTCGGCCTGGCCCTGCAGTTGGAGGTGACATCAGGGCACCCTAATCAGTGAGCCTTGACACTGGGCCCCTCTTCCTCCCTGCTGAGGGAACTGAAAGCTTAGGGTGGGCCTGGGGGACCTGTGCTCTTAGTCCCAGTGTCCGTGTGCAGATCCACACCTTGGAGTGTTGTGTAAACAGTGAGATGGTCTTTCCACCTCCAGATGATTTTATTCAAAAATTGAGTTTCAGGGCCTCCCCTGGTGGCGCAGTGGTTAAGCGCTGGGCTGCAAAGCTGCCCGCAGCCTCTGCAGCACCTTTTTGATCCCCGGCCTCCGGCAAGGGTTCCACATGGAGCGACAGACCTCTCCTGTCGCACCAGCTGCTCCCCTCAGCAGTGTATTTCGTCAGTCTGCCTGTTCTGTTCCCAGCTTTGGCTCTGGTGAATTCTCTCACCCTCCTGTGCTTCTGACTGTACCCAGTGCTTGTATAAATAAATAAATCTTAAAAAAAAAAAAAATTGAGTTTCAGGGCCTCCCTGGTGGTGCAGGGGTTAAAGTCTCAGCACTATGAAGCTATCAACAGCCACTGTGGCCTGAGTTCAATCCCCAGCCAGGGAGGTACCCACATGGCACAGCAGACCTCTCCTGTCTCACCCGCTGCTCCCCTCAGCAGTGTATTTCAGTCAATCTGCCTGTTCTGCTCCCCACTCTGTCTCTGGTGAATCTTCTCATCCCCCCTAACCCTGTGCCTCTGGCCTACACCCCAATTCCTGTATGCATAAATAAATATTTAAAAAAAAACAAACCCTGAGTTTAAAAAACTGAGAAATAGGAAGTAGAAGAAATGTTTTTAATTTTCTGGGACGTTGCCATTAAAGAACTAGAGAGAGGTGAGGCTGGGGAGAACATGGAACCCTCAGAGATGGCACAAGGGCTTCTGAGCCCTCTTCTCCTTCAGTCCCCTTGATACAGTTAACAACTTTGTCTTTCCCCCATTCCTTGCAATTCCCCTTATCTAGCATTGACAGGATTGATGACTTGTCTTTCCCATTTGTTCAGACCCTTCCCCCTCGTCCTAAGGAAAACAAACTGGCGATCACCCGTCTCTGTGCCTTGACACCTTCCCCTTCCCTTAAGATGAATGAGCTGACACCCATCCATCTCCCTGTTGAGCTGGCGCCCACTTGTCTCTGTGATACAGTTAACAAGTTTGTCTTTCCCCCATTCCTTGCGATTCCCCTTATTTAGCATTGACAGGATTGATGACTTGTCTTTCCCATTTGTTGCAGCTTCCCCTCCCCTTGGGAAGAAAAAAAAACAAGCTGGAGCCCACCGGTTTCCCTGCAGACCCTTCCCCCTCGTCCTAAGGAAAACAAGCTGGCGATCACCCGTCTCTGTGCCTCGGCCCCTTCCCCCTCCCCTTCGCAGACCCCTACCCATCTCCCCCTGTATAAATACCCCTGCCCACTGCCAAAGAGCAGGACGGTGGTTTTTCGGACGTGAGTCTGCCGCCCTCCTCATTTGTCGACAAATAAAACCGCTTTCCTTTTCCTCAAACTCAGTTTCCTTTTATTGGCTGAGGGAAACTGAGGCCGGCGTTCGGTAACACCCTCACTCTGACACAACCAGTCCAAGACTCCCTAGAATCCTCACATGGCGGGCCCATCCTCCATGTCAGCCTCCTCCCACTAAGCACAGCCCAGACCCTCCCAACTGCTCAATTATAATCCCAGAGCAGTGCAGCAGCGCCCCCGTGTGGCCACAGGGCTGAGCACAGGCGACCAGAGCTGCTCTTTCTCCTGCTCAGCCAGGCCCTCCCCAGGCTCCCTGGGCTCCCAGCAGCACAAAAAGGGCTTTGAACACAAGAGGAGCCCCCACTCCATGTCAGGTATGAAGTAGAAAGTGTTTCCCAAAACCCCACACTTATATCAGTGTTTCCTCCCCACTGAGTCACCATGGACTGCCTCAGGGCAATAAGATCATCTGTCATTACAGCTGGGTCCAGGTGGGGAACCCCACAAACAAACTGGGTGCCCTCAGTCACCTGGGATGGAACATAAGACGCCTGAGACCCTGTTCCTTGTTCCTGCCGCTGCCTCTGGAGTTGGACTCAGTCTAGTATGTCTCTAACCATGGATGGGGAAAGGAGGAACTGCCCCCACCCAGGGTGTTAGGTCCTGGGCGACCTGGGGACACCCCAGGGAAAGTAAGGATAGAACAGAAATCAGGACATGAAAGGAGCAGAGGTCACGGGAAGGGAAAGGAGGAGTCAGGGAAGAGAACTGCCCGCCTGGGAGACAGTTGTGGGCAGTCTGAAGAGGGACTCCAGGTTCTGGGGCCTAGAAAGAAAAGGGGAGATTCTGTGCCACCCTTATAGGGACCAGCCCAGGGCCCAAATTCCAGGGGTCTCCTGGTCCCACGCCCTGTGGAAGACCTCGCCAGTAACTAGTTGTCATGGTCTCAGTTTTCCCTTCCTCCTCTGTGATAACCAGGCCAGGGACCCGAGAACCTGTGCCCACCTGCAGCAGCCGCTGACCCCACTGAGGCTACAGACATCAGCGACAGAAGCGGGCAGGCGCCCCACAGCCGCTTCCCAGCAGCAGCTCCGACACCCTCCACAGCTGTGGCTCAAGGGGTTCCCTCTGCTCTCTAGGGCCTTGCATGCAGACTTGCAGGCTAGGTCCTCAGGCCCAACTCTTTGCCACCCCCAACCCCTTGCCACCCCCAAACCCTGAGCTTAGGAGCTCTGCAGCCCTACTCGGGGCTTGGGGGCGTGGTGCTAGAGAGTAACTGTGTTCCATCCAAATCCCTAGGTTTAATTCGAATCCCCAATGTGATGGTATTTGGGACTTTGGGGGATGATTAGGTGATGAGGCCTCATGAATGGGATTATGTCCTTGAGAGACACTCCAGAGAGCTCCTCACCATGTCCACCATGTGAGGGCGCAGTGGGAGGGCAGCGGGCTATGAATAGGGAAGAGAGCGCTGGAATTTGCTGGACTTGATCTTGGACTTCTTAGAGTCTAGGACTGCGAGAAATATATTTCTGTTATGCATATGTCAGTTTACGACATTCTGTTACCATAGCCCACACGGACAAGGTGTTCAAAAACCATGAGATTGTTCCCCAGAGTCCCATGTGCTGTGGGGTCCCCTCAGCTGCCATCTGGACGACAGTGTCGTGACCCCCAACCAAATGGACACACTTCCTGGCCCAAGAGACCTCAGAGGCAGTTGGTGGCCGCCACCACCTGTCTTCCCTGCTGTGTGGTGAGAGGCTAAGGAAACGGAGAGGGAATGATAGTAGCAAACACACACAAATCGCAGGAAACACCTATTTTGAACAGTTGTGTCCCCCAAAATTCATATATTGAATCCCTCAATATGAATGTACTTAGAGATACAGCCTTTGAAAAGATAATTAAGGTTAAATGAGGTCATAAGCCTGGGGCCCTAATCTGACAGGACTGGTGGTTATGAGAAATATCAGACATCTCTTTCCCCCCAACTTGTGTGCATGCACACACACACACACACACACACAGGAAACACCACCATGTTGTGAAGTCCTACAAGTCAGAAAGAGAACCCTCATCAACAACCAACTTCCTAGCACTTTGATCTTGGACTTCTGGCCTCCAACTGCTAGAAAACATATTTCTGCTCAGCCCCCTAGTGTGTGGGATTTGGTGACAGCAGCCCGAGCAGACCAAGGCGACTTCCAAAGCAAAATCCAGGCAACTCTCTCTTTCAGTCTTAGACGTACCAGCTTTACGGAGCTGGTCACAGCGTATATTCTCATCCATGATGTTCAGTGACTGTTCTGAGCCAGGCATGGTTCTGGGCCTGGTGATCATTTCATGAAATCAGAGAAAAAACTGCTTTCCTGATGCTTCCATCTGACAGGAAGACAGACAACCAATGAGAACATCGCAAGAGGAATAAAATGTGATATGTGTTCTTGTCTATCACTTGGTAACAAACAATCCCCCAGATAAAAGCATCCTTTATTCTCCCCCTTCTGCGGGGTGACAGGGTCAGTGGGCAGCTTCTCTGCTCCACATGCACAGGCTGGGGGTGCAGTGCCCTGGAACATCCAGGAGGATCCCTCCCAGGACAACAGGGGGTGCAAGCTGTGGGCTGGGGCTCACTGGGGCTGCTAACTGCATGGTTTGGCTGTTCCCACCTTGGCTCCTGGGCTCCAGGAGGGGGTGTCCCCTGTGGACAAGTCAGACCCCCCAGGGGATCTGGTGTCAGAACCTCAGAATTCAAAAAGTGTCACTGTTCCAAAGCTGTTCAAAGATCAAGGGGAGGGAGGTGGTCACACCCCTAGGTAGGCGGTGGTGGCGTCACATTGCGGAAGGGGATGTGGGGTGGGTGTTGTTGAACCCGTCTTGGGAAAAGGCCCCTGTACAGTGTGTCAGAAAGTGGCAGGAGAGGGCCTCCCTGGTGGCGCAGGCAGTTGAGCGCAAGCACTGTGAATCTGTCCGCAGCCTCTACATTGCGGGTTCGATCCCTGCTGGCTGGGGAGATACCCACATGTCGCAGCAGTCCTCTCCTGTCTCGCCCACTGCTCCCCTCAGCAGTGTATTTCAGTCAGTCGGCCTGTTCTGTTCCCCACTCTGTCTCTGGTGAATCCTCTCACCCTCCCATACATCTGGCCTGTACCCCGGTTCTTGTATAAATAAATAAATCTTTAAAAAAAAAAAAAAAGTGACAGGAGATAGAGGAAAACTCCTGCAGGGTGGACACCCAAGGCAAGCAGATGGGAGGGGCACTTGTAAATAAAGTGGTCAGGGCGGGCCTCAGTGGGTGACAGTTGAGAGAAATTGAAGCAGGAGAGACTGAAGCACACAGGGACTTGCAGGGACGCCTTCCTGGGTTGCCTCTGCGTGTACAAGACTGTACCAGGCAGACACTAAGGCTACGGTGGGAATGGAGGGGCTCAGTTAGCCAGACTCCTGCAGGGAGCTGTGAGGACCTCTTCTTGCTCTGGCCCTTAAAAGCCCTGGGTTGGGGAGGAGAAGGCATTGCTGTGTGAGGAAGATGAGGGGGGAGGGGAAGAGAGCTGCGGTGGGCAGCTCACTCAGTCTCCAGTCTCTCTCGGGTGGCCAGGGAGGTGATGACTGCCGTGAGGACCCTGGGGCTATCACGCTGCAGGGGGCTGGGCATGGGATGAGGGCGCTTCCCCTCTGGTTTTCTCCCCCACACCTCACAACCACCATCTAATCATGAGAAGATTTCAGACACACTCGAACAAGTGACAGCGTACAAATTACCTGTCCAGTACTCTTCACAACTTTCAAGGTCATGGAAACAAGTAAGAACTTAGAAACTCAGAAGATTGGTTTCTGTAGGGACAAGAGGGACACAACTGGAGGTGGCTGGATTGGATCCTGGAATGGAAAAAGGGCATGAGTAGAAAAACGGGTGAAATCCAAAACAGGTCTATAGTTCAGCTAATGGTGTTATACATGTTAGCTTCTCGGCCTTAGCATAGTTTTGTTAGATATTAACATTAAGAGAAACTGGGTAAAAGGTGTAAGGGATCTTTGTGTTAGCTTCACATTTCTGTTAATCTAATGTGATTCAAAAAATAACTTTAAAAAGTGAAATGAGGACCTCTCTGGTGGTGCAAGGGCTTATGTCTCAGCCCTGTGCAGCTATGGGCCGCCAGAGCAGCACAAATTTGATCCCTGGCCAGGGAGCTACCCACATGGCACAACAGACCTCTCCTGTCTCCCTTACTGCTCCCCTCAGCAGTCAATCTGCCTGTTCTGCTCCCCACTCTGTCTCTGGTGGGTCCTCTCACCCACCCAGTCTGGCACCTCTGGCCTATACCCCAGTTCTTCTACAAAATAAATAAATTTTTTTTTAAATGTTACAGGCCTCGGGCCTCCCCGGTGGCGCAGCAGTTGAGTGCCACACTGCAAGGCTGTCCGCAGCCTTCACAGCACCAGTTCAATTCCCCACGAGCCAGGGAGAACCCCACATGGCGTGGCAGACCTCTCCTGCCATGCCCGCTGCTCCCATCAGTAGTGTCTTCAGTCCGCCTGCCTGTTCTGCTCCCCGCTCTGGCTCTGGTGGATTCTTTCACCCTCCTGCGCTTCTGAGCTGTACCCCAGTTCTAGTATTAATAAATGGATAAATCTTTAAAAAATAAAAAATAAAAATGTTACAGGCCTCTTCTTTTTCCTCTGAAAAGTAGGAACATATCAGGTAGTGGGAGAACACAAGGTCTTGGCCTCACCTAAACAAGCTTCAAACCAAGCCCCCCCCCCCAAGCCCCCCCCCCCCCAGGGTACAGAAGCACTAACCGACCTCCAGGAGGGTCACCCTCTGAGTTCCTGGATGCCCCTCCCCACACACAGCCCATGGCAGGAGCCACCTTCCCATTCTGTAGCACGTGTCCCAGGCAGCGAGCTGGTTAGCAGCTGCCCCGCCCCAGCAATCCTGCCTTCTGAGGCCCGCTTTTCTGATGACACCCTTTTCACAGACGATCAAAGCTGGAGCCCCCCACCCCCTCTGCACCACCCCTGCCCGCAGCGGTGTGACTGTGCGCTCCAGCCCCTGCAGGACACACTGCAGAAGCCTGCCCTGTGTACAAGGCTCACACATGCGGGTGCAGACGGGGCCTTGGTTCTAGCACCGGAGCTGAAGGGAGAGCTCGCTGCTTCAACAGAGCTTGAAACCTGTGATAGCGTCACATGCTGTCGGGAGCCAGGATACAAGTGATTCAATGCTGCCCATGGACCAGATTAGGCAAACAGCACAACAAGCAAGAGGCACAAGGCCACTCTGAGCCAGCAAGAAGAGGGAAGGGAGACAAAGGGGGAAATCAATACCTGAGCCAGGTCAATGGTACGAGATTTCAAGTGAGGTAGACCTGCGTCTGAGCCCCCGGGGCTTTTCCAACCAGCTATGCAAACTTGAACACATCTGGCCCAGCACAGGTCCCCACAGACACTTGCTGAACATCGCTGCTGAACGAAACCCTTTGACCCAGTTTCCTCACCTACAACCCACAATGTAACTCCTACCTTGCAGAACAAGGGGAAGCAAGAGGGCACGTTAAGAAAAACTGACACAAGACATATGGTAGGCAGGCTGGGCACCAGTGCTCTAAAGCAAGTCCTGTCTGAGCAGCCAGAACACTGGCACATCAGGTACAAGAGTTCCAGAACCCACGGCCCAGCTGGGAGGGCGGTGGGGGCAGCAGAGCAGAGGAGGGGCAGGGCCAGGCACTGAAGCGAGGCCAAGGCCTGGAGGCAACCAGTTCCTGGTGATTGCTGGGGCAGCTCAGACAGCTTCTGCCTCACCTGCCATGGTCCTTCCTCTGCCCTGGCTCTCCCGATGCAGCCGTTACCTCCTCCAGCCTCCCTGGCCCCTGGCACTCCAGGGATCCTGGAGGTGCTGGTCCCAGAGCCCCAGTGCAACCACAGAAGAGCCACCTGACTCCACAGGGAGTGGGAAGATGAGATCACCTCCGACGACGACGGTAAGTGGCCCCAGGGTCGGGGTGGAGGGCACGAGTTGTATGGGAGGAGCGGACTTTAATTTCTCTCTGCACCAGCCTGCAGAAACCACCCCCTACACCCCAAAGCTTGCTCCAACTCAATTCTTCAGCACCTTCCCCACTCCATCCCAATCCTCAGGACTCCCTTTCCCCCTCATGCCTGCCTCCCTCCCTTCCTGAAGTCCAGAGAGTCCTTGAAAAGGAATTTCCCTCCCTTAACAGTTAATTATTTCCTAGAGCGAAGGTACAGCCTGTCCTCTCCTTCCTATGACCCAGATCCTTGTATAAGGATTGTTACAGCCCCTCTCCCCCACCCCACCTGAAATTCAACTGCCCCTATGTCCAAGCAGCACGGCCAACTTTAAATAGGGTACAAAATTGGGGAGCAGTACAACAGACTTGGAGAGCCTCTGGCCTTGGCCCCGCCCTGGCTGACGTTCCCTCCCCCATGTCCCCCCTCCAGAGCCCCAGGCCCCGCCCCACAGCTGAGCTGGCCCAAGCTGAGGAGTTGCTGGAGCAGCAGCTGGAGCTGTACCAGGCCATGCTGGAGGGGCAAGAAGGGGCCTGGGAAGCCCAGGCCCTGGTGCTCAAAATCCAGAAGCTGAAGGAGCAGATGAGGAGACACCGTGAGAGCCTGAGAGATGATGCTTAATCTTTTCAAGTTTCCATTTCAACCTCCAACATGAAATGCTATGCATGCATCCCCTGAGCCCTTCAACCAGAAACATCTCCAAGTCCCCCAGGCTACTAAAGAAACACAAGACACTTCCAGAGGGCAAGGAACTGGATAGTAGTTAGGAGCCGTGGCCTCCAGTCTTTTCAGCCACACACCCCGCCCCCCCCCCCCCATCATCCTGCAATCACAGCAAGGCACACAGTCCCTAAAGGAATATACCCTGGATCATGCCCTAAATTAATCTCACCCCAAATCCAATAAAGGGACGAAGCGATTACAGATACCACAGACGCATGTGTTTTTTAGTTTTGTTAAAAAAAAGTTTTGACAAATCAGGAAATGAGGGTTTAGGAGTGGTGGTGATGCAAAAGAGGGAAGCCAAAGGTAGGGGCTGGGGGGTATCAGGGGTAGGTGGCAGTAGTGTCTCCTTCATCCCCATGTCTGGTGTCCTCTCCTGAAGAGGGACAGACGGTCACATTCCAGAACTGGTGGGCGAGTCCTCTACCGTGTCTGTTCAACTGAAGAGAAAATAAGGCACGGTTAGGTAAGACATAGGAAAGGAGGCTGGCAGAAACAAACGCCCACACCTGCAGATGTGTCTGTGGGGTGCTGTATAAGACCTGGGGATGGGGAAAGAGAAATCATTTGACAAGAGTAAAAGAGACCCCACACAGAGGTCAATGAAACATCCCAACCAGCATCAAGCTGGCGGGGGAGGCTATGTGACTATTAAGTATAATAGGACGGAAGGCAAACATACCAAGGAACAAGGAAAATGGGGGAACTAGCTTCCTGGGACCAATACTCACTGTAGGAGGAGATGTCTATCTCATCAGGCAGCTCACTAATATTGACCTCAAAGCGATCCTGCACATCATTGAGGATCTTGGCATCATTTTCATCAGACACAAATGTGATGGCCAAGCCTTTGGTACCAAACCGGCCAGCTCTGGCCACCTGGAAGGAGACAGGGTAGGGATGAAGACTCCAAAGGGAAGATTCCCAAAAGGGAAGGTGATGAAGATGGGAAGGGATGGGAGGACACGGACAACACCATTCTAGGTGTGGGGCTTACCCGATGCAGGTAGGTGTCGGAATCCTCAGGCATGTCATAGTTAAAAGCGATGTTCACCCGCTCAATGTCCATGCCTCGACCAAACAGGTTGGTAGCCACAAGAATTCGTCGTTGAAAATCTTTAAACTGCTGATACCGAGAAAGCCTTTATGAGAAAGGAAATTAGAGAAATGTAAGTGATTCCTCTTCTCTCAATGGTGCTTTCCTCCCAAGGACACAAAATATCTTCCCCATCTCCAACTCACCTCTCCTCCTGGGGCATCCCACGGTGGATGGCAATGGCTGGGAAGTTCTGCTCCACTAGGAGCTGGGCCAGGGCAATGCAGCGCTGCACAGACTTCACAAAGATCACCACCTGTGTGTGTGTTGTATGTGCGTGTGTGCAACAGATTGGCAGGAATATGGGTCCATGAAAATATATGAGAAAAATTAGGAAAAGGGAGTTTATAATAATCACACTCTTCTAAAGAAATTCCTCTTAACCTCAATTGTGTATTTCCTCTTCTTTCTTAAAAAGTAACTAAGTATAACCTGCCTTTCAGAGAAAGCAGACATGCTGCACATGTATAACCAAAACAATAACCAAAAAAATTATCAGACGTGTTAGGAGACAAGGAAAAGGCTACCTCATGAAAAAATAGCAAATAGTAGTGGTCAATTTTATAGTATTCCCATACAGCAAAACATCACACATAAACAACACATTCTAGAAAATAGTTTATAGTGTAAATAAGCCATACAACAGGCAAAGTGATGAAATGCTTCTTCTCAGTACTAAAAAAATTTCCAGACCCTATTACTTAATTGATGGAAATATAAAATGGTACAGCTGCTTTAAAAAAGTCTGGTTGTTTCTCAAAAGATTAATTTCATTCTTAGGGATACACCCAACAGAAATAAAACGTGTGTCGACAGAAAAATGTGCATACAAATGCTCAAAGAAACACTTCACAATAGCAAATAAGTGGAGAGAACCTGTCTATAAACTAATAGGTTAAGTAGAATCTGGCATATCCATACAATGAGACATTAATTGGCCTTGAAAAGTGAAGTACTAAATACACATAATTCAACAAACCTTGAAAACATTATGCCAAGTGAAACCAGCCAATCACAAAGACTGAAATATTGCAGTATTTCATTTATATGGAGCATCCAAGCAAATCCACAGACAAATTTTACGGTGGTTGCCTAGGGCTGGAAAATCTGGAGGGTGACTGCTACTGCATAGTCTATTTTGGAGGTGATAAAAATGTCCTAAAAATGATTATTGTGAATAGCTGCACAATACACTAAAACCATTCGAATTTTACACTTTAAATGGCTGAATTATATGTCTGCAAGTTGAATCTCAATGAATTCATTATGTAAAACTGTAAGGGAAAAAAAGAACCTATCAGGGGCCTCCCCGGTGGCGCAGCGGTTGAGCGCTGGGTTGCTAAGCTGCGCGCGGCCTCTGCGCCGCCGATTAGATCCCCGGCTGCTTCCCGGCCATCGAAGGAGGGTCCCGCATGGCGCGCAGACCTCTCCTGCCGCCCGCTGCTCCCCTCAGCAGTGTACTTTGGTCCTTCTGCCTGTTCTGCTCCCCGCTCTGGCTCTGGTGAATTCTCTCACCCTCCCGCGCTTCTGACTGTACCCAGTGCATGTATAAACAAAACAAAGAAAGAAAGAAAGAAAGAAAACATGCCTCTATAAAAAAAAAAAAAAAAAAAAGAACCTATCAGATCCAAGATACATGAGTTGCTTTGAATTCAAAAGCCCTTCAAGGATTTTGAGTTTTTTTTAATTGAGCCCCTGTGTCAGCCAGGTAAAGCAGTTCCCACCCTGTTCGTGCTTATCCAAGTGACACTTAAATGTTTTGAAAGAATTTCACTTGAAGGATTTCTTCACCCCTCTCACATCACATACGTGGTTTCACTTTAAAAAAGGGTACTTAATATATAGGTTTCTGCTACAGTTGAAGACAACTCATTCCTCTTTTGGACCTTCAACAACTGACCTGGTTGAACTCAAGGACATCCAGAAGGTCAAAGAGCTTCCGGTTCTTCTCGTTGTCCTTCAGTTTCACGTAGTACTGCTGCAACCCGTGCAGCGTCAGCTTCGTCTCATCATCCACGAAGATCTCCATTGGCTGGGGGGGGAGGGGGGAGGAAGGGGGTGGGGAACGGGAGGAGGGCAGAGTGGGGGGGTTAAACCTGGGGGGGTGGAGGAAGTTGATCTCCAATACACCCCATGGGGGGATGGGGAGAAGAGAAATTTGAAAACCCCACCCCACCCCCCAAAAACACCCACAATTTAATGTGGTCTCTTCCACCTTAGATCTAATTCCCTTCCTATCACAGATGTAAGACTGCCCAGCTGAAAACTGTCATAGAAAAGGAAGTTTGCAGATAGGAAAAGGAACAGTGAAACCACCCAACAGCAAGATGCCTTAACTGCAAATGGAAGTGGCAGAGAACCAAAATAATAGGGGCTTTTTCTCAAAGGGAGCACATGAGCCAAACATCTGGAAAATGGTGACTCAAGGTCAGAATAACTCCATCAGAAATGGTCATAAGTATATGGGGAAGAGGACCAGGACTGCTCCATGTGGGTTCTCTGGACTAGGAGAATCACATTCATGTTAGGAATGTTCATGTCGTTCAGGTCAGAATGCAATGGATCTTATAGGAGAGCAAAAACTACTCAAAATGAGTTTAACTTGCCCTCAAACCACAAAGGAATACTTCTACATTAGTCTCTGACCTAAATCAAGCCAGCTACAATATTATAAAGGAGGTATTAAGTAGTGCTAAAAAAAACAAAAAAAAAACAAATTCACAGCAACAAATATGTATTCAGCTCTTAAAAACAAACAAAAAAAGCCCCACAAAACCCTTGAAGGGGAAGAAGGTACCATTAAAAAAAAAAAAAAAAAAAAAACCAACAAATTAACAGTAAGACTCAACTCCAGAGTCCAAAGTTCCGAGCACTCTTCACTAACTGGAGGATAGTTAACATGCAGATCCAAGGTCCAAGATTGTGTGCGTGTGTGTGTGATGGAAGAAAACCAGCAGCCCAACCCCAGAAGGCAGGCTAGCAAAGGCTTTCCAGAGAAGTTCCATGGCCTCCTTCACATCTAATTCAGCCCCAAGTGCAGCTAAAGATAAGACTCCTCATCCCAGAGGAACAGAGCCAGGAGGGAGAGAACACACCCCCGCCGTTTCTCTGCAGGCCCTGTCAATTTCCAGACCCTAAGACCCACCTGAGCATGCCCAAGTGGAGCTCCTCACTTTACCTTTTCCATATCCCTCTCTTCTGAGTATTTAAAAAATGCTTAAAAAAAGAAAAAATTCTACCACCCCATTCAGGACACCCCTCCCCCCAACACATATTGGGGAAAACAGGGAGCACGGCACGCCTTGGGTTCAGGAAAAAAACCGGGAACGGAAAAAGAGGCTGGCTGGGTCCTCAGCTTCCTGGTCAGGTTTCCCCGCGGCCTCCGCTGCCGCCATCCACCGCTGGTGCCGTCCGCATTCCCCCGCCGCGCCATGGTGCTTCTCTGCTGCCGTCTCACATCAACCGAGGCTTCCAGATGGGTGCGAGGAGGTACGATGGGAAGGAGTAGGGGATGGGGATTGAGGTGCCAAAGGCCCCCACCCCTGGAGGTGGGGAGGGAGTGGATTCATTTGCGCTGTTTGCTCTTCTTGGACATGCCCTGCCATCTCTCTGTCCCTCTCTTGCTCTCCTGCCACCGGGAGGTTATGAGTTTTGGGGCACAGAAGGCTCCAGTTGTATGCTTGATGCCACCTTGAGGGTGCGTGGCTGTAGGGGGTATGTAGGAGACAATGGGTGGGTGGTAGGGCAGAAAATCCTGCCCTCCCCCAAAGAGAAGAGGTTCAAAAATGCTGATTTAAAAAAAAAAAAGTCGAACACTACCCGCTCTCACGTTAACCCGACCAAGTCTTCCGGAGTTTCCCTGGCGCCCGCGCAGACCCTAACGCTAACTGTCTCTGCCTCTGTGTGTCTCTTCCAGGAGTCATCTCTCTCAGATGGGCACGTGCCCCCTTCTTGGAGCTTGAAGGACAAGGGAGTCTGGAGGAAGAGGGCGCGGCAGGGGAGGAGGCAGCGGGCAGGGAGTGGAGGGAGAGAAGGTAGAAGGGTATTTACGTCTTGCATGAACTTGCGGCAGACTGGACGGATCTCTTTGCTCAAGGTGGCACTGAACATCATGACCTGCTTCTCATGGGGGGTCATGCGAAAAATTTCCTGGACATCCCGACGCATGTCTACAAGAAAGTGAGAGGGGGAAGAAATACACTAAGAAAAACGCATATCTGATAAGATCAAAGAGGTATCCCAAATGAGGTGAGGATTACTGGAAATGAGTAAGAGAAACTACTAGAGGGAAAGATTTGCCTCAGGGCTCTGTTTTCTCCAACCACCATAAAAACCAGATCCACAACAGTTAACACACAGGAAGGAGCAACGAACACGTAATGCAGACAGCTTTTGGTGTTAACTAATCAAGGAAAAAAAAAATGAAACCCAAAGCCAGTTTAACTATGAAATGGGAGTAAGGTCAACTGCAGAAGCTGACAAGGGTAACTACGAAAAATGCTCTATGAGGTCATTCTTCCTACACCTCTCCCCATAAGCCCCGGCTCCTATAGTGCACCTATTACATCCTGGCTGCCAGAGTTCCAACTTCCTGTGGTTTGGACTTCTTATCCCACCAGGCAAGTATGATAATCTCTACCTGGAACCCACCCCATAACCGATGCCACTGGCATAAAATTATGTTCACTTTCACTCTTGCTCTAAATTAGATTCCTTACGGAAAATTTTACTTCCATAACTCCATACCACGCACTGTTCAGACTATTCCTAGAATTCTAGTCTAGAGATCTAGTCAACTATTAATTCTAATACATGCTGAACTGAGGATGCCAAGACCGTCTCCTCCTTCAGTTTAGATGACACCTGATACCCGGAATAGAATCTAGAAGGAATGTGACTGGTGTCCAAGATCAGCAAAATCTCTACTCTCAAAAATAAAGAAAAATTTATCACAAAAAGAACGTAACACCCCTTCCCCCAATCACCAAAGCTGTTCAAAAAGCACAACAAAAACCAAGCAGGGAAGCCAGAGCCATCAGTCATGGGTGATAGATTAAGAGTCGTCCTGGCACCGAAGTGCTCCTGTATACCAAATAAACATCATTTGGCTCCAAAGGGCCGCCCCCAGATGATCAGCCCAGCCCCAGCAGTGCCACTCACCGAGCTGTTCAAGCATCTTATCACACTCATCCAAGATAAAGTGTTTAATGTGTTTGAGGTTGAGGCTCTTATTTCGAGCCAGGGCTAGGATGCGGCCAGGGGTCCCCACGACGATATGCGGGCAGTTCTTCTTCAGCACCTCTTCATCCTTCTTGATAGACAGACCACCAAAAAACACGGCGACCTGCCAACCGGGGAGGAAAAAAGTCTCACAAGGAAGAAAGATTCCAGTCGTCCCAATTCCCATTATTTCACACTGACAAACCAATTCTTAGGATATTGCAGCATTGAGAGGAACATTATGAGTAACCTAATCTAAAATTATATCCGCCAAAAGCTTACAGTAAGAAAAGTGACTTGTCCAAAGCAACACAGCTAACTTGGGCAGCCAGGACTAGCATTTAGTTCTTCTGACTTAATGCAACACTCTTTCCCATGACTCTAAGGCCAGGAGATTCATTGTAAAACTGAGTGGTTAACAGTAAGAAATCATCAATGTAAAGGACCACAAACAACTCACATTTCCACAGCAAACACAGATTTTTAAAAGCCTCCACACAAACTATGAAATTACTGAGGCTAGATGTACTACTACCGAGGCTAGGACTACTACTACTACTTCCTGTTAAATTCACTAGGGGAGCGGTTACTGAAGCACTGGGCCTTACTACAGGATCAACACCAGAAACTTCTAGTTTCCTGGTAGGAAAATATCAATGGATGGGACCGTCATGACCCTTATTCTGTCTATGATAAAATCTATGTATGATAAATTTACAATTACCAAGCGTGAAACAACCAGATTTGGAGCAAAACAAGAGTAAACATTATCATCTATGACGAATTCCAACCAAAAATGTTTAACTTGAGTTAGGTTACTAGCTTTCAAATGTAAATTTTAGTTTATAAGGAATCCAGGGAGACATGAAAAAGCTGAACACCATAGGAAACCAAACAAATGTAGAGACAGAATACTCTGTAGAACTAGCTCAGCCTCTTGAACAAATCACTGTAGCTTAATTTTGCGCAAAATTTTAAAAAGCATGTCATGAAAATGTGCATTTGATCCTGACACAAGAACATTCTTTTACTGAGTGGCACAAGGGTGATGAGTTAGACCATGGAGGAAGCGCACTCTTAGCTCATTACTGAGCTTTGTAAGAAATGTTTCCATAATCCAACAATGGAAACTGTTTCCTAGTTTTCCAATTTTATAATCAACCCACAGACAAAACTACCTGGGCAAAAACAATTGCCCACAGACTAAAAAAATTCAGAAATACATATATACACAACATAGACACACATTCAATGCATTCAAATAATTTTTAAGGAATAAGAGTTACTGTAATGTTTTAGTATTGGAAGAAAAAAAACTAAATCTTTCATGAAAGCAAGTCAAAAAGTTAAATTTTTTAAAAAACTGCATAATGCCTGGTTTCGCAGAACCATAAAATTTTTAAAAAATTAAACAGTTAACAAATGATTATCTTCCATGAAATAGGGTTAGCTGGAAGAACACAAATCTTTACTGTAAGGCCTTCCATATTACCACACAAAGGTACATCATCATTTACTCTGGTTTCTAAGAAACTACTTTTAGTTTAGAGGTATGACTTAAACACCTCTACTTCCTTTAAAACACAAAGCAATGAGTAGAAAGGAAAATTATAACAATCTGAATGAAAATACCATTCTTCACCACGCCCCAACAAGGTGAGTAAGTTATATAAATCAGTGGTTCTCACATTCCCTGAAGGCCTTGTTAGAAAGCACATCCACACTTGACAGGTCCAGAGTGGAAGCTATATATATAATCTATGTCCCCAACAGGCTCCCAAATGATGCTGACAATACTGGTCTGGAACCATTCCATGGACGTCAAGGTTACATAATGGAAAACAGCTCAAGTCAGCACTCTTTGTGGCTCCCAGACATCTTTCAATTTCCTACCATTTAAAAGAGCCCTCAACATTCACACTATACTGGAGATGTTTCTCAGCTTCCAGCATTTTCTTGGCACACACCTCAAAATTCTCAGACTGTCAACCAAAGCAGTGAAGTAATCAAAGTCACTGTAAGTTATAGCAAGAAAAAGGCGGCCATGGGCACACCCTCCACAGCCCAATCATGCTGCAGAGGCTAGTCCTACGATGTATTAAAAATCAAAATGAGTTTCTTTAAATACAGGACATAACTTACACCTCAAATTATAGAATATATCCAAATGAACCCAAGATTTTATTAAATCTCTCATACATAAAGGCTTACAAAAGCTTACTATGCGCACACGGGGGATCATGCATAGATATTTAACATCCGTGCATGAATGAAGTCTGCAGATCTACACAAGTCTTCAATGCCTCCAACTCCCCAGACCCTCACTCTCCTAGGGCTCCTTACGCCGGCTTACCTTGACATTGGGCATGTATTTAGAGAAGCGCTCATACTCCTTGCTGATTTGAAAAGCCAATTCCCGAGTGTGACACATCACCAGCACAGACACCTGCGGGGGAGACAGAAATGGTAATATACACACACTTTGGGGAAATGACTCACAAAAACACACTTGGTGGTTTATAAATAATTTCAATCCTGAAATCTCAATCATTAACCCTGTTACTATTATGAAACACTTCCCACGGTCATCAATCAAGGGTAGTAGAGGTCATCTGACCTATAAGCACTCACAACTCTGATTGTTCCTTATAACTCAGAAAGAAAACACCCTTCCTGAACATTCCTAACCAAAATGTCGGGGGTCTCCCTGGTGGCGCAAGGGGTTAAGCCTCAGCACTATCAAGCTATCAGCAACAACTGCAGCATGAGTTCAATCCCCGGCCAGGGAGCTGACCCAAATGGTGCAGCAGACCTCTCCTGTCTCCCTCACTGCCCTCCTCAGCAGTGTATTTCAGTGGATCCACCTGTTCTGCCCCCACTCTGTCTCTGGTGAATCCTCTCACCCTCCCCCACACTCTGGCCTATACACCAGTTCTTGTATACACAAATAAATCTTTAAAAAAAAGTCTTTCCCACCACTCTCCCCAAGTGTACCTGTCCCGTAACTGGCTCCAGCTGTTGCAATGTGGCCAGCACAAACACGGCTGTCTTTCCCATGCCTGACTTAGCCTGGCACAGGACATCCATGCCCAGAATGGCCTGAGGGATGCACTCATGCTGAACTAGAAGGAAAAAAAAATATTAGACTTCAGTCCCAAGTAACCCCACAAGGTTTTTCACTACTCCAAAGCCATTTCTCACCACTCAATTCTTAAGTTCTTGCCAACGTCCAAGAATCACTTTTACTTTTTCCACCTATCTGTTCTATCAATCCAATTTATTCCAAAACCAGATCTATTTCTTGCCAGTTTAAGCCACCATCAGCTCCAGCCCCTCCAAATCCTAACAAACCCTCCTGGACCTACCAAAAAGCTCACCTTTGGTGCTTCTGGCTGTCCTATATTTTCCTTAATCTGTAAGCATCCATGACATTTGAATGTCTGCCACATGCACTTCTACTTAGCTTGCCATGCTTTGGGTCATATAACCCTGCAACCCTGGACAAAATGAAAGACTTGGTACCTGACCCAGAAGCCAATCATCCCATAAAGGTTTCTAGAGACCATAGCTGGCAGAATAGTTAACAGTCCAACCAGCTCCTTGGAAACTTAAAACTAGAGCTTAAAGCGACAAAATTAAAAGCAAAGAGAGGAGGAGAAAAACCAGCCACAAGAACAAATAGCAGACCTTTAAATTAAATTGCCTTTGGGGGCCTCCCCAGTGGCGCAGCAGGTTGGGCGCAGCGTTGTGAAGCAATCTGCAGCCTTTGCAGTGCCGGTTCGATTCCCGGCTGGCCAAGGATCTCTCCTGTCTCGACCGCTGCTCCCCTCAGCAGTGTATTTCAGTCAGTCTGCCTGGTCTGTTCCCTGCTTTCTCTAGTGAATCCTCTCACCCTCCCACGCCTCTGGCCTGTACCCCAGTTCTTGTATAAAAATAAATAAATCTTTTAAAAAAATTGCATTTGGATCACATTCACGCTATGATTAATTAAAGATCCATCTATATAAACCTCTCCTATTGCTAAATTTCTATGTGGTATTTATTTCCCGGTCTAGCTTAAAAATGACTCTGTATCAGCCATCTAAGGAACCATGAACACATCTGTTTCTTGTACCCTTAAAGAGTCCAATGAGCAGTCTATGCACAATAAAAAATTTACCTTCTGACGGATGCTCAAAGCCACAGTCTACAATGGCTCGGAGCAACTCTGGCTTGAGCAGAAAGTCACGGAAGCCAGAGCTGTGGATGGAGACATAGGAGCCCTTGACATCCTTCTTGGCAGGGGCCTCAGCCCCCTCTCCCCCAGCTGCTGTCTCCACCTCATCGTCTTCATAGTCCAAGAGCTCATTGTCCACATCGTTCTCTGCCATAACTGAGTCGGCAGGGGAAGAAGGGGAAGGGTCTCTGGGCAGGGTCACTCAGTAAGTGAAAACAAGGAAGACTGGAGGCTTGAGGAACAGTAGAGGAACAGAGACACACTAAAGTTTCTGGCAGAAGAGCTAGGAAAAAAACATGGACGACTTATCAGTCACAGGGCAGAACCTTAGGCACCTTTGTTTCCATCCCCACACTCAGCACTTTCCCTAAACTACAAAACCTTTATGTAGAAAAAATAAAGAAACAAAAGAAAAGAGCAAATACAAAATGGAGCGTGAAATGGTCATTCCCAATGGAGATAACAAAGACACATGTTCCCAAGGAAAGTAGCAGAAACCAAGAAGCCGGAAAAAATAAAAAGCTTGTAAGTTCCTTATCTGCAAATAGAACAATAGGGAAGATAAAGACTAGATCATGAAACACAGATTACGACAAAAAACTTAAAGAGTAAAGGATGGAGATGATGAAATGAAAAGTACTGAAAAATCCTCCAAGGAGCGCCTTGAACTTTCCCTGTACCCTCGGGGTGTCGCCCCCTAACACAGCAGCCATCAGTCCAGGGTGATAGATAAAGGTCATCATGGCGCAAAGCGCTCACTTCTCCAAATGGAAACATCATTTGGCTGCCATCCACCTCCCACAACTCTCCAGCCCCCACGCCTCAGCACCCTTTCCTCTGGTGCTTAAGAAATCCCTGTGTAATTAACGGTGGGGCCGGGGAGTGGGCGAGAATGGAGAATTTAAAGAAAATGGTTCGGTCAAAAAAAATTCACCTCTTCGTCATACAAGATGATGCATGGTTGCATTAACTTCACACAACCAAGGAAGTTAATAATTGATACACAGCTAGATACCCTCGCGCCAGCCTTTACAGAACCTTTACCAAGCGCCACACGTCTCTGGCGTTACTCCTCGGGAGAGCCTGCTTTCCAAGAAACACACCATGCCATCGCTCACAAACATCTGGAGAACACTCCACACACGGGTGATCGAGAGATTAGAAAAGTCGAACTAGGCCTACAAACCGGCTTCTCCTATTCCCAGAGCGGGCGAGCACCCAAAGCTTGGAAGACGAGAAAAGCCCCGCCCTCTGCAAAAGCCAAGGAGGAGAGAACGCCTAAAGCCATCTCTCACGGCCGCGGGAGCCTCCGGTAAGCTAGGAGGCCAACCTGGGAGTCGGAAGGAAAGGGAACACAATGGCGTCGGGGCCACCATCTTGGATTGGGCCCCCCAGCTTTCCTACCTCCTCCCCCCAAGAGTTCTTTGCTTTCGAAAGTGATGCAAGCAACTGAAAGAACGACCCAGCTAGGCGCCAGCGACCGAACCGTGCCCTACGGAAAAGATATTAAGAACCTACGCAGCACGATTGCCGCGAGGCAACGGAGATGGAGACGGATGGTACCGCAGGCCAGAGCTTACCTGAGCAAGGCGAGCGCGTATGGCGGAGGGAACAGGGACGAAGGAGGGAATCTGCCTTCACTTCCGGTCCCCAGCTTCCCTCTACCCGGCTTCCCGCCTTCTTGACCTCCAGTGCGCAGGTGCGAGGGACCGGAAGGGGGCCTTCCACTGTTCTTTAGTTCCGCGCACTGTGGGGTTGCCCTTAGAAAATGCCTGTGTGGAATTTTTTAAGCCACTTCTAAGTGCTCTGTTACTAACAATAACAAAAAAGCATAAAGGATCCTCTCTCAATGTTATATATTTTCACTCGTCTTACGTGTCTCCAAGTCCCTCACCTCTTCCTTCAGGTTCTTGCCACGCAGGTCTTCTCTTTGGGCACTCTTCAGTGGGCGCTTGAGGAAATACATGGCGGGGGGGTTGCGCGTTCCCACGGGGTCCTTGATCCGGTAGTCAAGGTGACCTGAGGGCGTCGGCGCTGCAGCTCGTAAAAGTCTGACCCCAGCCGAGAGGCGATAGTCAGCTGGGCTCTGAAATCCTGAGCCCTAACCTTTCACCACCCGTGGATACGGCAAGCGGCATTTATCCGCAATAAAGTTGGCCGATGTAGGAGATACCCCAGGGACCTTGAGGCTAGTGGACAGGGGCGGCGAGTCAGCAAGATGTTTTCAAACCACTGAGTGGGAGACGGAGTGTAGATTCTATCCTAGATACTAAAGATTATCGTAGGGCTTGAGGGTTACACAACATTCCGTATTGTTAATTTGACTGGAATGTTCTTTAGCCCGCTCCAGTAGCCCGACAGTTCAGTCTGGATCTTTTCCTGATTGAATCATTTCATAGGCGAATAAAATGACACTTGTCCATTCTACAGACAAGTAAACAAATTCAGGGAAATAAAAAAAATGTAGTAGCCAAAGTAAAACAGCTAGGGCCTCCCCTGGTGGCGCAGCGGTTGAGCGCTGGGCTGCGAAGCTGCCCGCAGCCTCTGCAGTGGCGGTTAGATCCCCGGCCACGGGGAGAGTGTCCCACATGGTTCTCAGACCTCTCCTGCCGCCCGCTGCTCCCCTCAGCAGTGTACTTGGTCAGTCTGTCTGTCTGCTCCCCGCTCTGACTCTGGTGGATTCCCTCACCCTCCCGCGCTTCTGACTGTACCCAGTGCTTGTGTAAATAAATAAATAAATCTTTAAAAAAAAAAAAAAAAAAAAGGTAAAACCGCTGGTAAAATGACAGAACCAAGTTGTAAACACCTTATTCTCTATTGTATCCTGCCTCCCTGTACAGTCTGGTTAATAAATAAGCTATGGATTACCTCACTAGTGTAGCAGGCTTCTTTTCTGTAGCCAAGAGAAATAACAGTGATCCAAGGATGGTGTCATAAAAGGGCAGTTTTCCCCTACTCTAAGTATCAATTGGTTCCGTATTAATTGCTTACCCCATGGTAGGATCTGGGGGCATTGCAGTGAATAGCCTAATTGTCACAGAATTCACATTATGGGGAGACAACACATAAGTATACAAAAATGTCAAGTAGTGATAAGAGCCATGAAAAAAATAATAAAGCAAAGGGCAGAATGCTGTTTCTACACCCCAGTTTTACTCTACAGTTGCCATCTATATTTCTCAGGTTCCCAAACAAGCAACCACATGTTTCTCACTTTAGAGAAATAATACTGCACCATTTACTTTTGTTTCTCCTACTAGTTCAAATGACAACCCTTTGGGTGTTTGGGGAATACCTAAAAAGGAACAAAAGAGTGACTGAAAGTGAGAAATGAGGAAGCAAAAGGAGGCGGCTTCAACACACCAATTGGTTTACCCATGATTATTTTATTGACACTTCTTTACTGTTACAAGGGAAAAGTAAGGTGTTGAAGATGTAGAGAGGAAGGCCGTGCACACAGGGGAACAGCAGCATTTTAGATCTCAGGAAGCAGTGAGTTTCTGATGGGTCTTTGGGGAAACAGCAAAAGAGGGAAACCCAGTAAAGAGAAAGACCAAGAGATACAAAGAAATGCAACATCTTCTTGGAACCATAGTACAGAGCCTAAATGAGGCCATCATTTCATCTTGTCAGGGATCATAAGGTCTCTGGGGGAAAAAATGGAAAGTACCAAATCTATTACTAGGGTCACAGAATAAATGAGTAGAATTAGAGAGCCACGGACAGAAGTGAAGAAACATCTGTGTTTAGGTTTCGACAGGTAGAGGTAATAACAGGGTTGTACAGCTCCTACATGCGAGAAGCCATACTAAGCTCTTTACAGAATGACTCCTAAACCATTGCAGCAACCCCATAAGTTAGGCAACATTATCACCATTGTTATCAATTTATTATTATTACAGTCTTGCAGAGGAGGATACTGAAGCTACATATGACGTAGTCCCAGTTGTGCAGCCAGCAAGTGGCAGGATGGGGAGGAGGACAGAGGTGAGGATGTTTTTAACATCCCTACTTCTGCATGCAACGAATTTCACAAAGGCCATGGATGGGAGTAACGTGGGAGTATACAAGGTCTGAGCAAGGTATTTATAAACTTCACAGAATTACTGGATCCTGCCTCCTAGAATTTCTGGGGAATGGGAGGAAAAGAGGATTATGGTGGGAAGTAACTTTGTTTTGTTTTGGAGATTTCTTCGAGGGAGGAAACTGTCAGAAGTCAGGTCTTATGACGAGTTCTAGGCAGCAATTCGGTAGTTGGGATGGACCTGGGGCCTGACGTCACAAACCATGCCAAGAAGCTGGGCCAGGACACGCTCACGGTTTCTCTGCTGGGAGCTCTGCATGCCCTGCACCTGGCGCCTTGTAGCCTGCTCCACCTCAGCTGACAGGTTCCCCTGGGAGCCCATGGCCTGGGAGTTGAGGAAAGGGGTAGAAGAGAGAAAGAAAAAAGGCAGAAACAGAGAAAGAACGGTCCAGGCATGTGGAGAGAAGATCCTGGAGCAAGGACAAAAAGAAAGTCCCTCTCCAACACCCCCCCCCCCACGTAAATATACAGACAACAAAGAGAGCAACACCATCCCATTTCCCTGAGACCAGACATGCAAAGTCACCCTATACCAGGCGTAAAACCCCATCACCTCACTTCCTATGACCATAAAACACAGCCTAGACTGTGTCATTGCACTCCACTAGACTACAGAGACTACCCTACAAGCTGTACAAGTCCTTCAAAACCCCAAGCTAATGCTTATCACAAAGCTTGACCAATGCCGTAGCCCCCACCTTGGTCCCCTTCTGCCATCTATCACCTTATTTTCTTGTAGAATCAGCCTGTACACACCTGACCTCATATACTCCCCAACTTGGGCCTGGGTGGGGGGGTCCATCCCAACTTCCCCACCACTCACCGCCTGCTGCTTGCTCTGGAATTCCTGCTCTCGCTCTCGGCGATATTGCTCCACTTCCATCTGTGCCTCCTCCTTTGCCTGCTTCAGACGCCGGGCCTTCCCTGGAGGCAGAAGAAAGAACGGGAGTGGGTTTGGGCGCCCCCCCACCCCAGAAAAAAAAAAAACACGTAATAGTCGGGATCAGTCATTTCCAGAAAGTGATTTGCTTCCTCTCAGCCAACCAACTGCTATATTCTGACAACTACCCATTTCTTCATTCCTAATCAGCCACCCCAGCCCCCAGCTCGCTCTCTCCACCAGCCTTAGGTTTTCCGAAAGACAAAAATGTTTGCTGTCTCCCCACCCCAAATTCCTTTCCAGATTCCTAAAGGAGAGAGGAAGAGACTCACTCTTTCTAGCATCTGCCACCTTCTCAGCCGCTCGCTTCTCAGCTTGCAGGAGCTGCTGTATACCCTGGGATTGACTGGCCATTTCTGACGCTATGGCCGATGCTTGCTATGCAACCAAGGTACCAGATGGCTTCCACCCCTACCCCCTACCGCCTACTTCTCCCCCTCCTTCTGCAGTTCGTTGCCTCGTACTCCACAACCCCTGGGTCTTAGTGCTCCCCTTTTAGCTCAGCCTCCTGCGCTGGGTGTCTCCCCCAAACTGATCCTCCCATTGATGGCTGGTCCTCCTCTCCTACTTCTCACTCTGGCAGTACCCAGAAGGGCCGCTTGGGGGTAGCAGAGACCAGTCAAAGGCGACCGCTACGCTCACAGCAGGTGCAGCTCTGAGGTAGGGGCGGAGAGGCGAGGAGTATTTGGGAAAGGAGGCACCGCCGGGTTGAGCCTGAGATGAGAAGTAAGAAGTCATCATTCCTCGGCTTCTCTGAAGTCTTCCAACTCCTCTTCTCTGTTTTCTCCCTCCCCCTCTTCCATCTCCTATTTCTACATCTTCCCAAGTCCAAATTTCGGCGTCCACCTCACTTGTCTTGTCCTACGGTTTTTTCCCTTGTGTTTCATGACTGTGGTCTCCTTTTTGATCTCTCCTTGTTGTTGGCTTCACTGTGCTTTTGTCTGTGTTTTCCATTATCACTGTTACTTTTATCCCGTCTTTACCTCCCCTGTTTTCCTTTGAAATGTTTCCTCATCTTTTCATGTATCACTAAACCATCTCGTCTTCCCTCCCAGTTGTGGTGGGCGGGAAAACCTCCAAACCGCCCCCCACGACTTCCTTAGTCTCCTCCCTTAGCCTGACCTAAGACACACACGCCCCGCCCCTCCAGACCCGGAAACACACACGCGCGCTTGGACGCGCGCCCCGCCCCCTCGGGGAAGAGCGACTTCCGGGGACGCGCCTCCCCATTCATTTCCGCCCTTCTCCTGCGTCTCCGCTTGCGCCATTTCCGCCAGCCTGGAGTGTCTCCGCCCTTCCCGCCTCCCTTCCTCTGAGCGTCTTAAACACAGGCCTCGGGCCTACAGCTCAGGGGGTACTTAGGGGGGCGGGGGGCTGGTCTGATGAGTAACCCCTCCCCCCAGGTCCCAGAGGGAGAAGCCTCTACGTCTGTCTGCCGGGTACATTCTATTCAATTTCTAGTTCATTTTTTGCAATTATCTGTGACTTTTTAAAATTCAAAATTTCTGCTGATAAACATTCCCCCCATCAGTCTCTATTCGTCTTTTTCAAAGTCCTTTAGTAAAAATTAAATTTACTTGGGCTAAGGAGCCTCAAAGCAATTATTTCTCATTTTCTCAAATTTTACATTAAAATATTAAATCAGTGACCCCAGCCCCTCCCCCCAATTTTTTTTCCAAACTTATTATTTTATAAGGGATGAGGGTTAGGACAGGCCTCTCTGCTGAAGAAGTAAGAAGAAAACAGGGAACTGAAGGAAGGAACCAGAAGGACTGTCAGAGGAGGAGGGTGGGGACCAGCCAAGGCTGGGGTCCTGACTGCTGCCTTTTTTTCCTTCCTCAGCCCAAGAGTTCCATGGCCTCTGCTTCCCGCCGCCAACGCCGAGAGCGTCGCTTCCGTCGTTACCTGTCTGCAGGACGGCTGGTCCGGGCCCAGGCCCTCCTTCAGCGACACCCAGGCCTTGATGTAGATGCCGGGCAGCCCCCACCACTGCACCGGGCCTGTGCCCGCCACGATGCCCCCGCCCTGTGCCTGCTTCTTCGGCTTGGGGCTGACCCTGCCCACCAGGACCGCCATGGGGACACTGCGCTGCATGCTGCTGCCCGCCAGGGCCCTGATGGTGAGTCTGCCTAGTGGGGGAAAAGGTTATAAGCAACTGACCGGATCTAAGGCGAGGCCAACAAACATAAAAGTAGGTAGTTATTTGGTGATCGGGCTTGGGAAGGTAGTGGACCAAGTTGGCATGTGGCTGTAGTTTATGTCTTTACATTACTGAACTCCCATTGTCTGAACAGCCTTAAACTCCCAAAACAATTGGTCTTCAAATTTCACGTCTTACTAGAAGTTGCTACTTTGTCTCTTCGCTAGTGGTTTGTCAGTAGCACGAAAAGTAGGATAGAGAGCTATAGGCTCTGGAGTTCAATTGCCTGCGCTCAGATCTCAGCTTCACACTTAATAGCAGCATATTCTTGGGCAAGTTACTCAACTTCCCTTAGGCTCAGTTTGTACATTTGAAAAATTAAATAACAGGGCCTCCCCGGCGGCGCAGCGGTTGAGCGCTGGGTTGCGAAGCTGCCGGCAGCTTCTGCAGCGCCAGTTCGATCCCCGGCTGCTCCCCGGCCACCGGAGGAGGGTCCCACATGGCGCCCAGACCCCTCCTGTGGCCCGCTGCTCCCCTCAGCAATGTACCTCAGTCTGCCTGCTCTGCTCCCCGCTCTTGCTTTGGTGAATTCTCTCACCCTGCCACGCTTCTGACTGTTCCCAGTGCTTGTATAAATAAATAACAATAAATCTTTAAAAAAAAAAAAAAGAAAAATTAAATAACAAACTTTGCTATATGCCAGGCACTTCTCACAAAATCCTCCCAACAGCCCTGTGAAATTCTGAGTACTGTTATTATCCCCCATTTCCCAGATGCAAAAACAGTACAGAAGTAATCTGCCACATTGACACAGGGATAGTAGCCCCAGCAGCCTAGCCAGGGCGTGTCTGTGCTCTTTAACAACAGCATTATCCTGTGTGATGTTACAAACTTCTGCGGGGATAGAGCCCGGCTTCGGAGCACCCATGCTGAGACATGTTTTGAGAATCAACTGTCAGAGTATGTAATTAGAGCCCCTGGCACACGATAAGCACTTGGTAAATACTGGCCACGGTTGCTCCTGTTGCTATCAACAAACCCAGACTCCTTTACCCATGATTCTGAAACTCAAAAACACTAAGAACTAAATATTTCTCATCAGTCTGCCACCAAGCTCATTTAGTGACAAAACCTAGCCTGAGCTAAAGTAAGGCTTTAAAGTGAGGATCAAAACAAAACAAAAAAAAATTTGTTTTTATCCTAGTGATGTCCATAGTCACTGTGCCTCAGAAAATTTCACATGTTGGTTGCTGGGGTGGCCCAAGTCCTCCTGGGTACATAGTAGTATACAGCATAAATGCTTTCAGATCAGGTCTATCAAATCCCCAAACCATCTGAGTGCTGAAAAACTTTGGATGCTGAGGGTTTCAGATGAGGATGTGTGGGTCCTGTAGCGGCAATAGAGGCAGCTCTGCATATGTAGGCCCACCTCAGTCAACAAGGTGAATGAGGACATTATCGGAAATCCTCTAGTTTTAGAATGAACCAAAATGAACTCAATTTGATGGCTGTCACCATCTCTCCAGCTCTCCAAGTATATGAGGAACCACTTCTCACCTCCAAAACTTCCTCATATAGTCAAAAATTTCCTTTTTTTCCAGTTCCCCTTAACGTAGTGAGATAAGCTGGCATATTTGGATTTTTTTTTTTAATTTAGAAACAGAAAGAGGCGGTTTCCAGAGTGTAGGCATCTAAACAGCTGATGGAGCATGAGGGCATAGCACTCTGAGGTGACCTCAGACCACATCCACAGCCCAGCTTTCCTCTTAGGAACTGTGTGACAGGGAGCTTAATTTGCCTCTCAAACACGGAAGTTCTGAGCATAGACCAGGAAAGAGCTAGTTGCAGTTGGTGCATCACCAGATAATAAGTATTATTATTTTGACTCTTGTTTTATTCAGTTAAGACTTTTTGATTTCTTTTGTCTTTTGTTTTTCTACAGTCAGTTTTTTTGAAAACAAGAAAGCCTCAGTATGATAGGAGACTCTCCATTGTGTTGAATTCTAAGAAGCATGTGAGGTTGATATTATACGATTTCCAGACCTGGAAAACAGGGCCCAAAAGGGTCAGAACTTGTTTGAAATCTCACAGCTGACAGGTCATTAATGACAAAACCTAGAGGGGGACCTGAGGGGGACTGGCTCCCAAGCCCTGGTGTCCTCCTAGGCCTTACTTCCTCCTTGTCCCCATCCCCCAACCCTGCCACCAGGGGGCCTTCTGTCTCCTTGGTAAAAAGACCTACTTCATTCAGCTTGTAACTGCTTTAGAAATCACTATGCATTAAAATGCTAATGTATTTGAACACATGAGATGGCCCAGAATCTTCCAGTGACTTCCTCTTCAGTTCCCATGTCAGATTGGAGGGATAAGCCAGTTCATGGTGGATTGGCTGGATTGGTTTGTCAAACCCAATAAGGTACCTGTGAATGGCTCCCTACCTTTGTGGCTTTTGGTAAATTCTTTTGGGGGACCCATCACCTAGAGGGATGATCTTAGCCGTCAGAGACCCCTGCATAAACACACTTTAGTCATACAGCAAGAATTTACAATGTTAAGAAACAGGTCATTTTTTTCAGTCTTTGCAAAAAGAATAAAGTCCAAAGCCAGCCTGTTGTGTTTTTTTGTTGTTATTTTTAATGTAACATTCTCTGCATTTCTGCTCTTTGCCAGCACAGCACCCGACATTTTCCGCCCATTACCCACTTTGATCTGCACCGTAGAAGTAGGCCAGGGCCCTATTTTACAGATAGCTGAGCCATCCGGTGTATGTTCCATTTGCCTTTCCAGCCTTGCCTCCCACGGCACACCCACAAAGCCGCAGCTCCAGCTACGTATCTCTCTCTTTAGTGACCCCACGCATGTTTTCACAAGCCTGTCTGTCTTTTGCTGTTGCCTTCCTGTTCACTGGATTTCCACTTTGCTAAATTATCCTCCTTCCCAGCCCAACATAAGCCATGCCTCCTCCTTGAAGCCCTCACCAACCTCCCCACCCACTGTTACCATTTCTTGCCTCAGTCAGTTGTCACTCAGTAAAAGCTTCTGATATTGGCTTTTTTTTTTTAATGTGTTCACCAGTTAAGTATGAACATCCATCCCTTTAGGTAGAAATTGCCTAATTTTGGGAGGGGAAGAGCGTGCTTCTATCACTAAAACAAAGTTCTTGTTACTACACAAAATTTTTTTTCATATTTATCTGTCCTGATGTGAAAATAAAATGTGTTAATGAAAGAACATTGGAAAAGTTGATCTCTCCTGCCAAATGGATGATAAAGTTGCCATCACAAATCACTGGTTGGGGAGTGAACTGTTTAATAAATGATTAATGATATTTGGGTCATCTGGGGAAAAATTGAGTCCTGACTCAAAAGGTTAAGTTATAGCTGACTAAACAGACTAAACACCTAAATATGACAGAAAACATACTCACCAAAGTCATGGCAGGGTTTTCCCTTGGGGGCATGGCAATGTCAAATGTTTAGCTTAATCTATGATGGATTTATTCCTTTAAAATAATTTGCAAAAATTTCCATAAATCGGTAACCCCTGCGGTAGGAACAGGAATGCTTATTGTACTATGTACTTTCTTGAATTTTTTTTATTTCTTTTTTTTTAAAGATTTATTTATTTATGCATACAAGAACTGGGGTACAGGTCAGAGGTATGGGGGGGTGAGAGGATTCACCAGAAACAGAGTGGGAAACAGAACAGGCAGATTAACTGAAATACACTGCTGAGGGGAGCAACAGGTGAGTCAGGAGAAGTCTGCTGGGCCATGTGGGTCACCTCCCTGGCCGGCGATTGAACTCGTGCTGCAGTGGCTGCAGACAGCTTCATAGTGCTGTTTTAACCTCTTGAGCCACCAGGGAGGCCCCAATTTTTTTTATTTCTAAAAAGGAAAATCTAGTAGCAAAAGAACACAAGAGAAATGTTTTTACAATCTTTGACAGAAGAAAACTTTCTAAGAATTAGAAATTAAGTCAAAAGCTATAAAAGAAAATATCAATACAAATTTAATTATGTAAAATATTTGAAGGACAGATGAAAGACAGTATGTACTGCATATGTAACAAAGTGTTGATATCTATACTATATAAAGTGCTCTCTTATCTACATGTGTAATTTCTAGGGGGAAAGTAGACAAAAAACATGAGCCATTCATTCACAAAAGAGCCAAAAAGCATATGAAAAAAAAATTAGTAAAATGTTTTCATCTCTCAGATTGCCAAGTTAAAGGGGCTAGTAGATAAAAAGGGGTTGGATATTCAGTTTTGTTAAAGGACAACAAAAATACTTACATTCTTGTTGGGAAGCACGTTGGAACAAACTCTTTGAAAGCAGCTGGCAAAATAGCACACGTTTTTTGACTCAGAAATTCCACCTTTGAGACTCTACCCCGCAGAAGTGTCCACAAAGACGTATGTGTGAAGCCGATCATTTTTAGAAACAAAGTTTGTCGGGTAGATTTGTGTGTTTCATACACCTACTGCATGCCTCCATGGAAAGATACAGATGTGATTGAGCTATTAAGTGAAAAATAAGCAAGTTGCCCAACAACGCATGTAGTATAGTCTTGTATCTCTGAAAAAAAAAATTCATTAAAACTATGCATTTATGTACATGCAGGACTGGAGGAGACCATAGCAAACTTTTTTGTGTTTCATGTTAAAAGCTATAAAAGCTGTATTATTTGTTTCATTAAGAAGAAATTTGTGTTTCATTAAGAGGAAAATTTCACATTAGTTAGAAATCCTTTCACATTAAAATATCAACTAAATAAGACTGAAGAAAGCTACAGACCTTCCATCCAGAGACTAGAATTTTTACATATTTCCTCCCAGTCGATTTTTTTTCAACCATAAGATTTGGCCTCTTTTTTTTTTTAAATAGTTTAGAGTCCAGTTTTTCCACACACAGGCATCCTTTTTAGCAACTGTTTAATATTCTATACTGTGTTTTACCATGTTTTATAATTTGAAGCCTTCTTCCTCAAAACTTATGCATTACAAAAGCCCCCATCAAGTGTAAGCACCACCTGCTGTGAAGCTGGTGGGAAATAAGCAGTTGAAAGATAGGACCAGGTACTTGCTGGGTGGGGCAAGTTGGGAGGGCTTGTGATGCCTCCTGTCTGCTAAAGAGAAGTGCCTCCTTCCTTTCCTCATGTGGTTTGGGTTGGGGGCACTCAAGTGTGCCAAGAGATGGGGGTGAGGGGGATGTGTTAGCCATCTGAGGCTGGGCACATTCTATCTCCCTGTTTTCCCATCAATGACAGGATAATCCCCTATCCCATATATTTTTTTTTAAAAGATTTATTTATTTAAGCATACAAGAGCTGGGGTGCAGCCAGAGGTGTGGGGGATGAGAGGATTCACCAGAGACAGAGTGGGGAGCAAAACAGGCAGACTGACTGAAATACACTGCTGAGGGGAACAGTGGGTGAATCAGGAGAGGTCTGCTGTGCCATGTGGGTCACCTCCCTGGCCAGGGATCAAACTCGTGCTGCAATGGCTGCAGACAGCTCCATAGTGCTGTGTCTTAACCCCTTGCACCACCAGGAAGGCCCCTATCCCATATTTTTGGCAGGTAGCCCGTACTTTCTGACAATGCAGGATAAAGATTTTTTTTTTAAGATTTTATTTATTTTTGGGTCTCCCCAGTGGTGCAGCGGTTGAGCGCTGGGCTGCGAAGCTGCCCGCAGCCTCCGCAGCACCTGTTCGATCCCCGGCCCCCGGCGGGGGTCCCAGGCCACTGGCAAGGGTCCCAAATGCGCAACAGACCTCTCCTGCCGCACCCCCTGCTCCCCTCAGCAGTGTATTTCATCACTCTGCCTGTTCTGTTCCCCACTCTGGCTCTGGTGAATTTTTTCACCCTCCCGCGCTTCTGACTGTACCCAGTGCTTGTATAAATAAATAAATAAATCTTTAAAAAAAAGATTTTATTTACTTTTGCGTAGAAGAACTGGGGTGCAGGCCAGAGGTGCAGGGTGGTGAGAGGATTCAACAGAGACTGAGTGGGAAGCAGAACAGGCAGACTGACTGAAATATACTGCTGAGGGGAACAGTGGGAGAGACAGGAAAGGTCTGCTGTACCATGTGGGTAGCTCCCTGGCTAGAGATTGAACTCAAGCCTTCATGGTGGTAGTACTGGGACTTAACCTCTAGGCCACCAGCCAGGCCCTGCAAGATAAAAATTTCAAGACTGCCAGCCCATAGCCTCCTGCTCTGGGGCTGGGGGGCGGGGTGGAAATAGGTCCCTAGAAAGGGAGGGTGCCTCATTTTCCCTGCCCCGCGAGTGAAAAGGGGCTTAGTGGCCATCGCAGGTGACTCTGGCCAGGGGTTGGGTGCTGGGGTGGCACTGATGTGAGCAGCATAGTAATCAGCTGACCCTGGAATGGATGCAGTGGGGTCAGGGCTCAGGAAGAGGGGAGCTCAGGAATGTCAGTCCCTGTCCTGTTTTTCCCCAGCCTCCTGTCAGCCAACCCCTCAGCCCCCTTGCTCCTATCCTAGGTAAGCAATCATTTGGAAAGAGCTTGCTCTGATGTTGGGAACATTTCTGTGACTCAAACTTGTTCTTCTGGGTCCTCTACTTACCACCCCCCCTTCCCAGCATCCCCTGCATAAGGCTGGCTGAGAGCCCATCCTCTGAAAATACTTATTTTACTCAGTTTATTAAAAAGTAATGCAGGGCCTCCCTGGTGGCGCAAGGGGTTAAGACACAACTATGAAGCTGTCCACAGCCACTGCTGCATGAGTTCAATCCTCAGCCAGGGAGCTACCCACATGGTGCAGCAGGCCTTTCCTCACTTGCCCTCTGCTCCCCTCAGCAGTGTATTTCAGTCAGTCTGCCTGTTCTGCTCCCCACTCTGTCTCTGGTGAATCCTCTCAACCCCACACCTCTGGCCTGTACCCCAGTTCTTGTATGCATAAATAAATCTTCTTTAAAAAGTAATGCAAAAAGATAAGTATTAATATATTTGTATATTTGTAATGGTACAGAAAAGAGCATGCAGGTATTTTGCCAGTCTACAGTATAGCTGTGGGTGAGAAACATAATAAAAGGTATAAAGTGACTATGTTTTCAAGTCAAATGTGATATATAATCAAATGTTTTTGACCTTGCCCAGTGGCAGGAGGCAGACCAAAAAATGCCTTTTGATGTCCTAGGACTCCCAGGACACTAAATTAGCCTACCAGGGCACAGGCCAGAATACTTAAAACTACCATACTTGCACATGCGGTCAACTATCAGTAAGTACTTGTCAGTGGCAGTGGTTTCCTAATACCCAGGAGGCAGCCCTTGCATTGCTCTAAGCCCCGGGAGTGAGGGACACCCAGGATTCAAGAGGGCAGCCCTGCCAAGACTTGGGCATCCCAACTGACAACTGCGCGATGTTCTCCCTCCAACAGCCTACACAGACTTCTTCCTGCCACTGCTGAGTCGCTGTCCCTCCGCCATGGGAATAAAGAATAAGGATGGGGAGACCCCCGGGCAGATTCTAGGCTGGGGACCCCCCTGGGATTCTGCTGAAGAGGAGGACGAAGATGAGGCCTCCAAGGAACAGAAATGGAGGCAGAAGCTACAGGGAGAGCTGGAAGACGAGTGGCAGGAGGTCATTGGGAGGTTCGAAGGTGAGAAATCCATCTCCATCCACGACTGCCTTCCCGTTGGCTGTTTTTCCTGGACCCAGTGCTTGAATGCTCCCACCAGCCGCCTGTGCTCCCTTGCTCCGTTCTGGCCTGTCACCTTCTCATAGCTTCTCCCACTCCTCTTCCACCCTCCCAAACAGATGATGCTTCCCATGAGGCCCAGGAACCCGAGTCCTTCTCAGCCTGGTCAGACCGCATGGCCCGGGAACATGCTCAGAAGCGCCAGCAGCAGCAGCGAGAGGCAGAGGAAGCCTGCCGACCCCCTCGGGCCGAGGGCTCCAGTCACAGCTGGCGGCAGCAGGAGGAGGAGCAGCGACTCTTCCGAGAAAGAGCCCGGGCCAAGGAAGAAGAACTGCGTGAGAGCCGAGCCAGGAGGGCACAGGAGGCTCGTGGGGACCGAGGGCCAGAGCCAACCAGGGCTGGGCCCAGGGCAGAGCAACCCAGAGGTGCAGGGAGGGGCAACCTCTGGCGCTTTGGCGATGTACCCTGGCCCTGCCCTGGGGGAGGGGACCCGGAGGCTATGGCTGCAGCCCTGGTGGCCAGGGGCCCCCCCTTGGAGGAGCAGGGGGCTCTGAGGAGGTACTTGAGGGTCCAGCAGGTCCGCTGGCACCCTGACCGCTTCCTGCAGCGATTCCGAAGCCAGATTGAGACCTGGGAGCTGGGCCGCGTGATGGGAGCTGTGACGGCTCTTTCCCAGGCCCTGAATCGCCATGCAGAGGCCCTCAAGTGATCCCAGAAAAAGAGCAAGCAACTGCAGGGAACACCGCCTTAGGGGCAGGGCAGCAGGAGGGTAAGGTCAGGGAAGGGGGTGGCAAGGAAGAGGCTGATGCTGCTGGACAGAGAATACGAGGTGGGAGAGAAACTTTTAAGAGCAGGGGTGGGGGGTAGGCCCAATCCACTGCTCCTCCACTCCGCCATTTCCTAATAAGACCTGGTTCCATCTCTCACTCCCGGTGTCTCCTCTGCCTTTTTCCATTGCTGTGGTTTTCATCACCCATGACACCGCCTTTCCCGCCCACCTGCCAAAAGCCACAGCCCCTACACACCTGTGACACGCACGAACACAGTGATGCGTGCCCTCAGCTGGAAACGAGGAGCCCCTGCTTGCCCACCCACAAAGTTGGCCCTAAAATCGCTTTGCCCTCCAGTCACACTCCACTATGCCGGGCTCCTGTCCACTCTGCCATCAGCAGCTGGAGAGAGATGTGAACAGAGGCAAAAAAGGGAACAAGGCCGGTTTCCCTCCCCTCCCCAGCTCTTCAGCCAGAACCACATCCTCCTCCCCACTTAGCACTCCCTACCCCCCACACAGGGCTTTCCCTTTGCTGAGTCATTGAATGATCTGAGTGGGGGGCATCTGGAACCGGGGGACCAAGAGGAGGTTGTGGAAGGGCAGGAGAGAGAAAGAGAATGGACCAAGCAGAGCCCTGTGGGGGTGTGGAATTTCAGTTGCTAAAATTAGGAGCAGAGGAGGGAGGTGGAAAGAGCAAAATTATGTAACCCGGGTTGTCTGTTCTTGGGCAACGAGGGATCCACATCCGAAGAGTCTCAGTGTCTCCCACACCCGAAGAGTCTCAGTGTCTCCCTCCCTCTCCCCTCCTTAAACACACACACACACACACACACACACACACGCTTCTCGGTACTATCGAGGGTCCCAGTACTATCGAGGGTCTTTCCTCACCTCATCCAGTTTCTACCTCCATCCCAAATCTGGCCTTTATCTCTGGACACCCAAGGCCTGGCTTTCCAGATAAACATCTGTCTTTCTGAGATTGACAAAAAATGTCTTAAGGGGTAGCAGAGAGGGTCCCACAGAGGAGGGAGAAGGGCACGATACTCCCACTGTTAGTATGCAGCTGCCCCTCAAACTTGCTGGCACTGGATGGAGAGTTGTAGATGTTACCAAGCCCCACTCATGCCCAGCACACAGCAGGGAACTTGGTGACAAGAAAAGGCGGGACTGAAAGGAGAACCCAGGCCTGTACTGGCGTGTGGCTGTCCGCCTTGTCTGCCTCAGAGAACCTCATGTACCAGGAACTGTTTTTCAGGCCCGGAGCCCTGATCTCCCCGGGGAGTTCCGGGGTGGGAGCAGAGTGTAGCAGACAGGGCGGGAAGCTTCTGAAAGCGTGGGGTGGGCGTGAGACCCTCAGAGGAGGTTGAGAGCCCAGAGGCCCAAGGCCTCGAAGGGCTGGGCAGATGTTTGGTGGCAGAAGCAGGAAGGGCTGGTGAGAAAGATCCTGTGAGAGGAAGCTGCTGTGATTCAGAGAAGAGCCAGAGCTGTGAGCAACCCAAGCGTCCGGTTCCTCTCACAGGCTGGAGATTTCGGAAGTGGCATGCAAAAAGCCCTGGTTAGGTGTCGGGGGGGATTTGGGGTCTCTAAACTGGGGTTGAGTTCAGCAGCAGAAAATGTGTTCGTTTGCTTTTTCACCCAAAGAAAAAGCACGTGATTCAAAGCACGTGATTTCCCCATTGCAAGAGTTACATAAAACCAAAGCAAAATAAGTCCTGATACCTGTCCCCCACCCCCAGACCTCCCTCTCTTTAACACCTTTCCCTGCTCTCTGGCCCCCAGCCCTGTTGGGGGTTCCCCTGAGATGAAGGCTGTTCACTTTCTCTGACCACACAGTTTCCGCTTCTGTGTCTCTTATTTCCTAGGCTGATAAAAATAATGCGCCCTAGAGGCCCCGGCTTCCTCTGACCCCTTGGTGCCAGGCGGCAGGCATCCTGTCCACCGAGGTAGGGGCAGGGAGGGGGCCCAGGGATCCCCAAGGGGTGACTCAGTACCTACTGTGTAACACCAGGGAGGTGCAAGTAAGCATGTGTGTGCTGTCAAGCTAGAACAAGGGATCAATTCTCAGTTGGGGCTCTGCTGGGGTCCATTAAAGAAACAGGATCAGAAATGAAATTAGTGAGATTGAAGAGTCACTTGGGGGATTAGGGTTGGCTGTATTTAAGTCAGAAGAAGGGTCTGGGATGGACTCCTAATACAGTTCATCTGAGCAGGAAGTAGCCCAAGGATAAACTCCAGCTGCTTCAAGTTTACGGTTCAACAAGGGAGGCAGGCCCATATCGAACTGAGATTCAAGGCATGCGGAGTAAATGTTGGGGTTAAGTACAGTAGATACAGAAAAGGAGGGGGTGAATGCCAATGGGCACTTGAGCTGGCACTGATGAATGGGAGGTTCCTACCAGTAAAGGTAGGACTCCATAAATGAAATGTTATGAACAGAAGGCAGGAGTTGGAAAACGAGTTTGTTGAGTGACCCACGGTCCACGAAACACAGGTATGAGTGAGCATGTGTTGAAGAAATTGCCATGTGTTCAAGAATGCCAAGGTAAGGGATTTGGACTTTATCCTGTGGCCAGTGACACTGGGGACAGCTGTGGAGAAGAGGGCGAACAGGAGAAAGTGTGCCATACTTTTTCAACACCTGCAATGTGTTAATCGTATCAAATCCTTTTCCTAACATCAGTAATCCTGCCAACAGCTGTCCGTTGTGGGGGTGGGTACATGTCCATCATCAGACAAAGTAACGGAGGCTTATAAACGTACTGTAACTTACCAAAGCCCACACAACTGAAAAGCAGTGGAATTAGCATTAAACTCATCTTGCTTCAAAACTTGTGTACTTTCTACTTAGGTCCCAATAACTCCAAATGGCACTGCAGGAAAGAACAGATTTTATAAACTTGGAGAGGGTAAGTCATTAGGATAACCCATCTATTGGGATGGTGGGGGTGGGAGAAATCTTAGCTGCCTCCAAGTTTTGAGCCTAAGGGATTGGAAAAATGATGTCCCCAAGTCAAGGAGGTGCATAGCTGAGGGGGAGATAAAGGGTTCGATTTCAGGCATTATCAATTTAAGCGTTCAGCATTATTTAAGCATTCAGCAGGACCCTGGCACTCTGCTAGACAATGGGTATAAATGAAATAAAATAACTTCCCTCATAGAACGTGCAGTCAAGTGAAACAGACTATGCAAGTGATAACTCCACAGTAATGAGGTGGGGGGAGTGCACCTGCTTAGAATAATAAAGTGCCCCCAGAAGACCTGCTGGCTTTGAGGTGTTAGCATGACACTCAGGTGGAGATTTCCAGCAATCATGTCAAGCTCCACAGAGAAGTTTGGACTGGAGGGATGGATTTGGGCATCACTGCCTTCCAGGGGCAGTTGAGCCCAAGTGGACAGGAAGCCTAAGAAAGGGTGACCAGAAGAATCCTGAGGATAATAAAAAATGGAACCAATAAGGGAGGAAGATTGGGGTAGCGATCAGAGAAGTAGGGCAAAGGAGGGGTGTGCCAAGCAGAGGCTGGGCAGCCATGTCTGATACTTCAAAGAGATCTAGTAGGTGAGAGTTGAAAAGATCCTTCAGGTTCTGGAATGAGACGATTACAGATTTTGAGAAAATAGTTTCCACTTACCGGAGAGCAGAAAGTACTTTACATTACATAAGTTGAGGAATGAGTAGGAGGTGAAGAAAGGGAGGCGGTGGGTACAAGGACATAGAATGGTGAATATGGAAGATAACTAAGTATCATCTCTATCTAGTCCTACCCACAAATTTTACAGATGAGGAAAATATTACCAGTTCGCAAAAAGGTGGTTAAGGGCCTAGTCTGGAGACATTATGCAAAAAAGTCAGACACATTTAAGGGAGAAAGTGCCCAGGGAAAAATTTTTAATTTATATTAAAAACAGAAGTGAATATGTGTGTAAAGTGAGGGGAAGAAACAGGATGAAAGTATTGAAAGCGGGCCTCCCCGGTGGCGCAGCGGTTGAGCGCTGGGTTGCGAAGCTGCCCGCAGCCTCTGCAGCGCCGGTTCGATCCCCGGCTGCTCCCCAGCCACCGAAGGAGGGTCCCACATGGCGCGCAGACCTCCCCTGCCGCCCGCTGCTCCCCTCAGCAGTGTGCTTTGGTCCTTCTGCCTGCTCTGCTCCCCACTCTGGCTCTGGTGAATTCTCTCACCCTCCTATGCTTCTGACTGTACCCAGTGCTTGCATAATAAATAAATAAAATAAATCTTTAAAAAAAAAAAAAGAAAGAAAGTATTGAAAGCATAGGAAAGAGGAATCTGGGCCTCCCTGGTGCTATAGGGAGTAAGTCTTAGCGCTATTGTTACAGGGCAATCCCGATATAAAATGGGTTGCCTGACTGTGGGGTCTCACCTGTGCACTTAAAGGGGACTTATACTGCAGGCACACACAAAAGGTTAACAAAAGGTTTATTTACAAGGGAAAGGGAAATGAGGAAATGAACAAATCAGGAAGAAAAGAGGGAGATAAATTCTTAAATGCGTCCTACCTGTTCTGCCATCCTGGAAACCCAAATGACCCGCTGAGACCAAACGCTGCCTGGCCAAGAGCACGACTAGCCAAAAAAGCGAGACCCCACTCACATGGCTGGTTATAAACACAAGCCCCAGAAAATGGCTGCTTAACTCCATCCTTAGGTCCTCACAACCTCCCTTTGGGGATCATGGGATTTGTAGTTCCCATTGTCTTGATGGAGTGGCAGTGGCATCCACAAAGCCTGTATGGAGTTTGTGCAGGACATCCTTTCCCACTATCACTGCTGTCACCTCTGTGGCCTGAGTTTGATCCCTGGCCAGGGAGCTACCCACACAGCACAGCAGACCTCTCCTGTCTCACCCACTGCTCCCTCAGCAGTGTATTTTAGCCAATCTGCCTGTTATTCTCCCCATTCTGTCTCTGCTGAATCTTCTTACCCCCCACACCTCTGGTCTACACCCCAATTCTTCTACACATAAAAAATTAATTTTTTTTAAAAAAGGGGAATCCACAAAGATTGAGGAACAAGGACTCTCTGAGGCTAGACAACCAGGCTTGGTATCAGGCCTCTTCTGTGCATGACTTTCCTGCAATGCTGGGCAGGCTAGGAGCAGACCAGGAAATGAGGCCTTTGAGTTTCCCAAAATCAAGTTTTTCTAGGTCTTGCTAGAATATCAGATAGGTCAGTGATTCTAAAGTGCTAGTGAAAGTAGTTGGAACATTTTACCACATAATACATGTTAAATCAAAGAGACAAGGAGAGAGACATTGGAAGTCATGGTGAAGATGAAGAATTGATGTTATGGGAAGGGGAGAGTGAGAGAAGTGAAGCATGGGAGGCTGTGATGAGAGGGAAAATTCCAAGTTCAAGACCTCAAGAGGTAGCCCTTCCAAGTGATGCCGAGGCATGAGGCACAACCTTGCTCCCCGCTGCTAACATGGGGAAGGGAACGAGGCTGTAATGCTGTTGGCATTGAGAAAGTTGAAGCACTGAGACTATAAGATTTGTGTGGTTTGGAAGTCACTAAAGATCATGTCCAGGATGAGATATGGAGAAAAACTGAGCTTGATATACAGAGATGGTGAAGACGGTGCTGGGAAGACAGGAGGAGCATGGCGATTGCAAAAGGCACTGGCTTCAAGAAAGGAGCAGGAGGTTATCCACAGTGCAAGGCAGAGAGAGGAGAGAAGTGGACTCTCCTTTGTCCCCTGCCCCTTGTGATAGGGGTAAAAGAAAGCGCAGACTTCATCAAAGAGAAGGAGCATCATTAGGGGAACGTCAAGTTTTAGAGTGCCAGAGAAAGGTGCTTTCAAAAATAAATTAGAGGGCCTCCCCGGTGGCACAGCGGTTGAGCGCTGGGTTGCAAAGCTGCCCGCAGCCTCTGCGGCACCGGTTCGATCCCCGGCTGCTCCCCGGCCACCGAAGGAGGGTCCCACATGGCGCTCAGACCTCTCCTGCCGCCCGCTGCTCCCCTCAGCAGTGTACTTCGGTCCTTCTGCCTGCTCTGCTCCCCGCTCTGGCTCTGGTGAATCCTCTCACCCTCCCACGCTTCTGACTGTACCCAGTGCTTGTATAAATAAATAAATAAATAAACAAATAAATAAATATTAAAAAAAAATAATTAGAGGGCCTCCACAATGGCACCGAGGGTTGAGCACAGCGTTGTGAAGCTGTCCGCAGCCTCTGCAGCGCGGGTTCAATTTCTGGCCAGCCAGGGAGATTCCCACATGGTGCAGCAGACCTCTCCTGTCTCACCCGCAGCTCCCTTCAGCAGTGTTTTCAGTCGTCTGCCTGTTCTGCTCCCCGCTCTGTCTCTGGTGAATTCTCTCACCCTCCCGCACCTCTGGCCTGTACCCCAGTTCTTGTATAAATAAATAAATCTTATAAAAAATTAATTAGAGGATTTTACTAGGTGAAGAGTTCCATAGAATGTTGTGGAGTGGATAGTGGGAGTATCCCAGTCGGGTAGGGAGTGGAATTCAGATGGGTTAAACCCCAGTGAAAGTTGAGAAGATGACAAAATCTGGAGGGGTTTGGCTTCTGGAAGCAGAAAGTTGCTGTTTCTGGAATTTAGAATGAAAGATACACAGCATTTTTTCTGAGGGGAAACAAATATCAAGAGATCTTCATGGCATGCACAAGATAAGATATCTCTTCCAGTTCCATTCCTTTAAACACCATCTTCATGCTGATAACTTCATGTTGTCTCCCTAGTTCTAACCTTCTAAAACTCAGACTCACATACCCAACGACCAAGGGACATCTTCACTTGAACATACGTCTAATAGAGTTAGACTTACATCCAAAATTGAACATTTGGTTCTCCCGCTCCATCAGAATCCTGCTTTTCTCCCAGTCTCCCCATCTTCCACCACCCTCATCCATTCAATTCATCATCTAACCCTGTCCATCCCACTCCTGAAATGTGTCTACTCCTCATTTCCACCGTTGCCCCCATTTTATCTGCAGGATGAGTACAGTTGCCTCTAACAGGTATCCCTGCTGTCGGTCTCGCCCCCTATGATCCAGGAGCCATGGAAATGCAGGTGCCACGTGATCTTTGCCTCCCCTCTTTACTTCCCTCTCCCCCCAACATACTACACCCCCCCCCACCGCCACCTCCACACACTAACACACGCTGACCCCTCCAAGATGTCCCATGTTTAAATAAATCCAGGGTGCCTGTGACTGGCCACTGCCCTCCTAACCACCTCTGTCCCATCCTTCCTTCCTCTGCGCCAGTCACATTGACCTCCTTTCTGTTCTCACCACCCCCCCCCCAGCTTATTTGCACCTCTGGTCTTTGCAGTAGTTGTTCCCTTTGCCTGGACTGCTTCTCTCCCAAACCTTCATCTATTCTCTCCTACTTGTCACTGGGTCCCAGCTTAAATGCCACTTTCTTAGAGAGGGCTTTACTGACCACTGTGTCTTAAATAGTCCCCTGCTACTCTTTTTTTTTTTTTAAGATTTATTTATTTACGCATACAAGAACTGGGGTACAGGCCAGATATGCGGGAGGGTGAGAGGATTCACCAGAGGCAGAGTGGGGAACAGAACAGGCAGATTGACTGAAATACACTGCTGAAGGGAGCAGCGGGCGAGACAGGAGAGGTCTGCTGTGCCATGTGGGTAGCTCCCTGGCCAGCTGGGGGATCAAACTCATGCTGCAGAGATTGCGGACAGCTTCCCAGTGCTGTGATTAACCCCTTGCGCCACCAAGGAGGCCCAGTCCCCTGCCACTCTTATCACATGGCTCTGTCTTATTTCCTCACAGCACTGTAATTGAGATCTTCTTCAGTGTACTTCTTTTCTGCCTTGCCTCATTAGAATGCGAGTCCTTGAATACTGGTACTTTGATTTGTTTGCCACCACATCTCTCCCACCTAGAATAGTGCCCAGCACCTAACAGGCACTCAATAAGTATTTGTTAAATATAAGGATGGCTGAAAAAGGGGGTAACACAAGATAAATCTCAACTTTAGGTTTATGGCTCAAACTGGACTTACGTTTGCCGTCTGGTTCAACTATTGAATATAAAATTAGGAATGGAGATGAGTTGATTTCAAGATAAGATCTAGAAATAGGTTTGGGTTAGTCTAGAGGATAAGCCTTTGGGGGGGTTAATATATCGGGATGTGTTTAGATTTGAGGTTAGGCTTGAGTTTGAGTTGTGTGATTTGGGTTGAGGTTAAATTTGGGTTAGGGTCAAAACTGACATTAGGTCTCTCATCAGGTTTTGAGGTTGAGTTCAAGCTTGGGTTTAATGTCAATTTAGCCTCATTCAGAGGCCTCAGATTTCACTGTTTTCTCCACAGAGACCACTATACAGATTCTATTTCTCTGAGTGTGGGGCACAAGACTCCAGTCATCACCTCTCCCACCCAGGGAAAGCCCCAAACCAACTGCTGGCCTCCTCAAAAAGAAACCAAATTTCACACAACCTCTGAAACTGAGATTGAAACCAAGATTGGCTCATCTCAAGGAGCTCTTCAGCGAACTGCAATCCCCGTGACAGCAAGCCTCAGCCCAGCGCTTGGTCTTCCTTCCTCTCTGTCTCTCATGTCTCCTCCTCACTTCGCACCCTCCTCTTTTGTCCCTCAATATCCTCTCTGACTAAGTTTCTATCTTTCTCTCTGTTTGTCACCACTAATTGCAACATCATCTTACATTTTTATGTAGCTGAGATCCCATGGTCCAACAGCTCCAAACATGAGAAAAACCAAAAAAGACAACAGGAAGAAAAAGGGAGCCCCCCACACTGCGCCAGAATAAAGGAACTTAGAGAAAAAGAGAAGAACAGGGACCAAGAGTGAAGCCAGTACTCCAGAGTGATACAGGAGATGGTAGGTTAAAAGAATAAGCCAGGGACCTCCCTGGTGATGCAAGGGGTTAAGACGCAACCTATGAAGCTGTCTGCAGCCACTGCAGCACCAGTTCAACCCCCGGCCAGCCAGGGAGCTACCCACATGGAGCAGCAGACCTCTCCTGACTCACCCGCTGCTCCCCTCAGCGGTGTATTTCAGTAGATCCATGTGTTCTGTTCCCCACGCTGTCTCTGGTGAATCCTCTCATCCCCCCACACACACCTCTGGCCTGTACCCCAATTCTTGTATGCATAAATAATTAAATCTTTAAAAAAAAAAAGAATAGGGCCTTCCCTTGTGGCACAGCAGTTGAGTGCTGGGCTGCGAAGCTGCCCACAACCTCTGCAGTGCCGGTTCGATCCCCAGCCACCGGCGAGGGTCCCACGTGGCGCACAGACCTCTCCAGCCACGCCCGCTGCTCCCCTCAGCAGTGTATTTCGTCATTCCACTCTGGCTCTGGTGAATTCTCTCACCCTCCTGCGCTTCTGTCTGTACCCAGTGCTTGTATAAATAAATAAATAAATAAATAAATAAATAAATAAATAAATAGATCTTTAAAAAAAAAAAAAAGAATAAGCCAGGATACGGACTAAAATATTTAAAGGAAGCATCTATTAAATGATTACTCTTCTTCCTCCATTACATCTGGTCAGTCACCAAGACCTGTCGATATTGCCTAGAGACTACTCCTTCCATTCTGCTGTTCCTGTCTCAGTATAAATGCAGGTTCTTGTCATCTCCTTGTCGGGTTATTATAAAACTCTCCTAACTGGTCTCTGCACTTTGGATTTCTCCTCCAGCCCTCTAAGTCCAGTACCCCAATCCATCCTTTATGTAGTTTCCAGACTCATTTTTCTTTTTTTCACGATTTTTTTTTTTTGTTTACACATACAAAAACAGGGGTGTAGGCCAGAGGTGTGAGGGTTGAGAAGATTCACTGTGGGTTCCTATGAGTTGGCTACTAGCTGGCCACTCATGGGCAACTGTGACCTCTTTGCTATCTACTAATCACAGCAGAGCATCCCTTGACTACCTATGGAGCATAGCTCATTTCAGGGATGCCTAGGCCGCTGTTGACCTGATTACGTGACTATCTCCATGGTGGTCTTGGGATACCTCTGCCTGTGATAACATCAAATACTTTGCTGACACAAATGTCTCTTGACGAGTGGTCACAATGTCCCCTTCCCTGTCCCTTGTAAAGCTTTGTCCCCCATTCCTGTCCCACCCTCCGGACTTTATTCCTCATACCATCATCACATGATCAGCTTTTACTAGCCTGTGTGCTTTCAATAAATGGCACAGGAACTTCTGCTCAAGCTGCAGAGTCTTGCCGTGCAAACCTGCTCCACAACTGCTGTGTCCCTCATAGTTTTCCTGCCGCAGAGCAGCAACAAAGTTCCTGTCACAACAATTCACCAGAGACAAGAGTGGGGAGCAGAACAGGCAGATCTACTGAAACACACTGCTGAGGGGAGCAGCGGGCGAGACAGGAGAGGTCTGCTGCGCCATGTGGGTCAGCTCCTCTGGCCAGGATCAAACTCAGGCCACAGCAGTGATAGTGTGATAGCACTGAGACTTAACCCGTAGGTCACCAGGAGGCCCCCAGACTCATTTTTCTAACATACTGATGTGGCTGGATCTTCCCTCACTTATGTGGTATCATAATTAGAGTGAAATCCAATATCATAATTAAAATGAAATCCAAACCTCTTTTCTGGGTTTTCACTCCCTCAGGGTGTGTTCTCAGCTTACCTCCCAAGCCTCAGCTTGGCGCCTTCTACTTGTGCCCAGTTGCACATCTGAGCACACTTCATTCTCTCTGTTACTTCCAGTCTTTGCACATACCACTCCCTCTGACTAGAGTACTACTCTCTGAATTTGCCTGAATATAATGCCTGAATCACCGTGCCCCAGGTCAAGCCCAATAGCTATTTTATCGGCTGCTGTAAGCCCACTGTCATGGAACTTATCACACTTTGTTGTAATTATTTGGTAAGTAAACTGTCTTCTACTCTGGTCTTTGAGCTCCTGGAGACCAAGGACTGTCTTGTACAGTCCTTGTATAAGGGGAGCAATCCTCAATGCCTTGTATAACATGCCCAATAAATGTGGAAAGAAAGCTAAAGAAATTAGGTGAAAGTGAAAAGAAATACCAAATAAGACTAGTAAGGTATGAAAATCAAAGTTGCAGGGTCTTAAGTAGAGGGAAGAAAACAGGATAATTAGCTGCTACACACCCTACACCCTGAGTGTATCTCTTGTGCCACAGGCCTCCAGAATCCCCAGGAAACTTTGCGCCACAGGGGAGAACAGAGTGCCCAGTACAGCAAAGGGGAGGGCTTTATTGTTTTTTTTTTGCCTAAAGATTTATTCATGCACACAAGAACTGGGGCACAGGCCAGAGGTGCGGGAGGGTGAGAGGACTCACCAGAGACAGAGTGGGGAGCAGAACAGGCAGACTGATGGAAAACGCTGCTGAGGGGAGCAGCGGGCAAGACAGGAGAGGTCTGCTGCATCATATGGGCATCTCCCTGGCAGGCTAGGGATCGAACCCACGCTGCAGAGGCTACGGACAGCTTCACAGAACTTCGCTCAACCCCCTGTGCCACCAGGGAGGCCCAAAGGGAAAGGATTTAACTTCCTCCACCAGCCTCTCCAAAACCCTCCAAATGAAAGCATAACATCAGTAAGAGTAATAATAATATTTGAAGTGGTCAATTTGTATTTCCTCAATCTTAAAAAGCATGAATAAAATCATCTTTCAAAACCTTGCTTTTTTAACACCTGCAACTTACGGGCCTCCCCTGGTGGCGCAGCGGTTGAGCGCTGGGCTGCGAAGCTGCCCCCAGGCTCTTCAGCCACCGGCGAGGGTCCCTCATGGCGTGACAGACCTCTCCTGCCGCGCCCATTGCTCCCCTCAGCAGTGTGTTTTGTCACTCTGCCTGTTCTGTTCCCCACTATGGCTCTGGTGAATTCTCTCACCCTCCCGCGCTTCTCACTGTACCCAGTGCTTGTATAAATAAATAAATCTTTAAAAAAAAAAGTTCATATTAGTCAATAACCAGAAACAAACCAAATGCACATCAACAGCAGAATGAATAAATGATAATAGATTTACACAATAGAATATTATATCATGATTGAAGAAAAACAACCCTGATACAGGCAAGCACCTGGCTCACAAACACAATGCTGAGTGAAAGAAGCAACATAAACAAGCAGAGTCCGTGTGATTTCATTTACAGGAAAAACTGTGGTGCTAGAGGACAGAAGTAGTTGTTTATCTTTGGAGGGTATCAGCTGGAAGGGGGCACAGGAAAACCTTCTGGGCACCAAGAAGTATGTTGAACTGAGTGGCGGCTGTGTGGTTCCATAGAGATGTGCACCTCACCATTGCAAAGTCACACATCACTTCAAGAGGAGGGGGCTCCTCAATGATATTCAACAGCATAGTGGCTCTACCAATGCAGTTTCAAAAGAGGATGCCCCCCACCTTGGTGGTCTCCCTGTGTGGAATTCTGAAGTTTCCCACATAGAGAACCTTGGAAGTTGTCTGCCCTGTTCCTGGAGTGTGTTTTGCAGGGTGGGTATATACAGGGACCAAGAGGGAAGCCAGTGTTCCAGAAACTGGGGTTCACTAAAGGTTGAGGCGAGGTGGAGGACATCCTTTGGAAGTGAGGAGAGACCTCCTCATACAGAAGTGCATGGCCTCATCCCTGGGTAGGGGGACCATAACATTTACCTAGCAAACCAGGCCAATTTCCATAACATTTACCTAGCAAGCCAGAGCAAAAAGGGGCTCCATGAATATTTTTACCAGGATAGCAGACCTAAAGCAAGGGGGTATAAATTATATATAATGGAACTTCTTGATAAAAAACCTACCAGACAAGCTGGAAGGAACAGATACTGGGATAGCGTGACTTGAGCCATTTGGGACAAGGACGTGCATACAAGGGCAGGAAATGGGTACAGAGAGAAGACAGTGATCAGCCAAGAGTGCAGAGATGTTATATATAATTGTTCTTCAGGGAACTGGGACTCCAGCCCACAGCCCACAGCCCAGCTGCTCTCCTTTCTCCTCCCCGAATTGACTGTCCCTTCCTTGGAACACCTAAGCCTGACCCCACTCCCGGGACCTCCCAGCCCGTGGTTCCCCTGACCCTACTCCCTTTCCCAGAACTCAGTTGTCTGAGCCCCCAGCCTGCGGTTCTCTCCTAGGCCTCAGCCTTTCCTGCCTTCGACTGAAACAGCAGCATCTTCTAAGCCCTGGGGGCTTCCCCGGGCCCCAGCCTGGCCTAGAACCCGCCCGCTGCCTGCCGCTGCCGCTTCCTCTATAAAGGGACCCAGGCGACCAGGCCCAGGGGCCCCCGCACAGCAGGTAAGACTCTTACCCTATCTGCTTGGGCAGCGAGCTGCAGACTCCTTCCCCGGGGCAGGCAGCGCCTGTGCCTGCGCCCCCCACTCCTGCACCTTCTGCCTGGGCCTGAATGGGTTTGGTTTTGGTTTGTTCCCTCCCTGGCGCTCTCAACTGTCAGTCTCCTTCTCTCTGTCTCGGTCACACATTCTCTGTTTCTGCCATGCGGCCTCTGTTCCCTCCCCATCTGTTTCTTTCTGTCTTCCCCCGGCTCACCTTGGGGTTTCCCTGACTGCATCTTGTCCCGTGCCTGTCGCTGTCTCTCGGGTAGCTGTCTCCACTGGCAGGAGGATGTCTTCCGCATCGCACCCCGCCCCACTCACGGTCTCTTCCCCTGCAGGTTCTCCCCATGACACCACCTGGATGTCTCTACTTCCTGAGGGTGTGCAGCGGCACCCCCCTGCTCTTTCTGGGGCTGCTGCTGGCCCTGCCACCTGAGGCCCAGGTGAGGCAGCAGAAGAATGGGGGTTGGGGTATGGCCCAGCCAAACCGAGACCCAGCTCTAGGGCTGAGCTCACAAGGTTCTCCACTCTGTTCTCCCCTAGGGCCTCCCTGATGTTGGCCTCTCACCCTCAGCTGCCTGGACTGCCCACCAGCACCCCCAGAAGCACTTCATCCAAGACACCCACAAACCTGCTGCCCACCTTGTTGGTAAACATCTATCTTCCTCCTCAGACATGTAGCCCCCAACTTTCCTCCCTCCCCTCCTTCAGGGATCCAAGCACCTACTCCACCTTTTGTCCAACTTCTCCTACCCCCCAAAAGCAGAGGCAGCCCACTCCCATCTGTCCTCCCAGTAATCCCATAGGAACTCAGTTCACCACCTGCTTTCTTAGGATTGAGCCCTCTGACCCCAAGGTCCTGACCACCCCACCCGCTGTGACTCTTCCTAGGAGACCCCAGCACCCAGAATTCTCTGCGCTGGCAAGCAAACACTGACCGTGCCTTCCTCCGTCATGGCTTCTCTTTGAGCAACAATTCTCTCCTGGTTCCCACCAGCGGTCTCTACTTCGTCTACTCCCAGGTGGTCTTTTCCGGAGAAGGCCAACATGGGGCCACCCCTCTCTACCTGGCCCACGAAGTCCAGCTCTTCTCCTCCCAGTACCCCTCCCACGTGCCTCTCCTCAGTGCTCAGAAGTCAGTGGTTCCAGGGCCACAGAGTCCTTGGGTGCGCTCAGTGTACCAGGGGGCCGTGTTCCTGCTCACACAGGGAGACCAGCTCTCCACTCACACAGATGGTATCTGTCACCTCCTCCTCAGTCCCAGCAGTGTCTTCTTTGGAGCCTTTGCTTTGTAGAAAAATCCAGAAAGAAAAAAATTGGTTTCAGGACCTTCTCCCCATTTTGCCTCTATTCTGACCATTTCAAAGGTCACCACATCTCTCCTTTGACCTTTCCAACAGTCTCAAGTCTTCCCTGCTCACATCACCTGGAGTTTCCAAAGAAGGAATTCTAGGTGCCCCAGGGAACCACACCTCCCTGAAGCAGCCCGGATGCTCAGCTGAGGGTTTCAAGCCTGCCTAAAAAATTCCTGCCAGAGTTCTTCATCTGTCCTGCAGTCCTGGCCCTCGCCATGGAGAGGGAACACACACGGGAGCTTGGTGGATGACTGGAGGCAGGAAGGGGGGATTATTTATGAAGGGAAACTATTAAATTATTTATTTATGGAGAGAAGGGATAATAGAGGGACATCAGAAGAGGGAGAGAAGTGTATGCCCAAAATGAAGAGTGAGAGGCCATTGGCACAAGGATGACCTAGGGAGAGAGCAAAAAAGTGGGGCTGGGGGAGTGGGATGGGGGGGCACTAAAGAAAGCAAAAGGCTCTTAGGAGCCAACCATTGCTAGTCACCCCCTCAACCCCCAAGAAGTCATCTCACCCTCTATGAAGTCCAATAAACCTCTTTTCTCTGAAATGCTGTCTGCCTGTGTCTGTCTGGGAGGGAAGAGTTTTCCAGTACTCTAAGGAAAGGAGGGGATAGCTTGTTCAAGGGGCATAAGGGGCTCCTGGGAAACGTGAGTGACCCGGGGGCAAGGCTTTGTGGGTAGATTATGGGGACCCTTTGGAAGACAAGATCCCTGAGGAGTGGGATAGCACCTAGGGCTAGCGCCTGGGGGATGCAGGGAGCTTTGGAGTGACGTGGTCACACACGGAGGTTCTGAGGGCTAGAGGTGTCTCTGGCAATTTGGAGGGAACAGAAGTTTGTTGAGGATACATGACCACACACAGGGGCTCTGAGGAGTGGGTGCTTCCTGCAAAATTCAGGTTTTGGGTTCTCTTGGGAGCCAAGACTGGAATCAGCACTGAGCCCTGGTCAGAATGAAAGAAGAAGGCCTGCCCTGGTGAGGGTGTGAATTCCCAGTGTTGCTTTCAGTCCCTCTGGGGCTGTCCCAATCCTGCCCCAACTATCCCCACCCAGCCCTTACAGAGGCCCCATTCGTGTCCCCAGTTCTCCTTCCCCCCAGGCCCTTGACCCTGGAGATCCCAACACATGTCTCAGAACTCAGGACAGTTTTCCCCCACAAGTTTTCTCCCCACCAAGGACTCATGTTTCTGAAGCCCCTCCCATTTCCTGTTCTCCCCCTACTTGAGTCCTGTATGGAAATAAGAAGGAAACAAATCATGTATTTGCCCCCAATAATGGAGACAATGGGAACTGGGGGACAGAGGGGATCTGGGGTTCAGTCTCCAGGGTCCTAAGTACACAGCAGTAACTGGCCCAGCAAGCCCCCCCTCAGAATCTGAATGGGGAGGGTGAGAAGTATCCTTGATGCCTGGGTGTCCCCAACTTTCCAAACCCCTGGCCCCGTGATGGAGAAGAAACTGAGACAGAAGGTGTAGAGCCCACTACCGCTTCCTCCAGATGAGCTCATGGGTTTCTCCACCAAGGAAGTTTTCCGCTGGTTGAATGAGAGCCTTTCCCCGCCCTCCTCTTACCCCACAGGCGTATAAATACAGCTGTTTGCAGCCCAGCCAGCAGAAGCTCCCTCAGCGAGGACACCAGGGGACCAGCCAGGAGAAAGAGAAGCAACTCCAGACCCACCTGAAAATAATCTCTCAGGCAACACACCCCTAGACAAGCAGCCAGGCAATTCTCTCCTGCTACCACACACGGCCCCAGGGTTTCACCAGCTCCCAGTTGGACTTGAACCCCTCTGGAAAGAACGCCATGAGCACCGAAAGCATGATCCGGGATGTGGAGCTGGCTGAGGAGGAGCTCTCCAAGAAGGCAGGAAGCCCCCAGGGCTCCAGAAGGTGTTGGTGCATCAGCCTCTTCTTTCTCCTCATAGCAGGAGCCACTACACTCTTTTGCCTGCTGCACTTCGGGGTGATCGGTCCCCAGGGGGAAGAGGTGAGTGCCTCACCAGCCTTGGCTCATTCTTCCACACAGAGAAATGGGGGGAAAGGTTGAGGATAGAGTTGTGCTGGTGAGGAAGGGTAGGGAGGAAAATAGTGGAGAAGGATGGGGAGGCAGAAAGACATGTGAAGAAAGAGGGGGGATGAAAAAGAAAGGTGCCTGGCACGTGGAAGAAGTCTGCTCATGTTTGTTAAATGAATGAATGAGCAAGCAGATATACACACACAAAGAGAGATTCTGCAGAGAGGTGTGGTGTGTGGGCAGAGAGATGGGGGAAAACAAGTGATCTGAATAAAGATGTTGAGACAGAAAGAGATGTGGGAGGTAAGAAAGAGATAAGGAGAGAGGTGAGGGAGGAGAGAGAAGGAAAGATGATGATAGGGCATTAGGCAGGAGGCAGGAAGGAACTCAGTGAAAGTTGTTGACCACATGACTGGGTGGATGAAGGCAGGGATAAATGGAGAAAGAAAACTAGACACATCAGGACAGAGTGCAAATTAGATAAGCAGCCTTGTGGGGCTCAGATGCTAATTCTCCCTCTTCTTCCCAGCAGCACCCAAATACCCTGCCGCTGCTCAACACTCTGGCCCAGACACTCAGTAAGTACCTCCAAAACCTCCCTCTCTCTCGCTTAACTCTGGGTTTGGATGGATCAATCCTGGGATTGGAGGTAGTGGGAGAAATTTAAAATTTTTTTTCGGGGGGTGGGGGAAGAATGGAGGTCAAAATGGAAAGTTATTCTCTGGGAAACTTAAGGATTTACCTTTTGCTTTTCTCTTTCCTCATCAGGATCATCTTCTCGAACCCCAGGTGACAAGCCTGTGGCCCATGTTGTAGGTAAGCATTCTGAGGATGAAGAAACAGATGGGACAGGGAGGGAGAGGATTTGGGGTGCTGACCAGACTGAGGGGAGACAGACCTCATGGAGATAACATGAGGACTCGCTGAGTTGAGGGAGAGGGTGGAGGAACAGCACAGGCCTGAGAGGAATACTCAGAGCCTCAAGGCCAGATGGGATGTGGGAAGACAGACAGAGGGGACAGGAACCGGATGTGGGGGTGAGCAGAACTTGAGGGCCAGGATGTGGAGAGTGGAACTGACAAGGTCAGACTGACTCACGGTTCCCTCCCTTTCTCCCTCCCTCCAGCAAACCCCCAAGCTGAGGGGCAGCTCCAATGGCTGAGTCAGGTCGCCAATGCCCTCCTGGCCAACGGAGTTGAGCTGACAAACAACCAGCTGGTGGTCCCTTCGGACGGGCTATACCTCATCTACTCCCAGGTTCTCTTCAAGGGCCAAGGCTGCCCTTCCAACCTCGTGCTCCTCACCCACAAAATCCAACGCACTGCTGTCTCCTACGAGGATGCGGTCGACCTCCTCTCTGCCATCAAAAGCCCTTGCCAGAGGGAGACCCCCGAGGGGGCAGAGGCCAGGCCCTGGTATGAGCCCATCTACTTGGGTGGGGTCTTCCAACTGGAGAAGGGGGACCGACTCAGTGCTAATATCAATCTGCCCAAGTATCTCGACTTTGCCCAGTCTGGACAGGTCTACTTTGGGATCATCGCCCTATGAGGGGGCGGGACATCCATCCTCGCCCACCTCCATCCCTTCATTATCCATCCACTCCTTCACACCCCCTCAGCCCCTTCTGGCCTAGAGTGGGAATTAGGGATGCAGGGCCAGGCCCCAGGCTAGAACTTTAAGTAACAACACTTAGTAACCCAGGATTCAGGGCTGGACAACAGGGCCCTGGCCACCACCAAGAATTAAAACTGGGGCTTCTAGAATTCACCAAGGGCCTCAGCTCAATGCAGCCTGGGACACCTGGAAGTTGTGGGCCAGGCCATCTTTGGGCCTGATCAGAGCACTTCAGAACATCCTTCAAGAAGATCTCCAACTTGACATGCATGGACCACAGGGCCCCCTTTCTTCAAATGTTTCCAGACTCCCCCCTGAAATGGACAACCCCTCCCCCACGGTGCCCTTCTCCCTATATTTATGTTTGCACTGGCGATTATTTATTATTTATTTATTATTTATTTATTTACTGATGAATGTATTTATTCCGGAGGTTGGAGCGTCTTGGGAGGCCCAACATAGGGTCTGCCTTAACTCGGAACATGTTTTCTGTGAAAACGGAGCTGAATTGTGGACTGTTCCCAACTGGCCTCCTGGCCTCTGTGCCTCCTGTTGCTTATGTTTTTAAAAATATTTATCAGATCAAGTTCTCTAAATAATGTTGATTTGGTGACCAGTTGTCGCTATATCGCTAAACCTGTGCTCCCCAGGGGAGTCGTGCCTGTAACCGCCCTACTGGTCAGTGGCGAGAAATAAAGTGTGCTTAGAAAAGAAACATGGTCTTTCTTGGAATTGATTCTGCATCTGCCCCTCCTTGGGGGTGGGAGGCTGCTCCCTGAAGTCCTTTCTCCTCAAGGGCTTCACTTAAGATCCCTTGACCTGGTCCCCACTCCTTGGACTACTGGGGCTCAGGAGATCCCACAGAAAACAAAGCCAGGTCGAATGTGCCCATCCCCCAGAAGACTGGAGCCTGAACCTAATTACCTCTCCCTGAGGGCATGGGAATTTCCGACTCTGGGAATTCCAATCCCAGCCGGGGAAGTCCTGTAGCTCAGGTGCTCAGGTGAGATTTCCGGCTGTTGCGGCCTGAGAGTGGGGAGGGGCGCATTCTCGGGCACCTGAATCACAGCCAAGGGACTTCCAGACGTGCAGAAATCAGGGCTTCACCTGGCTCCATCCGGAGAGGGGATGTCCAGCACTGCCCACCCTGCAGCCTCAGTCTCCGAACCTCATCTATCAATGCAGAAGGGAACGCCCACCGCATGTGGGGCTGAGGACCCGCAGACCCGATCTCGGTCTTAGCACCAAGCACAGCGCTTGGCGTGGTGGGCACTCAGCGAACCCTGCCTGTCTCTCTTTATTCACCCCCCAGTCCTTCCCATCTCTCAGTGGGAAGGAAGACACAGAAGGAATTTTAAAGAACAGAACTAAGATAAGGGTGATTTTTTTCCCCACAGGTTCTTACTGATCTTTTTTTTTTCTTTTTTGGCAAATGATGAGAGAAGGAATGTGAGTCGGATGAACTGAAAAGAGAAAAGTGTCTCCTCCTCCCAGATTGGTTCTTTTGGACAGAAAAATATGGAGTCAGGAATGGCCACCCAGAGAATGCAGCCCCCACTGAAAGGAGATTTCCTTCCTGGATTGCCAGGAAGGGGAAAAACCACGTGGCATGCCGCAAGAGTGGGGTGATCCACCCACTAGGGTGACCTAGATAGGTAAGACCTTGAATTCTCCTCTGAATCCTCCAGCCCTCATGGGGTGAGAGGATGCTGTTACTTACCTCAAGGCCCCTAGGAAGGAGACCTGAAGTGTGAAAAAGGGGTGAGGACTTTGCAGCCCACTGTGGCAGAGCTAGGTGGCATCGGTTTTTCTTTTTTCTTTTTTTTTAGATTATTTTTATTTATTTATGCATACAAGAATTGGGGTGCAGGCCAGAGGAGCGGGGGGGGGGTGAGAGGATTCACAAGAGACAGAGTGGGGAGCAGAACAAGCAAAGTGACTGAAATACACTGCTGAGGGGAGCAGTGGGAGAGATAGGAGAGGTTTGCCGCGCCATGTGGGTCAGCAACCTGCCCGGGAATTGAACTTATGTTGCAATGGCTGGTGAGAGCTTGATAGTGCCAAGACAACCCCTTGTACCACCAGGGAGGTATGGCATCAGTTTTTCCTTCTCCCCAGGTTCACCCTGGTGTCCCCACCATATCTCTCTCTGTCGGTCACTTTCCCAAGTCTCTCCTCCACCTCCTCCCCTCACACCCCATGAACTGTGCTTCTCTTCTGGGAGCAGAAGAGTTGATGTGGGGTGGTGGGGTGGTGGGGTGGTGGTGGGGCTAAAAGGGCCTTCAGTTAAGCAGCATGGGAGAACTGCTGAGATGCTCAGTGCCTCATTGCTTAGCATATTGGGGTCTACTCTGCAGCTGGGTGGTGCTTGCCTTCCCCCAGAAAGACCCTTCTCACTGTTGGGAGGGACCCAAGGGAAAAGTGTAATGTGAAGTCTGAACCAGACCATGTGGCTCTGAGAATGAGGATGCTTGGAGAGGCTTTGGGGTTTGAGACCCCCTTCCTGCTATACTCCAGCCTGGCTAAGGCTTGGGGTAAGGCTGTTCAGAGGCAGGGAGGGGGTAGACCTCCAGAACCTCATTCCAGCGAGCAGGGGTTATACAACGTGTTATGAATTGTCTCAAGTAACCAAAAAAAAAAAAGAAAAGAAAAACAGAATATTTAACCAACCATTGCCCACCCACGCTGAATGAAGATGTTAATCTGTACTCACAGCATTAAAGCCATATATTTTTTATTATCATCAGGTTCAAAATCAATCTCCAGTCTCCTACATCTCCCCCACCATGGGGAGTCTCTGGTGTCAGGGTCCCCAATATCTGGGCTGATTCACCCACTCCCACCATGCCTGCCTTTCCCACGACCCCGGGTGCCCTCACCCCACCATCACCGCCCCAAAAAAGGTCTTCCCTCTCCTGTAGTCCACCATGTTGGGGTGACTGATGTTGACGTACACCCTCTCGCCCTTGCGGAGCTGCACCAGGCCGCCGACCCCCACGCTCGTGTACCAGAGGGACCCGAACTCGTGTCTCCTAGCGGGGTCCAACACCGAGGTGACGCTCTCGGCGCCCTCGAACAGCAGCTCTGGAGCCCCCCGCCCGTAGGCGCCCCCCGCCCGGTACAGCCGACTGCGCAGCGTGACGGAGCTGTCCAGGGGGGCCCCTCCGGCAGGGGGCGCGCGGCCGCGGTAGCCGACGTGACAGTAGAGGTAATAGAGGCCGTCCTGCGGGAGGGCCAGCCCCTCGGCGGCCGAGAACTGCGTCCCGCTGCGCAGAAACGCCTCTTCTTTCTTCGCCTCCCAGCCAAGCCCCTGCCCCGAGGTCCAAGCGCCTGCGGAGAAACGGGGGCCTTTGGGTTCTCGGGAATGCGATCCTGAGAGGAGCTGTCCAGACCGGGATTCTGGAAGGGTGGGCCCGAGCGGGAGCGAGAGGCTTTTAACCCCTGCGGGAGCCGAGCGGGGAGAGGGAGTCGGAGCTGGAGACCGAAGACTCCTGGGTGTGGGTGCGGAACGCGCTGCTCTGGGGATCCGGGATTTTGCTTGCCTGGGGAGGCCAACTAGAAGCCAGATGAGCAGAAGGGTGGGCGCTTTAGGGGGTAGAGGTGATGAAGCGCATGGGAAACCAAGCATGCAGAAACTCAGCAAAGGGACTCTACCTGAGGGCCGGCGAGCGAACCGGCACCCTTCAGCTCTGTCGGACCCTTACCTATGAGGTGGGCAGCTGGGAGGATGGAGCTGTGATCTGGTTCTGCCTCCTCCTCTGGCAGCTCCTGGGCTCTTGGGTGGGGCGAAGAGCTCACTGTAGGGAGCAAGCGACCACCCATGCATGACCCCTCCTGGGAGGACAGGGCACCAGGGCCCAGAAACGGGGCACCTGGATCCCTAGAGGAAGGGAACATCTGGGGATGCAGATGGATGGGATCCAGAGTCCCTAAGGGGCTGCAGCAAGGTTGGGTTTTTTGGGGTGGCCTCCTCTTACCCTTCTGATGCTGGGCTTCTGCTCTCAGAGGGTCAGCTGTCCCTGTTACCTGGGTGGGTGGGGTTACAGTGCCCAAAGTTCAGCCTTAGCGATGCCAGCCCCAACCCACCCAACATAGACCCAAGCTCTGGGTTTTCTCTGGGGTTTCTCTCCCACCACCCCAAGCCCAACACACATCTCCCAGGAGGGCAGAGCAAGCAAGACATAGGTACCTGGGCAGAGAGACAGAAGCCTGAGTATGCTTGGGAAGGGGAGCAGAGACAGAAAACCAGGAAGGAACTTGGAGCTATCGGGACACAATAGCTTCAACAGGGACCCGGAAAAAGAATCGGCAGACACAAACAGGACATCCTGCCAGGGCTGGCCAAGTCAGCAGAAAGGATGAGGCAAGAGGCCCCAGGCAGAGCCAGAGGTAAGTGAGCCTCAGCAGTTACAACCCCCTGGGGCACTTGCTGCAGCCACTTACCAGTCCTCTCTGCTCCTGGGGCAGCAAGACCAGCACAGCCAGGACAGTAATAGGCACAGCCAGCAGCAGGGTGACCAGGGAAGTGGCTCCTGCCACAGCCAGCAGGTGGCAGCCCTTCCCTTGGGGCCTCCTACTCCCGCCCTCCATCCCCAGTGCCCCCATTAAGACTGAGCCAAGGCCGGGGGGCAGGGGGGCTTTCATATCTCAGGGGTGGGGCCACCCCCTCCCCATAGACACACACCTGGCAGGGACTTTCCGCAGACTCTTGCTCCCCTCACCCAGCTTCCTGTTTACCCAGAGCTGGGGTGGGGCAGCTGGATGTCTGGGTTCTCTGAACTGGGGAAGGAGTTGGGGTGAAGTGATAGGCTTTCACAGTAAAGCTGGAGTGGGTCATGGAGATCTTCTGGCCCAGCAGGGAGGGAAAACGAGGCCCAGGGAGGAAAGTTAGGTTGCAGAGTCAGGTAGCAAAGCTGCAATGAGAATACAGAACTCCAGATTCCAGTGTAATCTTCATTCTCTACACCCCAGAGTTGCATGCTAGAGGGAGGGTTGTGTCCACTTTCTGAGGTCAAGGGCTGGAATAGGAGGACAAGAACTAGGGTCATGAGCTTCCCTGAGAACCTATCCTTACATTGGGCTAACCTGCTATACCCTTGCTCAGCCCTGGCTCCAAGAGCTAGGTGAGAGAGGCAGAGTTAAGCCAGCACACAGCAATGGCAGCTGAAGGGGCTTCAGCCTCACCACTGAGCTGCTGAGTTCCTGAGGAAGGATGGAAACAGAGCACCATCTCCCTTCTACACAGAGTGCAGGCAAGAGAGCACCGTGCAGGCCCCCACCCGCAAAGACCTTCACAGTCTAGAATGGCCCCATCATTAGTAAGTGCTGACTAAATGTTTATGGATAAATAAAGGACAAATGAATAATAAGTAAGCAAAACAAAGCAGCAAGGGTCAAATGAATGGTGTGGTAGACAGTGTGGTAGGAGCTGAAGGGGGAAAGGATAAGGTCTAAGAAGCCTAGGTGCAGAGATTTCATCCAGGGCCTTGGAAGTTTGTTCTCTCCTTCCTGGCCCAAGGTCTCTCCTGCAACCATGCTCTGCCATATCCTCAGTTGGGCCAAGAAGCATCCTCCCTTGATCCCCTGTCTGTGTTTATTGGGGGAGGAGGTGCTGGGACAGCACTGCATATCATGTGTCTGACTTTGTGCAATCCAGATGTCAGTTGGAACAGAAAGAATAACCCAGAATGGGCCTCCCTGGTGGCACAGGGGTGAGAGTCTCAGTGCTATCAAGCTATCACCAGCCACTGCGGCCTGAGTTCAATCCCCTGCCAGGGAGCTGACCCACATGGTACAGCAGACCTCTCCTGTCTCACCAGCTGCTCCCCTCAGCAGTGGATCTCAGTAGATCCGCCTGTTCTGCTCCCCACTCTGTCTCTGCTGAATCCTCTCACCACCCCTGCCCCGCACCTCTGGCCTACACCCCAGTTCTTGTATGCATAAATAAATAATTTTTTTTTTAAGCATAACCCAGAACCCTGGAACAAACTGGTCCCAATGATCAATACAAGTTCTACTCAGTGAATGTAAATTGCAACGAACTGAAGAAAAAAATTTCCAAATGAAATTTTTCACTATAAAGCTGCTTAATGAAGGTTGTACAGAAGCAATCCACACAATTTCCCACTTAACCAGGAGGTACTTCATTCTAAATGCACGAAATCATGTTGGTGTGTTGTGTTGGGATTTACACTGATTAATAAATATCTGAAACTTGGAGAAAAAAAAGGTCTAAGGAAGTTGGAAGTGGTCCCACATAATCTCCCGTTCTTGACGACATCTGTGTGTTCAGGTGAAGGTGATGGTGATGATGAAAACTAACACACAAATAGCAGTTAGCATGCGTCTACCCGTGATCTACACACTTCATAGATAACTAGTTCAATCCTGACAAAAACTCTAAATGGCAGTTGAGCACAGAGACAGGCCAGGATTTGAACCCAGGATGTCTGGCTCCTGAGTCCTAACCACAAGACAGTTTAAAAATTGAGTACTCTCTTTAGATTTGTGCATTTCACTGTATGTAAATGTTGCCTTCCTCAGGTCCCCCCAAAAAAAGAAATGGGGAAATAAGTACTAACCCTGAGTCAATGATAAGCATGGTCAAGTGTTTAGAGGCAACATCTACTGATTTTGCAGCTTGGAAAGGTATCCAAAAAATGAGATGGATTAATAGACATATAATAAAACAAATATAGAAAATATAAATTATAGAATCTGGATGGTAGGAATACATTCACGGTACAATTATTTCATTTTTTCTGTGTTTGATTTTTTTTACAATAAAAGTTTAAAAAAAAATCCTGAATATTGACTTACTCTACTGTATATGGGACTTAGTGAGTAGAGGAAGAGGGACAAAGTAGCAGAACGTTCCTAAACCTGAAGAAAGAAATGCAAATGCAGGTAGACTCAGGCATCAGATCTCCAACTCACCTCTCTCCTTCACATGAGGTCCCCAGTCTTTATTCTCCTCAAGGTCTACATGTGCAATCCTGTAACATCCACTGCCTTCTACATCACAGTGCCACTATGATGTCTTTAAGTCTCTGTCCAGAGGGTCTTGGGCCATTGCCCTAACTTACTTTTGTGTGCAACATGAAAATGCTGCTTCTTGCAGGAAGTCTGCCTGGGTTGCCCACACGTCCTTTCCCAGCATCAGTTTATCATCAACTTTCTGTCCTATATCTACCAGCAGTGCTCCTATAGATCTAGTCTGGCTGCCCCTGACTTTTCTGTTTGTTAATCGTTCCTGTTTGTTAATCCACCAAGCACCCTACTAGATACAACCCCAGAACAGCAGGTGAGTTGCCCCCAATGCACCAGAGCTCCCAGTCTGATATGGGAGCCAGGGTGTGTGTCTACATACACACACCAGGATCATGGCTCTCAGTGGATGCATTGTGAGGAATAATTGGGAAAATGTTAATCAGGGAAAGCACACAGAGGAGGTGAATATTCTATTTACTGACTAGTTGACTAGTTGCAGGAGCAATAGGATGGCTAGAGTCGGGAGAGGGAGTGCAATTTACAAGCCAAGGTATAATTCCAGCAGTCTGCTTCCAGATGGGAAAAGTGGCAATTCATTTGAAAAGGTCGATTTCATTTCAGCCCAAGTGTTTATTTTTCATAGAATTAAAATTTAAGAATAGGAGAGTAGAGACTATCTTGTTTATGACTGTATTTTCAGCATCTAGAACATTGCCTGCTCCATAATAGACAATATAAAAATTTCCAGAATGAACTGAAGTCGTTTACACATCTGCTTTGGGCCAGGCATTGTGTTCTGTATTTTTAAATCTTGGTTTCATTCAATTTTCATCCTAGCAAGTCAGGAATCTGATTTGCCCACTTGGAAACAGGTTCAGAGAGACTTACTCTCCAAGACAAATGGCTACCAAGTCATAGGAAAGACGTTGTTACCAGAACCCTCAAAGCCTAACTTTCTCCCCCTCCAGCAGTTCAGCTCAGTAGGAGCCCTGCAGGCCACTGACACTGGGTGAGCCAGGAGAGAGCAGGAACTCTGGTGGGGCACCAGGGAAGGGGTGATGACACTCACCCCAGAGTAAAGTGAGGCTATGACGAGGGAAGGGAGAGGATGTTTCTGAGGCTCCCTGGAGGAACCCTCTGTCCAGCCTCTGTCTCTGCTCACCAAGAAATGAAAACCAATTCAAATCTGCACCACTGCCCCTAATGGGCACCTCAGGCCATGCTCTCCTCCAATGTTTCTGACCCCTCCCCCCCCAACACCCCCACACAAACCCCAGTTCTCCTAAACCCAGGAAAGTCTGTTTCTAGACCCTGGTCAGTGCATCTAGGTTAGGGGTGAAGTCTTAAGCTTGCTCTTGGCCCTCAAACAGGAACCTGTGGTTGTAGAGCAGGAAGTGCCTAAGGGGAAGTTAAGCACCCTGAGATACTCTTCCACACCCCCATTTCAGCCCCAGCAGTATTGCTGTTTTTTTTTTTAAAGATTTATTTATTTCTGCATACAAGAACTGGGGTACAAGTCAGAGAGGTGTGGGGGTGAGAGGATTCACCAGAGACAGAATGGGGAACAGAACAGGCAGACTGACTGAAATACACTGCTGACGGGAGCAGCGGACAAGTCAGGAGAGGTCTGCTGTGCCACATGGGTAGCTCCCCGGCCAAGGATCGAACTCCTCGCTGCAGTGGCTGCGGATAGCTTCACAGGTTGCGTCTTAACCCCTTGCACTACCAGGAAGGCCCCCCAGCAGTATTTGTGGACAGCAGCTCTCCACAAGCAGTTACCCAGGCTCTCGCTCTTTCAACTAGTTCTGGGGCTGAGGGAGTCCAGGTAGCCATGGACAGCACCCTCCCTATTTTCCACCTGTTCCCGCACTCTCCAGACCTTGGCTGCTCTTCCTCCTCCATCAGCCCCTTCACCACAACCTAGAAAGACCTACTGCTGGAAAGGCCCCTATGAACCTGGTCAGCCTAGGGCAGAGGGAAGGGGAGTGTGCTAAGAATGGACAGAGGTGACCTGGATTCCCAGCACTGCCACTTCTGACCTAGATGTCTTTGTTGTTCTGGGTTCCAGTCTCGGCTAGGAGATGAGGTAACCTTCGGTTGGTGCGGGAACTTGTAGCAATGCATGGAAAGTGTCCAGCTGAGGATTGGCACATAGGTGATGCTCCCCAGCCTGGAACCAATTGTAACGGGGGCCCCATACTTTACAGATGAGGAACTTGGGGCACGTGACGGTCCCAGGCCGTTTAGCCTGGTAGAATAGAGGTGAGGCTTCCTGACCCGCAGGTCAGTCTTCTGTTCCCAACAGTCTTCTGGCAGTGTGTGAGACATGGAGAAGAAGAGGTAACCTCCTGCACAGGGAGGGTTGTGGGTGCCCCAGGAGCAGTGGGTGGAAAAGTGGTGTGGGCTTTGTAGTATGGAAAGTGGTCCAGGCCTCTCAGCTGGTACAGGTGGGCAAGGCACGCCACAGGAGACCCAGAGGTGTCAGAGATGGTGCGGGAAACTCCTGAGGGGTGCGTGGTATGAGTGAGGTAGCCAATGAAGGTGGTGAGGTGGTGACCTCAACGCCTCACCTCAGGAGGTGAGGTCACATGGTCTGGGATAAAGACTTTCTGAAAATATGTCTTTTTGCTTCAAACTGTTGGAGAAGGGAGCCAAGATACGCATGCCACTCAGGAGCAGGGGGTAGATGGAGAGGGAAGTGGGCCCTCTATGACTGACTGCTTTTCCCTACAGCCTAGACCTGCTTTATAAGATCTTGGGACTGGGACTGGGAGGACTCCTGTTCTTGGTCACGGTCATACTGTCCATCTCTCTGTGTCGGCTCCATCGGAGAGGTGAGCCCCACTTGAACCTCCCTCATTCGCCCACAGCAGTGCCCTGTGTTGCCCCCACCCATGCTCTCTCCCAGAAGTCCCCATCAATCCCATGCCCAGGGTGAGGAAGGTGGTAGAAGTCAGGTGGGAGAGGGGAGGGGAGAATGTCCACAGAGGCGGAGTCGGGGCTCTGACCATGGGCACCACAGGGAATTCACCAGGTGAAGAAACGCTCTTGTGGGTGGGGAGCACTCCTTGGGGCTGGAGGAGCCCGTGAGGAGGACCATGCTAAGCTGCTGCTTTTCTTCCAGTGAGAAGGCTGGAGAGGAACTGGGTGAGTCTGGGAGAAGGGCAGGGGTGATGGGGTGACAAGAGGAGGTTGCAAGCTGAGATGGGGGAGCAAGAAAAGAGACAGAAAAGAGGACATGAGAGAGTCAGAGAAAATGAGAGGCAGAAGAGTCAAATAAGAGTGAGAAGAGAGAAAAGAATAGGTGTAGAGGGCCTCCCCGGTGGCGCAGCGGTTGAGCGCTGGGTTGCGAGGCTGCCCGCGGCCTCTGCGGCGCGGGTTCGATCCCCGGCTGCTCCCCGGCCACCGGCGGAGGATCCCACATGGCGCACAGACCTCTCCTGCGGCCCGCTGCTCCCCTCAGCGGTGTACTTCGGTCCTTCTGCCTGCTCTGCTCCCCGCTCTGGCTCTGGTGAATTCTCTCACCCTCCCGCGCTTCTGACTGTACCCAGTGCATGTATAAACAAAACAAACAAACTAAATAAATAAATAAAACATGCCTCTATTAAAAAAAAAAAAAAGAATAGGTGTAGAGCTAGAAAGAGGAAATTAGAAACGGGAAAGAGGAGGAAGTGAGAGAGACAGAGCCGGAAGAATAAGAATGTCAGAGAATGACAGACACAGGGGAAAATGAGAGAGAAACCAAGAGAGAGGCCAAGAGAGAGAGAATAGAAAGGGGGGGGGGGCGGGAGAAAGCGAGAGAGCCATACAAAGGAAGGACAGTGAGAGAAGAGAAAAGAACTTGGGCCAGGGGAGAGAAGGGAAGAGGAAGAGGAAGTGGAGCAGGAAGAGAAAGGAGGCAGGGGAGGGGAGGAAAGATGAGAGGGTAGTGAAGAAAGCCAAGCCGGGCAAAATGAGTTGGCAGTGAGGTAAGAGTATGGGCCGGGGCAAAAACTCCCTGGGTAGGATCAGAGGGAGGAGGCCTCCCCCGGTAACCTGGCCACTTCCTGTCCTGGCTCCAGGCCCAGCTCTCCTCGGAGCAGGAGCTCCACTACGCATCTCTGCAGAGGCTGCCCAGCAGTGAAAGGCAAGGCTCCAAGGAGGACGCAAGTGCCGCCGCCGACTATGCTTGCGTTGCCAATAACAAACCCACCTGACCACCCTGAATCACCTCCCTCAGCCCAGGTCAGTGGTCAGCGTGTCCTGGGGTTCATCCAGTGAAAAGAGTTGTCTTGCCACCTTCTGTATCTCAGGCCTCTCGGCTCATCTCCAGCCCCACCAACATGGCCACCAACAAAACTGAAACCACTCGTCTTCCCACCCACTCTGGTTCAAGTTGTGATTTGTTAAGTGAAGAAGGGTGATTAGGGACTGGAGTTCCCCTGAAGGCCTGAAAAGGGCATTTTCATGTGTGGGCTTTGACAAGCAGGACTGGTCAGGTCTTCTGTAGCCCACCTCTCAGGAGAAGCAGTATGAGCCTTCTGAGCCTAGAAGGGTGGGTGGAGGCCCATGAGGTTCGAGGGTCATAAAATGGGGTCCAGGCACCACTTTAGGAAGCGCCCTCCCTGGGCCTTGCCAGGTCAGAACTGATACGGAGAGTTGCGTTGGGAGAACCCAGGGAGGAGCACATCGGGGCATCTGGAAATTAGAGAAGGAAACACATAGATTCATAAAAAAGTCTGAGTGGTGGGGAACAGAGGGTTTTATCGGGGAATCTTGAAAAGAATGGGCTCACTGGGGCTGAGAATGGCTTACCAGAAGCCACCCAAGGTATACCCATGACAGCGGCCTGTTGGACAAACAAGAGTCCTTCTTCTCTTCCGGATCCCTGTCCCCCTCCTCCAGCTCCCTCCTCCCACCTTTCCCATCCATGCCCCTCCCCGGCCTTGCCCTGCCTCCATTACTCACCTTTGCCCTGGTAATAAATGGCGCTGCCCAAGGCCACAGAGAGAAAGCGGAAGGCACAGAAGGTCTCCCACAGGAGGAGGACTGTGCTGGCTGCTAGCCTAGGGGTCCTGCAGTGGAGAGGAAGGAGTTGGTAAAGGGCCGGGGGAGATGCTCACCAAACACAGGGAGGAACGGAGGGGAGCAGGTCTCAGGGAGGGGCGCTTTACTTCTAGGGAAGTCTCCAGGAGCCTTGCCTTTCTCCACCACCAGCTGTCCCAGTTCCTGTTTTGAAAACCAGATCCAGATCCAGTACCTCTGCCCTGCACGATACACTCCAGCTTCACTGACTCTGGGTCCCAGATGTGTGGCTCAGCCTGTGGTCATGCAGGAAGCGGCAAGAGGCCAGAGGAGCCAAGCGGCCCCGGAACTCTGATGTCCCATTCTGTACCTCCTTCCCTGGGGCCACCTTGTCCTGCTACCACGTGACAGAACCACAGCCACCTTGGCTGGCACTGAAGGAGCAGGGCCGGAAGGAAGTGGCACCCTCCTGGGTACGAACCTCAGGGGCTGGGACACCCAGAAAACACAGGACCCTGGAAGCAGAGAGAAGTCCCAGAGAAACACCCCCAAAGAGAAAGGCAAGGGAGCTTGCAGGAGAATATCCCAGTTGTCCCTCCACCCTCACAGGACCCAGAGGAACAAGCACTTTGGATCCTTCATTAAACCTCATTAAACCCCTTTTCTTACCAACCTAATTTCTTTCGTTCTTTCTTTCTTTCTTTTTGCATGGAACTGGGGAGTATAGGCCAGAGGTGTGGGGCATGAGAGGATGCACCAGAGACAGAGTGGGGAGCGGAATAGGCAGATCTACTGAAATACACTGCTGAGGGGAGCAGCGGGAAGGACAGGAGAGGTCCGCTGCACCATGAGGGTAGCTCCCTGGTTGGGGAATTCAAGCCATAGTGGTGATAGTGCTGAGACTGAACCCCTAGGCCACCAAGGAGGACCCCAACCTAATTTCTTAACATTTTTTATTAAACAGTTTTTCAAATTCTTTCCTATACCATCCCTTAACCCTGCTGTGATTCTGTAGCTGCTGTGCTCAAGCTCTAGTATTCCATCTTGCTGAAGTTTAACCCACCAATGAAATTGAAGCTTACTCATGAATGTGGCTGCCAAAGTAACTGATTATTTTTTTAAAGATTTATTTATTTAAACATATATGAGCTGAGGTACAGGCCAGAGGTATGGGGGGGAGGGTGAGAGGATCCACCAGAGACAGAGTGGGGAACAGAACAGGCAGATTGACTGAAATACACTGCTGAGGGGAAGGGCAGGCAAGACAGGAGAGGTCTGCCGCACCATATGGGTAGCTCCCTGGCTGGTCGGGGATCAAATTCATGCTGCAGAGCCTGTGGATTGCTTCATAGTGCAGTGCTTAACCCCTTGTGCCACCAGGGAGGTCTAGTAACTGATGTTATTAATCACAATATTCCATATATTTTTTTAAACTTTTTTTAAAGATTTATTTTTATTTTTTATTATTTATTTATTTGTTTGCTTGTTTGTTTATTTATTTATTTATTTATTATTTGTATAAGCACTGGGTACAGTCAGAAGCGCGGGAGGGTGAGAGAATTCACCAGAGCCAGAGCGGGGAGCGGAGCAGGCAGAAGGACCGAAGTACACTGCTGAGAGGAGCAGCGGGCAGCAGGAGAGGTCTGCGCGCCATGTGGGACCCTCCTCCGGTGGCCGGGGAGCAGCCGGGGATCGAACTGGTGCTTTAGAGGCTGCGGGCAGCTTCACAACCCAGCTCTCAACCGCTGCACCACCGGGGAGGCCCTGTTCCATATATTATTTTAGAACTAATGGCATTCTGTAGTATAAGTATACCCTTGTCATTTTGGTGGGTTTTTTTTTTTTTAAGATTTATTTTTTATTTATACAAGAACTGGGGTACAGGCCAGATGCGCAGGAGGGTGAGAAGATTCACCAAACACAGAGCAGGGAACAGAACAGGCAGACTGACGAAATACACTGCTGAGGGGAGCAGTGGGCACGACAGGAGAGGTCTGCCACGCCATGTGGGACCCTCACCAGCAGGCCTGCTGGGATCGAACCAGCACTGCAGAGGCTGCAGACAGTTTCACAGCACTGCGCTCAACCACCTGCGCCACCAGGGGAGGCCCGATTTTAGTTTTTGTTAGTGTATTAATAATTATAATTCAAATGAAGACAGGGCTGTCATTGATTTAACTTATCCAAATTGATAAATTAAGCCAATTGTCAAAGCCTCTAATTCAGTTCCACAGTTAGTGACATTTACAGGTCACTCTTCTATTTCAGTGGTTCTCAAATTTGAATACATCAAATAGGAATCACCTGCAAGTGTTGGTTAAAACAGATTCCTGGGGGCCTCCCCGGTGGCGCAGCAGTTGAGCGCTGGGTTGCGAAGCTGCCCGCAGCCTCTGCAGCGCTGGTTCCATCCCTGGCCACCGGGCGTGGGTCCCACATGGCAAGCAGACCTCTCCTGCCACCTGCAGCTCCTCTCAGCAGTGTACTTCGGTCCTTATGCCTGTTCTGCTCCCTGCTCTGGCTCTGGTGAATTCTCTCACCCTCCCGCGCTTCTGACTGTACCCAGTGCTTGTATAAATAAAATCTTTAAAAAAAAAAAAAAAAAAAAAGAGAGATTCCTGGGCCTCACCCCCAGTGGTTTTTTTTGTGTTTTTTTTTTTTTTTTTTATTCAGTGGATTGGAGTGGGGCCTGAGAATATATACCCTGGTAATGCTAAAACTGATATTAAATCTTCTGGTCTGGAGTCCACATGGTATTTAGTTAATGAACATGTCTGAGAGTTAAGGCATTTCATTTAATTAAAATCAGTTTCTCAAAAAAACTTATCTGAGTTTTAATTAGTTCTCCCATGCTCCTAATTATATTTAGACTCGAGATAATAAGCCTTTTTAAATAGGCTTATTAAACTCATCAAATTAAAACTGACCCCTTAAAAATAATTGACACCTCCCTTCAAGCCTTTCCTTACTTCAAGTCATTTTCACTGGTTCCTTCAATTTTATCTTACTTGGAAGGTAGCAGAAGAATTCTTTTCTGGAAGCTGAAGAGTGACCTTCCCAGCAGAGCAGACAACACCAAGGCACACAGAGAACTGTGAACTGGGGGAGTCCACTCGGTGTCAGTTTTATGGGGGGTTCTGCCCGCTCCCACTCTCCTGTCCTTGACACTCACCCAGGGCTCAATGTTCAGTCCCCACCACGCTGGTTCCCTGGGACATTCATGGGATGTCCCTCCTCCCAGCTCACACCCTTCAGGGCCCTGGGAGAAAGCCGTGTCACCTGGAACAGAGGGTGATGAAGACGAGCAACAGCATTCTGGTCATGTGGGAGGGTGTCACAGTGGGAGACTGGGCCTGAGCAGCAAGCTCTGGGTGGAAGAAGAACAACCCACACTTGTGGGCAGGCCTCAGGTCACCAGATGGGGGTGGGGAGCTTCCCATGACACAGGACACACTCATCATTTGTCAAGCACCTCAAGTGCCAGGGACCTCGGGCATCAAATTATGAGCCCTGAGGAGAAAGGATGCTGCAGAGGGCAAGGTGTGGATTGCTAGGAGATGGGGGCAGTGGCTGCACAGGTTGTCTGTGTCTAAAGGCAAGGATGGAGCTTAGATGGCTGGTAACCAAGGGAGAGGGTGACAGGATCAGACCAGGATGTGGTTCTGAAGTTCAAGAAGATCAGCTCTACCCAGAATAAACCACGAGGAGCCCTGGTGGGCCCAGAGCTGACCTACTTCCCCGGCCCTGCGCCCTCCCGTTGACTGACAGTGCCCAGCCCTACCCCTTCCACGTTTCCTTCCCTTCAGTGCAGCCCTCCTTTTTTTTTTTTTTTCCCATCAACTTTTTATTTTTAACATCATTCTTCAATTTTGTACAATGTATGCTTTCTCATCTCTGGTTATAGTCCCCGTGCCATTCCCACCACCCATTCACCCACGTACCCTCACCATAGTCCCTTGTGCCCTTCCCACCCTTGTTTTGATCCTACTCCCTTCTCCCCCTGCAGAATGTCTCTGGTTTACAGTTGCCTGTTGATTTTCATTTTCATTTTCCTATAATTATTTCCCCCACCCCATCCCTTGTTTGGATCCTCTACTTTGCTCCTATAAGTGAAACCATCCAGTATTTTTCTTTTTCTTTCTCAGTCCAGCCCTCCTTAAGGGCAACTATAAAATTCTATAAATGAGAGAACTGGGAGAAGTGAGCAGACTGCTGGGGTGGCCAGGGCTGTGGGGCGACCCACTGACTGGGGTGGTAGCACAGTGAGGACAGTTGATGGCGAAGTTTGAACTCATTCATATTATATCTCCATGAAAAAAATACACTGCTGAAAGAGGTCTGTTTCCCTGGGGCATTCTGCACTCACTTCTCACCCACTAGTAAATCCACTTGTTTATTATGTCATTCACTATTTAACAATTACAGAAAAACCACAGGGTACCCATTCCATGACATGTATCTTTACCGGCACAAAGGAAAGGCGCTGCGTGGCATCACGCATAGCACCAATGTTAAGGGGGATCAGAACCCCACTCTACATGCATCACACGCCCACAGGACACAACAGAGCACAGAAAAGGAGTAGTGGAACATGCTGGGCGAAATGTGCAGCCCGCCTCACACTCTTTCTGGCCCCTTTTATATTAACCCTTACTTTTTCCTTTGTGTTGTGTTTCCTGCTCTTGCTCAATACTGGATTGTGCAGGTCTCAGCCTTCGCAGCAAGGGTTTGAACTTTTGTTTTGGAGAAGCGGTTAAGAATACCTGCTTGGAAACAGGTTGGTTTCAAGTGGTAACTCCCCCACAAACTAGTTATATAATCTTGAACCAACTATCTAGCCTCTCTGAACCACGTAGACAACCACACTTGCCACACAACCTTGGAAAGACTGATTCAGCTGTTCACCGCCACCTCGCTGGAGGCTGTGGATGGAGGCCCCGTGGCAAGACGAGTGCTGCCTCCTGGCGGCAATAGCGCGTAAGGAGGGGTTAATTCCAGCATGTGCCTTGTTCTCTTTTTTTTTTTTGCATCATTGTTCATTTTTAAACAATATTTGCTCTCCTCCCCTCAGGTGTAGTCCCCATAGAATTTCCTTCACCAGTGCACCGTGAACCATCACCTCAGTCCCCTGTGCCCCTCTCTCTATCCCTCTGATCACTCTCCCTCCTCCTCCCCTGCAGGATGTCTCTGATTTATAATTGTCTGTTTTTGCTTTGTTGTGTTTTGTACTGTTATTATTTTTTTACACTGATGTCTTAGTTGGTTCCCCAAGATGCCTGCCTGTAGTGGCAGGAATGCACACAGCTGGTTCATCTATGATCCGAGCAGACTAGACCAGTAAAGGAGAGTTCTGGAGACTTTGGTGGCTTTCTCAGGCTTTTATTGAGCTTTTACATGGTAGTGCAGCAACCACGCGTACACAGCAGGCAGGGGTGCAGGGGGTGGGGGGTGGGGGTTTGGGGCTTGGGAGCAGTGTGCTGCAGGAGGCTGGAAGGCCTCCAAGCCCCCAGCAAGTCTTCACTCTGGGCTCTCTGGTGTTCTTTCTCTTGTTCTCTCTCCTTCTCTCTCCCTCTCTTGGTGAATATATCAATACTGCAGCCATGGCCCACAGAAGTAAACAATACAACTAAATATAATAAAATGCAGGTGCCTGCCATCAGGCATGCAATGCTAATGGCAGGAGGGTAGAAAAGTCTGAAAATCATTTACCGTACACTGCTGTAAGTGAAACCATCCAATATTTTTCTTTTTCTTTCTGGCTTATTTCACTGAGCATAATGCCTTCTAGCTCCATCTACACTGCTGAGAATGGCATGAGTTTATCTTTTTTGATTGCTGAGTAATATTCCACTGTGTATATGTACCACATCTTCTTGATCCAGTCATCTATTTTTGGAGATTTGGGTTGTTTCCAGGTGTAGGGTAAATGATTTTCAGGCTTTTCTGTACTCCCCTCCCCCCCATTAGGATTGCATGCCTGATGGCAGGCACCTGCATTTGTTTCATTGTTTTAAGTTGTGTGTTTACTTCTGTGGGCTATGGCTGCAGTATTGATTTAATCGCCAAGAGGAGAGAGAACAGCAGGGAGAAAAGGAGAGAGAATGCCAGAGAGCTGGGTGAAGATTCCCCAGGGGCTGAGAGGCCTACCAGCCTCCTGCCCCCCACCCACACACCCCTGCCTGCTGTGTACCTGGTTGCTGCACTACATGTAAAAGCTCAGTAAAAGCCTGAGAAAGCCACCGAGGGCTCCTGGACTTTCCTTTACCGATCTGCTCCAATCATAGATATCCTTCTCTGTCCCTTCCTGCTGCTATACCAGGTTTTACTTATTGTAAATAGTGCTGCAATAAACACAGGGGTACAGGTGTTCTTTTGAATCAATGTTTTTGTGTCCTTTGGGTAGATCCCTCAGAGTGGAATTGCTGGGTCATATGGTGGCTCCATTTTTAGTAGACTGAGGAACCTCCACACAGCTTTCCATAGTGGTTGGACCAGTTTGCACTCCCACCAGCAATGTAGGAGATTTCCTTTTTCACCACATCCTCGCCAAATTTGTTGCTGCTCATTTTTTTAATATGTGCCATTCTTACTGATATAAGATGGTATCTCAGTGTGGTTTTGATTTGCATTTCCCTGATTATAAGGGATGTTGAACATATTTTCATATTCCTGTTGGCCATTTGCATTTCCTCTTTGGAGAAATGTCTTTTAAGTTCTTCTGCCCATTTCTTGACTGGATTGTTTACTTTGTTTTTGTTGAGTCCTGTGAGTTCTTTGTATATCTTCATGATCAGTCCCTTATCAGTTGTATGGCGTGTAAAGATTTTTTCCCAGCCAGTGGGGTGTCTCTTTGCTTTGTTTAATGTCTCTTTTGCTGTATAGAGCATTTCAGTTTGATGTAATCCTAGGTGTTTATCTTTTCCTTGACTTTCTTTAAAAATATGGAATGCTTCATGAATTTGCTGTCATCCTTTCATAGGGGCCATGCTAATCTTCTCTGTATCTTTCCAATTTTAGTATATGTGCTGCCGAAGCGAGCACAGCACTGTCCTGTCCTTTATCTTGCCTCATCCAATCATCACCCCACTCCCATCCCAGAGAGTTAATGTGGGGAAAACTGTCTCTTATACTCACAAGAAGTCCCATGGTTTGGGGAGGTGGGGGTTGGCATGGGCTACTCCACACTTCACAATGCGCACTCAATCACGTAATAATGCTCCTGGTCCCAAGGCAATGCAGTTTAGAGGTTCAGTCAGCCTGAAAGTGGAGTCCTGGTTCCACTGCTCACACATCTGTAAAATGGGAGTTTTATCTGTCAATGGAGGCTCAGTGCCTGTCAACCCCCAGCTCCTTCCCAGACCTGGGTGCCGATGACCAATTTTATAACCGCACCTGAACTCAAGGTGTCTTGCTCACACCATCTTTTTTCTATACTCTAAGATTTCCAGTATCCAAAAATGTGACTTCTGAAGACAGTATCAGGATTTGGTTTTTAAGTCCATCTAGAATAACTGGTATGAATTTCTTTAAAAGAAATCCAAGACCCTATAGAGAACTTTAACCCTCAGAACCAGGACTGCTGTGCTAACCAGTTCAGTGGACACAAGGATGGAATTTTTTTTCCTTAAAGATTTATTTTATTTATTTATGCATACAAGAACTGGAGTGTAGGCCAGAGGTGCAGGGTGTGACAGGATCCACTAGAGACAGAACGGGGAGCAGAACAAGCAGATCTACTGAAATACACTGCTGAGGGGAGTAGGAGGCGAGACAGGAGAGGTCTGTTGGGCCATGTGGGTTAGCTCCCTGCCCAGAGATGGCCAGCAGTGGCTGGCTATAGCTTTATTGTGCTGAGATTTTAACCCCTGCGTCACCAGGGAGACCAATTTTTCAAAAGGAACTTTGACCAGGGGGCCTCCCTGGTGGCTTAGGGGTTAGGTCTCAACACTATCACCTGGCAGTTTCCCAGACAGGGAGCTGACCCACATATGGCACAGGAAACCTCTCGTATCTTGCCTCCTGCTACCCTTAGCAGCATATATCAGTAAAATCTGCCTGTTCTGCTCCCCACTCTGTCTCTGCTGAATCCTCTCATCCCCCGCACCTCTGGCCTACACCCTAGTTCTTCTACTCAAAAAGAAAGAAAGAAAGAAAAAAAGAAACTTTGACTAGAGACTCAAGAAGAAAGGCAATGAATAGAAAAGTTGTAAAGTGCATATATTCACCATATGGTCTGACTTCTTTAACATCCTGAAAGGAGGTCAGGGCCTAAGAACTCCCACTCAGAGCTCCCAGCAGGAAAAGAGGTGAAAACCCAGGAGGACACTGGAATCCCAGCACAGATGATCCATTTCCTCTAAGTGTTGGCAGGTGAGATGTGGGTGACTCCTCCAGCCAAATCCTTATAAATGCTTTTCAACTAATTAATGGTTGCCAGGTTATACTTTCAGTCTCTGACCACAACTTCTCTGAGGTTTATAGCACTGGCTCCTGTCACCTTTGTTCTCTCCTTCCTGCCATTGTCCAATCTCCTGCACATTCATCAAGAGTGCACCTAACTCTCCAGCTTCCCCTCTACTTATTCCCACCTCTCTCATCTTCCTGGAAGTCTTAATGTAAATGACACTTTTAAACATTGAGGTATAATTATATACAATAACACATACCCATCTTAAGTGTTCACTTTTTAAAAAAGATTTATTTATTTGTTTGTTTGTTTGTTTGTTTGTTTGTTTATACAAGCACTGGATGCAGTCAGAAGCGCAGGAGGGTGAGAGGATTCACCACAGACAGAGTGGGGAACAGAACAGGCAGACTGACAAACACACTTCTGAGGGGAGTTCCGTCCTCTTTCACAAGAACCTAAAAGCAGTCAGGCCTTCCACGAAGGCCTTCACATCACCCTCCTGTTGGGTTGTTCCTCTCACTTTCATTCAACAGTTTTGAGCACCTACCATGGACTTATCTGGGCAATCCTGTCATAGCCACAGTTCTAACCGCTTGTTCTGTTGAGTTCCCAATATCTACATTTCCACATCAGGGCTCTTTCTTGAGTTAAGTCCAGAATATCTAACTGCAACCTAACCATCACCTCCAGAATATTCCATGTCCACCCAAAAACAGCCAGCCTCCTACAGTCCCTATTTATTGAATGGAAACACAATCCACTAGTCCCTTAAGGCGAAAACCTGGAATTTATCCCATTGTGCCTTTTCTCTCAATTCCCCCATCTCAACAAGCTCCAAGTCCTGTCCATTCTGCCTCTGAAATATCTCAGTTATCATTCCCTATCTCTTAATTAACACTGCTTATTAGACCCTAGTCATCTCGGGATGAAACTAGTACAATTACTTTTCTAATGGATAGTGTGGTTTCTCCTCAATATCTACACTGTGCACCTCCCTTGCTGAGCATCAAGGCTCATCCATCTAGTCTACATTTTATTGAGTGCCTTCCACATGCCAGACATCCTATTTCTGACTTTCTTTATCTTTCCCTTACCCTTCTCCTTATCTTTTCTTCTCCCACATCTCTGTCCACAACTCCAGCTCACCTTTTTTATTCATATCACTTGTTTCTTCCCTATCTCTCTAGTCACACCCACATCTCACATTCCATCTCTTTTTCTCTGCCTGTCTGTCTCTTTCACACACACACAATCTGCTTATCCTCTAATTTATTCATTCAACAAACATATAGTAAGGACTTTCCATGTAAAAGACACCATATTTCTTTCTTCTCTGATCTCCACATCACTTTCTACTTTCCCATCTTCCTCCACACTTTCCCTTCCTCTACCCTATCCCTTACCCTCTCACTCCCCCACTTCCGTCTGAGTGGGAGAAAGAGCCAAAGCTAGGGAGGCACTCACCTCATGCCTCTGGGGCCCATTCACCCTTTCTCTGAGAAACCATCAGGCTAGTTGGAGCCATGCCCGTGTGCCCTTTGAAGATACGTGCGAGGATTTTTTTTAATTAATCTATAATATTAGAGGAAGACATATCTCTCAGAAACTGATAAATCAAATAGTTAGATAATAGCTAAAAACATAAAAGAGTGAAACTACACAATTAAAGAGCTTGATATACTGGGACATATAGAATATTAGAATAAGGACCTCCCTGGTGGTATAGGTACAGCCTGCTGTGCAGACACAGCACTATCAAGCTATTGCCAGCACAAGTTTGATCCCTGGCCAGGGAGCTAACCCACATGGTGCAGCAGACCTCTCCTAGCTCACCTACTGCTCCTCTCAGCAGTGTATTTCAGTCAATCTGCCTGTTCTGCTCCCCAGTCTATCTCTGGTGAATCCTCTCACCATCCCCCCTCAACCTCCTGCACTTCTGGCCTACACACACAAGCTCTTGTATGCGTAAATAAATAAAATTAATCTTTTTTTTTAAGATTTATTTATTTATACAAGAACTGGGGTACAGGCCAGAGGTGCGGGAGGGTGAGAGGATTTACCAGAGACAGAGCGGGAAACAGAACAGGCAGACTGACAAACTACACTGCTGAGGGGAGCAGCAGGCGAGACAGGAGAGGTCTGCTGTGCCATGTGGGTTTCTTCCCAGCCAGTTGGCTGGGATTGAACCCGCGCTGCAGAGGCTGCGGACAGCTTCACAGTGTGGCGCTCATCTGCCTGCACCACCAGGGAGGCCCAATAAAATAAATCTTTTAAAAAAAGAATAATTAGAAAAGCGTACATTCTTTTCAGGTACACAAAGATATCTAGAAATAAAAAAAAAAATCATATAGAACAAAATTGCTAACCAAAATCCACACAATTTAAGAGTAATAACAAAGTATATTTATTATATGTTTGGAAAACAAGAAAAGTTTCTCCTGAAGTACAAGAAGAGTATTTCATGAGATTAATGTAAACCTGGATACCAAAGTCAGGCGAGCACAATTTGAGAAAGGAAAATTGTGAAACAATTTCACGCATGAACATAGGAAAAAAAAAAAAAAAAAAACAATAAAAATGTTAGCAAACCTGGGCCTCCCCGGTGGCGCAGCGGTTGAGCGCTGGGTTGCGAAGCTGCCTGCGGCCTCTGCGGCGCCGGTTCGATCCCCGGCTGCTCCCGGCCAACGGAGGAGGATCCCACATGGTGCGCAGACCTCTCCTGCCACCCGCTGCTCCCCTCAGCAGTGTACTTCAGTCCCTCTGCCTGCTCTGCTCCCCACTCTGGCTCTGGTGAATTCTCTCACCCTCCCGCGCTTCTGACTGTACCCAGTGCATGTATAAACAAAACAAACAAACAAATATAATAAATAAATAAAAACATGCCTCTATAAAAAAAATAAATAAATAAAATATTAAAAAAAAAATGTTAGCAAACCTAATCAGAATTGACTAAATACTATAAAACAACACAATCAGTCTTATCCTAGGGAAGTAATTCACTATTCCCTCAATTCTGGATTCCTATTCATAGAACTCATTGTGTTAAGAGATTAATGAGTGGCCTCCCTGGTGGTGCAAGGGGCTAAGACGCAACCTATGAAGCTGTTGGCAGCCACTGCAGCAGGAGTTTGATCTCCTGCCAGGGAGCTACCCACATGGCACAGCAGACCTCTCCTGTCTCACCTGCTGCTCCCCTCAGCAGTGTATTTCAGTCATTCCTCCTGTTCTGTTCCCCACTCTGTCTCTGGTGAATCCTCTCACCCCCCATGCCTCTGGCCTGTACCCCAGTTCTTGTATGTATAAATAAATCTTTAAAAGAAAATAATAAATTTTAAAAAAGAGATTAATGAGGAAAATCCATATGACCATCTCAGTCAATACATAATAATAAAAGCATTTCACAAATAAACAACCACTCAGGTTAAAAATAGGGAAAAAACATTTTACCACAGTTATAACAGGGTGGTCCCCAGGAAAAGGGGAGGTCCCCTGCCCCACCCAAGGGAGGGTGGAGCTCTGCAGGGAGAAGCAGCAGGAGGAAACTGGAGAAGGAAGGAAGGAAACAGGATAGAGAGTCAGAGGAGACCTGGAGAAGGCACAAGGAGCAGAGAGACACATGAAGAAGCTGCACTTGCTTCTTGGTCCTGGACTGGTTAAAACAGACGTGGGTGAGAGGCTTGTGGGGAGGTTAACAATGGCAGCTTTTGTCTTGATTTTGGGTTTGTTGTTGTTGTTGTTATTGTTTTGTTTTTAAAGATTTATTTATTTATGCATTCAGGAATTGGGGTACAGGCCAGAGGTGTGGGGGGTGAGAGGATTCACCAGAGACAGTGGGGAACAGAACAGGCAGATCAATTGAAATACACTGCGGAGGGGAGCAGTGGGCCCAACAGAAGAGGTCTGCTGCTCCATGTAGGCAGGCTGTAGAGTTTACAGATAGCTTTATAGTGCTGACACTTAACCCCTTGTACCACCAGGGAGGCCCTGGTTGGGTTTATTTATAAGGACTGTTGTTTATTTGTAATGACCGATAGGTTTCCGCATCCCCACCTCCAGTCTGTGCCTTCTGTGCCTATAGATTTTCTGTAGCAGACTATAGAATTCTATAGCAGTCCACTCCTAAGGATTCCCCATCACAGGCGCTTTCTGAGATCTGCCACCTCTGGGTCCCTTTGACACTTTTTCTATACCAGTACAGGTATCCCCTGCTTTTTGTCAGTTCCCTATAAACCACTTCACTTTTATAAAAGAACTGATTTTTATGTTTTCCACTAGCTGAAAGGAACTGGAAAGGATTTTCACTTTTAAGACAATAGGCAAAATGTGAAAATAGTGTTTGTTTTACAGAAGCGATCCTAGAGACTTCATGTACCGCATGCAGTAAGAGTGACCCCTGTCATGTGTATCTTATTCCTGCTTTTATTATATGTTAGTGCTATGTTGGGTTTTATGTGGGATTTTTTTTGTTTTTAAGGAGAGAAACTAAAATGTTACAATTTATTCCATCTTCATGATTACAGACATTATAGAGCGGAGCAACACGCCTCCCTCCCTCACTTAACCAGATTCAGCATTTTGGCATTTTTAGGACGCACAGGTTGACTTCATTCATTGACTTGGGTTGAAAGCTGGCAATAACTAATCTTTACAATTTAGGAACTTCCTCTGTAACTACTGCAAGGTTCTTAATTCATAAACCACACCGTGAGCTCTGAAATGGTGCTCACTACAACATTCTTGAAACTCATGTGTTAATCTGGGCTCTGACATTTTAAAGCAGGGACTTGTCTGTTAAGAAGTGCCTTCCTCTTGGCTACCCCAGTCCACTAGCAATCTTAACCATTAAGCGACTATATAAGGGCCTCCCTGGTGGCGCAGCGGTTGAGCGCTGGGTTGCGAAGCTGCCCGCAGCCTCTGCAGTGCCGGTTCTCCCCAGCTGCTCCCCTGCTCCCCTGCTCCTCCCCTGCTCCCCGGCTGCTCCCCGGCCACCAGAGGAGGGTCCCACATGGCACGCAGACCTCTCCTGCCGCCCGCTGCTCCCCTCAGCAGTGTACTTCGGTCCTTCTGCCTGCTCTGCTCCCCGCTCTGGCTCACCCTCCTGCGCTTCTGACTGTACCCAGTGCTTGTGTGAATAATAAATAATAAAATAAATCTTTTTAAAAAAAGTGACTATATAAAAATAAAACTGTGCTCCCAAGCACTGATTGAAACTGTTGTGCTGGGTCCCTTTTCAGATCATTAGCTCCCCACTAGAGAGAAGAGATGTCCAAGCCAAATGTTTCCACAATCACCGTCCCCAGCACTGTGCCCCTAATGTCCTTTGCAAGGTAACTCATGAGTTCAGGAGACTGGCAAGTTTGTCAACTATTTACACACAAGGTATATTCAAAGCTGATTTGAGACCAAGTTCTGCAACTTTAATCCCAAGAAATTAAGATTTGGCATGTTGAGTTCTTGCAAGATGCCAGAACAAGTGGCAGTCATCAATCATCTCAAAGCAATGAGTGACAGTTCATTATCTTTCATAAGTGAGAGGAAAACATCAAAGAGGAAACAAATATCCTCCCTCCTAAACTCCTCATCACTTTGATGGCTACCTTCACAATCTTAATTGACAAAATCCAGAGTTCCTCAATTTCCTGATTTGAGGAGTCCATTTTCAAGGTGACTGTCAAGGTCAAGAAGAGCGCTCAGGTTTTTCTTTGTCATGGCCTATGAACTCCAGTCCTTTGGTGGAAATCTCCATTACTGCTTTTTGAACATGTTACAGGGCAAGATGAGGGGCACCCCAGGACCCCCAAACCTGCCTGCTCTAAATAGGTTCTGCCATTCACTGCATTAAGACAAAGCTTACTCTAGTGTGTAAGACCTTTAATGGAAAGGAACTTCATTTTATATTTTTTAAGATTTATTTTATTTATTTATGCATATAAGCACTGAGGTGTAGGACAGAGGTTGGGGAGGGGGGTAAGAGGATTCACCAGAGACAGAGTGGGGAGCAAAATAGGCAGTTCTACTGAAATACACTGCTGAGGGGAGCAGTGGGTGAGACAGGAGAGGTCTGCTGCCCCATGTGGGTTAGCTCCCTGGCCAGAATCAAACTCATGGTGCAGTGGACTGGCAACAGCTTGATAGCACTGACTCCTTAACCCCTTCACCACCAGGGAGGCCCTGGAAAGGAACTTTAATACAATGTGTAATAAAGACAAGAAGAGAATGGAAAGAATAGATAAAATAGTTTCCAAATCAAGTGCCTGAAGTTACTCATCCCCTCATGGGTAAATGCCCAACCAAACAGGGTTGGCCTGAAGCAGGACCACTGAAGCCCAAAAGCCTGCCACAAGTCTAAGTCACCTTCTGGTGGGGACCCACAGGAAAGGGACAGTAAGGACTGGACAAGTCCAGAGGGAAAGGAACAAAATCAAGATAAAGGCTGCCAATGTTAACCTCCCCAGGGGTCTCTCACCCATGTCTATTTCAAGTGTCTCCTTCCATGTTCTCCAATCCCCTGGTTCAAGTCCAAGGCCTGGAAGCAAGTGTAGCTTCTTTGCATATCTCTTGGCTCCATGTGCCTCCTGCAGGTCTTCTTGCTCTCCATTCCTCTTCCTTCCTTTTTCCAGTTTTCCCTCCAGCTTCTCCTCCTCTCTGCTCAGGAACTGTTACAGGGCAACTCCATATGAAATGGGTTGGCCTGACTGTGGGTCCTCACCTGCACACTTAAAAGGGATTTACAATGAGACTCAACTACAGGCACACACACAAAAAGGTTAGTAAAGGGTTTATTTACAAAAAGGGGGAAATGAAGAAAGGAATAACCCAGGAAGAAAGAGAGAGAAATTGGTAAATGAGTCCTACCAGTTCTGCTGAGCTGGAACCCCAATATCATGCTGAAAACCAGTGAAAAACCAAGGTCCCCCCCAAGGCCCACATGTCTGGTTATATACCAAGCCTGGATGCTTACCTTCACCCTTAGTTCCCAGCAACCCTCCTTTTGGTGGTGATGACATTATGGGATTTATAGTCCTTGGTGTCCTGGCTCTCTTTGGTCTGTGGTGAGGGTGGAGTCGATAAAACCTGTGTTCGTGCAGTTGTTCAGGACAACCTTTTCTCCAACAGAACCTGGAACTTCCCCTTTCCCCAGGGACCACATTGTTATAAACACACTGCTAATAGCGCTTGAAGAGGTTGGTGCAAGGGTCCCTGTGTTGGCTCCTCAAGGCATTTCTCCAACAATTGAAGTACTGGTCATACCAGGACGCCTCCCCTGCACACTTCGTGGCCACAGTGGTGGCAGTGGCGTTTTAGGTGTTCATTGGTATGATTTCATGGATTATTTTGGGGGTCTGGGAATGCTCAAAAATGTTTCCATTTAGGGCCTCCCCGGTGGCACAGCGGTTGAGCACTGGGTTGCGAAGCTGCCCGCAGCCTCTGCAGTGCCGCTTCAATCCCTGGCTGCTCCCCCGGCCACGGGAGGAGCCTCCCACATGGCGCGCAGACCTCTCCTGCCGCCCGCTGCTCCCCTCAGCAGTGTACTTCGGTCCTTCTGCCTGCTCTGCTCCTTGCTCTGACTCTGGTGAATTCTCTCACCCTCCCACTGTTCTGACTGTACCCAGTGCTTGTATAAATAAATAAATAAATAAATCTTTAAAAAAAATGTTTCCATTTAAATTAATGTTAATTGGGCCTCCCTGGTGGTGCAAGGGGTTAAGTCTCAGCACTATGAAGCTGTCCACAGCCACTGCAGCACAAGTTCAATCCCCAGCCAGCGAGCCACCCACATGGCGTGACAGACCCCTCCTGTCTCACCTGCTGCTCCCCTCAGCAGTAGGAAGGCTCTACGTTTAGATAGTTGGGGAAACCTGTATTCTATCTGGTCAGTCAGTCCTGCCCGCAGCTTTCCTCTCTCCAAGGAGGTCTTTCCTTTCCTCCAGAATATCTGCTTTTTGCGCTGTCACAGGAATCCCCTCCCTCCCTGCCTTTCCCAGGGGCACTGCTGGGGGCTGCCTGCTCACCTTGGAATTTGAGTTGCACTTACATATAAATTGGAATTCATAGGTATTCCTTGTCTCCTTAGCTTCCCTAAAAATATGCTAAATGTGTGTGTGTGTGTGTGTGTGTGTGTTTCCAAGCTCTTTATTGCTTTACATGGTTACATGGTTTCCAGGAAACAAGAGGGAAATTTTAGAAATAAACTGCTCACCCAAAAGGCTTTCAAGGATGCTTTTTAGAACAGAAAATGCTATTTGCAAGGGCAAGGTAACTGAGTCAGTTACGGTTCTACAGGGCTGCACCCCAGAAGCTCCAAATCTTGACTTATTTCCCCACCTTGCCTCAGGGAGAACCTCTGGTTAATGCAGCCCCAGTGCCTGGTGCATACATCTGAATGCCCTTATGTTCATTTACAATAAGAAGTAAAACTGATACAGAGCAGCAAGGAGAACTAAAACTGGCCAAGGACAGTACCCAAATAGTTTACTGGTCACCATCTAAGTTCTTCTCCTACACACACAATTGCAGGACTACTCAGGTTCAGAGAACAACAATAATGGGATTTATTTAACAAACCAGGGAAAAACTAAGAGTTAGTGAGGCCAAAAATGGCTGTTTACCTCACCCGAAGCAATGTCCAGTGTTTTAAAATTCTAAACACAAACACTGCCAAGATGGCATCTTCCCACCACAAGGGCCTGGAGCACATAACAGCCAGACTATAGGCTGGGATCCAACTCACGAAGACAACAGAAAACACAAGAGGTGATGCTCCCCAGAGCTGATGAGACACCCCAGCACAGCACCAGACAAGCGACAATCAAAGTAACAACTACAGAAGCCGAACAACCAAACAAAGAGCCACACTCACGCAGCTCAGCAAGGCTCCTGGCTCCAGGTCCTCACCTTCCCTGCCAGACTGCAGCAGCAGCAAGACCAGAAACAGTTTCAGTCGCTCAGTTACCTGCAAAGCCTCCGAACTTTTTCTTAGGTTGGCTGCTAGAAGCCTCTCCACATCTTTCAGACGCCGCAACAGCCTTCTGGAAGATCAGCACGGTGGGGCCAGAAATACCTGACCCTGAATCGCTGAAGATGGAAAAACGGTGAAATCCTGAACACTCAAGCTCAAACGCTCAATCCTGAACACTGAATCTTGAAGACTGAATCCTGGGGGCTGCTTCTGCAGTCCCTTATATTTCTTACTGTAATTTCCAGCCCAAATGTGATATTTGTTTGAATTTTCCCTGGGGCTATCTGTCCTTACCAGCAACCCCCTCCAGGGGGTGCTCTAACAGCCTTTGGCTTCAGTCACTGGTTACAGATCTACAGATACCCATTTCTTCCTAGCCCCCCATTCTCCCTACATACACACATATGCACACTGTATCCACCAGGGTCCCAACAGGAAACAGAACCCTCAAATTAGGATAGCTTGAGAGATCATTTTTTGTAAAAGTGTGAGTGGGGTGTAGGGGAGCTGCAAGGGATATAGCCACTCCAGGCCCTATGGAATGAAGGGGGAGAGTCCTACTCATTTTGAGCCATGAATCTCTTTGGCATTCTAGTGAAGCATAATATAAATATAAATATATATATATAACAAAGTTATATTGAATGCCAGTGAGCAAAATATTAATAAATGTTGCAGTAGAATAAAGCATATACTTCTTTATTGTATTTATTATTTATTAAATAAAAGATGGGACATTTAAAATGCAGGAAAGCTGAAGCTAGATTGTAATAAATAAAAACATAGTGCAAACAATTCTGTAGCTTGACTTGAATAATTTTAACCCATGAACTGGTCTTTGACAATGCAACACAAATGTTGGGTGTAACAAAAGGAGATATATTTCCTCCTTTCCAGGTTCATAGGCCAACTGAAATCTATCCCCTGGAAGACTGTAGAGCAGGTGGCTCAGCAAGGAGTGCTGCCTGTCAGTGGGCGGAGGCTTGGCCAGCTGAGGTGACTTTGTGGGAAGGTAGCCAGAGGAATGAATACCCTCCACTTTGTCCTCTCTCCTGCCATTTTCCTGCCAGGCCTCCACCAGCCAAAACCAGCAGGAAGCCAGAGCTGCCCTTGATGTGGTCTGCACAGGGCAGGCTCCTGGGGCAGAGAGCAAAGTGGAAGAGGGCAAACAGAGGGACAAACAGAAGACACCCAGGCACACACAGGAGCTTTCTGGCCAGTGTCTTATCTTCCCATAGGAACACATCACGGGGCCTAATTCTAACAAGCAGTTCCCCTGGGAGCATAAAATCATAACAAGGGCCCTTAGCAACACGGTGCCCATTCCATAAGGGACTCCAATCTCATGGGGTTTGAGCAGGACATTTCTTGAGCCAGCTTAGCATTCTCTCCTTGACTGCTTGGCTCTCCCTGACTATGGCCTTGATCACTCCTTTTTTTCTGCCTTCCAGCTTGAGCCACCTCACTACTCTGCTTAAACTGTTGACACCTTCAGCCTGCAGGCTCAGGAGAGCCGCTCTATTTTTTCAGGCAGCGGCTGTCAAATTTGAGTGTGTATCAGCAGCATCTGAGACACTTGTTCAAAAATAATTGTTGGGTCCCACCCTCATGGTTTCTAACTCTGGGCTGAGGCCCAACCTTGTGCATTTCTAGCCTGTTTCCAGGTGATGCTGGTGGAAGGACCACTGGCCGCAGCTGCGAACTTTAAGGAGTTTCTGCATATCTTTACTCAGATCTAGATTTTGCAGCCTTACCGGAAGTTTACTATTTCCCTTATTTCCAAGTTCTCAGTGGATTCCTTGCTGTGGCCCCCTAGTGCACCCTAGAACTTCTCTGTTGAGAGGTCCCACCTCCCTTCAGTTGACTACTGTGGACAAGCCCTTTCTGTGGCCTAGGAGGCCAGGCCTTGAGCTTGAGTGCGAGAAGTCTTTTGTGAGTCTGTTCCCATAAGCTTTCCTGACCTCTCTGCTTAGGTGGAGTTTCTTTCTCCACTCACTTTCCCATCTGCTCATTCATCATTCATCTTCACTCTGGTCCCATGGTCAGAGCAACTGGCACTTTATCCCAGGAAGTTTCTCTGAGTATCTAAGTTCTATCTCACCATGGTAGTCTTCCAAGTTATCCTGATGGGAAGACCGCCTGGAAGGCAATCACATTTCCATAGAAGCTACAGTCTCCCAGTCGCCTAGCGACCCTCCCCTTCTCTTGCCTTGCTTCCCCTTACACACCCAGCTCCAGCTGTACAGGCTTTGCTGCCACTTCACAAATACTCCGTGTCCTCACCTTAGACCTTTGCACTGGTGTACCCCATGCCTGAAAAGCTCTGCTCCCGTATAACCACATGGCTTGGTCCCTCACCTCCTTGAAATATTTGCTCAACTACCACTTCCTCAGAGAAGCCTCCCTAATCATGCTATTTAAAACTGCAGTCTACGCACAGCACTTAATAAACTCTTCCCCTACTTTGCTTTTCTCCATAGACACCCCCCTACCTCTAATACACTTATTTCTTTTTACTGTCTGTTTTCCCAATGAGGCTGTCCCATGAGAAGAATTTACATTTGTTTGGTTCACTTGGGGTAGAAACATGCCTGGCATACAGCAAGTGCTCAATAAATATTTGCTGAATGAATGTTTGAATAAAGGAATGAATTCTCCCTGGAGGCACTGAGCACATTGGGAGTGTAGGGTTGCAGCTGTTGCTGCAGAAGAGGGAGCAGCAATAATAGGAAGTCAAGAAGTCAGGGTCCCTTTCAGTATCTCGCCCCACTTGCCTGGGTCAAGGAGAGGGCAGTGAGAAGTGAAAATTCTCAGTTGCAGAAGGGGAAATCGGTGGGGAGGGAGAGAAGAAAGGTGTCTACATCTTTTCGGAGGCCAGGGTGGATGGAGGTCTGGTCAGGGAGTCTGGATACGCGTGTGTCAGTGAGGGGTTATGCTGGCCTCACCTCCCCTAGAAGCAACTAGCCAAACAGAGCAGCAAAGAGAATAAAGACTATACTGAGGGATGTGGGGGGGTTCTATCAGAGGCTACTCACCCACCTACTCCACTATGCATGGGGGTGCACACACATACACACACATACTCATGTGAACTATAGGCCTCACTCCTGGCTTTTGTGTCTACCAGGCCTGTCTCTCTCAGGCACCACAAAGAATCCACTTAAATTCTCAAGTTCCTCAGCTCTGTGGATTTTACTAAAGATTTCAAAGGAGATAAGGTGGGAGTAACATGGCATAGGCAAAGCAAACAAATTCATAAGGTCCTTAGACATTTCCATATTTTCAAGTGCCTCTCTGGAACCACTGTAGGGTCGGGGTGAAGTTTCTCTCCTTTGCATACCCGGCGCCCATCCTACCACCCTCCCAGAGATGCCAGCAGACTTCAGATTCTTCTCCCATCCTCAGCACAGAAAAATTCAGCCAGCCCTTTCTCAGCTCCTTGCCCAAACCTGCAGGCCCAGACTCATGAACTACAGTGCACCTCTGAACCTGTTTGAAGACCATTTGTGCCTAAGAAGAGATGCCACTGTGATCTTTCTGCCTTTCCCCCACACATCCAGTGACTTCTCCAAACATTTCTTTCATGCACACATTGGGCTCTCTTTGAAAGGAATTTGGGAGAACGTTATTTTCCCATTTGCATTCTCTGGCCTCCCCTTTCTTCCTGGGGTGCTAGTGTCAGCAGAAGTTGATGGGGAAGTGGAGCCTGAGACGGAGAGGAGGGGGAATGAGAGGAAAAGGAAGTTTGTTGAGACGGGCCTCTAAAGAGTCTGGTGGGAAAGGAGTCGCCAGACAGAGAGACCTCCAGCTTGGCCAGTGTCCACCAGCGTCTGCTGAGCTATGAGCCAAACCAGGGATTTACAGGGTAGGGAAGGTGGAATAGGCAGAATTTTAAAATGGGAACAAGGAAATGGACAGCTGGGAGCTGGGAGTCCACTGTCAGTTGGCCTAGAAAGGCAGAACTATGGATGGCCCTGGGCTGGGTGTGGGGTGAGAAGGAAGGGGAGCAGGGGTGAGGAGGATACATTAACCTTTGTGCCCCCTCAGGAGGAAAAGCTTTTGGACTCCTGAAGGCCCAGCAGGAGGAGAGACTAGATGAAATCAACAAGGTAAAAGGAAGAAGGGAGAGGGACCTGGGGAAACGGAACCTTGGACCCCAGAGCCTACCCTGACTCTTACTTTCCCCCCACAGCAATTTCTGGATGATCCCAAATATAGCAGTGATGAGGATCTGCCTTCCAAACTGGAAGCCTCCAAGAGTGAGGGAAAACTGTGACTGAGACCCAGGGTGGGGTGGGGTGGGCTGGGGTTGGGAGGATTGGAGGGCTGTGGAGGGTTGGACTTTCCTAAAAACAGGAGACAGCAGACACAAAGTCCACTATTGTGGGAAGAAGAGAGGCTGTCTCTATTGCCCCCCACCCCCAGGTTGTAGTCCCCTTCTCTGGCCTGCCCCTCCCAGGTTTCCCTCTGGTTCCCCATCCCTTATCAGGACCCCTTAACTTCCCAACCCCCACTTCTTCTGCCTACCCCATCTTCCTCCTTCCACACCCTCCTCCTCCACTTAGCACTGGTCTACAACCTTCTCTCTGCCTGTGACCTCAGCCAGCAGTTACCTTCTCTTTCTCTCACAGAGAAATACATGGAATTTGACCTGGATGGAAACGGAGATATTGGTGAGAAAAGGGGTGTTTGGGAAAACCTGAGGAGCTAGCAAGAGGGAGCTCTCTCTTACAGTGCTCAGTTCCCCTATGGCTTGGCAATGGGCCTAATGGGCCCACCTACCAGCAGGAGGAATAGGGATAGGAATGTGGAGTTGGGAAGAGAAAGAATTGGGGAGAGGGGTGCCCTTTCTTCTCACTTCCATTTGTTGCCTCCAGATATCATGTCCCTGAAGCAAATGCTGGAGAAACTTGGGGTGCCCAAGACCCACCTGGAGTTAAAGAAATTAATCAGTGAGGTGTCCAGTGGCTCTGGAGACACTTTCAGCTACTCTGACTTTCTCAGGATGATGTTGGGCAAGAGATCAGCCATCCTGAAAATGTGAGGGTCCAGTTTTTTCCCTATCTCCATCCCCATCCCTGGGCTCACCTTCTCACATTACTTAGCATCCCTGTCCACCATCCTTTGAGTGACCCTTCCAAGGTCCTATACCCATCCATGATTCTGGTCCCCACAACCCTGCCCCTTCCTGTTCTTCCTCCCACCCTCCCAAACCCCATTCTCTCCTGGACATTAGTCCAAGATTTATTCTCTCTCTCTCTTTTTTTAAAGATTTATTTATTTATGCATACAAGAACTGGGTACAGGCCAGAGGTGTGGGGGGTGAGAGAATTCACCAGAGAGAGCGGGGAACAGAACAGGTGGATCAACTGAAATACACTGCTGAGGGGAGCAGAGGGCAAGTCAGGAGAGGTCTGCTGCACCATGTGGGCTGCTCCCTGGCCGGGGATCGAACTTGTGCCGCAGTGGCTGTGAACCGCCTCATAGGTTGAGTCTTAACCCCTTGTGCCACCAGGGAGGCCCCAAGATTTATTCCCTTGAGAGAACTAGCCCCCTGATCCTTGTGTCTTTTGCCATCTCAACCAGGATCCTGATGTATGAGGAGAAATCAAGAGAACAAGAGAAGCCCACAGGTCCTCCAGCCAAGAAAGCTATCTCTGAGTTGCCCTGATTTGTCAGGAGGAGGTGTGGTGGGAATGACGGGCTTTTAATGACCCCAACTTACACAGGGAAGAAACTGTTGTAAGCCAGAGTCAAACTAAATTAAATAAAGTATACTTCTCTTTGAGAAAGTCAGCTTGGTTTCTGTTGTTGACAATTTTTTTCCCCTGGGTTTAGGGGAAAATGAAGCATTTTTGAAGAAAGGGAAGCAAAGATTTGCCAGTATGAGCAATCCACCAACAATTTGATAGCGTGTCCGTTACAGCAAATGATATTGTATATAAAGAAGGATTCCAGATTCCAGAGAATAAATCTTGGACTAATGTCCAGGAGAGAATGGGGTTTGGGAGGGTGGGAGGAAGAACAAGAAGGGGCAGGGTTGTGGGGACCAGAATCATTGATGGGTATAGTACCTTGGAAGTGTCATTCAAAGGATGGTGGACATGGATGCTAAGTAATGTGAGAAGGAGAGCCTTAACTTCAAGGAATTAAAGTGGGGTGAAAGACCTGTAGAGACAAAAAAAAAAAATGTCACTCAGTTTCACGGTGAAGAGCAAGGATTACTTTGAACCAACATTCACCATCACTGTAAACCCACAACCTTAGCAAATCACTCAGCATCTCTGAGTCTTTCACTGGAAAATGGAGATAATAGGGCCTGACTTATCATAAGTCCTCATCAATGTCTAAAACTTGAACGAGTGGATATGTTGATAGTTGTATGGATAAAAGAACTGCTGTTGTTGGGTAAAGGCTTCACAAAACTGTGAAACCTGATAATCTCAGTGTTAAAAGAATCACCAAGGCCTTTTGGGGACAGCTACAGAAACTGAGTCTATCTAATGAAGGAAAATGTTCGTTCTAGGAAGATACCACTAAAATTCCTTGAGGGCAGATACAAAGATACAAGACAGTCTTTTTTTTTTTTATCTTTTTTTTTTTTAAGAGAGAGGCTTTATTTTTTTAAGATTTATTTTATTTATGCATTCAAAAGCTGAGGTATAGGGCAGAGGTGCAGGGGTGTGGGGTGAGAGGAGTCACCAGAGACAGAGTGGGGAGCAGAACAGGCAGATCTACTGAAATACACTGCTGAGAGGAGCAGCGGGCTAGGCAGAAGAGGTCTGCTGCGCCATGTGGGTTAGCTCCCTGGCCAGGGATTGAACTCGTGCTGCAGAGGCTGCAGATAGCTTCACAGTGCTGTGCTTAACCCCTTGCACCACCAGGGAGGCCCACAAGGTGGTTTCGGATCCCAGGAGACAGAAAGGGTTAAGCAGCCAAGCCCGGGAAGGCAAGAGCCTAAGAGCTCCCAGACCTTCACTGAGGCTATTCCTGGACTTTTCCACTGTGTGGCCCAGATGAGTGAACTTCAACTCCTCCCAGTTACCGGCCACTATTTCAGATTTCTACCTCCCTGGAAAGAGATAATCAAACTGGCCCTACTTGATACATGTACTAAGACAGACAAGGCCATGTTGGCCCTTCCCAAGGGTGATGCCAGGGAGGCACCCTGGTTAGCACCCTGTAGAGTACTACAGCAGCTGTATAGGACTTCAGAAGAGAGAAAAGTCACTGAGAGTTGAACAAAACATCTGAAAATAACAAAATTAATAACTAACCTTTATTGAGTACCCACTATATATTAGATGCCATTCTATTTTTTTTTTAATAGAGGCATGTTTTATTTATTTATTTGTTTGTTTGTTTGTTTTGTTTATACATGCACTGGGTACAGTCAGAAGTGCGGGAGGGTGAGAGAATTCACCAGAGCCAGAGTGGGGAGCAGAACAGGCAGAAGGACCGAAGCACACTGCTGAGGGGAGCAGCGGGCAGCAGGAGAGGTCTGCGCGCCATGTGGGACCCTCCTCCAGTGGCCGGGGAGCAGCCGGGGATCGAACCAGCGCTGCAGAGGCTGCGGGCAGCTTCGCAACCCAGCGCTCAATCGCTGCGCCACCGGGGAGGCCCAGATGCCATTCTAAATGCTTTCTGTATATTCATTTAATTTTTCACAACAATCCTGGTGACACCAAGGAGGATAGGATCTCGGGTTTAAATAATTGATTCATTCAGGATAAGTAAATTAGCTTACAGTTACACAATGAACTATTATATACTATTATATATAAACAGCAATGAGAATGAACAAACTGCAATTATGTGCAACAATGTAGTGATTTCATTAACATAACGTTGAGCAAAAGAAAGACACAAATGAACTCTTACTGTATGCTTCTATTTATACAAGGTACAGAATGGGTAAAATGAATATATGTTGTTCAATGGACTTCAGGATAAGTTAGCCTTGAGAGGGGTCAGTGACTAGAAGAGGGTCTGAGGGCCGCTTCTAGGGTGTCATTTTTAATTGTATGTTCAGTTCTCTTCAGTTCTTTAATTGTATGTTCTCTTCAGTTCATTTTTAATTGTATGTTCTCTTCAGTTCAGTTTTAAAAAAATTTAAAAAAAAGGGTTCACGTGAAAGAAACTGTCATGTCAAAGTTGCAAGTCTTTTTTTTTATTTAAGATTTATCTTATTTATTTACGCATACAAGAGCTGGAGTGTACATCAGAGGTGGGGGGCGGGTGAGAGGATTCACCAGAGACAGAGAGGGGAACAGAACAGGTGGATCTACTGAAAAACACTACTGAGGGGAGCAGTGGGTGAGATAGGAGAGATCTGCTGCGCCATGTGGGTATCTCTGGCCGGGGATTGAACTTGTGCTGCACTGCTATTGATAGCTTGATAGTGCTGAGACTTAACCCCTTGCACCACAAGAAAGGCCTGCAAGTCTTTTTGAAAACTCTTAGTAAATAAAAAGTACAAGTGAGAAAGAATTTTTCCTATGATAGATAAGACTTACATGGAATTTTTCTGGTTATAAAAACTAGCACATGAAAAATTACATAGAATGTAAAATACAGGGCCTCCCTGGTGGTGCAAGGGGTTAAGACACAACTATGAAGCTATCCACAGCCACTGCAGCACAAGTTTGATCCCTGCCCAGAGAGCTACCCACATGGCCAGGAGACCTCTCCTGTCTTGCCCTCTGCTCCCCTCAGCAGTGTATTTCAGTGGATCTGCCTGTCCTGCTCCCCACTCTGTCTCTGGTGAATCCTCTTACTCCCCACACCTCTGGCTGTACCCCAGTTCTTGTATGCATAAATAAATAAATCTTTAAAAAAATAATTTGTATCAGGGCCTCCCTGGTGGCACAATGGGTTAAGCACAGCACTGTGAAGCTATTGTAGCCTCTGCAGCATGAGTTCGATCCCCGGCCCACCATGGAGTAACCCACATGGCGAAGCAGACCTCTCTTGACTCGCTCGCTGCTCCCTTCAGCAGTGTATTTCAGTCAGTCTGCCTGATCTGTTCCCCACTCTGTCTCTGGTGAATCCTCTCACCCCCCACACCTCTGGCCTGTACCCCAGCTCTTGTATGCATAAATACATAAATCTTTAAAAAAAAAAGGATTCTTTAAAAAAAAAAAAACGCCGCTATTAAAAGATACATTATCACAAGCCATACAGAACTTTAAAATTCAGTTAAAAATGGGAAAAACCTGGAATTCCTTAACATAGCATTGGAGAGCATTGTAAACCCTAAGGTAAAAAGCATTTCAGCATTCAGGCATCATTGAGAGTTTCTAGTCTATAGAATCTCGCTAATATCCACAGTGCATTTCAGAAGACGGTGATGGCCAGAAAACTTCCAGAGGTGGGTTCTGTCATCACATTCAATCACACAGGCAGGTCAGTCTCTCTGGTAATTCATCCTGCTCAGCTGAGGCCACCATTCATGCCAATGGTTCAGCTCAGTGGCAGCTCCACATTATTCCTTACTATGTCTTAGTTAGTATATCATCATTTGTTAAGTGGGCAAAATTGTCTTCTTCACTTCCCTCAACTGCTAATCAGTGTTCAGTCAGAGGCCAGTCTCATTCGTCTTCCAGAGTGGCATTCGCATATCCACTTGGTTTGAGGAGTAGGGAGCAGCTGCTCATCATAGTCCCCTTGTTGTGTCCAGATGTCCAGCATCTCAACTGGTGCCCGAATTTGTCCATCAAGGCAGAGATCCTCTCCAGGTTCATGGCCTTCAGTGTCACATTCATTTACTTAGCCACAACAGCCATCAACTTGATCACTTTGCCCCATGTCACCAACATCTGAACTCACAGCCACCGAGTCAACCCTTATACACCACCACCTGGTGCTTCTCGCAGATGACATTTTTGGTGTGTGTCCTGGCAACTTCCATGTTGCCCTTCTGAATGGCATTTTGAAGTTTGACCTTTTCCCTTGTTGCATTTTTTGGCACTCCTGCTCAGTTCTTTGACTGCGAACTTCAGGTTGAACAGGTGTTTCTCCATGCTAGCCAGAGTTGGACACCTCCTTGGAGTTGGGTGTCAGGGTGCAATCAAATGATTTTTTTTTAAAGATTTATTTATTTATTTATATAAGCAGTGGGTACAGTCAGAAGCACGGGAGAATGAGAGAATTCACCAGAGCCAGAGCGGGGAGCAGAACAGGCAGACCAACGAAATACACTGCTGAGGGGAGCAGCTGGCGCAGCAGGAGAGGTCTGTGAGCCATGTGGGACCCTGCTGGGGGCCAAGGATGGAACCAGCGCTGCAGAGGCTGCGGGCAGCTTCGCAGCCCAGCGCTCAACTGCTGCGCCACCAGGGGAAGCCCGCAATCAAATAATTTTTAAAATCACTAATTGGGCAGCAATAATATGCCATTCCTGAGTCTATGTGCTTGGGTTGTAAGAGTGAAAAAAAAAAAATCCCTGCCTTTGTGAAGGTGACACTGCATTGTGGGAATTGGTGTGGGAGGACAGACAGTAGACAGTAAACATAATTTAAAATGGTGCCTCCCTGGTGGTGCAAAGGGTTAAGATGCAACCTATGAAGCAATCCACAGCTACTGCAGCATGAGTTTGATCTCTGGCCAGGGAGCTACCCACATGGTGCAGCAGACCTCTCCTGACTTACCTGCTGCTCCCCTCAGCAGTGTATTTCAGTCAATCCACCTGTTCTGTTTCCTACTCTGTCTCTGGTGAATCCTCTCTCCCCCACACCTCTGGCCTATTCCCCAGTTCTTTTATGCATAAATAAATAAATCTTTAAAAAAAAAACCCATAATTGGGTCTCCCCGGTGGCGCAGCGGTTGAGCACTGGGTTGTGGGGCTGCCCTCAGCCTCCGCAGCACCGGTTCGATCCCCGGCTGCTCCCCGGCCACGGGGGGAGGGTCCCACATGGCGCACAGACCTCTCCTGCCGCCCGCTGCTCCCCTCAGCAGTGTACTTCGGTCCTTCTGCCTGCTCTGCTCCCCACTCTGGCTCTGGTGAATTCTCTCACCCTCCCGCGCTTCTGACTGTACCCAGTGCTTGTATAAATAAATAAATAAATAAATAAATCTTTAAAAAAAAAAAAAACCCATAATTTAAAATGTATATGATCCCTTAGAAGAAGACAAGTATTATGAACAAAAAAAAAGTAGATTAGGGTAAAGGGTTAGTGATGCCAGGGTGTGCCAGGATGTGCTCGGATGCGGATGGGGAGGGAGTGAAGGAAGATTAAATTTTGAATGGGTAATCAGGTTAGGGCTCATTGAGATCAACATTGGGCAAAAACTTCGAGGAAGTAAAGGAATGAGTCATGTGGGTTTCTGGGAGAAGAGTCAACTCGGCAGAGGGAAAAGGACCCCAAGGTGAAACATGCCTGATGCAGGTAAGGGCAGTAATATAATCAGAGGGATAACTAAAGCCAGGTCATCTAGGGTCTTGCAGGCCACCATAAAGATGTGACTTTTACTTTGAGAAAAATGAAGAGGCATTATAGGTCTTGAGCAGAGTTGTCCTTGAGGCCTCCTTTGAGAAACAGTCCACTCTGGCTGCTGTATGGAGATAGACTGGGGGAACAGGAGTAAACTCAGGAAGACATTTTAGGAGGCTGTTGCTGTAACACAGGTAAGAGATGAAGGTGAGGACCTCCCCTGGTGGCGCAGTGGTTGCGAAGCTGCCTGCAGCCTTTGCAGCACCAGTTCGATCCCCGGCCACCAGCGAGGGTCCCACATGGCGCACTGACCCCTCCTGCCGCCTGCTGCGCCCCTCAGCAGTGTATTTCATCAGTCTGCCTGTTCTGCTCCCCGCTCTGGCTCTGGTGAATTCTCTCACCCTCCTGCACTTCTGACTGTACCCAGTGCTTGTATAAATAAAAAAATCTTAAAAAAAAAAAAAAAAGATGAAGGTGATTCATTTTAAGGTAGAAGCACTGGAAGTGAAGAGGTTGGATTCTGGACATTTTCTCCCAATAGATGCTACGTCTAGGTAGAGAGTGAGATAAAGAAAGGGTCAATGAGGATTCCAAAGTGTTTGGCTCAACTGGAATTTTTAAATTGCCACCAGCTGAGACAAGGTTTATGGACAGAGCAGGTTTTGAAAGGCTGGTGATCAAATGTTCAATTTTAGACATGTATTCACATGTAACAATCTGTTAAAAACCCAAGTGGAAATATCAAGTATATACTGTCTAAAAGTCTGGACTTTGGTGATGATGATATATTTCTGGGACTCATCAGCATATAAGTGCTATTTCAAGCCATGAAACTGATGTCCTTGATACACCCAGTTTTGGTAGAAAGCAGGGGTAGAGTGCCTTTAAGAAAGAAGTACCAGAGGAGAAAAACTGTAGGAACAAGGTTCAAGGCCAGAGTCAGGTTAAGCATAAGCCTAGGCCCAGGGCAAAGAGGTGCTCCCTGGAGGGTACCCACCTCTTCCTCCAAAAACCCAACAACTGGAGACAGTGAATACGGATAGTTCTTCCAAGAAGTTTTGCTCTGGTTATTGACCAGGAAGAGGGGACAAGAGAATCAGCTTGAAAACTTGAGAACTGAAGTCACTTTAACCAACTTAATGAGTCTCAGGATAAAACTCCTTTTCTGATTCTTCTTAAAATTTATGATCTCATTTTCCATGATGAATAAGTAGTCCCTTCACAGCCACACAAGCCTAGACATCCTGATGCCTTTGCTCTTCAGTTCGCTGGGACTGAGATGAGGACTAAACCCTAACTAGTTCTTTACGTCTCTTGATAAGTCACCTATTTCTAGAAGTATTTCTGAATCCCAGGCACAATCTGACTTTACTCTTCTACTTCTACAATATCCTATACATACCTCTGGTACCTTCAAAATGTTGAATGATTTGCTGACAGGGTACTAGGTCATTTTGGTATAGAGTAATTAGGAGAGTAACAGGAGACAAAGGGAGGGAAAGTGTTGCATTTCGTAGAATGAAGCCATTGAGAAGAGAATATAGACTGCCAATATCAGATATACAAATATATTCATAAAAAGTATAGGTATAAAATTAAATTCCGCCTCAGTCATTGGTCGCCTATCTTTTGACGAATAAGTAATTCCTACCCTATCTTTGTTCAAATACGTTGCATATATTATGCAAATAAATAGGATTACCCAAAGAATGCTAACGCTACCCAGAACCCACGATACTCCCCCTTAGGCCTTTGGATTGGCCTGTTGTATTCAGCTCATTTGCATGACGTGATTTAATAAATGGAAGGCCCCGCCCCTCTGGAGGCTTTCACCTCTCGCGGAGAGACGCGTGAGTTGGGACTCTTTCCTGGTTACGTAAGCTCCGCCCTCCGCAGCTAATCCCTTCCGCCCCGTCTTTTCGCTGTCTCCGCTGAAAGCACTACAGGCTCGCATCGTTTCCTTCCACTCTCGGCGTCCCTACGTCTCTCCGCTCCCATCTTTCCACAGGCGATTGACGCACGCTCCGCCTCTTTCTCGCCCCATTCGTCGTACAAATCCTGCGCCCCAACCGCCCGGCCGACCGGCGCCGCATTCCCGCCCCCTCTACACGTCTTAACGGCCGACGTCGGGGGCCCGCCTCTTCAGCCAACCGGCGTCTTAGCGCCAGTAAGTCCCTCCTCTTTATGCAAATAATCTATCCTTGCTCCGCACGCCTTGTCTTTTTTTTTTTTTTAAAATAAGTCCCTGGAAGTATAGAGGAATAGGGCAGGAAGCGCCCCGCCCTTTATGTAAATTAGGGGGCGTGCCTAGGCGCGGAGGGAGGCGGGAGTGGGGGGGGCGCTCCCGGGGGCGGCGGTTGCCCGGATGGGCCGTTAGTCGGAGCCCAGCCGCGGAGTGAGCGAGGGAGACGGGAGGAGCCGAACCCGGCGCCATCCGCCGCCATCCGCCCCCGCCCCACCGCCATCCCACCCCGGGGAGCCCCTAAGCCCCGGTCCCGGACCCCCGCGCACCCGGCCAGGTGAGTCTGGGCGAGCCGAGCGCTAATGCTCTTTTCCGGCGCGGGAGCGGTAGTGGCGGCGGCAGCGGCGGCAGCGGCGGGCCGGGCAGACGGGCGGGCGGGGGGGGGGAGGAGAAGCTGCCATTAGCCGCCGCCATTTTGTCCTCCTGCTGCCGGGGCCTACCTGCCCCTCCCCCTCTGGTACCCCCACCCTGGGACCGGCACCTCCTGCCCCACTCTGAGTCTAAGGCCTGCCCTTACCCACCCACCTTCCTGGCTTCATGGGACGACCCTGAGCCCGTAACTCCACCCGCCGCTGTGCTCCTGGCCTCTCCTAATCTATGGGCCCCCTTCCCCGCCGTCGCTGTGGGATGGGGCGCGCCCGACGGTTCTTTCGGACTGTCTCTTTTTTCCTCCTCCTGGACCCCCTCCCATCACCCAGCGCTAGATGGGGTTCCCTCTTCTTGACGCCCCTCTTCGCGTCGAGTCACTCCCACTCTGGAACCCTGCTTTTATCCCGCATCTTTGCTTTCTGCATTCCTCGGTCTCCCTTGTGGGTTTTTTCCCCCCGTTTTTCCTATTCCCTCCTTTTTGCCCCAAGCCCCCCCCCCCTTTTCTTCCTTGGGTTTTTTGACAGGGTCCCTTACTTTGCTCTACCATTCCAGCTTACCTGTGTTATTTTCCACCTGCTTTGGTATTCTCTTTTATTGGTGTTAGTTGCTTCGCCCTTTGATTTTTCCTCTTTTCCTTCGTATGTATTTTTTTCAGATTGACCTTAAACATCTACAAAGCACACCCCCCCCCCCAGTCCCCTCATCTAACCTGTTTTAAGTGTCCAGCTTTTACTTTTCATCCTGGTCCTGTATGGATTTCTCTGCTCTCTTCTACCACCTCTCATGTCTTCCTTTTCACCGCTCCCCCTTAATTCTTGAATACCTGGTCAGTCTGAACCAATTGATGATGGCACATTTGGCCTGCTTGGGGAACAGGGGGCATTAAGAGGAAGGAAAGACTGCTGAAGGGCATTTTTATTGAGGGTAGGAAAATGAAATTGGTTCTTGCCTTAGTCCCATGGTTACAGGGTGCTCTTCCTGTGGCTCCATAATGCTTTGTTTTTCTTACGTCTACATAGGGTAAACCAGAGCCCACCAGTATTTCATCTGGAGACAAGATTTTTTATCCAGGAGCTGAGATGGGGTATTCCAAATACTTGGGGTTCTATAGTTTGGGAATATGTTGAGCCCCAATTGTTCCATGAAGAATTCTCTGGCACCAGCCCCCAGTCTGGCTGAGCAAGCTCATAAAATCCGTAAACTCCCAGCATACCTTCTTCCAAACCTCCCCAAACGGGAGTGAGGTTGCTGGGAATGGAACCTGGGGCATAGGGCCCTGGGGCACAGTTAGCTGGTGTCTAATAAGTAGGGAGTCTAAAACATTGTTTCTTGCATGTTGGAGTTGAATGCCTCTGTCTGGTTTTCTCTGGGGCTTGGCAGTTGCCCTATTTTATTGTGGGTCTCTGAAAGGATTTTGGTAGAGGGAGAAGAGATTATTACTTTGTGGGGATGAAGAGGCTTCCATCCATTATAGATTTGCACAATGGGGACAGTGTTTATACTGGGAGGTTACTTGGTTTTTATTTGAATTTCCTCGGCAAGAGGTGTCTGGTGGAGAGAACATGGCATTTGGACTCTGGGACCCCTTCTGGTGAAGGGGACTGGGGAGTTTGACTAGGCTGGAGGAAAACATCAGAGGGTACATATCTTGGCCCCTCACCTGCGAACTGAAATAAGTGGTGGGGCAGGAGGATGGTGGGGCAGGGGCGGATGGATGCTAGAATGCCCTTCTGCCTGGGGTCTAGACAAGAGAGCCACCAAAAGCCAAAACTAAGGGCTATAGCAATACAATACCTATACAGTAGGGGGGCTATAGCTGATTAAAGGAAGTGCCCAATAGAGGACAGGTAGTCTGTGGGTTCTCACCCGTGCACACAGTTGCAAAGTAATTCAGGCTCTAGGAACAACAACCATGAGGTTGAAAGGGAGCTTCTAGGCTTCTCTTGGAGTCTGTAAAGGCAGCAGAGACTGAGATGCTTGGTATCTGGCCCACAGGCTCCGGCACGTTTTGGGGGAGGTGCCTGCAGGACCCAACATACTCAATGAGCTTCCAGCGCAATGTCCGATCGCTCGGGGCCGACTGCCAAGGGGAAGGATGGAAAGAAGTATTCCTCGCTCAACCTGTTTGATACCTATAAGGGCAAGTCCTTAGAGATCCAGAAACCCGCTGGTGAGGGTCCTGCAAAGGTGCTCCTAATTATTGGAGATGGGCATGAATGTTTTAGAACTCTTTGAAGGGTAACAGCTATAGTACAGATATAAAAAAAAATTAGAGGCTTCCCAGCTGTAACTTGGGTCCTGTAGAGGACACTGGCTTTGGGTGAACACCAGTTACCCTCCTACAAAGGCGTGTCTATGGTTCCCTGTCTTTGGACACGTAAGAATTGGAGGTAAAGAAATGTGGACTTGGAGAAGTCTGGGGCCAGCTTGCTCCTTGCAGGCTCAAGATCAACCATCCCACATAAGTATATGGAATATAGGGAACTTCAGTCTTCTTGATAAGCTACCAGAGATTATGAGGGCACAGAAAGGGCTGGTTTTAAGAGAGTTTTGGTGCAAAGGATGTCTAAGTGGACTCTAGGGTAGGAGGCTGTCATCTCTCTCGTGTGAGGCATTTTTCACCCTCTCCACCTTTTCTCTAGTTGCCCCTCGACATGGCCTGCAGAGTCTCGGGAAAGTTGCCATTGCCCGGCGTATGCCACCCCCAGCCAACCTTCCAAGCCTGAAAGCCGAGAACAAAGGCAATGATCCCAACGTCTCACTAGTGCCGAAAGACGGAACAGGATGGGCAAGCAAACAGGAGCAGTCCGACCCCAAGAGGTAGACAGACACTTCAGACATCTGGAGCAATGAGTATTTTAACTTTGACCTTAAGGATGAATTGAAACTTGGTCTAGCCCAGCCACATAAGAACCAGGGATAAAGAGGGAAGCCTCTCCTACCTATTCCAAGACTTCTGTTAGATGGCTGAGAAACAGTATCTTTAGTGTTCTGTCCAGTGGGGAGAGAAAGAACATGGAGAAACAGATGATACTCCGTGCTGGGTCACATGGTTACAGTATTTTGTTTTAATACATGTAGACAGTGAATAGGTCTGGGTTCAGTTCCTGTCCTCCACCAATTGAAGTAGGGAAAGCATCTCAGGCTCTCAATAACCTTCCTGTCCTACCATCCCCTTAGTTCCGATGCCTCAACCGCTCAGCCGCCGGAATCGCAGCCACTGCCGGCTTCACAGACGCCTGCCTCCAACCAACCGAAACGACCCCCAGCAGCCCCCGAGGTACCTAAAGGAGCTGAATGTTTTAAGTTTTATTTATGCATAGAAGAGCTGGGGCGTAGGCCAGAGGCCGGGGGCGGGGGTCTGAGAAGATTCACCAGAGACAGTGGGGAGCAGAACAGGCGGATTGACTGAAACATACTGCTGAGGGGAGCAGCAGGTGAGACAGGAGAGGTCTGCTGCACCATGTTGGTCAGCTCCCTGTCTGGGGCTCAAACTCGCACTGTAGTGGCTGCTGATAGCTTCATAGTGCTGAGACTTAACCCCTTGCACCACCAGGGAGGCCCCAAGAAACTGAATGCTAATGAAAAGGTGCGGTTCCTAGCTCCCCCACTCACACTACCTTTTATTATCTTTCCTTTCCCAGAACACTCCTTCGGTTCCAAGCGGGGTAAAGTCCTGGGCACAAGCCAGCGTCACCCATGGAGCACATGGAGATGGTGAGTGCAAGGCTATTTGGGCACCATGGTGGACAGGAGCACTGCCTTGTGCCTCTGGTGACATGTTTTCAGTCCTTCTGACTAAATTTTGGACCCCATAGTCACTTTCATTGAGCACTTGAGCGAGTTGGGATTACTCTTTAGTGAGGGTGAGGAGAATATCAGAACTCGCTTACTCTTTGGGGAAAGAGAATCTGAGATACAGGGTTGTGAGTTTGAAGGCAGAAACCTGGTAGTCTGATAACCTGTGAAAGCCTTCAGCTTTCATGTGATTTCTCAGTAAATGTATTCTGTCTCCTCTTTTGCATCCCAACCCCAACAGGTGGAAGGGCATCAAGCCTACTGTCACGATTCTCTCGAGAGGAATTTCCGACCCTTCAGGCGGCTGGCGACCAGGACAAGGCTGCCAAGGAAAGGGAGTCTGCCGAACAGTCGTCTGGGCCCGGACCAAGCCTCCGCCCCCAAAGTGAGTGGCCACCATTTGTGAGTGAGTGAGTGGGTGAGTGGTTACCTTTTGGCCAGGACATTATATTAGTCCAACTTCAAGCTTAAGTGCCAGCTTATTCACTTTTCTTTTTGTCTTTCTCAGCTGTAATACTCTGCTTTTTCCAAAATACAGATTCTACAACTTGGAGGGACGGAGGTGGGCGTGGCCCTGATGAGCTGGAGGGCCCGGACTCCAAACTTCATCATGGCCATGATCCCCGGGGCGGGCTGCAACCTTCAGGCCCACCCCAGTTCCCTCCCTACCGCGGAATGATGCCGCCCTTTGTAAGTTTGGATATCTTGTTTGGGAGTGGTAACCGGAAGCTCTGGAGTTATGAATTAGGGATTAATCTTTGGTGGAGACAGCTGCAAAGAAGTAATCTATAACATAGTGGGAGGGTGAGGAGGATGATACGTTTAGGGAGATGATTATCTGAGCAGCTACTGTTGGGGGTTTTTGCAGATGTACCCCCCATATCTCCCATTCCCTCCGCCCTATGGACCCCAGGGACCTTACCGATATCCCACTCCAGATGGGCCCAGGTGAGTCATTCAGACCTGGGTTGGTTGTAGTTGGGGGGTGAGGGGGGTTATTGTGGGAGGAGATGCTTTTGTAGCCAAGGAGGCTCAGTCTTGTATGTGGTTATACAGCATACCGTGTTTAATCATCTCTCCCATTTGCCATTTTCATACCCAGCCGTTTCCCTCGTGTGGCAGGCCCCCGGGGCTCAGGGCCACCAATGCGCCTTGTAGAGCCTGTGGGTCGCCCTTCTATTCTTAAAGAGGATAATCTCAAAGAATTTGACCAGTTGGACCAGGAAAATGATGATGGCTGGGCAGGTAAGTGGATATCAAGGATCAAGTATTTTGTTCTCAAAAGCAAAACTTAATGAGGAAAAACCTTGGGGGTGTTGTGTGGAGGAAAAGCAGAGGTTGAAGGGTTACACGGGGGGTTTGTGGAGGAAAACAAAGTCCTGGTAAAGAACTAAGAAGAGTGAGAATGGCAATGGTGGATCTGGACTTCAGAGGGACCGGTGTTGGCATGGGTAGTGCATCCTATTATGTTGTTCCAGACCACTTCCTGATTCCGGTAAAACACCAGTGTGGAGAACAGAGGGCTTGGGTTACTTCCCTTCCCTTTTCCCCTCAGGGGCCCATGAGGAGGTTGACTACACTGAAAAACTCAAATTCAGCGATGAAGAAGACGGGCGAGACTCTGATGAGGAGGGAGCTGAGGGCCAGTGAGTTTGGGGCCCTTTGGGGAGAGTTAGGAGGCTTAGTTTCTTTCATGATCTTTAAAAAGCTGGGTTGCAACTGATTTTAATTGTACTTTTGGTTTGCTTGCAGCAAGGAATCCCAATCAGCTGCTGGTGAGGAACGGCCCCCTGAAGCAGATGGCAAAAAGGGCAACTCCCCCGGCAGCGAACCGCCCCCTCCCAAGACGGCCTGGGCAGAGACCTCTCGGCCTCCAGAGACAGAGCCGGGGCCTCCTGCCCCAAAGCCTCCCCCACCCCCACCTCACCGGGGCCCCGCCGGGAACTGGGGCCCCCCTGGGGACTATCCAGTGAGTGTCTAAAATGAGGGTTGAGAGGGTCATTTGTGGGAGATTAGTGTCAACTGAATAGTTGAAGCAGTAGTAGAAAAAGCTGGAGGGAGGACCAGAAATGGGCTGCGGGAAGTGTAAATCTTTGAAGCATCTCTGGACATGCGAGGACATCCCTAGTGTTGGGGAGTCTGGGAGAAGAAAAAATTTAGGACGCTGAAGAGGACAAACAAGGAGGCCTTGGGTATTTGGTCTTGGAGAGGGAAAAAATCAAGAAATAAAAAGACAAGGATGATGAATTTATTCTTGCCTGGAGATTCCAAGGCCTGGTCTTTGCACCCACAGCTAGAATCAGTTGATCGATCTGAAAAAGAAACGTAACTGACACCCCTGGTCTTGCCGGGTCTGCTCATTGACAGGATCGTGTGGGCCCTCCCTGCAAACCCCCAGCACCTGAAGACGAGGATGAGGCATGGCGGCAGCGGCGGAAGCAGTCTTCATCAGAGATCTCCCTCGCTGTGGAGCGGGCCCGGCGACGTAGAGAAGAGGAGGAGCGACGCATGCAGGAGGAGCGCCGGGCAGCTTGTGCTGAGAAGCTCAAGCGACTTGATGAGAAGTTCGGGGCACCTGACAAGAGGCTCAAGGCAGAGCCTGCTGCCCCACCTGCTGCCCCACCTGCGCCAGCTCCTCCACCTGTAGTTCCCAAAGAACTCCCTGCACCTCCAGGTCCTCCACCAGTACCAACCCCAACACCAGAGAAAGAACCAGAAGAGCCAACACAGGCACCTCCTGCCCAGTCCACCCCCACTCCAGGTGTGGCTCCAGCTCCCACCCTGGTGAGTGGTGGTGGCGGCAGTACCAGTAGCACCAGCAGTGGCAGCTTCGAAGCCAGCCCAGGTATGGAGATGGAGATAAGTACTACCAGGTGTCAGCTCTCTTCTCTGCTTGGGTCTGGGGTGCCAGGTGGTAAGGATGGGAATCATTCAAGTAGAAGGTGGTAGTTTTGGTTTACTGAGTTATCCATGGCAGGGGTAGAAAGATGGCTTGGCGTGTTTTATATCGGAGTTGGGGAATGTTTTATTAGTTGAATTCCTGAATGGTGTCCTAAAATTACCTTTGCATTTGCATAGGCCTAAAGCGGAGTAAGGCTGAAGAAAGTGGCTTATTTTGGTGGTTTCATAGATGTTAACACCACCACAATCGACTCGAGAGGCCACAAATTATTCTCCTGGGTTTTGAATGGGAAGGAAGCGTTTTTATCTTCAGAGAGGGAGCTAGAGTGGAGGTAGAATTATGGGACTGTTTGTGAAATATCTGTCAGTGGGCACTCTGATTGTTTTGTCTTTAATGCAGTGGAACCTCAGCCCTCAAAGGAGGGTCCTGAACCACCAGAAGAGGTTCCTTCTCCTGCCACACCTCCAGCCCCAAAGGTGGAACCTAAGGGTGATGGGGTTGGTCCCGCTCGGCAGCCTCCCAACCAGGGCTTGGGCTACCCTAAGTATCAGAAGTCATTGCCCCCTCGGTTTCAGCGGCAGCAACAGGTGAGATGGAGTTACTTCTTGTGTTAAGGGCTGCAATTCTCCCTGGCTTCAATATTTACCGTAGTAGTTAGTAAGTTACTTTTTGGATATCTCAACTGGTTCTATCCTGTTAATTCATCCTAGGGTCCATCTAGTGGGGGGGCGGGGGGGGTGTGTACACACTTCACTTTGCTGGGTTTCCCCCCCACCCCCCCTTGGGATGGGGCTCTGATGCTTCTGCCATCCCCTTCTTCCCCAGGAGCAGCTCCTAAAGCAGCAGCAACAGCAGCAGTGGCAGCAGCATCAACAGGGCTCAGCCCCACCTGCTCCAGTGCCCCCATCACCACCACAACCTGTGACCATGGGGGCTGTGCCAGCTCCACAGGCTCCACCGCCGCCCCCCAAGGCTCTGTACCCAGGTGCTCTGGGCCGGCCGCCACCCATGCCTCCAATGAACTTTGATCCTCGTTGGATGATGATTCCTCCTTATGTGGATCCCCGGCTTCTCCAGGGACGGCCCCCTCTGGACTTCTACCCTCCTGGAGTGCACCCTTCTGGTAAGGGGACCATAGCAGGGATGGGACCATAGCAGGGATGGACGATCCCTCAGTACTGGGAAGTGGGTATTGGCATCTTATTGGGACTGAAGGGCCATAAATGAAGGCAGGAAGGGCATGTGCTTAACGCTGATTCTCTGGGGGCCTCCCTGGTGTGGCCTAGGGCTTAAGTTTCAGTGCTATCGCTTCTATGGCCTGAGTTCAGTCCCCGGCCAGGGAGCAGTCCTTTCCTTGTCTGCTGCTCCCCTTAGCAGTACATTTTAGTAAATCCACTGTTCTGCTCCCCACTTTGTCTCTGATGAATCGTCTACCCCCACCCCAAACTTTTGGCCTACACCCCAGTTCTACTCAGAAACACACATACACTGATTCTTCGTTGTAAGACTGAGCTTGGGGAAGAAATAGTCATTGGTCTAGGTTTGCTAGTGCAGGGCGGGGGTTTGGGGGATGGTTGCTTCATTTGTAGGGAAGCTGAGTAGATAACTTTGAGGAGAGCATGCGCAGTCCAGTCTCGGAATAAGAGAGCGAGAAGCTGTTGTTGAGCTAATAGGGAGGATTAGATTGCGGAGATTCTTTTTCGGTTGGAAGGTTTGTCACATAGAAAGGTTTTTTTTGTCATTTTGTTTTTGTAGGTTTAGTTTCCCGGGAGCGCTCCGACAGTGGGGGCTCAAGCTCAGAGCCATTTGAGCGCCATGCACCCCCACTCTTAAGGGATCGGGGCACCCCACCAGTAGATCCAAAGTTGGCCTGGGTAGGAGATGTCTTTACCACCACACCCACTGACCCCCGTCCGCTTACCTCACCCTTGCGCCAGGCTGCTGAAGAGGATGACAAGGGAATGAGGTGAGTCTGGGTTGTGAAAAGAGAACGAGCGCTGGTGAAAGGATCTTGATTAGGAGAGGAGGTACTTTTGGTCACTGGTGATGTAGTAGGGGTAAGCATGAGAACAGTGTCTGGGTCACAGTAAAATGTTCTCATCCCACTTCCTGCTTTCTTCACTCTGAGATACTTATTTCCATTCTTTTTTTTTGTTTTCCTCTTCAGGAGTGAGACCCCTCCAGTACCTCCCCCACCACCCTATCTGGCCAGTTATCCAGGCTTTCCAGAGAATGGAGCCCCTGGGCCCCCAATCCCTCGCTTCCCTTTGGAGGAGCCAGCTCCCCCAGGGCCCCGACCACTTCCCTGGCCCCCCGGCAATGATGAGGTGGCCAAGATACAAGCCCCACCTTCCAAGAAGGAAACTCCCAAAGAGGAGGCTCCACAGTTAACTGGGCAAGAAGCAGGCCGAAAGCCTGCCCGTGGAGTTGGTGGCCAAGGTCCCCCACCACCTCGCAGAGAGAGCCGCACTGAGACCCGCTGGGGTCCTCGCCCAGGCAGCAGTCGTCGTAGCATCCCTCCAGAGGAGCCCGGGGCCCCTCCCCGCCGGGCTGGACCTATAAAGAAACCACCGCCACCTACAAAAGTCGAGGAGCTGCCTCCTAAGCCCCTCGAACAGGGGGATGAAACCCCCAAGGTCCCAAAGCCAGACCCCCTCAAGACAACGAAGGGAAAGATAGGGGGCCCCAAGGAGACCCCACCCAGCGGGAATCTTTCCCCTGCCCCAAGGCTTCGGAGGGACTATTCCTACGAAAGAGTGGGTCCTACCTCTTGCCGGGGTCGAGGCCGAGGGGAATATTTTGCCAGAGGTAGAGGTTTTCGGGGGACTTACGGGGGGCGGGGAAGGGGAGCCCGAAGCCGAGAGTTCCGCAGTTACCGAGAGTTCCGAGGAGATGATGGGCGTGGGGGTGGTACTGGGGGACCAAACCATCCCCCTGCACCGCGAGGCCGCACTGCCAGTGAGACAAGAAGTGAGGGTTCAGAATATGAAGAAATTCCCAAGCGACGCCGTCAGCGAGGCTCGGAAACAGGCAGTGAGACCCATGAGAGTGATCTGGCTCCCTCGGACAAGGAGGCTCCTCCACCCAAGGAAGGAGTACTCACCCAGGTTCCTCTTGCTCCCCCGTCATCAGGAGCCCCACCTTCACCAGCCCCAGCCCGTTTTTCCACTGCCAGAGGTGGACGAGTCTTCACTCCCAGAGGGGTGCCATCACGTCGGGGCCGAGGTGGGGGGCGACCCCCTCCATCCATTTGCCCAGGCTGGAGCCCTCCAACCAAGTCTTTGGCTCCTAAAAAGCCTCCTACAGGTCCTTTGCCAACAAGTAAGGAGCCTTTGAAAGATAAGCTCATCACAGGGCCTCTGTCCCCCATGGCCCGGGGAGGCAGCAACATGGGCATGGGTGTGGAAGATGGGGAGCGCCCCCGAAGGAGGCGACATGGGAGGGCTCAGCAGCAGGACAAACCGCCTCGTTTTCGGAGGCTGAAACAAGAGCGGGAGAACGCTGCCAGAGGGGCAGAGGGCAAGCCCTCATCCCTAGCCCTGACGGTCTCTACTTCTGGACCCGAGGAAGCTGTCAACACGGTGACAGTGCCTCCACCACCTCGCCGTGCGGCCGCCAAGTCTCCTGATCTTTCAAATCAGAACTCAGACCAAGCCAATGAGGAATGGGAGACTGCATCAGAGAGCAGTGACTTTGCCAGTGAGCGTCGAGGGGATAAGGAGGCTCCCCCACCAGCACTGCTAACCCCCAAAGCTGTGGGAACTCCTGGGGGCAGTGGGGGTGGAGCTGGACCAGGCATTTCAACTATGTCACGTGGAGAGCTGAGCCAGAGAGCCAAGGATTTGAGCAAGCGGAGCTTCTCAAGTCAGCGGCCCGGCATGGAAAGGCAGAATCGGCGCCCAGGCCCAGGGGGCAAGGCTGGAAGCGGTGGTGGCGGCAGTGGAGGTGGCGGCGGGGGTCCTGGAGGGAGAACCGGCCCAGGCCGAGGGGACAAGAGGAGCTGGCCCTCTCCCAAGAACCGAAGGTGGGTTGGGACAGGCTGTTAAGTATGTTCTTAAGGTTGAATTGGGGGAGGGCGGGAACATGGGGTCAGACTGGATGCTGTGACGGACAGCTGAAGGCGCGTGGGCTTTAAAGGAAAGCACCAGGCTATCTGAGTCTAGAATGACAGAGAGGGATTCCTTTCCTCGCTTTGCTTTCTGCTGTACACACACAATTCCTTAGAAGGGTTCACAGAGATCTGGATTTCGGTGGGGAAGAGGACAGGTTAGAAGATAACTGACTTGTAGAGAAAAATAAGTTTAGTGAGCTGATGCGTTGTTCTCTTTAGCCGACCTCCGGAGGAACGTGCCCCAGGACTTCCTCTACCTCCCCCTCCCCCCAGCAGTTCAGCTGTCTTCCGCCTGGACCAAGTGATCCACAGCAACCCTGCTGGCATCCAACAGGCTCTGGCCCAGCTCAGCAGCCGCCAGGGGAGTGCAGCTGCACCAGGGGGCCATCCAAGGCCCAAGCCTGGGCCTCCCCAAACCCCTCAAGGCCCCTCCCCTCGGCCCCCAACCCGATATGACCCCCAGAGGGCCAACAGCAATGGAGTCAATTCTGGTAAGCTGGAGGGGCTAAGGGTGGGAATGTCTCCATGCCCAGAGAAATTCAGGTGCTAAGGGAGGAGAGCGGTTTGGGGGCCCTGATGCTGGTTGTCTACACCGAGCAAGGGAGGAAGGATTGGGTGTGAACAAAGGAGGGAAAGCTAGGGTCAGTGATAGAGCAAGGCAGATGCTGACAGATTGCCCCTTTTCCCCAGACCACCACTTCGAGGAGCCAGGGTCGATGGTGAGGGGGCTGGGCGGGGCTCCCCAGGACTCTGCTGGGGTTAATTCCTTCCCCCCCAAACGACGGGAGCGGCCTCCCAGAAAATCAGAGCTGCTACAGGAGGTGAGGGTGAGGGATGGGTCTGGGAATTGTGCTGCATAATAAAAGAGTCTGTGATTTTTACCAACTGTCCTGTCACCGTGTCCTCCACATCACCGGCATTAGTCACTGTTTCATATGTCTTTATTGTTCCCTCTTCAGTTTCCCACCATCTTACATTCTCCAGTTTCCACTTCGTTCATGGTTTCCTTCTCTTTCTCACCTTCAGGAACCCTTGCCACCTCCTCATAGTTCTGGATTCTTGGGCCCCAAACCTGAGGGCCCAGGCCCTCAGGGGGAGTCCAGAGATGCTGGACCAGAAGCCCTGACCCCTCACATCTGGAACCGTTTACATACTGGTGAGTAGACCTGAGGAAAAGACCTCCAGGGTTCTCTGCTAAGGGACTCAGAACTGACATTTACTTCCTGCCTGGTGGGTCCCCTGCCCTTCTCAGCCACTAGCCGAAAGAGTTACCGGCCTGGATCTATGGAGCCTTGGATGGAACCCCTGAGTCCCTTTGAGGATGTGGCTGGCACAGAGGTGAGTGAGGGTGAGAGGGACATGGTTGTCTGGGCCTGGATTTCATCAAGCACTGGTCATACTTCCCTGCCTGTTAGGGATTGCATTTTGGGCTGTTCCCGCATGTAGTCGTTTGTTTTTTCATGTACATCAGTCAGATATGGGGGTAGTTTCTACCTTGACTTAACTGAACTCCTTCTCCACTCCTCTCAGATGAGTCAGTCTGACAGTGGGGTGGACCTGAGTGGGGATTCTCAGGTGTCATCAGGTCCCTGCAGCCAACGAAGTTCCCCTGATGGAGGACTCAAGGGGGCAGCAGAGGGCCCCCCCAAGCGGCCTGGAGGCCCCTCACCCCTGAATGCTGTTCCTGGTGAGGGTCCACCTGGCTCTGAACCCTCTGAACCTCCTAGGAGACGACCACCTGTCCCTCATGATGGGGACAGAAAGGTAAAAGGCCAAGAAAGGATAAGAGGTGTGTTTTGGGGACTCTGACTTTGGCCCTAATTTTGTCTCCTCTTTCCTGCTTGTTGTTTTTTGGGGATTTCCTGATCGGTGTTTCCCATCCCCCGACCCCACTTTACTATGTTCTGTAATATAGGAGCTGCCCCAGGAGCAGCCTCTGCCCCCTGGTCCCATTGGCACAGAACGATTGCAGCGCACAGAGAGAGGCCCAGAGCCTGGCTCCCTCCGTCCATCCAATCGGCCTGGTCCTCCAGTCCAGTTTGGCACCAGTGACAAGGTCTGCATGGACTGGGTCTGGGTATCCTGGGTAGGGTAGAAAGAAGGGAAATACTGCAGGTGGGATATTGAAGGACACTGAATCATGGGACAATCTCCTCTACTTCGTGATCACAGGATTCAGATTTGCGGCTAGTGGTAGGAGACGGTTTGAAAACAGAGAAGGAGCTCACAGCGTCAGTCACTGAGGTAAGTGGAGGAGTGAAAGTTTGGTAGTGGAAGATGGGTGGGAATGATCCTGGGCATCCAGGATGCCATGAGATTCCTCTTGACTAGGTTTCTATTTGTTAGGCCATTCCCATATCCCGAGATTGGGAGCTGCTTCCCAGTGCTGCTTCCTCAGCTGAGCCACAATCCAAGAACCTGGGTTCTGTGCACTGTGGCCCAGAACCCAGCTCCTCAGGCCAGCGCTTGTACCCTGAGGTCTTTTATGGCAGCCCTGGGCCTCCCACTTCTCAGGTAGGTCGTACTTCCTATCCCATGGCCCCTTAGGTGAATGGGTAGTAGTCGTTCTTTTCTGCTAGTAGAACCTTAGAATCAAGAGTTTTCCAATTTGTGTATTTTGAAAACTTTTGTCATTTTTTTTTCCTCATTGTTAGTACACGGTGGGTAGGGTGGGTGGTTGGGTAGGCGTTTCTTTGTAGAAAAATGCCTCCGTGGTGGCGCTGGGGTCGTCTGAGCGCTGTCAAGCTTTCGGCAGCCACTGCTGCACTATGTATTCAATCCCCAGCAGACCTCTCCTGTCTTGCCCGCTGCTCCCCTCAGCAGTGTATCTCAATAGATCCGCCTGTTCCGCTCCCCACTCTGTCTCTGGTGAATCCTCTCACCCCTTCCCACCACACTTCTGGCCTTTCCCCTAGTTCTTGTATGCATAAATAAATAAAATAAAATCTTTAAAAAAAAAAAAAAACCAACATCTGGAGCTGTTCCAACCTTGCTTTGCTACAGGTCTCAGGGGCATCCATAGACTCTCAGTTACATCCCAGCAGTGGAGGCTTCCGCCCTGGGACACCCTCTCTGCACCCTTACCGGTAAGATCTTGCCTGTGGCTCTCAGAAGATGGAGCAGCAGTGTTGCAGGGGAGAGACTAGGGGAAGACTTACTGGGAGGGCACCAAAGGCTGGTGGGCTTGGAGCATCTCTCAGATGAGAGTCAATGACGTTGGCTTCCTGATACCTCTCCTCCCCCCAATTTCTTTTCAGATCACAGCCCCTATACCTCCCCCCGGGTCCAGCTCCCCCCTCTGCACTGCTCTCTGGGGTAGCGGTCAAGGGCCAGTTTCTGGATTTCTCTGCACTGCAAGCAACAGAACTGGGGAAGTTGCCAGCTGGAGGAGTTCTCTACCCTCCACCTTCCTTTCTCTACTCTCCAGCTTTTTGCCCCAGCCCTTTGCCTGACCCACCCTTGCTTCAGGTAAGAGGTGGGTGGCTGCTGGGCTTTGGGAGCTGGGGGTGGGGAAAAATGCTTTTGGGTAATAGACACAAATTCTTTTGATCATCATCAGGTGCGCCAGGATCTGCCATCCCCCTCGGATTTTTATTCTACTCCTCTGCAGCCTGGTGGCCAAAGTGGCTTCCTCCCCTCAGGGGCTCCTGCCCAGCAGGTATCTTTTTTACCTTTGCACTTCCCCTTCATTCTATTTCTCTCTCCAACCTCTAAGGGCTTTTTATTTTGTTTGTTTTGACCATCCTTGGCTTTCTGACATTCTAATCTGTCCCCAAACCCTACGCCTATATTTGTGTTACAGATGCTTCTTCCTATGGTGGATTCACAGCTGCCTGTGGTGAACTTTGGCTCCCTGCCGCCTGCACCGCCTCCTGCCCCACCCCCTCTTTCTCTGTTACCTGTGGGCCCTGCTCTGCAGCCCCCCAGCCTGGCTGTGCGGCCCCCACCTGCTCCTGCGACTCGGGTGCTGCCTTCACCTGCCAGGCCCTTTCCCCCGAGCTTGGGGCGAGCAGAGGTAAGTTACAGGAACTGAAACGTTAGGAAACCACCCCCAGAGTTAGGGGTAGGAGTTCAGTATCTCAAGATGAGAGGGCTTAGAGGCAGGAGGCTCATGCATTTTTTTTCCTTCAGCTGCACCCAGTGGAATTAAAGCCGTTCCAGGATTATCGAAAACTGAGCAGCAACCTTGGGGGACCCGGGTCGTCACGTACTCCCCCATCTGGAAGGCAAGAAGGAAATAGGGGTGCAGAGTCCCCATTCCCAATGACTGACTTATCTGGGAGACCCAGGGAATGGGTTTTATGTTTGTCTTAAAACACCTTTCTTCCTTTAGGTCTTTCTCTGGCCTCAATTCCCGTCTCAAGGCCCCGCCTTCCACCTATAGCGGAGTCTTCCGCACCCAGCGCATCGACCTCTACCAGCAGGTGAAGGAGAAACCCCTGTGGCCCCAAGTCTGATTTCAGCAGTTAACTTCCAAAGTTCTTGTCCTTCATTCCCGACCTCCCAGTATGACTTACTCTTCAACATGTACCTGTCTACCAGGCCTCTCCACCAGATGCTCTGCGCTGGATGCCGAAGCCTTGGGAGCGGACAGGGCAACCTTCTCGAGAAGGATCTTCGCGGCGGGCAGAGGAGCCTGGTTCCCGAGGGGACAAGGAGCCTGGGTTGCCCCCGCCCCGCTGAGGGAGTTCCCTTTGCCCCCCACCCCCCGGGGCTTGTATATAGATTATAAATATATAAGGGGGAAAGGGGTGGGTGGGGATGGGTTGTGGGGCTGGGGCCTCGCTTCCCCTCCTCCCCCTTCCCCTGATCCCCTATCCCTGGGGCCGTTTGTTAAAAAATAATAATAAAAGAATGAAAAAAATATTTCCAAAATGAATTGGGGGTGGGTTAGTGGTTTGCAATCTCTAGTAGTATAATGGTATGTAAGTGCAAAGTGGGGTCTTAAAACGGCCTCCTCATTGTATCTTCAAGATTTTATGAGCCAGGGATAGGAGCTGGGTTCCCCCCTGAGCAAATCTTGTACTAGAGGTGGGGATGGTTAGTAGTCTAACAGCTGACAGCTGGGCTGCTGCTGTAAGCTTTCTCGCAAATGAGTGGGACTCCTAGAACTCCAGGTCAGTCGGCATCTTGACATGGCAAGGTGTTCTCACGTCGTTGGGTGGGCCTCTCGTCCCGGATCCAGTGTTCCAAGAAATTTCAGTGAAGCTTATGACCTGCTCTTAGGCCTCAGAAATCTGCCACATTGTTGGTCCAGAACTAAGCTAAAGCAGACAGGAGGCACAGCTGCGTATCTCAATGAATGGCAAAGAATTCAGTCATGCTGGCCTTCAGTCCCACTGAGAAGTGCACTTCACAGCTGTCAGGTATTTAGTGGTGGGCTGACACCACTAACCTGGCAAACCAGTTCCACTCTTGTCAGACTTGGTTGAGTGGCACGTGGTACCACTGCATCATGCTAGTCTGTTGAGACTATATTTAGGCTTGCAGCTGCTGCTGCAGTCCAAATGGCGCTTTACTGTAACAGGCTTGAGAGCATTACCCTAACATGTGCTGGAACAATTCTCACTCTCTCTCTTCAGGTCACTCACTCATGCGCAAATTGCTTTTGCACAGAAGCGTTCCTTGAAAATGACCAAATGTCAAAGCAGGCTTATACATTCCAGCCTGTGGCTGCAGTAACAGACGTGACAATGACAATGCACATCTACGAAGGGGCAGTGTTAGAAGCTGTTCGGGAAAGTTCGCAAAGATCTACGGGTTAGACAATGAAGACAAGGTTGAGACAAAAGAGCCAGGAAAATCTGACTTTTATTTCTTAAATACTGTGAAGGAAGGGGGAAGAAATGGTCCCCAGATGAGGGAGGGCCACAGACAAAGAGCTAGGGGTCGTCAGCAAAGGCCCGGTGGGCATTAGGGAAGCGCTGGGGGCTGTAGTTGGGGTCTTCCTGCAGACGCTTTTGTATATCAGCCCGGAGCTAGAGAGAGAGAGAGAACGGAGTAGGTCGGTGGGGCACTGGCCAAGTGTGAAGGATCCCAGCAAGCACACAAAGCCACCCCTTGGGAGCTAACATGCTAACATTTCCCCACCAGCCGCACACTGTCGACAGCCCCAGGTGGCATTCCTGAGCCTTCCCAGATGCCACTACGGGGGAAAAACCAGACTGACCAGTTCATCTCTGAAGGAACTGGGGAAGAGGGGCCCTAGCCCAACCCCTCCCACTAGACCATCCCTATTCTGCTTCAAGGTGGGGGCACCTGCTGCCTGTAGCTCTCCTGAACCTCTGGTGCCTCCAGGTCCCGGCTCAGGCTCTCGGGGCTCGTCAGGGGCCTAGCTCCGGCTGCCTTAGCTGCCCGGCTCACAGCCTCTGAGAGAAGCAGCTGGGGGCCCTCACCCTGCATCGTCTGGCGGACAGGGGTTTGGGGAGGGAAAAGAGGATCAACGTCAGATCCAGTGCCACCACCCAGCTCACCCTTTCCATTAAGTCAACCACTGAGTCTCCTTGCTAGCGGAGAGAACGGAAATGGTCCACAGGTGGTTTTGACAGCAGGAATGCCTTCCTGATTCTGTTTGGCTCTGGCCAAGAACGGCATTGGAATTTCCTCTTCAAAATAACGGGCAGTGTGGCTCAAGCCACCTGGGACTCAGAGCTAGCTAGTCGGCAAGAGGAAGCCCACTGAGGAAAATGGGTGCTAATCACATGGGGATCAGGCAGCTGAAGGGTGACAGGGCTGCTGGCAAAAAGACTAACACAAAGATGTGGTTGTGCAACTGAAAACCTCAGTGAGTCCTAGAAGTTTCCTCATTAAATGAGGGGACTAAACAAGGAAGAATTTCTTCCAGCTTTAATTTGTTTGATTCTAAGCATGACAGGGGAATTTGAAAAAGAGGGATCCTCGGGGAAAAGGCACACTAACCTTGCGTCTCTTGGCAGGCATACCACTGAGGTAAGCGTCACTCAGGGGGGGCTGCGGTTTCACCTTTCGCTGGCTCTGAATGTCCTGCTGGATAATAGGAACCCACTCCTGGGGAGCAAAAGATTGGAAAGTAGTACTCCCCACAACTTCCAGCTGCCCTAACCCACTGGAACATCTCCTGACACTTACTGGGGGAACTGCTGCTGCCCAAGGTTCTGTCTCAGCTGAAGCTCCATCCTGTTCCTCTCGGGAGCCCCCCTCAGGAGCAGGAGGTGGACCTCGGGACATGGCCTCTTCTGCTGTTGTCCCAGGGGCTGGGGAAGCATTCTCCCGCTGTGATCAGGAAGATCAGAAAGGTTTTGTAATTCTCAGCCCCCAGCCTTGGTGCCCCCACCCTCCAATTCCACATTCTCTGGCCCCTCAACCTCTAGCTGGTACCTGAGGTTCAGGGGAAGTTCTCTCTGATCCCTGAACTTCCATTGGTTCCTCAGGAAGTGGCTGTGAAATTAGAGAACACCACAAAGGACAGGCTCAGATCTTTTCAGTTCCTGCAAGTTCCCTGACCCCACAGCTCGTCAGCTCCCTTACCTGAGGGGGATCACCAACCCTGCGAACGTATCTGAGGATGGCATCGGGGCCCACAGGCATGTGCTCCAGTACCACCTGAAGCCTCAGTCCCATTATAGTGGTCAGCCAGCTCACCAAGGACGGATTCACTCCACGAGACATGCGACGCTGAAGAGCAAAAAGTAGACTTGGAACACAATACCCTCAAATAGCGTTTGAGAGGAAGCAAATGGTAAAGGATGGCAATTCAGAGAAGAAAAAGGAAAACTGCCAAATACACAGAAAATGGGAACCTGAGAAAACAAAAGCCTAGGAATCGGGGGCTGGGAGGTGCTTACAATTCGGCCATTGATGACAGCAGCAAGCTCCATCTGCTGCCCCCCCAAGCAGTGCAGGTTCAGTGCCAGGCATTCAAATAGGCCCTGGTTACACAGCTCCAGCAAACGGGCCCCAAATCCACTGTCTATGGGGGCAAGACATAAGAAGGGAGTGCTGGCACCCAGCACTCCTGCGCATACGACAGCCCCCTCCCCTGGCCCTGCCGGCTCCTACCTGTGCAGTGAAGCACGTGAGCAGCAATGCTATTGAACTGCTCTTGGAGAAACTCCAGGTTTGTTCGGATGATGTCCACCCCAGGCTGAACCTGTACCAAAGACTGAGAGACAAGACACACAAAGACCCCAAAATCAGGACTCCCGAGGGACTGGGAGTGGAGGAGGCAGCGGAACAGCAGCTCTCCTGACCCAAGGAAGAAGGGAAAGGGGGAAGGAAGGGTTACTCACAAAACTCTCCCGCACGTATTCTTCTAGCCCCGTGATCAGTGTGTGGGTTGCCGTCTACAGGGGAAGCAGCACAGGTTTAGATCCAAGCCCTGGCCTTCAGGAGACCTGCCCCTCTACCCCCAACGAGTGCAGGGCTTGGGCTAGGGCAGTTGGAGCTTTAGGTGACAGGCAGTCAGGAGTAAGGAATGGATGGTGTGGAGAGCTCTGGGGCCTGGGGTCTTCATTTACCCGGATGTTACCAGGTGTGGGTTCCTGGCCACCCAGGTAGTGCTGGTGGAAGAAAGATCGCAGCTGGGGCTGGAGCCGCTGCAGCGGCTGGAAATGCCCATGGAGAAGCATCACCACATCCACCATGGAAAAGTTCTGGCACAGAAGAGAGAGCAGGGCCCCAAAGAATCCTGGGGACAGGAACACAAGTCAGCAGTGGCATGCCCACCCTCCACCACCCCATCAACCTAGCTTCCCCTTGGCAACACCCCTAACAAAGACCATCCCCTGGCTGCCCACTGCTGGAGTAGAATAAAGCACCACCCCTGCCATGTATTTGCTCACCAAGGGCCCCGTCAGCCCCAGGCTCAAAGATGTTGCTGGATCCACTGAGGCGCTGTATGAAAGCAGCAATACTTTCACTGCTGCCAGCCCGAGCCCCAAGGGAGCCCAGCAGGGAGCTCAGCACGCCCTGCACCACCGAGGTATAAAACTCCAGTGGCAGGCTCTCAGGACCCAGGCCTCCAGGACTCCCTGCGCCACCAGAAGGGGATCCTGGTGTGGGCATGGTCTGCTGCTCTGGGGCAGGGGGTGGGGGTGGGGGTGGTGGAGGGGGTGGAGGGGCCGTCTGTGTTGCCTGGCAAACAGAGAAAGAATAAAGAGCAAAAGATGATGTGAGAATGGGGACAAAGAGGATGCACACCAACAGCGGTCTAAAAGATGGGGCGCTCTAGGCTGGTCTTCACTCCCTTCAAGCAGAATAAGCTGGACTGTTACTCAATAGCAGTGTTAAGCCTCACCTCTGTCCCTCTGAATGGGTGAGGCCAGAAAACAGTGATACTCATTACGCACACTTTTTCTGAGCCTCATTTCCCACATCTCTAAAATGGTGGGGTCAGGCTTCCCTGGTGGCGCAAAGGGTTAAGTCTCAGCACTCTCAAGCTATCTGCAGCCACTGCAGCACAAGTTCAATCCCCAGCCAGGGAGCTGGCCCACATGGCACAGACCTCTGTTGTCTTTCCCGCTGCTCCTCTCAGCAATGTATTCCAGTCGATCCACCTGTTCTGCTCCCCACTGTCTCTGGTAAATGCTCTCACCACCCCATACCTCTGGGCTACAACCCAGCTCTCTCTCATATGCAAAAATAAATCTTTAAAAAAATAAATATAATAAAATGGAACTCCTAGGATTCTTTCTCACAGACATGCCACCAGGGACTGTAGCCCAGCGACAAATAATGGCCACAAGGCACTACTGCCTGACTGGGCAGCGGGAGAGGAAAGCTGAGGTGAAGAACAAGTCAGCCACTCACCTGCAAGAAGTCAGTCATGCCCTGGAGAAAGGCAGGGACACCAGGCATCGCCACAGTGATGGTGGGAGAAGCCATACCAGGCCCTCCAGCCCCTGGCCCTGCAGGCCCCAGCAGGTTCCCCAGAAGCTGAGAAAACTGAAGATCAGCGGCGGAGGGTTGAGGGGGTGGAGGCTGGGCAGGGCCCCCAGGGGCAGGGCCAGCTGTGGTAGCTGTGTTGGTGGTGCCAGCACTGGCTGAAGCAGTGGCAGGGGCTGGAGGTGGAACCATTCCTGGAGCCCCCTGAGCTGTAGGGACCAAGTGAAAAGTTGAAATCTGAAGACAAAACAGACATCACGGCATCTCCACTCCATCTCTCCAATAAGAGCAGAAACAAAGTAAATATGGGCATTACTGGGAAGCACTAGGGAGGAACCAGGAAGGGAGTGTGGGCCTTTCCGGTCATGAGAAATCTCTCACATTTCAGTGGTGAAAGAACAAGGACTCACCCACAAGGACAGGCTGCATAAGGAGCTGCCCCACAAGGCCGCTCACCATCTGGGCCAGAGAGGCGTTGGTACCTATCCCAGCACCCTGCTGGGGAGAAGAGGCGGCTTTCAGTTCTACTTATTCCATGCCTCTCTCCGCAGATTCTTCCCTGCTCTAACTACCCCACCCTTACTCACCAGTGTCCCCGAGACTGGGGGTCCCCCAGGATGGGAAGGCCGAGCCTGTGGAGGGGTGGGCCGGGCAATTACCACCCGGGTAGGAGCTGTTGGGAAGCCTGGCACCTGCTGTCCTGTGGGTGGCAGAGGGAGAGACCGAAGAGGGCTGAGGGCTGCGCCCCTGCCTGCCAACCAGCAGCACCCACCATCATGGACCATAGCCCACCTCCCAGGCCTCCCCTTCCACGTCATTACCTGCGGCCGCGGAGGCAACAGCTGCCACCATGGCCTGATGAGTGATCTGGTGGGCGACGGCGTGCATGAACTCAGGGGGCAGGGAGGGCAGCTGGATGAGGGTGGAGCCTGGGGGGCGGGTCTGATGTAACCTTGAACCTGGACCCCTTCAACCCACCCACTCGGCCCTACCCCTTTCTCTACCCAGAGCTCAGCCTGCTCTGATGCCCTCACTCTTACCCAGGGTCTGGCCATGACCAGGGGGTCCTAGGGGGCCAGTGGGAGCACTCGGAACTCCACCGGGCTGTGTGCCAGAATCTGGGCAGGGAGACAGAGAGAGTGGCCCTGAGACAGGTGGGGCCAAGGCCTAACTGTATCCTTCTGAGATCGGCGTCCTTCGGGCTCCACCCCTCCCCCCCAGCAGAAAGCGTGCCTTTCCCTCCGCTTAAACAGGGAGAAGATGCTCCCTTCACCACACAGACAAAGCTCCAAGGACAAAACAGTCCTTTCTGTTCTTCCCCACATACGCCGACTAAAACTTTTGCTCTGGTCCCTCTGCTGCCGTCGTCAGTCATGGCCTCCCTTCCCCACCCTCTCACACAAACAGCTCAGCATTGACCCTCCCTCATCGCGCTGCTCACCTCTGCCACCAGCTGATCACAACTCACCTTGGATGTTCATATGCATCATGACTACAGGTTCCACACTCTGGTGGGAAATCCGGATGACCCTGGGGTGGCTGGCGGTTGGCGGGGGAGCTGGCCCCGGGGGAGGAGCCCCCTCAGTTGAGGACTCAACAGTGGTAGAAGAGGGAGCCAAGGATGAGGCCTGCCCAGGACCAGAGGGAGATGCCTCTGCACTAGGAGTTGGGGGGGGCCGTGTCCCATTCCCTGTCATGGTCACAGTGGTCCCCACATTGATCTGGAGGAGACAGACAGGAGGAGGCAGAGGTGAAAAAAACACAAGGTGCCCAACCACCTCCTTCAAGCCCGACAGCTATCTGGGGTCATTCCACCAAGAGCACTCCATTTTCCCTCCGGCCAGGGTCCCTCTTCACCCACCTGGATGGGAATGGCTGCCTGCTGGAGCACCATGGGGGTGGTGTAGTGAGACATGGGCCGGACCACATGCAGGTGTCGTGGGGGTGCACAGGCCAGATTGCAGCGCAGGTCAGACAGCGCCACAAAGGTGTTGCCCAGCAGCCGCAGGCTCTCCCCCACCAAGTTGATCAAGCGCTGATCCTCTTCACGGCTCTCTTGCTATACCCCCAGGCCAAATACAGAAAGGCAAAAACATGAGGCTGCAATCCACCCTGCCAGCAAAGACAACGCCTCCTGAGAACACGGCATCCTCTAAACCTTTACATATGTGCTGGAAAGTTCCTGCACAGGCCAAGTATCTTTGTTGTGAGTTCCACTTTATACACATAAAGAGTTTCCCATTAAGACAAGTTCTGCAGAGAATCTAAAGCCACCACCCAAGAAAGTCCTTTATATTATAAACTTCCTAACTCAGGGGACTGTGGGGCCCAAAGACAGTGGGAATCACAAAGACTATCATCTTCCCTGTAAGGAAGAGAGAGATGACTTACAAGTCTAGAGGATTTTGTTGGAGACAATGCAGATGCGGGCGGGGAGAAGGAAAGGGTTATTTCAACCTATTCCAATGCTGTTTTGGGGGGTGAAGGGTGGGGCAGGGCTCACATTGTTGTTGTAATCTGTCGTAGCAGCAGCACCTAGAACCTCATAATAGCGCTGCAGGAAGGGCTGGAGGCGGCTCTCAAGCCGCTGTAGCTCCTGAAGTACCTCCACGTACTCTGCAGGCGAAGGATGGCTGTGGGAAAGCCCAACAGGCAGTGAGCTAAGGCTTTCCTCAAATTCCCTACCGGACATCTGCCCTGCCTCTCCCTGGCTGCCCAAACCTGTGGCCCAATCCCTTCCAGGACTAGCAGAGCTTCTGTTTGTTTCCCCACTCACAAGATGACAAGAGAAAAACAAATCGCTTCCACCTCCCCCACCAAACAGCTTAGTAACTACAGTGGCAAGAAAGAAAATCTAAAAAGTCAAAGTTAGGGCCTCCCTGGTGGCGCAGGTGGTTGAGTGCAGCTCTGTGAAGCTGACTGCAGCCTCTGCAGTGCCGGTTCGATCCCCGCTGGCCACAGATACTCCCACATGGCGTGACAGACCTCTCCTGTCTCACCCGCTGCTCCCCTCAGCAGTGTGTTTCCGTCTGTCTGCCTGTTTTGTTCCCCGCTCTTTCTCTGATGAATCCTCTCACCCTCCCGCACATCTGGCTTGTACCCCAGCTCTTGTATAAAAATAAATCATTTTAAAAATAAATAAATAAAAATTCAGTGTCTGTGTAAACTCAGGGGAGAGGATCTTGACCAGGCCAAGGAAGCACCAGTCAGATTTCCCTGTGCCAGAGAACACAGTGCCTCTGGATCAGCTGCCAGTCCTACCCTCAGTTCCCTACTTATAGCCTCTGCCTGCCTCTCAACACTGACCCTACAAGACCTTGAGACAATCCTTCCACTCCTAGTGTATTTTTCCTGGAGCCTCATACTCCACTCAAGATTCCTGAACCCCTTCCCACAAGTCCCCGCCAGCTCTCACTTGGGCGCATTTGTCTCTGGTACAGGTGTTGGGCCCACTGGGGCTGGGCCAGAAGGTGTGAGTTCTGGGCTCTGGGCTGGGGCACGCTCCTCTACTTCTTCCGCCTCCATGGGCTCCCGAGGAGGCACTTCACTTTCCACTGGTTCTGATGTTCGAGAGCTCAAGGCTACTGGCTCTGGAGCCACAGCTGGCGTCTGTGGGGGTGGCTGACTGTGCTGTGCTTGGGTCCCCCCTCGACACTGAAGGTGGAGGAGAATCAGGACACCAAAGGCAAGAGGCAGAGGATTACATGGGTTAAAGAAGAGTAAATGAAGACTACTGTCCTAACTAGGTTCCCTGAAGGCAGGAACGTGTACCTTTGACTCCCTTAGCAAGCAACGTAAGATTAACACCAGTTATGTGTGCAAGTAACATCTGTAATACTTGTGAAGAGACTACTAACCAAGCGCAGGGATTAGTTTCTTAGTCTCCACAGGGAGAAAAAAAAGAGCCATAGATTGCAGCTCCAATACCAACCAATGAAATAAAAAAATGCTAGTATCAAATGTAACAATGAAGTTAAAAAGCACAGAATTCTTTAATTCAGAAGACATGTCATGAGTTATACAACTAGTATGAAACAAACTTCCCAGACACCAGGCACCAAGAGGACTGGCAAGGACAAGATAACCTCACAGAGATACTTTTTCTGCCCAGAAGAATAAAGATTAGAAAGAAGAGACCAGATTAGGAAGGCAAAATCCAGGGGATGTAGCCAGTCATGCTCTCACCCCCAGGCTGAAGGAACAGGGGCAGGGAGGATAGAGAGAAAAATAAAGACTCACCTCCATCCGGGACAATAAGGTCTGTATATCCCTGATCATGTGCTGAGCCATCACCAGACGTACTCGGGGCTCACTCTAAAATAAGAGAGGGAAGATCAGAGTGGGTTTAAGATGAAGCCATAAACTCCACCATCTACTAAACCAGTCATCTCCTCAGTCAAGTCCACCCCCACCTCATGGCCTCCTTCTCCCAGATCCCCTTCCCTGACCCTCCCAGGCCCCGTGATACCTGAATTGGGGCCTGTTCCATGTTGATGTGAACATCCACAGCAGAGCCGTCACTCTGGGGAAAGGGTAAGGGAAGTTGCTCTGGGAGAAGTCAAATGCTAAGGTCCCCACGCTTCCAACTTATTCTCTAGAGCCCCAGCCCTTTTCTCCTCAAAGACTGCGGCCATTATCAGTCCACAGGGTACTCCAAACCCAATCTAAAGACTGAGACACCTATTTTGTGAGCTCTCTCAACCAAACCTAGCATTCCCCCAGAAAGACCCTCCCATAACGTGGAACACAAGCTTACAGGAAGATTGAAGGTTCCAACCATGACATAGCTGTTGGCATTCCGGTCATGAACAGAGGGCCCAGGTCCCCGAGTACCAGGTGAGGGTCCCCCACCATGAGTGGCCGAAGCAGACCCTGTCCCAGAAGATGCCCCAGAAGGGAGTTGAGTCTGAGGAGGAGCCCGTTCCACCAGGTGGATGACCTTTCCTCCAACATCTGCAGGAAAAAGAAGATACATACCAAAACATTTTATCTGGTAAACCCATAGCCTCAGCGCATCCCTCCTGAGAACAGCCTCAACCTCTGAACTGCCTCCCACACTCCCTTACTGTATTCCTGGAGCTTCTTATCATCCTGCAGAACTCGTCCCTGGTAGATGAGCCGTTGTTTCTCAGAGGGAATGCTGACAGAGGCAGCAATGTGTTCCTTAAACTCCTTTACATTCATCTGCAAGAAGGAAAAATAACAGAACCAATCAATACCTCAAACTTATATAATGTCATAACGCAATGTTACTACAGTAAAAATCGGGAAATGGAGAAAAGACGAAGAACAGAAGATAAACAAATGGCTTGCCAGAGTGAGAGGGTAAAAAGCACACCGTCATAAAAGCACTACTCATTTATCTTGGTTGTGAGGTAATTATCAGGCAAAACCCTGAACTAAAACAATACCTGCCAAAATACAGACAACAGTCATAATAAAGTTCAGTCTATCAGCCTACAAAAAAATTACATGACTGGAAAAAAAAGGAAACCTACCGATATTCCCTCTTTCCTTCTCTGCCTGGCTCCCAAGAGAGTGTGTCTAAAGATATCAGTGGCACCTCCCCAAACTCAAAATGACCCAAATCTATAATCTCAAAGATAAAGGTAATGGCAAAGAAGATTGGGTCAAAATTCCATTAAGAAAAGACTCAACCAAGAAAAGAGCAAAAAGGATTGTTCCTAAGGAGACAACTGTTTACATACATCTAGTCACAAAAGCCCAACTGGTTTTCTTAAACACATGGTTTAAAGACCAAAGACCAACCCCCTCAGGATGACATAGATAGCTGTGTCTATGGCATTAAACTAAAAAAAAACAATCAAATAATGCCACAAACAGTAATGCCACTCAACAATCTTTATTAGGGCTCTACCTGAACTATGGGGCTTTGACTTCTAGTCTTGAAATTGTGGCAAAGATCTGGCCAATTTTGGGGTCAGTGTGTTCGGTTTCCCTTTTGAAAGGCAGCAGCCAAGCCTGTCCTTTTAGGCTGGAGTTCACTCATAATGATGGCATACAGAGTGGTCCTTCCTCCCTGAGGTTGAGGAGGCAAAATAAAACCTCAATAGGAACCATACTTTTCACTCAACAAGAAACTCCAGAAAATGCTCGCTAAAAAACACTAACAAAGAAGTTAATAAAAGGAAATCTGAAACAAAAAAATAAAGATCTTTCAGATGAAAGGACCTATAAGAAGAAGAGTTCAGGGATGTGTTCCAGAAGTACTGGAGTCTCACCTGGGCTCCCACAATAAAGGTCCGAGTCTGTGAATCCAGGGTCTTCACCAACACTTCCAAGCTGTCAGGCTCCTCCATAGTGGTACTGGTACTATCACTGGGCTCCATGGTTGACGGCTCTCTAAGGAAGAATGGAGGGAGGCCCGCTGTCGCCCAGAGCAGACTTTATACACCCGGAAGCCTCCCGGCCTCAGTCTCCGCCCCAATACCTAAAGAGCTGCTCCCACTCAAGCACACACACTCACGCCCGCCCCCATCCCCCTTCTGATTCCGGGGCACAGGGAGAGAAACACAAAGGGCAGGAGATCGACGGCTTAGGGAGCTGGAGGGCGGGGAGGTGGGAGGAGCTCCACGATGCCAATCACAAACAAGGGAGGGCCAGTAGGGCTAGGAAGCAGGGAGAGACGCTCGAGACCAGGATCATCACCGGTCGCGATAGGACAAGGGCCCCAGAGGTCGGCAAACCCTGGAACAACGCGAGAGTTGGGGCAGCGCCAGACTCTGCGGAGAAAGGGGTTTCGCGCACGCGCGCCATGCCACACCTATCGAGCCCTCTAAATCACGGCCGACCTAAGATGACGGACACTCACAGGGGGCCAGACCGGCTAGCTGACTGCCCCCCTCTTCCGTCTTCCCTCGCTGCTCCAGCACAGCGGCGCAACCCACACACACCAAACACAAGACACACCGCCACCCCGCAGCTCCGCCCCCTTCTTCCCCACGGTACCGTCACTTCCGGTCTCCCCCAACCTACAACCGATGGCCACTTCCGTTTCCCCGATAGTATTTGGGGATTCCGAGGCGGTACTTCCGGCTCCCCCCAGGTTCCTAAGCTTTACTTTTGCGGGACACGACGAGAAAGTCCGAAGCCCCAAACAATGCGTTGCTGGGGCCTAGACGGGCCGGGGCCGGCCTAGGTGGGATGGAGCCGAGCACCCCGAAGAGCCGCCGCCGCCGTCGCCCGGGGGACCGTACTGCGCCTGCGTGCGTCGCACCACGCATGCGTACGCATTCAAGCCCCGCCCCACCCCCCGCTGGAGCTGTTCGTTTCTCCTGAGCGCGCGCTTGAGCAATTGAAGATTGAGGTGGCCCTTGTAAACGCCTGATTAAAAATTACCAGATGGGACGCTCCAACTCCTTCCAGAGAGGCTTTGGATGGTTGTTTGGATGTTAGAGTCTATCGATTGGGGGAAGAGTCTCGTTGGTCTATGTTAAAGTCTTGGAATCCGGAGATTTTGCGGGAGGCGCTGTCCTGGCCACCTAAAATTCTGTCCTCTCTAGCGCCCTCGCCGCTCCATCCTTTCGGTGCCTCGGGAGTCAGCCTTTCCGCAGGCGGTTGGAGGTGGTTCGCGAGCTGTGTTGTGTGCGGTCGCGTCGTTTGGGCCTGATCTCGGTCCAGCTTTAGGGTTTTCGGTACTGCGGAGCGTGGGCGCCATGTTCCTGGCCAGCTGTGCGCGGCCGAGGGGACACACCAGGTTTTGGAGGCGCTAAGGATTCACTACCTTTCAGGGCTTTCTGTCCCTAAGAAAAAGTGCCTCAGGGTTTGGGAATTAGGGGCAAATAAAGCAAGTTGGACCAAATCACAAGATTCTGACCCTGGGAAATTGAAGGGGCCACCAGGGTGCTTTCCTAGGCCGAGGGGGGGGGGTTACCCCTATCTGCCCTACTCCCTCGGGCGGCGCTGCAACTTCAACTAGACGCTGGTGCCCAGCTTTTCTAGGATTCCTAGATTATAACCAGGTCGTGCTACGTTTTAGTTTAGCGTTCTGATAAGCAAATCGAGAGCTTAATTTGCACCAACCAGTTTGCTAAGGGTTTTAGGTACCGTCACATTCAGAAGTCTTCGGACGTCTGAGATAGTTACTTACATCTTATAGGTGAGTACACCGAGGCTAAGTTAGGGCAGAACTGACAGAACCACGTCTGCCAGACTCTGCCTCAAGCACTTGTATTTTAAGTGCCCCAATTAATATTGTATTTTAGTTTATTATAAAAAAAAATGTCAACCAGGGCGTCCCTGGTGGCGCAAGGGGTTAAATGTCAGCACTTGTGAAGCTATCTACAACTGCGGCAGCACAAGTTCGATCCCCGGCCAGGTAGGAGACCCACATGGTACTGCAGACCTCTCCTGTCTCACCCGCTGCCCCCCTCAGCAGTGAATTTCAGTCAGTCTGCCTGTCCTGCTCCCCACTCTGTCTCTTCTGAATCCTCTCGCCCCCTGCACCTCTGGCCTGTACCCCAGCTCTTATATGCATAAGTAAATAAATCTTAAAAAAAAAAAAGTGTCAGGGCCTCCCTGGTGGCGCAAGGGGTTAAGCACGGCACTATGAAGCAATCCGAAGCCTCTGCAGCATGAGTTCCATCCTGGGCCAGCCAGAGAGAAATCCACATGGCAAAGCAGACCTCCTGTCTCATCCGTTGCTCCCCTCAGCAGTATATTTCGGTTAGTCTGCCTGTTCTGTTCCCCACTCTCTGGTGAATCCTCTCACCCCCCACACCTCTGGCCTGTACCCCAGCTCTTATATGCATAAATAAATAAATCTTTAAAAAGAAAGTGTCAAACATTACCCAAAGATAGATTAGTACGATGAGCCTTCATATAACCACCACCCAAATTTTGTTCTTTTAACTAAATTGTAAGACAAATTGGGGCGGGGGGAGTGTGTGGGTTATAGGCAATCTATTAAAGAGGCCCCACCTTTCATTACATTAATTGCACCACCCATTTGGCATTATTCCAGTGACTGCCTCTTGATACTTCATTCCTTACATTTTGAGAACTTTTACCCACCAGAAATTGAGTAAGTGCTTTAGGAACATTACTATTAATTACAAAGAATGTTTACTTTGTACTTACCACATGCAGACCTTTGCCAAGATCTTTGTGTGCATTATCTCACTTAATCCTATGAGATTAATGATTTGCTCATTTTACAGATGAGAAAACAGTTATAGAGAGCAATACAGCTGTCCAAGATCTAATAAGTAATAGAATTAGGATTTGGACTTATTCTGCCTAATACCAATGTCTAGCCTATTTAACCAGTAGATCCTGTAGCCTCTTGTAGTGATAAATGTTGAGTAAATGAACTCACCTATGTGTCAATGAACTTCTGGGGTATACATACTGTTTCCTCAATTATACACTTTGGAGAGGAAGCCTTCCACCCACCATGCCCCGGCATCTGGTTCAGACCTGTTCTAAAGCACATAATCAGGTTGCACTGCAATTATTTGTTTACACAGATTTCCTTATATTAACTTCTTCAAGGCCGTGGACTATATCTTACTCATTTTTATGTCCTCAGAGCTTAGCCAGTTCCTAGGAGACAGCTGGGACTACAGTTTGCTAAGTGAATGAATGAAAAAAATCAATCCACCTCTCTTCAGTGCTGCACAGCACATTTACCCAGCTCAGAAATGGGTTGAAATGGGCCTCCCTGTCTCTCCTGCTGCTCCCCTCGGCAGTGTATTTCAGTGGATCTGCCTGTTCTGCTCCCCACTCTGGTGAATCCTCTCACTGCCCCCCCTCCCCACACACACACACACAAACACTTCTGGCCTGTACTCCAGTTCGTTTATGTATAAAGAAAATTTTTTTTTTTTAAAAAAAGGAAATGGGTTGAAAGACCACAGGCTTCTATCCAGAGAGATTAGCTCTCCTGAGAACTCTGGACAGGCCAGGGTGTATTGTGGAGTGGCTGCATCTATAAGAGGGGGAGGAAGGCCCAAACACTAAGTAATCCAGGTTTGAGTTGGAAAACAAGGTTGAAGTTACTCATTAGCAGGTGAAAGGGTCAAGGGTCAAGGGTCAAGGCAAGGGGGCTGGAAGCAGAGTGGACTGAGCAGCCAGCAGGGGAGAAAGCAGTTAAGGCATCAGCCACTCCACACAGAGCACCAGCTCCCTCTTCCATAAAGATGTTCCACCAGATTTGGGCAGCTCTACTCTACGTTTATGGCATTCTCTTTAATTTCATCTACCAGTGCCCTGAGCACAGTCAGCTGACAATTCAGGGAGCAGATGGGAAAGAGGTATGGACGGAGAATGGGGGAAATCTGTGGTGGGGGCTCTGAGGGACTTGGGTGAGTGGTCTAGGATGTCCAGAAGCCACCTTGGGAAAGGGAGTAGGAGGGCGTGTGTTGTGATGATAAAAGCAAGAAAACATAAAAAAGTACTAGTGTTCTGAGAATCAATGGGGAGACATGACAGAATTGGGCCCTGGGGGAGGTATTATTCAGGTTGATTGAGGGGCAAAGAGGAAATATTGATTAGTGATTTCCTGTCTTAGATCCAACACCTAGTTGGAAAGAGGCAGCCCAAATCTCGGTTATCTTAACTGATGAAGAGGCTGGTTGAATCCTGTAGCGGGACCCACCCTCTTCTGCTCCCTTCACTGTCTCTCCAGTTCCCAGAGCCCCACCTAGGCCGGTGGTACTTTATCGCAGGGGCAGCTCCCACCAAGGAAGAGTTGGCGACTTTTGACCCTGTGGACAGCATTGTCTTCAACATGGCCGCGGGCTCTGCTCCCATGCAGCTGCAGCTTCGCGCTACCATACGCTTGTAAGTAACGAGGAGGCAGAGACATCAGTAAGTGCAGTCTTGGTCCAGAATGCGAGTACTCCCCCACTGGGCTGGGTTCCTCTCTGGTATATCTAACCCACTGGGCTGGGTTCCTCCCTGGTATATCTACATTTCAATGAGCAGAGTTGAATAGTTCTATTAGTTGCTCTCTGAGAGACATGGACCTAACCATCCCGCGGTAGCTTAACACCCAAAGGCCCCTTGGCTTCAAGAAGGAATCAGATGGAATAAATAGAGATTGGTACGGTGTAGGTGGGGTGTCAGTCTTTCCTCCCTGCCACCATCACCCCTGCAGGAAAAATGGACTCTGTGTGCCCCGGAAATGGACCTACCTCCTGACTGAAGAGAGCACAGATCTTAGAACTGAAGGTTGGTTTTCTCCAACCCCCACAAGCCCGCATGCTCCCCAGGCTCACTTAGTTTTGTATCTCTGCCTTCAAACTTCCTCCATCCACCCTGACAGGCCGCCCTGACATGAAGACCAAACTCTTCAGTAGCTCATGCCCAGATGGAATCATGCTGCAAGAGACAGGCCAGGGTTACCAGCGTTTCCTCTTGTACAGTGAGTGGGGATGCCAGGCAGGAAGGGGTGGAGGAAAGTGGGAGGGCAAGAAATACTCTCTGGGCCCTGTGACATCATCCCAAGAAGGGCTGGGTGTTTTAAGGTCCTCATCATGGGCGGTGCTGAGGTGCAGGGGCTTTGATGGGCTTGGCCCCGCCCTACCTTCCAGATCGCTCGCCACACCCTCCAGAGAAGTGTGTGGAGGAATTCCAGTCTCTGGCGTCCTGCCTGAACTCTAAGGCCTTCTTACTGACTCCCAGGAATGAAGGTGAGGGGGTAAAGTCCCACAGAAGAAGCTGAGGACTCACCAGGGGACTCAAGTGATATCACTAGAGAGCCTGGCCAAAGGCTGACCTTATCAGTGGCTGTGTTGATACTGCCGTTTGTGTCACAGGCTACGAGGGCACCAGAGGGATGTAGCCAAGAGCTGTCACCTGAGGGAACCAGGATGGGCTCTGGGCTACTCAGAGACATTTCTGAGTTTGCAATGGATGAAGGGGGCAGAGGGGCAGCTACGAAGGGAAGAGCTCAGAGACCCCTTGTTTGAAGGAGGGAATGTGCTTTCTCCACCCCATTGCAGCCAACTTTGTTTCTCTCCCTGAATTGCCTTCTTTTCCATTCTCTTTTCTCCCTCCTCCCACTACAGAGGCTTGTGAGCTGACCAGTAACTGACCTGTAACTTCATCTGTGCCTCCAGATGGATACAGTGGGAGCTGAGATTATGGTGGGGGGAAGAGAAGTTGGAGACTCCCAACCCCCTTTCAAGGTTAATAAAGATGGGTTTTCAATTTTCACCTCATTTTGAAGTTTCTCTCCAGACATCGATCCTCCCCCCCACTTCAGTATTTCCCCTGGACCTTCTACCACATCAACCCCTGGCTGGACGGCGTCAGGAAGGACACTGAGTGCAGTAACTCTCACTTTATAATCATATATTTAGGATTTGATATGACACAGTTATTTATTGCTGAGCAAACCCCTAAGTGGGAACTGCAAGTTCCAGTGCTTCTCCACACTGTCTGAGCTGGTCCTCCTGCCAATACTGCCTGCCCTATTCCCATTCCCTCTGGCTCCCAGGAACACCCAGATCTTCCCTGTAGGCTGTCACCCGTGGGCCCCCAACTAGATCCCCTAATCTACCTTTCTAGCAACTCAACTCTTCCCTAGATGGCTCCAACCCTAGGATTCCTTGGATTCCCACTCACCCTCTTCCCCCAGCCTGTCCTGTATCTGGGCTCCTCCCCTGGGGAGTTGGAAAAGGTAGAGAGGAATCTTTTTCCACCACCACACTTTTGTGTGTGTGTGGTTTTTTTTTTTTTTTTTTTTTTTTTTTTTTGCTTTTAAAAAGTGAAGGTGCAAGAAAATACAAACAGAGGTGGGAAAAACGTAAAAGTCAAAAGTAACAACAGCTGGTGATTTCAAGGGCAATGACCCCACTATCCATAAACACGGACCCTAAACAGCTCTATTCTCACGCGTGTGTGTGTGGGGGGGTCCTGTGCCCTCATACTCTGGGGTTTCGTCCCCATCCCTGAGGTCCCTGTGCTTACAATCTGGGTCATGCCCCCCACTCTCCTCCTAAAGGCCACACTGTTTTCACCCTTGCCACCACCCCACTGAGGGTGGGGTCCTGGGTCACACCCCACCCTGCAGTCGGTCACAGCCCCTTTCCTGGGTCTCCCCTCTGCTCCTCCACCCCCAGTTTCTCGCCCTCCCAATCAGTGACTTCTTCATCCCCACTGGGCTCCCGGAGGCTGACAGCCAGCACTAGGGCCTGTAGGAGACCAAAGAGGCAGGCAAAGTGTAGGGGGTGAGCAGTAAGTAGGCTCAGCACAGCATGGAGCCCATGCAGGGCAGCCAGGAAACATAGTAGCCCATGCAGCCAGAGACCCAGAGGTCCACGCAGGCCCAGTGCATCCAAGGCTGCTCGCAGGGGCCGAGAGCACAGCCCCAGGAGGGCTGAGGCCAGTAGCTCCAGCAGGTGCAAGGTCAGGTTGGTAGAGATCTGCAGACTCTCCTCTGGGCTCCCCAGGTATTGTGAGGGAGCCCCTGCTCTCCCAGCTGGTTCCCCCCGCAGCCAGCCCAGCAGCTTCTGACGCCGGCCTGGTTTCTCTGCTGGGGCTTCAGACTCAGGGGAACTCAGTGCCCCTTCAAGTGACACTCCGGGTCTCCTGGTGTCACCTGAGTCCACAGGATCCCATCTCAGCTTGGGAATGGCTCCTTCAGCCTCTGGTCTCCCAGACTCTTGAGTGCTAGAGATGGCCTTGTCCCACTTGTGGGAATCCATTCTTTTGCTCCCCGATTGCTCAACTTGGTACTCCCTGCTTGGTTCTGAAGCTGCCCCAAAGCGCCTCTGTGCTCCTAAGTTCTTGGTCTTGGGAGGCCCCACATCTCCCATGGTCTCTGGGGCACTGTCCCAGTCACTCCCTGAATTCTCTGAGGAGCTGTCCAACCGTCTGGGTTGTGGGGTGGCCAGGTCTGTCTTCTGGCGGCCCCAGGGGCGAGGTATCCAGCCACTAAGCCTTCGCAGGAACATGGTTGGAGTACGTAGTAAGTCCCCAAATTCTGGGATTGCTTCGTGGCACTGCTTAGACTCTCAGGTTTGGGGGCTGAGGATGTCCTCAGAAACTGGAGTCTGTTTAGGCTCAGAATAGGTATCTGCTTGGTGAGTCCTACTCTCAATTCAAAGGTGGCTCCCCACTCCCCTGGCTGGTCATGCAGCCGCCTCAAGTATGGCAGGCAGTGCGTTTTCTTTTCAGTTTTGAGGTAAAGACAGGCTCATATCCAACTCCTTCCACCCCAAGCGATTCCAAGAGTCTCAGGACCGGACAAGGCCTGGGTCACCCCAGTGTCCTTCCTATGTTTCCGGGTTTCTCCCAGCAGGCAGCACCCCAAGTTTCACTCACCGAGGCCACTCCCCAAGATGCCCCAGAAACTGGGGAGGTGGTGCTCCATCCAAGAAGGCAGGAAGGTGGCCGGGGTTCTAGGTACTCCAGATCTAGGATGTCCTCAAGTGTTGCCCTAAGGGAGCTCAGAAATGGGGAGTCTCCTCTGTTTGTGTGTGAGAAGGGAGGAGAGTCGGTGTCCAGCTCTCCCCAGCACTCCAGCTAGCAGCGACGGTCCCTTAATTTAGAGGGCTGTGGATTCTACAAAGCGGCCCTACCGGCCGGGAGCAGGCAGCTGAGAGGTGGCCGCCGCAAGGTCAGCCTGGGCATGTCCTCGGAGATTTCGGTTCTGAAGCAAAGAAGGGACCTGCCTGGAGATGCTGGCGTCAGGGGCTAAGCGCTGCGGCCCCTCCTGGGCCCGGCGTCGGGGCCGCAGCCTCACCGAGCCGCAGCGCCCGGAAGTTGCGGTGAGCAGACGGGAGGGACCTGCGGGGGCGGCGCCCGCAGCTCGCGGGGCGGACCCAGAGGCTCGGCCGCCCCCGCGCTGTTCGTGCGCACCAGCAGCGCGCACAGGGGCGTAGCGCAGCGCGCGGCGAAGCTCCGAAGGCCGGGCTGGAATATAAATCCTGCCCTCCGTTTGCGTCATCCAGACGCTCGGCCGCCAGCGCTCGCGCTAACTTCACTCCCTCTGCCTCCTGCCTTTGGGTTCTTGCCCGCACCCCCCGCCCCTCCCACCATTCCGCCTTATGTCCATGGCTCCATAAAAGGTTTTCCCGGAAAGCAAAGCTGGGAGAAAAATCTGGAGACTTAGAAGTGACTAGTCGTTCCCTGCCTCTCTAAGACCAGATTTTACTTGCTGGATTTGAGAAGTGGGCTCTTCACATGGCTATTTTGAAACAGCACGGGGGGTGGGAGTGCAGGAAAGGCAAGGGTAATCAAATAGAATATGCTTCCTGCCCGCAAGTTTTCAGACTGAAATGAACTATTTCAAAAGTTAGTTTCGGAAGGCCGGAATTCTTGTCTCGTTCGCCTGACTCTGGCACCAACCACCTTGGCCTCTGGTGAGATCTTCCCTACCATCATCTCTCTGAGCTTTCTGTGACTTCCCCTACTACTATGCATTATATTGGTGTAGTGGGCAGGAATAGGCACAGGGCAGGTTTTCTGTGATCCAGCAGACCCAGTAAAGGAGGAGAGAGTCCTGGAGACCTCAGTGGCTTTTGTATGTCTTTTATTGGGATCTACCAGGCATACGGCAGGCAGGGGTGCTGGGGGTGCAGGCCTCCCAGCCCCCAGCAAGTCTTCACTTTCTGGACTCTCCGGCGTTCTCTCTGCTTCTGCTGGAGTCCCCGTGACGCCGCCCTTAAAAGCCCAGGTGAATCCCATCTACCTATGCCCACACCCTATTCCAGGTGCCCGCCATCAGGCATGCATTCAGGACCGCAAGGATCCATCATCTATCCTGATGGCGGGAGGGCAGAAAAATCTGGCATTTTTCCTTACCCTACAATTGGGTATTACTTTTTTAAGATTTATCTTATTTATACATACATATAAGAGCTGATGTGTAGGCCAGAGGTGTGGGGTGGGTTGAGAAGATTCACCAGACAGTGGGGAGCAGAACTGGCAAATCTACTGAAATACACTGCTGAGGGGAGCAGCCAGCAAGAGGGGAGAGGTCTGCTACACCATGTGGGTCAGCTCCCTGGCCAGGGATCAAACTAGTGCTGCAGTGGCTGCCCATAGCTTGATAGTGCTAGGACTTAACCCTTTGAGCCACCAGAGGCCCACCACTATGCATTATATTTGGTGACAGGGCTGTCTCCTCCAGGAATATCTTAGTTCTACTTTTAGCACATAATAAATAGTTCCAGAAAATGACAGGGGACATGGAAGAAAACTTGTATTGAATTAAGCCTGGTGGTGGCATGGGAATAAAATGGGACATTTCAGGCAAGGACTAGGACCTGGAAGTGACCCAGATTGGCAGGGAGCTGACCCTACCACCTCCCAGAAGGGGCTTCCCCCTCTGGCTCCAGCAGGACTTGCATGTGGCTCCCAGACTTGGCGTTCCTGAAACAGTGTCCAGAAAAGTGAATAAAACACAAAAGAGAGAGATGGTTGGTTTATTTCTCAACTCTCAGTCCCTCCTTCCCAAAGGCAGTGTCCGCTGACCTAAGCCTGAGGGTCTGGGATTTGCACAGAACCCAGGAAGAAGCGGCCCAAGCGCCCAGGTCAGAGACCTAAGTTCAGACTTCCCCAGCTGACCAGAATCAGATCTTGCTAAAGTCAGAACTCAAGGTTCATATATGTCCTCAGATCCCGCTCCCAGGCCCTGTCTTTTTCCTCTTTCCTTCTCTCCTCCCTCCGGCTTAGTGTGGCTACCCGAAGGGATCTCTCCTTCCCAGCCACAGCCCGAGTGTCCCGAGCTGGGAAGTGCGTGACTCGGGGCTGGAGCACTGATCTGTAGCCTAGCCCTTCCTGGTCCCTCTTGAGGATAGTTGGGATGGGGTTGGCTCGGCCCTCACCCCGGGGTCCCAGCCCCATTCCAGGCTCCCAGCCCCCCCGCAGCAGCAGCCTGAAGCCTGGGCTGGAAGTGGGCACCCCAAGAGGCAGATTGGAGGGCCGGTGACCGCGGGACAGTGACAGCAGGTGAGCAGTAGATGTCCGGTGGTTGGAATCTTGGAAGTGGGCATCACAGGTCTCACAATATTGGGGAGAGGGGGAGTGGAACCTGCAGAGGAAGAGGAGAAAGGGTTGAGAACACAAGTGTTGAAGCCATAGAGAGGGGGTGGCAGGAGCCTTTCAGTCTTTTTGCTAAGGGGGGAGGAAGACAGTTTTTTTCTTTAGCAATGAGGGACTGAGAGGGGAATCGTTCGGAGAAAAGATGGCAACCAGACCTCACAAAGATCTCAGGCAGGGGGAGAACAATGACTGTAGCTAATTCAGGCCTTACCATGTGGTGAGCACTTTTCTAGCACTTTACAAACATTAACCCGTTTTGAGAAAAATGCTCTTACTACTCCCATCTCACAGAAGAGGAAAATGAAACACATAAGACATTAGGTTTCCTGTCCAAGCAAGCAGTCAGGAGGTAAACCCAGGGAGCTCATGATCTCTCTATTATGCTGCCTTATCATTGACTGACATTAGGGGATGGGGAGAGAATGTTCTGGGGCCTGTAGTGTGGAGTGGCTGGGAAGGACAGAACACACTGAAAGATGGGTATAGACTAGGACTTTTTGCTCACCGGTTCTCTGTACTCCTTGTCTCTCCATGGCTCTCTCTGACGATGCGGGCCACCTCAGGGAAGCCTGCTTCTTCAGCTAGCTGAGCAGCATCCTTGCCACCCAGCTCGCATACCCCTACCCAGGCAGCTCCACGGCCAAGGAGATAGTTTACAGCTGCCCCCTGGCCTGCTCTGGCAGCACACATCAGAGGGGTCCACCAGAAAGCATCCCGAGCATTGATATTCCCCCCAGCTCCCCCTGCTTCAAGGGGATCCAACAGCCTTCGAAGTTCTACCAGGTTCCCCTCCTGGGCTGCCATCAGTATCCTCTGGGTCATTCTGTCCTCTGCCTCAAGGGATCGCCTTTGTCTCTGTCCTTCTGATGTTCCTGATGCCGCTGCTTCCGTAGCTGTCGCCCTCGTAGTTCTTCTCTTTTTCCTCTTTCTCGCACTGGGAAGCTCAGGCTGAGATCCCTGAGGTTCAGAGGCACTGCTCTCATCCCTTATCAAGGCCTCGTAGAAAGCCCGGGTTGCAGCCCCATCCAGGGTAGGTTCCAGTTCTTCAGGCTGTGACTGCTGCTGCCCATCTTTCCAGAGGTCACTGGGGTTGGTGGCCCGGGTGAAGGTGATGAGGGAGGGCTTAGACATGGTTTTTGGGAGAGCTATGAAAAGGCAAAAGGAAAATGAGAAGAAAGTCACCCCCCTGTCCTGTGGCCCTACAGTGACCAAAGCCACCTCCAGATGCCTGCTGGAATGAGGGAAAATAGTCTCAGAGTCAAAAATGACCTCCCCTGGCCTCCCCGGTGGTGCAGCAGGTTGAGTGCTGCGCTATGAAGCTGTCCGCAGCCTCTGAAGCGCAGGCTCAATTTCCGGCTGGCCAGGGAGAAACCCACATGGCACGGCAGACCTCTCCTGCCTCACCCGCTGCTCCCCTCATAGTGTCTTCGGTCTGTCTGCCTGTTCCCCGTTCTGTTTCTGGAGGATTCTCTCACCTTCCTGCACCTCTGACTGTACCCCAGTTCTTGTATAAATAAATTGTTTTAAAAATGACCTCCCACTCTGAAAGTGAACCCACAAACTAGGACCCTGAAGACCTAATGACCACAGATCATGTGAAAAAACAGGGAACCCTACAACATCCCCCCTTACAAAGACTCCAGATCAAGTTACCCAGGGGTTCCACTCTACCTCACCAACTCTCCATAAGACATACCATTAAAGGGGCCTCCCTGGTGGCACAAGTGGTTAAGCACAGCACTATGAAGCAATCCATAGCCTCTGCAGAACAAGTTCGATCCCAGGCCGGCCAGGGAGCAACCCACATGGCACAGCAGACCTCTCCTGTCTCGCCTGCTGCTCCCCTCAGCAGTGTATGTCAGTCAGTCTGCCTGTTCTGTTCCCCACTCTGTCTCTGGTGAATCCTCTCACCCCTCAACCCCCCCAGCATCTCTGGCCTGTATCCCAGCTCTTGTATGCACAAATAAAATTGTAAAAAAAAAAACAAAAACATACCATTAAGAAAAATGATCAGCTTAACCCTTTAAATGTTCCTTGATCCTATGTTGGGAAGTCATCTTCCAAAACAAAGACAGACTTGGTGCTTCTCTGGGAGCAGGATTTGGGAGAGGCTCTGGTCGGCTTGGCTTGTATGGCAAGATGGAGCTACTCTAAGCAAAAGAGTTGACACAATTAGCCACATGACTCAAAGACGCATGTGTGGCCACAAAAAATAAACATATATTTACACTGTGCAGAACGCAGAGTTCAGCTTCTCGCCCTGGAAGCTTTCCAACACTACATACCCAAATGCCATGTGCCTCGGAGGCGCGAGGACCCGGGAAGATGCTAGATGGGGTCCTTCTGCTTTTACACAACGTCCCTCAATGCCCTTCCCCTCCCTCAACGTGGCCCCCGATCCAAGCTCATTTTCTGGAACTGGGAAGCCACTCCGGGTTAAGAAAGGCCTTGAGGAGGCCGAAGGAAACTTGTGGAATGCCCAGAAGCTGTGAAATTAAATAACATCACGCTGCCCCTCACCATAACGCTGAGCAGGGTTCGAAGGTCGAATACAGCACCAGCAGCACAAGACCCCATTCAAGCCCTAAGAGGAAATGGAGAAGTGCAAGGGGACGAACAGCAGGGTGGCTGGCGCCACCTCAGCTTAGCGCACTGGGTCGTCCTGGTTCTCAACACCGCTCAGCTCAGCACACTCCACCCAAGTCCCTCAGCACGGAACCAGGCCTCACCTCCCGCCTCAGAAGGCCGTAGCCCAGGATGGGTGCCGTTGGGGGTCTGTAGTGGCTGCCCTGACTCAGGCGAGGCGCTCGACCAGCGACAAAGACCCGACGAGTAGGTTGGAGAGAAGATCCCTAGACAGCAGAGGTGACTGGGGTAGGAGGCTTGCTGTGAGAAGGAAGAGTCTGGAAAGGATCCAACCAGCCTTGCCCCTTTCCACGGCCCCCTATCCCCTCCGTCTGGGACTCTCACGACTCTCTTTCCCAAACTCCCTGGCCCCGAACATTGTACTGGGCTTCCGCTTCCGGTGGTTCCTCGAAGGGTCCCGCCCCCCGAAAGGGTACCTCAGGGGCCTCGCGACACCAGGGTCGGGCGCGGGTCATCCTGGGATTCGTAGTTCACCCTGCCCTCATCTCGCCGGTTTCTCCCTACTGAGGACTCCATCTCCCGGCGTCCATCGCGGCGCCCGACCCTTGGCGCGTGCGCGTTGGCCTCTTCCCCACCCTCCCCAATTTCCACTCCCCCCACCCCACTTCGCCTGCCGCGGTCGGGTCCGCGGCCTGCGCTGTAGCGGTCGACGCCGTTCCTCAGAAGCAGCAACTCCCCTCCCCCACCCTCGTCCCGGCCCCGGTCCAACCGGTGAGTCTGAGGTGGTCGCCGCGCCAAGTTCCCAGTCCTGGGCGCGGCACATGGGGTCTTCGTGCCTTGATGTGGGGGCGGGGAAGGAAGTGACCCAGTCTGGCACTGAGAGAGGGAGGGGTAGCCTGAGAGGAGGAGGCGGGATGTGGGGACTCTCGTGAAATAGACCTGACGGCCGCCCCCAGGCCGTGAAAAGAGGGACCCAGTTCTTGCTTGGAAACGATAAACTTCGGAATCTTTGGGAAAGGCGACGGGGACATGCAGAGACTTGTGGGGGTAGGGAACCCGAGCCGAGGGCTCTGGCTGAGTTGGAGGGGAGAGGGGTCCTAGCCCTCGGGAGCTAGAGTTGTGGCTAGGACTGGTGGGATCAAGACCTGTCGGTTTCTCACAAGTGGTGGGACTGCAAACTGTTTGTAATCTCAGAAAAGTGATTGAGATGTGAATAAGTGCTGCAAAGAGATGCTTCAAAGCCTGGGATCCTTTAAGAAAAGGTGGCCCCAAATTCTTATGTGGTTGGAGGGCAAAGTGTGGGAGGAGGGAGGATACCGAAGGCAAGGAGGGAGAGTTTGGGCTTTGCTTACACTTATCTTTTTCCAGCTGAGGTGAAGATGAGCAGCTCTGAGGAGGTGTCCTGGATTTCCTGGTTCTGTGGTCTCCGTGGCAATGAATTCTTCTGTGAAGTGAGTTTTCTCAACCTCCCTGCACACCACCACATACTGTCTGGCCAGATAGCCCCCCACATTCCAGCAACCACGCACTTCCCATACATGCTTCCATAGGAACTTTTTCCTGCCAAGAAAGTATCCCCCCAGTAAATTCCCACTAACCTGTGGTGAAGTGGCAAGATGGACCCAAGTCCTAACCCTCCCGCTCTCCAGCAATATAACATTGGACAAGTCAACTCGTGTCTTTTCTTTTTTATTACTGGAGGGATGCTGGAAATACCTATCTCCACTGATTGTTAGAAGAATGAAGGCATTGCATGTTAAAATGTCTTGTAATGTGGAAAGCTGTGTGTTAGTATAGGGATTGTAACTGCCTTTACAACCCAGCCGGTTTGACCTCTGCCTTCCTCAGCGAGCCTGTTGCCCTAAGGATAGTACAAACCTGGTTCCTAAAGATGGAAACTCTGTATGGGGACAGGGATCCTGAAAGGAGTGTCTCTCTACAGAAGAGACATAGCCTTACTTGCTTATCCTTAGAAAGGAAAGCCAAAGTATTTATGGGAAGACGAGCATATGTGAACTGGAGAGACTCGAGTACTTCTGTTGAGTTGGGAATGGGGAACAGAAGTTATGCTGAGGATAAGGCATGCCTTAGAGCAGTTCGCTCAGGTCAAAACCAAGGATTCTGCCATGGATTCCCTCTTGACTTACACGTCCTGACAGGTGGATGAAGACTACATCCAGGACAAATTCAATCTCACTGGACTCAATGAGCAGGTGCCTCACTATCGACAAGCTCTAGACATGATCTTGGACCTGGAGCCTGGTGAGGCACCCTCAGGGTTGTTTTGTGTTTATGGGTTCTTTTTTTTTTTTTCTCTCTCTCTCTTCAAATCCCTGTTCACCTGCTTTTTGAATTTCTAAATTTCCTTTAGCTTTCTGAGTCTTTGAATGTACAATCTCCAACTTACTTTGATTCCTCACCCAACTATTACTTAGTTTAGTGACTTACACTGCTTGTTTCTATGTGCTGATCCTGTAATTCAACTGTATCCCATAATGCCCCGAGTTTTCCCCTTGGGTGATACTTCCTGCCTCTTTCTTCTGCCTTGCAATTTCAGGTCTAGAGCTCTACCATGATGTACTGACATCATTGCTTTTGTGTGTCGATGAGGGAATTGGGAGGGAGAGAAGAAGGCAGAGACTGAAGAGGTCTTGGCGAGAAATTGCCTTGGGTTTGTGGCTCAGAGACTTAGGTTTCTGGGTCAGATAACCCAAGGTGAGGGGTGGGATGAGGCTGTAGGGTGGGTGCTGGGAAAAGTGAGTAGCCAGTAACCCCTAGGGGATAGGCAGGGCTCCTAAAAGAGTTGTAAGACAAGTAGTTGCATTTGGCTGGGGCCGTGTTTCAGATGAAGAGCTGGAAGACAACCCCAACCAGAGCGACCTGATTGAGCAGGCAGCCGAGATGCTTTATGGATTGATCCACGCCCGCTATATCCTCACCAACCGTGGCATCGCCCAGATGGTGAGGCCTCTCTACTCCCACTTGACTTCTGAGGCAATCAGGGGGACAAAGATTCCTGTAGCAAGAAGTCACATGTTTCAGTTCTATCAAGTAGTCTGAGAAGAGGGAAGAATCCCAGAATCTGGGCCTGGGCATTCAGTCCTGATTGGGAGTTGTATACTGAAGGAGAAGTTTCCAGGTAGAGAGATACAGCCTTAAACAGGAAGTGTTTATAGACTGCTCTTCCTTAGGGGACAAACATTGATGTTTTGATGGCCTAGCATCTGCCTAACTGGAGGAAGGGAAGGAGAGGTGTCTGGGGGTCAGAGATGGCACCCTTTGACAGAGAGAGGCAGGAGGAGGAAGGGACAGAGTAATGTGGGTCGGGCTGAGGAGGGGATTGCATCTTTTCACGTCTATCCACCACCTCCTTCCATTTTATTCACCTCAGCTGGAAAAGTACCAGCAGGGAGACTTTGGCTACTGTCCCCGTGTGTACTGTGAGAACCAGCCTATGCTTCCCATCGGTGAGTGTTGGAGAAGAGAAAGGAGGGCAGCGTATGTCAGCTTCTCTGGGAAGGAGTTGGGGCTCAGTAGGTTGGGCCCTGAGTCTGGGAGGGAGGTTGGGCAGGGTTGAAGGGCTCTGACCTGCTGAATCTGGCTGTCTCCCAGGCCTTTCAGACATCCCAGGTGAGGCCATGGTGAAGCTCTACTGCCCCAAGTGCATGGATGTGTACACACCCAAGTCATCAAGGCACCACCACACAGATGGTGCCTACTTCGGTACCGGTTTCCCTCACATGCTGTTCATGGTGCACCCCGAGTACCGACCCAAGCGGCCCGCCAACCAGTTTGTACCCAGGTAGGGAGTAGAGACTATCACCAACAGTCATAATGAAAGGCCTGACACCCCAGAGGAAAGAGAAGACAGGGCATAAATGGTTTTTAAGGGCTACGTCTCCCTTTGGAAAGTTCTTTAACTATTTATCTTTTTAGTTTCCTTATCTATAAACCAAGTATGATGACAACTCCTGCCTGACAGGACATTTCTAAACACATGAAGTGCTAAGAATAACATTCATCACTTGCAGCACTATCCTGTCACCATCTTGGGTGTTCAGCTTTTGCTAGGAGATTCTCTTAGCATAGTTCAGATGTGATTTGTCTTCCTGGAGCATCTTTTTTTTTTTTTTTTAATATTTTTGTTACTTTCTTTTTTTAAGATTTATTTATTTATTTATACAAGCACTGGGTACAGTCCGAGGCGCGGGAGGGTGAGAGAATTCACCAGAGCGGGAAACAGAACAGGCAGACTGACGAAATGCACTGCTGAGGGGAGCAGCGGGTGGCAGGAGAGGTCTGCGCGCCATGTGGGACCGTCGCCAGGCGGCCAGGGATCAAACCGGCGCTGCAGAGGCTGCGGGCAGCTTCGCAACTCAGCGCTCAACCGCTGCACCCCCGGGGAGGCCCTGGAGCATCATTTTTATTCTAGCATGGGGAAGAAAAGTGGGGTTCTATGTTTATCGAAACTGATAAATACGCTGATGCACACATAAGCGTGTCTATATGTATACGTGTATATTCTAGAATTTGCGTTTTAGTAGTATTAAGGTTCATTGCCAAATATTCCTGAGGTAAGGAGCTTGAGTACCACTGTCCTTAAGTACTGAGCAGGCTCATGGAGGAGCTGGGGTGGGAAGAGGGAATGCAGGCCCCTGGCAGGGCCAGAATGGGGCTCACCCTCCTTCCTCTCACCTCTGCCCTGGCCCAGGCTCTACGGTTTCAAGATTCATCCGATGGCCTACCAGCTGCAGCTCCAAGCAGCCAGCAACTTCAAGAGCCCAGTCAAGACGATTCGCTAATGCCCCTCTCCACCTTTGACACCTCCATTCCTCGGCTGCCACCCTTTCAGGAACTCTATGATTTTTAGTTTAAATTAAAGGAGTCATTGCTGTGGTGGGAATAATGAAATAAAGTGAAAGAAAAGGCAGTGATCTAGTCTGCTGTGCTTGGGCTTGGCAAAGGGAGGGTAGTGGTGTGTTGGATGGACCCCAGGGACTCCTGCAACCTAGTCACACACACCCCCAAGTTAAAAATCAGCATGAATTTGTGTCCAGTGAATTTGAGTGCTGTTCTTAGTAGACAGCAGAGCAAAATTCCTAGGGCTGCAGGGGGAGGGAGGTGTGGCTGCCAGTTCGCAAGACTAAAGAAAGTCTTGTTCCTTTTGGGGCCACTTATACTGTAAGGGATGCAGTCAACACTTGTCTCAGTTTTGGTTTTACAGGGGAAAGCACTCCTAAAATGGGGCGAAGAGAGGAGAGACAAGGTCCAGAATTACTGCTCAGTGATACCTATGTGCCCTCTGCTGGGCAAACTGAGTCATGCTCATCAGAAGGGTGACAACACTTGCTTAGCCAAAGTTTCCCTGCGCAATCGCAACTGGCACTATTGTCTGGGATTCAGAGAGGCCAGCTGAGGAGGTGGTGCTGGAAACATGCAAATTCATGGGCCCTTGAAGAGACCTTTGTGGGGCATGCAGCACAAAGGTAGCTGGATCAAGGCCCACGTGGAGCCAGGTACTTGCCCTGTCTGGGCCACTGTTCCCACATTCAGATACGACCTGGACCTGGTGGGTGAGGACACAGTGTCCCCACTGTGAGGTAAATAACTTCCTCTCCGCCCCCACCCCCATTCTGCCCCAGGCCAGAATATAGCTCTGTATCTACAGCAGCTCCTGCTCAAAACCGCCCCACAGCTCAGGATCAAGGAGCATGGTTACAGAAAGGTGGGGTTTTAGGGTACTCCTCAGGGACTGTCCCTCTCCCCAGAATTCCATGATGAAGGCCCATATGCTTGTAGGTGTGCTGGCCATGGTGGGCTGCTCAGTGGGGAAGGGTAAGTGGGGCCCAGGGGCAGGGAGGAAGGGGTGACGGTCCATGGAGGGGCTGGGCCCCTGGACACACGGGCTCCACCCCTGCTATCTTCCACTTCCCCAGCTCCTGTTCCTGAAGTCCGGACCTGTCACCTCTGTCTCTTAGAAGACGCTTCCTTGGGCTGCATTTCAGGCTCGGAGAAGTGCACTATCAGCAGCCTGTCCCCGTGCATGGTGATCACCATTTACTACAGTGAGTCAGAGCCCAGGAGGGGGCCACTAGTGGGGCCACCCATGGCTTGGTCTCTCCCCTTATAGGTGAGGACTGCTTGACACCCAGGATACAAGGAAAAAAGGGATCTTGGAAGGAGGGGGCTGGGATTCTGAGGGGCCAACTAAGCTAATTTCCTTCTGAAGAAATCAGATGGAATTTGGGTCTGGGCGAGGGAGGAGAGCCAGCAGTAGAGGCAAGGGTTATTAGTTGTACCTTCCCCTCCAGATGCCAATATTCGCTTCTTCATCCGAGGCTGTGGACAGTATCATTCTTACCGCTGCCAAGAAACACACAACACCTACTTCATGCAGTACTGGTACAACGCCCAGTGCTGCCAGTATGATTATTGCAACTCTTGGTCCAGCCCCCAGCTCCAGAGCGCTCTGCCTGAGCCCCAAGGCAAGACCCTGGCCCTGCCCCTGCCTGACTCCCAGCTCCAGCGGTTCTACCAGGCCCTGAACCTCTCGCTTCCCCTCCCCAACTTCCATACTGGGAAGGAACCTGAATACCCAGACCCCCTGACCACCCTGCCCCTGAACCTGGGTTTGTCTATTGCTGACCTGCGCCACATTTACTTGTTCCTCAACAGTTCAGGACTTTTGGTTCTTCCCCGAGCTGGACCCTGACACCTTACCTTTCCCAGACTCCATTCTCTTCCAGCACCTCTCCCCTAACACCCCAGACACCTGCACCGGCCTCTCATAGCACTCGGATTCTCTGCTCTGTAATTTCTTTGGCCTCTTTTCCTTTGTACTTCCAGCTTCTGTATGTTTTGGTTTAATTTCCTTCCCAGAAACCAGTTGGCACCGTATCCACTTCTTTCTTCTAGAAAAGAACCTCAAGTGCAAATTCTGCTCAGACTGCCCTGGGAAAGACACAGACTCACCTCTTTCTCATCATTCCCCCCATCCCCAGCATCCCAGGCCCCTCTCAATCTGGTCACATGCCACCTCCATTCAGATCTGTCCCTACATTGTGTCCTATGCCTATCACTAACACCTGGCACCAGACTGAACTTGCAGCAAGAAGAATTGGGGGTAGATTTCTGTGCAGATGTCCTGACTTGGCACTCTGGTGTCCTTGCCTCACTGTCTCCACCATTCCAGAGCCCCCTTTGTTTCTTGCTGCCTTCTCTTACCTCTTGTCCCACCCAGTCTCTTGCTCTTCAGCCCTAAATCACATCACTGAGTCACCACACCTACTTCCATCGGTGCCGGGGGAGAAGAGAGGCAAGGGTAGGGCTTGTCCTGCTGTTACACATCTCCCAATTTCCCGACACAATAAATGGACTGCACTAAGACTGTGTCACATTGTTTACACACGCTGGGTTTGGCTCAGGTATAGACAGGTTAAAGAGGATTAATTGGGGGTGGGGTTCAAATATGGTTCCCCACTCCCTTGGCCTTTGTGGATTCCTCCTGACTATCCATCCCACCTGCTGCTCAGCTAGAGATCAAAGCATGAGGACTGCAGCTGCTCCCTGCCTTAAACACCGTAAAAACCTAGAAACTTAAACTTAGGTGATGCCAGATTTTTCCACTTAAGGAGGAAACATTCTCTCTTTAACCCAGGAGGACTCGGGAGCAAATTAAAGGACCAGTTCTGCATCTTAGGGTCACCTGGTGCCGAAGGACTTGGATTCTGCTGGTCCCTAGTTCTTCTCAGGATCCTGGCACCCAGGGCCCTTCTGTCGAGTTCTAGGTGAAGAGGGAAGGACAAAACACACATGTGGGGTTGCAGTGGCTGGATCTTTAATTTTTTTTTTAAAGATTAATTTATTTATACAAGCACTGGAGTACAAGCCAGAGGCACGGGAGGGTGAGAGGATTCACCAGAGATAGAGCAGGGAGCAGAACAGGCAGGAGGACCGAGATACACTGCTGAGGGGAGCAGCGGGTGAGACAGGAGAGGTCTGCTGCTCCATGTGGGAATCTCCCTGGCCGGCCTGGAATCGAACTGGCACTGCAGAGGCTGCAGACAGCTTCACAGGGCTGGGCTCAACCCGCTGCACCACCAGGAATGCCCTGGATCTTTAATTTTTATGTTTGAAAAGTTGCACACATACAGAAAGCAATAATGAATATTCATAACTTGGCATTCCCTGTATGTTCACCAAGCACTGGACACTGCTCAGAGCCAGGCCTGGTGTTAAGCACAGGACTCAGAGTACAGACAGGTGTCCAGCTTCCTGGATCTCACAACACAGTGCTGGCATTACCAACACAGCACTGCAGCTTCGTGGCCGGGGACCTCAATGCCAGCTCTTCTGCCACTTGGGTGGCTTGGTCTCCCAGCCTCACTTGGTCCCCTGTCAACTGGGGATAGTGCCTAGTGAGATTGAGAAAATGCATGTAAATCTGTGCGCACGTAGGACGTAGAGCCTCAGAAATAGACACACGCCTTAGAAACAAATGCACACACAGCTGTGTCCTCTTTATTTTTAAACCCCTTTGGCAAAACACAGAGGCTCACACATACCATAAAATGGGTAACCTGTGTTAAGAGTCCCTAAGTCAGCATGAATGACCTTTATCAGCACCCAGAACTGCCTTCATACCCACTCCCAGGCACTCTCCCCAACTCTCAGGGGCTGCCACTGGCCTGAGTTGTAGCAGTTTAGGGTGAATTTTGTGTTTGATATAAATGGCATCATTCAGCGCATCTGCTTACCTACCCAACACTTCCTACGACTACGGCTCTGTGGCCCCTTTCATGACCCGCACTTCGGTGGGAGGTACGAAGAACAGTATAAACTTTGAATGTGCACCCCACTTGCTGGACCCACCGTTTCCTGAACCCTGGGATCAGGTCAGAGCTTCAGGCCTAGCGCCTCTTCCACAGAGTGTCCTTCTCCAGGCCCTCCTCCTTGGGCCTGAGCCTTTCACACCTCTCCCTCCTACAATACACCCTCCCTTATGCCCTCCCAGCCAGTCCCCACACAGCTCTGGATCCCACAGCATTTCTAAGGATATCCACTACACTCTGGCCTTCATCATAAAGGGAGGCTTTCAGTTCCTTATCACCTTTCTGAGCTGAGTCAAAGACACAAAGCAGGGCAGAAGCAGAACTCAGCAGAGCTGTGTGCCCCCTGCCTGCCCCACAATGGGGCGATCATCATGCACAACCACTTTCCATGGCTCTACCCCCCTGGAAGAGACAGACAAGCCATAGTTTGCACATCAGTTTATTTTGGAGGAACACCTGGGGATTTGCTCAAAAGAGTCCTGTGGTGGAAGAAAGGGAGGAGGAGCAAATAAAAAGCAAAGTCACAGCTTGGAGGTGGGAGCAGAGAGGAGGAAAGATGTCCAACTGAGCACTTGAAGGGAAAATGTCAGAAAATTCTGGGGGAGGGACAGAGTGGGAAAGGGATGTTGAGGGGTGTTAACCAAGAGGAAGATAGGACTGGGGTCAGGTACCTAGAGGGAGGCAGAGGATGGTGGGAGGGGTTGGAGGTTGTCCAGTCTGAGCCCAAGTTTTAGAAATGAGTAGGATGACTGGAAACACTGGACATCCAAATGTCTTCTGCAGACATCCTAAGGTAAGCCCAGGACTCTGTTCTCAGGGTTATTGCAGAAATCCAGGAAGCAGCATTGAGAGAATATCCAGTAGCCAAACACTGGCGAGGTGCGGGTGTGTGCACAGTCATGCATCTGTTCCTTGCGGCGACAGTCACTCACCAGGATGTCAGCACCCGAGCCTGGGGCAGGATGGCAGCAACCAGTGACGTGGAGGCCCCAGCAAAACCCCAACCTTCCCACCCCCTCACTCCACGTGGACTCATCATCACTGCCCCCACGCGCTGCCCTGGACCCTCAAGATGCAAAGATTCTTGGAACTAGGCAAGGGCAGGGAGTCACCAGCCATGAACTCTGTGAGAACCTCTCATGGCAGATGGGAAGGAGCCATTTGAAATATCATGAGGGTGGATGGAGCTGGACGGAATTATGCTAAGTGAAATTAGTCAGAAGGAAAAAAAGAAAAATCAAATGATTTCACTTATAGGTGGAACATGGGAAAACTGAACAAAGGGTCAGGAAAAAAGATAAAACTTGCAAGCTGAGCATAGATTTGCAGCAAACAGCAAGGGAAGGGGTGGAGAGGGGTTAAAGGGGAGGGAGAGCACTGGTGCTGTAGTGGTGGGAGAACTTCAGGGACTACACCTGAGGGGGGAACACTAATGTAAGAATAAATAAAAATAATTTAAAAAAAAAGAAATATGAAATTTGGAGTGGGCTGAGTTGGAATCTGTGGAGCGAAGTGGGGAGAAGTTTGAAAGAACTGTGGAGGGCCTCCTCGGTGGCGCAGCGGTTGAGCGCTGGGTTGCGAAGCTGCCCGCAGCCTCTGCGGCACCGGTTCGATCCCCAGCTGCTCCCCGGCCACCAGAGGAGGGTCCCACATGGCGCGCAGACCTCTCCTGCCGCCCGCTGCTCCCCTCAGCAGTGTACTTCGGTCCTTCTGCCTGCTCTGCTCCCCGCTCTGGCTCTGGTGAATTCTCTCACCCTCCCGCGCTTCTGACTGTACCCAGTGCGTGTATAAACAAATAAATAAATCTTTAAAAAAAAAAAAAAAAAAGAACTGTGGAGAGGAAGTGTATTTGATGACTTACAAGTAAATCACAGGGGGCAAATGTTTTGTGCCCAGGTACAGGGATGTTCACTGCCAACCTGCTGGAGGGGGGTGAAAAAATCAGAAGCACCCTGAAGGCCTGTCAAGAGCCCTGGTGGTGCAGCAGTTGAGCGCTGGGCTGCGAAGCTGCCCGCAGCCTCTGCAGTGCCGGTTCGATCCCCGGCCGCAGGCGAGGGTCCCACATGGCGTGACAGACCTCTCCTGCGGCCAGCTGCTCCCCTCAGCAGTGTATTTCGTCAAGTCTGCCTGTTCTGTTCCCCGCTCTGGCTCTAGTGAATTCTCTTACCCTCCCCCACTTCTGACTGTACCCAGTGCTTGTACAAATAAATAAATAAATCTTAAAGAAAAAAAAAAGAGCGGGGTGGATAGATGGACCCCTCCAGGCCCATGCCATGGTGTGCCACGCAGCAGGAACACAAAGTCATCTTGTTTACAAGCTGACAGAGAAAGAATAAGTTCCCTTAGCTGCGAACTATGACAAGTGCAGAACAGTGTTTAGTGATATGCTGCTGTTTGTGGAGAGAAAAAGAGGTGAAAAGGAGTCAAGAGCCTATTTGTTTAGATGTGGTGTGCACAAAAGCTCACAAAGTGAAAAGACAGTGAAAGAGTTGCTGTATGCTATCTTGCCTGAGTGGGGTGGGCTTGGCCAGGAATAGGAGAGGGACTTCTCTTCGAGACCCTTGAATATCCTGGGAGTGAGCACTATCTATGCATCAGCTAGTAAAAAACATATAGTGTAGGAGGCTCCCCTGCTGGCCTAAGAGTTAAGTCTCAGCACTATCCAAGCTATTGCCAGCCACTGTGGCATGAATTCTATGCCTGGCCAGGGAGCTAACCCACATGGCTCAGCAAACATTTCCTGGCTCACCCACTGCTCCCCTCAGCAGTGTATTTCAGTACATCTGCCTGTTCTGCTCCCCACTCTGGCTCTGGTGAATCCTCTCAGCCCCCACACCTCTGATCTATATCCCAGTTCTTCTATGCATAAATAAATAAAAATAAATCTTTAAAAATAAACAAAAAAGTATAGTGCAGATGCAAGAAAAGTTTGAACAGAGGTAGCTGTTGTTGACAGCACCATCTCTGGAACTCCCACACCTTGTGGCTCAGCCTCTAGGAGGCTTGGACAAGGTATTGACCTTTCTGTATCTGTTTTCTCCTCTATAAAATCAGGATACTATTAACAACAACAACAATGCCTGTCTCAGAGGGTTGAAGGGCTTAGAACAGTATGCCTGGCCCATAGTTTTATGTTTGCTCACTTAAAAACGGTGAGGGAGCAGGCAAGAGGAATGATGCAGTCAATTGTCAGCAAGTTGCAAATGAGGTGGAGGTTGTGCAGAGTGCAATTCGACATGACAGTTTGGCCTGGCATTCACAGTCAGGAGAAAGTAGTATGTGACTGCTCCTTTGAAGTCAGGGAAGCAGATAAAATCCTCCAGAGAGAGTGAAGCAGGAAGACAGCTAATGACTAAACTTTGGTGAACCTGAACCATCGTTAGGGGTTAAGGAGAATGAGGCAAAACTTGGTGCAGGAGACACAGCGAAGGTTGGAGGAGGGGAGTGATGCTGGTGGGAATTACTGCTGGTAGATGGAGAGAGGAGGAAAAGCTGAAGGATCTGGTATCTCGAGGATCCCCTACAAGACTGAGTGCTGTGAGGAGGGAAGAGCTGGTCAACTGTAGGCTGAGGTGGGAAGTGGGGGGGAGGGGTGTAGGAGTGGGATGGAGTAGCTCTGAAGGAAAGAAAGAGACAGCGGGGAACAGTATTTTAGGGTTGTGGGAACAAGATTTGGGGTGCAGCTTAGAAGGCTGGTAGAGACATGGTTTGGGGCCAAGGACAGAAGAGAAGGCGGCTTACTGTTCTTTATATGGAGAGTCAAGCAGCTGCTGCCAGCCGGGACAAGACATATGTCAGATCCCAGGAGGCACCCCAACTCCTTGGTCTCTAAGAGGCATCGATAGCAGCGCAGGTATTTGGGTGGCTGAGCTGGATAAGGGAGGTCTTGACGGACAGATTCACCTAAAATACAGAGAAGCACTGGCCCCAAACCCTAGCCTACCTAATTCCACGCTGGTCAACCCCACTTCTCCCTCCCTCCCTTCCCATCTCAGAAAACCATAAAATCACCAATTCTTTAAAACCACCTGGCCTAATCTCAGAAGATTTAATCCTTGTTAAAAATCTCCCTTCTCTGCTCTTATGCTTCCTGAAATGAGGAACTCATTCGTTCATTTACTCAATGTGTACTTGAGAGGCTAACAGGTACCAGGGGTGCTGCAGACGTTTACATTCAAAGGTGAGGCTGAATCCAACTTTGAGCAGTTCTGTTAGGACCATTCTATGTTTGGGCCTTGATTTTACAGTCCCCCACTCCCTGGGCTCTCTTTTGAATATGCCTTCTTAACTTATAATGTTCAGAAGTGAAAATAAGAGTGCATCATCCTAGATAGGAGAATTCTTTGCTTGGTGTACACAGGATATTTTAAGCAGTTCAGGGCCATATTCTTTGGCCGTCACTGCACAGATTCATACTAAACTTCGTCCACCTAAGTCCCCCCGCCCCAACTACAATATGTACCCCTCTCTCTTCCTTTGGTCCTCTGCCCAAACCAAAAGTGACTGAGTCCCCAGACCCAGCAGAGCACTTGGTGTGAGGCAGATGCTGAGCAAACACTTTGAATCCTATTTCTATTTAGTTGGTGCTTTGCAGTCAAGTGAGGAGGTTATCAAGCTGGATCCAGTCTTGTTCTAGATCCTGGTGCTGTCATCTTGAGTGTTCCCCAAGCCCTCTCTGTCCCCTATTGCCTTCAATCTCTCCATTCAGATTATTACTGTTGACTGAGACAGCCTGGGGTGGTCACTAGAGTTTCCCCCAGAGGGAAGGAATGTCAGTCCATTATCAGTCCCCAGCATTATCTCACCAGGCCTACTCACTCATGATTCCTCCTGACTAGGTTTACCTGAGCATTCTGGACAGCTGTGCCTGGTATTGGGTTTCTCTATTCAGCAGGCCAGGAGACCCTTCTGACCCCACAGAACTACTTACCAGGCACCAAGCTCATCATGACCAGCACTATCAAGAGGACCAGATACAGGGTGTGGGGAGTGCTATGGAGGCCCAGAGGCCCCAGTCTCTGGCTACCTGCAGGGCCTGCCATAAAATGCATGACTGCCCACCAGTCTCCAGTTTGGGTTTATATTGGAAGAGAAGTTGGCCAAGAGGAAGGAGAGAAGCAACACCTGTTTGGGGTACAAATCAATGCCAGAACAGCCAGAGGGACAGAGTGTCCTCACCCACAGCCATTCTGGGGCCTCACATCCTGGCTTGGGGACAGGGCCCAGCAACAAGGAAATGAGGGGGAAGATTTTATTCATATTAAATTCAACAGATGTTTATGAATCACAACATTGCACAACCTCACAGAACACACAGGTGCTCTGTGTGTGGGAAACAGGTCAATAAGCATTGGGGGCGGGGTGACCACTAATGAAAGCAATTTCTGCCTAGCAGTAAGTGATCAGATTTCTGTTTGTAAAAGATTACTGAGGCTGGGAAACCAGTTAGGAGCTGTTCCTGAGTCCAGTCACAAGATGGCAGCCTGGTCTAGCATAAGAGAGGCAAGGAAGGTAGAGGAAATCTGAGATTTATTTAGAAGGAAGATAGGTCTAATTTGGAGTTGCACTAAAAGTGGTAAGATGGGACGGGGTTATTGGTCTGCACACAGGGGGGATTGGTGGTGCCATTTTCCAAGATGGGAAAGACGTGGCACTACCAGAAACTCCAAAGTGAGAACACCAGGTGCCCAGTGACTGTACTCAGGTCAGTGCTGGGTGGCTGGAAAGCCAGCGCATTTTCCTACGCCCCCTTTTCCTGTCCGGCCTAGCCTTAAGCTGCAGGGCAGTGAATCTGATCTCCGGCGCCCACAGGCTCCGGTGCTGAACGCTAGCTCTCCAAGCCTAGCAGCGCCTCAGAGCTTTCCCGGGAGACGGCGGGGTAGCCCCCAGCCTAGCTCGGCTCTTGGCCTGGATGTGTCCAGAATGCTCAGGTAAACCTTGTCAGGAGGAATCATGAGATGAGTAGGCCTGGTGAGATAATGCTGGGGACTGATAATGGACTGACATTCCTTCCCTCTGGGGGAAACTCTAGTGACCACCCCAGGCTGTCTCAGCCAAGAGTAAAGAACCGGGTTCGCGACCCAGGCATCTGGAGCAAGCGGACACCCAGCTCACCACGGGCTTTCCCCGAAGGCCAAGACACCCTCCAGCTTCTTCCACCCGGGCCTGTTGGGCCCCCATGCCTGCTCGGCCAGGCCATTTTCTCGGGGAGACACACGCAAACTTTTCACTTTGGGTTTTGGGGGGCCACGCGCTCCAGTCCCCGGCCTGGAGGTTCCCTGCCACCGTCCCAAACCGTCCGAAAATCATCCTGCCTCGGGTTCTGATGGGGAAGCCAAAAAAGACATGAGGAAAACACACAGCACCGCGCGCCGCCTCAAGAGCCTTGAGATGAGTGAAGCAAACTTGTGTTAGAGAAGAGTAAAGAGAACTAGGAGGCTCGCCTGGCCCTCAGTAAATGTGCGCTGAATCAGCAACAGCGGTAGAAAGAATGGGGGGGGGGTGTTCCTCTTGACGCAAAGAGGGCGAAGGGAGGGCAGAAGGGCCCTCTGAATCCCTCTTCGGATGGCCAAGGACGAGGTTATGTGTGGCGGAAGCCCCCTGAGGAGGCTGCCCTTTGCGCTTCGAGAGGACTTGTGAGGGGCTACAGCACCCCTGGGCCCTGAGGGTAGCAGAAGGGGCCTTCACAGAAGGCCTGGGAGGTGGGGTCTTCCTCACAGGGGGCGTGACCTCAATATCATTAATCCCGCCCTTGTTTCCGTGTCGCCCGGGCCCTGTAAACGCGGCCGGGCGCGCGGAGGACCGCCAGCGTCGGTTGTCCTGGTGACAGACTCCCGGTTGGCTTCCTAGAGGCGGGGTGTGGAAAGTCGCCTTGGTGACCGTAAGGAATGACGATATCCTCGCGGAGTTCCCTCCCCGGGACAAGGAATACCCGGGGTGAGCAGCCTTGTGACGAGACAAAGGAGGTCGGGCCAGAGACAGAACTCCGCAGTTAGGGGGCGAGGGCGGGACATTGGAGAGACACAGCAAAAGATGATCGGACCCAGGAGAGCCCAGTACTGTTAGGGGAGTAGTCCTGTACACAGAGGTCGGGAGAGGAATCTTTAACCTGAATATAAATGAAACAAATGATTGAGGGAGTTGGGATGACTGGATAATTGGATGGATGGATGGATGGGGACCTGGCTATCGCTGGTGCCTGCCTCTCTCCCCCAGCACCCCTTCTAGGGCCTTCCACCCTCCAGGGCCTCCACTCACTTGTGACAGTTGTGGGGAAAGCACATGCTCTTTCCTGGGGCTCAGAGGAACCCCCCCATCCCCACCAAACAGCAAACCAGGGCTGAGTTCAGCACCTCACATTGGGAGTGTTAACTGGAATAAGTCTCAGTGACAGTTTTTTAGACAAAGTGAAGGTTTGAACCTGGGAAGGAGCACCGCTGATTTTTACTCTGGGAGAACTCTGCCAGAAGTTTGAAACTCAGAAGTTTGAATTCAGTTTCTACAGGTAGGAACAATGAGTCATTGACATTAAAATGTAATAATTCTTGATGGCGAGCTTTGGGTTTTAAGTTGTTTTGTCCTAAGTATAAACTGATACTCTGTGCACAGAGGAAGGCAGTGCTGCCTGTTAATCTCATCTTTTCTAAAGAAGGCACTGTGTACCCACCCGCTGCTTACATGTATTTGTTGGCTCCTTGGCCATTAGTGGGGGGTTGAAAAGACTAACTTTACCCAGAGGCAGCAGTTTGCATAGCTGTTTCACAGACTTCAAGTCTATGCAGATGGCTTTGCTCACTCTTCAGCTAGAGCAGGAAAGGTTCATTCTCAGAATACTTATAGTATGTTCACAGGATGCTATGAGGGCCGAGGCTGGGCCAGTGAGATTGGACAAAATATGACCCAACTCTAGGCCCACTTCTTCCCAAATTTCCAGTCTAGCTGTTAACTCTTCATTCTCTCAGCCTTCATCCTCTCCCAGTTTGCCCAGCTTCTCAAGGACACCTGGGTGTTGTCCAGGCCCCACGCCATGCCCAGTACAGCGAGGTCCAGAACCCTAGCAGTTGAGGGGCCTACATCTCAATTGATCTACCCCTGATACTGCTGGAACCCTAATCTGTAGGGTGAGGAGTAGACAGGGTGCTGGTCCTGTAACAGGGTGGTCCCCCACCCTAGGAGAGGAGGGGTGTTCTGAAAACAAACACAGCTGCTGTGAGCCTTATCAGATGGGGATTAATCTAAGGGGTAGACTGAGGCCCCAGGCAGAGGTGGTCCAAAATTCACATGCCCCTCACCCCACCCTCTTTAGGTACCTTAAGACCCCTCATGGTGTCCAGTATTCTTTGTAGTGGGTGCGGGGAGAAGCAGGCTGGGGGGGAGGGGGAGAAGTGGTGCTAGAGGCTGGGCAGCAAAGTCCCTTATAGTTATGGCCAGGAAGGGGGAATCCTTTGTCCCCAGCATGTGGGAGGTGGGGCTGAGTACCCACTATTTGCATTTAACTGAACAAAGTCTTGGTTTCCAGGGGATTAACTGTCCTAAAGGATCTGGGAGGATAGTTTTAGAACAGTACAGCTTTAAGCTCCACACCTCCTACACTTTGTGTCCCCTGGAACAGGACAGAGGAGAGGTACACCAGTATCAGTCAGCTCTCCAGAACTTGCTAAAAGTGGAACATTCTGGAACTGTGGCCACCTTTCTGTTTCTCCTCCCCCTGCCCCCCTTCTTCCTCTCTCCCCTCCCTTCCTCCCTCCCTCCACTATTAAACCTTTTTATTGACATAACATTGGTTTATAACACAATAGAGGTTTCAGGTGTACAGCCTTATACATCAACATCCGTGCACACTACATTATATTCACCATCGGCAGTCCAGCTTCTATCTATCACCACACAACTGACCCCATTTACCCAATGCATTCCCTTCTGGTAACCACTGTTGCATTCTTATAGTCTAACAGTTTGTTTCTGTTTTGTTTTGTTTGTTGTTTCTTTATCTTCCTAATGAGTGAAATCACACAATGCTTGTCCATCTGGCTTATCTCACTTAGCATAATTCCCTCTAGATCCATCGTTTTGTTGTAAATGGCAAAATTTCTTTTTTTTAATAGCAGAGTAGGCCCTCCCTGGTGGCACAAGGGGTTAAGACACAACCTATGAAGCTATTCACAGCCACCGCAGCAGGAGTTCGATCCACGGCCAGGGAGCTACCCACATGGTGCAGCAGACATCTCCCGTCTTGCCCAATGCTCCCCTCAGCAGTGTATTTCAGTAGATCCACCTGCTCTGTTCCCCTCTCTGTCCCTGGTGAATCCTCTCACCCCCACACACCTCTGGCCTGTACTCCAGTTCTTTTTTTTAAAGATTTTATTATTTAAGCTGGGGTACAGGGTGAGGACAGCTTTTTTTTTTTAAAGGTTTATTTATTTATTCGTACAAGAACTGGGGTCTAAGCCAGAGGTGTGGGGCATAAGAAGATTCATCAGAGGGAGTGGGGAGCAGAATGGCAGATCTACTGAAATACACCACTGAAGGGAGCAGCAGGTGAGGTCTGCTGTGCCATGTGGGTTGCTCCCTGGCCAGCCTGCAGTGGCTGGCGATAGCTTGATAGGGCTGTCTTTAACCCCTGCGCCACCAGGGAGGCCCACTTAGGTTGTTTTCAACTCTTGTATATTATGAATAATGTTGCCATGAACATGGGGTCTAGTTAGCTTTCTAAATTAGTGTCTTCATAATTTGGGTAAATACCCAGAGTGCTATAGCTGTTCTTTCTTTTTTTTTTTTTTAGAGATTTATTTATTTAGGGCCTCCCTTGGTGGCGCAGGCGGCTAAGCACCAGGCTGTGAAGCTGTCTGCAGCCTCTGAAGCGCTGGTTCAATCCCGGCCGGCCGGCGAGGGTCTCACATGGTGCGGCAGACCTCTCCTGTCGCGCCCACCACTCCCCTCAGCAGTGTATTTCATCAGTCTACCAGTTCTGTTCCCTGCTCTGTCTCCTCTCACCCTCCCGTGGATTTGACCTGTACTCCAGTTCTTGTATAAATAAATCTTTGAAAAAAGATTTATTTATGCATACAAGAGCTGGGGTACGGGTCAGAGGTGTGGGGGGTGAGAGGATTCACCAGAGACAGAGTGGGGAACAGAACAGGCAGATTGACCAAAATACACTGCTGAGGGGAGCAGCTGGCAAGACAGGAGAGGTCTGCTGCGCCATGTGGGTAGGTCCCTGGCTGGAGATCGAACTCTCACTGCAGAGGCTGCGGATAGCTTCATAGGTTGCATCTTAACCCCTTGCATCAGCAGGGAGTCCCAAATATAGCTGTTTCATATGATCTTTCTATTTTTAATTTTTTTTGAGGCATCTCTATACTGTTTTTCATAATGGCTGCACTAATTTACATCCCCACCAACAGTGTATGAGGATTCCCTTTTCTCCACATCCTCACCAACACTTGTTTCTGGTCTTGTTGAGAATAACCACTCTCATGGATGAGAGGCTGTTTTGTGCACCACCTGTCTTCTAACCCCAAATACTAAGTATCCTATCTGACAAATCTCATATCACATTCTGGGAGGTTCAGTACACAGTTTCCCCCACCCCACCCCACCCAGTTGCTGCTGAGCCCATGGAGGAAGACAGCTTCCAGGCCCTGGCTCACTGGAAACTTGGATTGCAAAGGAACTTAATGCACTGGGGTTGGAGGAGACACTGAAATTAGCCAGATTATACATAGGACATAGGACATCAGAGCATAGTCGCCCACGTTTAGCATCTTGTTCAAAAGGGTGGGGGCCTCCCTGGTGGCTCAGGGGGTTAAGTCCCAGCACTATAAAGCAATCTGAAGCTACTGTAGCACGAGTTAGATCCCCTGCCAGGGAGCAACCCACATGGTGCAGCAGACCTCTTCTGACTCGCCAGCTGCTCCCCTCAGCAGTATATTTCAGTCAATCTGACTGTTCTGTTCCCCATTCTGGTGAATCATCCCACCCCCTGCACCTCTGGCCTGTACCCTAGTTCTTGTATGAATAAATAAATAAATCTTTAAAAAAAAAGGGGGGGTGGGGCCAGGCTTCCCTAATGGCACAAAGGGTTAAGTCTCAGCACTATCAAGCTACCAGCCACTGCAGCATGAGAGGTCTGCAGCATGAGTTTGATCCTGGCTAGGGAGCTAACCCACATGGTGCAGCAGACCTTTCCTGTCTCCCCTGCTGCTCCCCTCAGCAGTGTATTTCAGTAGATCCGCCTGCTCTGCTCCCCACTCTCTCTCTGGTGAATCCTCTCACCTCTGGCCTATACCCCAGTTCTTGCATGCATAAATAAAAATAAATCTTTAAAAGACAAAACAAAACAAAAGGATGGAGCCAAGGCAGTAACCTGGTTCCACTGGGAAACAGGATTCCAGGGCAAGATGATGGCCAGGCAACGAATTGATGGGGGAAGAGAGGGACTCATTCTATTCCGTGAGGTTGATGGATGGAAATGACAGCTGCCCATGTAAGTGGAGCATGGCCCTGGGAGTGCATGAGTCCCTGGAGGCCACATGTGTGAAGCAAACGTCATGACATGGTGAGGAGGGTGTGCGGGGTTTGCCGCATAAGATGTGGGGGGTAGGCTGTTCCTCACTTTCGATGGGAATAGCAAGAACTGAGGGATTCCCCTGGTGGCACAGGCAGTTGAGCGTCGCGCTGTGAAGCTGTCCACAGCCTCTGCAGTGCCGGTTCGATCCCAGCCGGCTGGCGAGGGTCCCACATGGCGCAGCAGACCTGTCCTGTCTCGCCTGCTGCTCCCTTCAGCAGTATATTTCGTCAGTCTGCCTGTTCTATTCCCCACTCTGTCTCTGGTGAATCCTCTCACCCTCCCGCCCATCTGGCCTGTACCCCGGTTCTTGTATAAATAAATCAATCAATCTTAAAAAAAAAAAAAAAAAAAGCAAGAACTGAGCAAAGAAAACAGGTGGCACTGATCGTGAAACCTCATAGGTGTGAACTGGAAATGCCAGAACTGAGTAGGTGAAACCAGGTACTAAAAAGCACTTTGTCAACAACTAAGCTTAGTTAGGAGTTTTATGCAAGAGGGGGCAACCTGGGCTCCCGGAGTGGTTACAGGCAGGCTAGGGAGACTGTGCAGAGGTGATAACACTGGGCACACCAGGGCAGGCTCAGGTTGGGGGCTGAGGGCCTGGGTGACAGCAGGGTTGGGGAGGGTAAAACTGGCTGACTGGGGTTGGGGTTTCCTAAAGTCCAGTCCTTGGGGGCTTCAGTTCTCCCCACCACCAGGCCCTGGCTCACTGGAAACTTGGGAACTCATACAATTTAGCCAGCCAGTAGAAAAAATACTTTTTTATTAATTATTAGGAATTATCCACTCACTTAATGCAGGTGTATGTCAGGGAAGGCAGGTATTTGCCAGATGGATGAGGAGAAACGTGCAAGAGGAACAGTATGGGGGGATGGTCCCCCACTTTCCACAAACTATAAACAGCAACATGAACACAGAAAATCACAAATAATAGGGTCCTTCCTCATGTCCCCTTCCATCGCATTCTTCCAGAAGGCGTCCCAGGACGGTCCTTAGAGGTGCCAAGGCATTTGGAAGTTCTGGGTTGGAAGCGGGGTGCAGTGTGTGGCCTCAAAGTTGTGCAGATGCTTCTGAGCCTAAGAAGGTGGGGTGGGTGGGGTGTAGAGCCCTTCAATGAGGGGCCAATGGACACATCCCCACCCTCTACCCTCTCTATAATAGCTACCCCTTCCAATGTGTACAGGGCATCCCATCCCCCACATGTGCCCCCTGGCCATTCAGGCACCCCTTTCCTGCTTCCCACCCCTTAGCTCACCAGAAACAAAGCCAGCTGCCGCCTTTCTTCAGCACTCATGTCCTCCCCTGCAGAGAGGAGGTTCTCAAACACTGACCAAACATCAGCAGATCTGCCCTCTTCCTGGCTCTTCCCACCCCGCTCCCCTGCCCTGGGCCTCCATACCCACGCTCCAGGGAAAGTCAGGCCCGTGTTCTGCCTGGTAGGAGCGGAGGATGGACAGGCACCAGTCCTCCTCGACCTCCCATCGACTGTAAATGGAGGCTGGTCAGGAGAGAGAAGAGTGGCTGTGAGCAGCCTGGCCTTGCTGGGTCCCCACCCAAAGGCCTCCCAGAATCCCACTGCACCTTCCTCCAGCTGTGAGGAGGCCTCCAGCCACTGCTTTACCACTCGAAGGCCCTCCTCTGCCATCACACGGGGATACCTGCGGAGGGAGGGCAGGCCCAGAGGTTAGGACCCAGCCATGTTCACTGTTCATTCCTGAACCTTCCATCCCTCCCAGTGTTGTTATGTGTACACATAAACACACACACACACACACACACACACACAGGCTCTCACCGATGCTGCAGGAGCTTCAGTAGGAGGTCATTGCCTCGGTTGGACATGATGTCCTCAGGAACCCTGAGGTGAGAAGAATGTACACTGGTACCCTGAAGGGGTGGAGGCTAGGGAAGAAGGGTCTGGATATTTGGGTTGCTGGTGGGCCAGGGTGGGAGGGCAACTTCCAAGCTATGGCTGGGATCCAGGGGGACAGGGGTCCTCAGGCACTCACGTGGTGGTAATGATCTCGTCCTTGGTTCTGCGGATCAGCAGCACAGGACCCTGGTACCTGTGGACATCAGAGGACATCACAGTGGAGAGGGAGAGCTCAGAGGGAGACAGGATGCAGCTGACCCCACCCCTGCACTGGCTGAATTCTTTTTTTTTTTTTTTCAGGTTTCAGGTCCATTATGTAATGTTCTTTTTTTTTTTTAATTTAAGTATTTTATTTTATATAATTCTTACATCTTTTTTCATCTTTGCACAATGTATGCATTTCCATTTTGGTTATATTCCCCATACAATTGCACCCGCCCCACTGGCTGAATTCTTATCCCAGCTATAGCAGGGCAGCGGGTTAGCCTTCACCTAGGGGTGAGGGTCAGAATACTTAAGAATGGGCATTACTCAAATCTGGCCTTGCTGTGAGATCCCTGCTGTGCCACGCATTAACCCTTTGGTAGCCAGATCATGAGAAGGTCCAGGGTCCCAGGGAACCCAAGAGAAGCTGGGCCAAGCAAGGCAGTGAGGGGTACTTGGGGAATGGGGGCAGTGGCCATTTACCAACTTGCACTTCAGTCCTAATTTCAGCATCTGAACGCCTGGCAGAGTTTTACAGGGGTGAGGGGGAGGGCGCTACATGCTCGACAATGCTGCCCTCACCTGCACAGCTGCTCTGCATTGTTCAGATTGAGATGCTGCCTCACGGTCCTGGTCACCAAGCCCCCTAGAGTGGGATGAAAGTGAAGGGGCAGCAGAGACAAAGCCCAACACATAGATCCCTGGAAAGATCAAACTGAGGTCCCCAGACAGGGTAGTCCCCCCATTCTCAACAAGGGGTGACTTACTCCCCACCCACAGAAAAGGAACCATCTCCCATTAGAACAGCTCCCAGTTCCAACCCACCTCTTCCCAGGAAGGGCAGGCCTAGGAGCTGTACTCACTCCAGCTGTCTGGCATGACTTTCAAGGCCAAGGGCACCAGGTCATCAAAAGAGGCATCCAGGATCACGGCACTAATGTCTGGGTAGGACATGGCCGCCCACGTGGCTAGTAGCAGGACAGGGAAGAAGGGTAAAAAGGGGCTCCTGCCTACTGCCCCCCGCATCCCACCTATATAGGCTATACCACCCTTCCTACTAGGTTAGCCCCAGTCTCTCCCGACCCCACACTTTACTCGGCCAGGACACTATAGGGAGATGCTGCAAGAGAACACTGATGTGTATGAAGACATTACACTTCTCCGAGGTCCCTGGTCGCTGGGCGGGACAGTGAAGGAAATGGGAAGTATCTGCAAGTAGGATTCCTTCTTCCAGACCCCCTCAGACCCCACATCTATCCTTTCCTCAAAGCTTCCATCCACTGCGCTGCCTGGTCACCAGTGCATTTCCCCATATCTCCTTGGAGGCGGGCAGTGGCATGAATGGGTCTAAGGTGGGGGTAGGAGGGAGGCTGGTACCAGTGAAGCCACCGATGGACCAGGCATAGATGATGATGTCCTGGGGCTGGAAGCCCAGGCGGTGGATGGCAAACTGGATCACCACATCCATGGCATTGGCCTCATTCTGTGGGAATGGCACCCCCTGCAGGAGGAAGGGCAATGGCAGGAGCAGGTCAGTACCAAGGTGAGTTCACCCAGCACCCACAGGCTCCCAATAAAAAAAGCAGTGGGCAGGACTGTTCTCTACAGAAACCAGCACCTTTCCAAGGAGATCCACCTCCACCTCTCCCTCCACCTTAAGAGAAGGGGGCGTTGCTTCTGGTTGCTTCTGTGGCATCATCACTCCCTGCCCTTGGCTTCCCCTTCACACTTAATTCAGTGATTGACCAAAGAGGGAGACAGGCCATAACTCAAAAAAAAGAATGAATTTCAGAGGGGCTCACCGTGCTTCCTGCAAAACCTGGATGATTCCAGCCCAGGACTGAATATCCAGCTGTAACACAGGGGGGAGAAAAGCCTGGGACCTCATGGACCCCACCCCCACCCAGTCCTAGGGAAAGGAGCAGGACACTGGAGCTCTAAATGCTCCCCTCAGAGGTAAGTAACTCAAAGTCTTCCCAGAGTGGGGAGATGACAAAAAAGGAGGTGCTGAGGCAGCAGGAGAGATGTGTCATTGGGGCTGGGGGTGGACAGAATGAAGAGCATAATAAAGCTGGGGACACAGCCCAAGGGGAGGCATTTGTAAGATTAGCAGAGCAAATGGGGAGTGGAATTCTCCCCAAAAGTGAAAGTCTGCAACCTCACTCAGAGAAAATGGTCAGGCCTGGGGAGGTTATATTAGTGTGGGAAGGTGGGGATATCCCATTACAAGGGGCAGAGATAAGAAGGCTGCCACACGCAGTGGTTGAGCGCTGGGCTGCGAAGCTGCCCGCAGCCTCTGCAGCGCTGGTTCGATCCCTGGCCACCGGTGAGGGTCCCACATGGAGCACAGACCTCTCCTGCCACCCCCGCTGCTCCCCTCAGCAGTGTATTTCGTCAGTCTGCCTGTTCTGTTCCCAGCTCTGGCTCTGGTGAATTCTCTCACCCTCCCGTGCTTCTGACTGTACCCAATGCTTGTATAAATAAATAAATAAATCAAAAAAAAAAAAAAAAAAAAGCCTACCTTCCAGAGGTGTGGAGACACAGCCCACTTCATAGAAGCCAGCATTTCCCTCACAGCAGATGACCTGGGGGAGAAGGCAGGACGGATGGGGACAGGGAGCCAAATTAGGGCTGAAAATCCCTCTCTGCCAGAGAGCACAGCCTGTGGGAGCTTTGCAAGGAACAGGAAAGGGCTTTCTGTTCTCTCCAAAAGGAACAAACTTCTCATTTTGCAAGGTCCATAAAATGAAAAGCAAAGTGGATGCAGATACTTAGCAAACCCGGTCTTCAGAGGAAGAGGAATGTTTGGAATTGCTCAGCCACCCAGCACCGTGTCCATTTTGGTATCGCTAGTGGGTATCTCTCAGGAATGGGTCACAGATATTTTTCCGGTCCAGTTTTCAGGTCTGTTTTTCTTGTGATTGCTCCTTTTGTGTGGTATGCCAACTGCTTTTCCTTGGTCGCCCTGGGCTCCGATCTAATTGTCAGATAAACTCTAATTCCATGGTGCGCCAACCCTGAGCTGGTTAGGCTTGCATGGATTCTCATAGCGTCAGGCCATGCGGGTACTAAAACCCAGCTCCCTACGATGTTGGCTGTGCTCTCTCCAAGGTGGCTTCACTGGGCCAGGCTGCCTGGGTTCAAATCCCAGCTCTCCCACTCACTGATTGGAACTGGAAAAGGTATTCTGTGCTTCAGTTTCATCATCTGTTAAAATGGGTAATACAAAGTACCTAGCTTATAGTTGTGAGGCTTGCACACATGCATCTAAAGTGCTGAGTGGTGACCATTACATGATTACTTTTTAGTCCTTGAGAGTCAACTCCTACTTCATCTATTTCCCTCTCACAGGGCTTTCCTACACACCAAAGGCCTTGAGGGTGGGGCTGGGTGATGGATCACCCCCACCTGTGATTTCTTAGCACTGCCACTGAAGAACTGAGATCTCCAGAGGCCCCTGCCATCCCCCCACTCCACCCTTGGGCTCCCTGCTCCCTCTCACCAGCTTCTGTCCTTGGGGCTCAGCTGTCCCCCGCCGATCCACAAACATGGTGTCAATCTCATTGCCATCACAGGCCAGCAGCTTGGCCCGGCGCCCATTACACTGAGTGGGGAAGAGGCAATAGCTCAGTTGCAAGGGGCAGGTGGCCACATCCTTGGAGAGGACAAGGGCTGGGGCGATGGGGGCAGGGAGCCTTACCTCTTCCACCAGCCGGGCCTGGCCCTGCAGCAGCACAGGCATGAGGGCCTTCTGGAGGAGGTACACAGAGCCCGGATAGAGCATCCGGCGGCCCAGGGTGTGAGCCACCAGGAAGCTGCGGGGACAGGGTAAATGAATTCCCAACTCCAGTGGGGCCCAAGGGCTGCCCCAGCCCTAGCACACAGACTCTGGCCCACTTCACCCTTGACCCTCACCGTTTAGTTTTTCCCTCTCAGGACTTAAAGAAACAATACATGCACTAAGCTGGTATTTTTCAAACTTTTTTCTGTAACCTTTGTAAGATACACATTTGATACTGATATTTGACATCACTATACACACATATGTGTATATAATATTGAAAGTTTTATGAGATAATGCTTTCTATAATTATCAAATATGACCCTGTTAATGTATACATACAACTTATTAAGCCTCCACATAAATTATATTTTAAAAAAAGACAGTTGCTAATTCACTAAGTTGACTTCAAGATTCACTAATGAGTCAAGATCTATAGTTTGACAGGCATCAAAGTAGACTGCAAACCCCATCAGGCAGAGACCTGGCTGTTTTGTTCACTGGGGACAGACCTACTTCTACTGTCACACAGTGTGCCCAGAGCCTGGCACAGAATAGGGACTTAATAAATATTTACTGAACAATGTACTACTAATCTATACAAAGATGATGTGGCAGGTACTGTTTCCAAAAAAAGACAATAAACCACTTTCAGCAAATACAAAAGTAGGATTTATCCCTAGAACATTATATAGTGCTGTCCAGTACCCCTTTCAAAACCTCAAAGTTGGCTTGCCTCTCTTATCAACTGGCACAGTGCCAACAACCGACCACTCAGTCTACCCCCTTCCTTATCTGAGAACCTGCCTCCCAGCTCCTGCCCCACTCCCTGGCCATAGAAAATGCCCACAGCATCTGCTCCACTGCAAGATGTTTTTTTTCTAACATTGGTATCCACGGCTGCCATTTACTTGCTCTGAGGCCCTGGGCAAGGTGGAAGTCCTTCAGCATCTGTTACCCCGCTTAACCTCACCAATCGCGTGAACTGGGTTATTCATGGATGCTTGCTCAAGGTGGAACAACCAAGGCGGGGACACAGCTGCCGCCAGCTCTTGCTCCAGCTAATGCTGTGTCCCCTCCCAATCCCAATCTTATTCTTGGCTCTCAGTCTCATCGAAAGAGCTTCTGTATCAGACAAAACTGTTGACATCCCCACTTTTCATTCACCACCTGTGAGATTTTGGGCCACTCTGAGCCTCTTTTCTTCATACATATATGTGGACAAAGACAACTCTACCATAGGTAATATACAAAGTGCACGGTGCAGGCCCAATAAATGACAGCTTTCTTATGATAGCACCTCAGTCCTGGACCCCCCATCCCACGTTCCCACTGCCACTGATGGCTCCACCTCCCGGTGCTTTCACACCTGGTGATTTGACAAGGTAGCTTCTTGACCCTGTTGAGGAGGGTATCTGCTGTCCCACGGTGCAGGGGCTCTGGGCGAAGCAAGGCCACACCCCGGCGGGAAGGGCCCCCCCGGGACTCCTTTCTGAGGAATAGAAAGATGCAGGGGAAGATGGGTCAGGAGCAGTCAGCTGGAGGCCTGAGGTCCAGAGAGAATGGGGTCTAGGAGTGAGGAGATGGCACTGGAAGGCAGGTCCTCGGGCCAAAAGGGGAAAGAGTTAGGGCAGAGGAGGGATAGATAGAATGAAAGAACTGGGCCTCACCGGCTGCTGGGTTCCTCCCAGTGGAAGTCAACTGGCCAGCTCCTGAAGTCAAAATTGTAGTTGGCAAGTTGCTTCTGCAGTGGGTGGGGGAGAAGGAGGAGGGGATGAAAAGGGAATGGAGAAGTGGGGGAGGCCTACCTACCTACCCAGACACCCTCATCATCCAGGGGACTGGCCCCCACATGCCACATGTAGACAAGTAGAGATCAGAACCCTCTTGGCTTTCAGATGAAAAGCTCATACAGCCCCCTTTCTCTTGGCAACCAGGCAAGAGAGGATGCCCTGACTGACAGCTAGACGGCCTGTCTGCCCTCTTCCAAAAGAGGAAGCTAACACTCTGCTTTTCCCGGGGAATTGGGGGGTGGCTGGAGGTGCTGGTGCTTCTGAGGGAAGGCATGGAGGGCCTGCTGGCTGGTCATACTCCCTCCCCACCAGGGTCCTTCACATAATGATTAGCTCACTCCCCTAAGAGGATCAAACTCTGTCCCAAGCTTGCCCGGGAGGAGAGGGAAGTGAAGACCACAGTGGTTCCTCTGCACTGGGGTCACCTCCCTCTCCTCAGCTCCTGCAGCCATGGGCACTGCTGCCACTCAGACCGTCAGTGCCTCAGGTGACCCCACTCTGTGAGTCTACACCTTTTCTGAGGGCAGTGGGAGCTGTGTCTTAATTGCTGCTGTATTCCTCTCCCCCGGAGTTCCCGGCACTCTATTTTGAGAGCTGTTTTTAATTTTCCATCAGAGAAATTTTTTAACATTTTCAAAAATAACTTGACTAAGTGAGAGCAACAGAAAAAAATATACAAAAATGGCAATGGCAAAACAAAATGAAGACAAGCAAATTTCAGGCAGGTTTTGCTCAGACCTAGACTCGAATCCAGACTCAGTCACCTCCTTGCTCTGTGACTCGGCCTGACCCTCACATGTGTAAAAGGTGGGTAATAATGCCACCTCACACGGTTGTTGTGAGGATTAGAGAGGATGGATGCAAGACGCCTCTCACAGCAGTGTGGATGAGCATCATTACACAGCTCTGTAAATGCCGGTGTGGAGCAGCCAGAAAGATGATGACAGCGGCCGTGGCTGTTTGATCCCGGAAACCACTTTGTAACAGGAAAGAACTTTATAGGGCCTCAAAGCCCCTTCTCAAAGATAATCACACTCCAGCACCGGCTGGGCTGGCATAATTCCAAGGACACTGTGCCCTGGCTTTTCTCCCTCCTGGCGCCACGCTGTGCTCCCGGACACAAGAGTGGACATACCTGTCTATCTTGTCCTATCCCTAAACAAAATGATTGCAGTTTTCAGTGCACACAGCAAAAATAAACAAGCATTTGTAGAACCAAACTGCTGTGATAGAGAGAAAAACCCCTTCTAAGAAACACTGTGGAATGTCTACATCTAGACAATTCTTGCAGGTGGAAGGTGGAAAATGTTCTAACGGAATATTCCATTAGAAGTGGTAGGAGGGAAAATTCCTCGGGCAGACAGCCCACTGGTGGAGGGCAGAAAGGACACAGCAATATGCGATAAACACCCAGGGTGGTGGGAGGCAAAACATACCTCCCAACCCTTTCCCCCTGGCAAAGCCAGTGCCCAGTACTTTGCAGAAGCTGTGAGGACGCTGTGTTCGGGCACCTGTCCTGGAACCTCTCACCTTGTTTTCTGCAGACTGGTTCCTGTGTGTTGCCTCCAAGATGGTGATGAACTGCCGGTACTGGGGGTTAGTCCAGCGGCCAATGCCTGGTGGAAAGAAACAGTAAGTCAGAAAGACAATTGGGAGATAGGCTAGAAGGCCCTGGAAAGAAAAGCGAGAGGGAAGGAATGCATGGCCCAGGATCTGGGAAAACCAGAGCTCTGAGCCACTTCTTCCTCCATACCCAGCAGCTGGCTGTAGTACACTCTGCTCCTGAACTTCTTCAGTTTGCTTCTTTATATACTATCGACCTTCCACCCTCCAGAATGTTCATTCTCCAGAGTCCTCACTGACATTGGGTTTCTCTCCTTTTCACCACCACCATCCCTGATGCTTCTTCTATCTCTTTTCTGTACATTTGAACTCCCCATCCATCTGGCTTCCTGGCTCTCGTTCTTGCTCCATAATTACATCCTCACGGAATCTGAGACCCCTTTCTCCATGCTCATTCTCTCCATCTGTGCCTCTCAGCATTCTTCTTGACACATGAGGTCCTTTTCTCTTCTGCTTCCTGGGCCCATCCTCTCCTCCTTCCAATTTCTGCGCTGCTCCTTCTCTGTCACTGTTCTACTTCCCCCTGAAATGAGAATCATTCCCAACTCTGAGCTCTTTTCTATTTACCCAGCCCTTCAACGCTCACATCTGCTCCCCCTCCTTGCCAAGGACGCTCAAATCCTGAATTCTTTGCTTCCATTGACCCAGGGGTCATGTGCCAGGCACTGTTCTGACACAGGGAAGATAGTGGGATACAAAGCCCTCAGAGAGCTGGTGTTTTGGCTGGGGTTGGGATGGGGCTGCAGATAACAAATAAACAAGAAAATTTCAGAGAACAGTGCTGTACAGAACTGGAATGAACTAGAATGCTATTATCACCAAGGCTAGAACCTCCAAACAATTCTGAGAATGAAGCAAGCTGCAGGATGATTTGTGTGGAGCGAATACATCTGCCAAAAATGTAAAATGCACAAAATGATGCTTTTTGTTGTGTAGACTCACCATATTCCTGACTTCAAGATGTATAATTTTTCTCACTTGAAAATTCTGAAGTCAGTATGCATTTTACAATTCAAAGCAGCTTAGATTTGATGAAATGAGGTATGTATTTCATGAAAGTGTAAAAATACAGACCAGAAAAAAAACTGTACTAGATGACAATGGTTACTACTAGGGAAAGCGGGTCGTAGGGCTGGGGAAGGACTCTAATGGCAACGACAACTCTGTAATGTGTTAGTATGATCTTTTGTATTTTGAGAATGCCTTGACCATTCTCAATGATTCCCCCTCAGGGCCCAACCCAAAAAAGCACTGGAAACAAGCATTTTAGTTCTTCCTGATTGTGTGCAATTTAAATTTTTTTCTAGATTTAAAAACAAATAAAATTAAAAATTAAGACAGGGGCCTCCCTGGTGGCACAGGGGTTAAGACACAACCTATGAAGCTGTCTGCAGCCACTGCAGCAAGAGTTCGATCCCCGGCCAAGGAGCTACCCACACGGCGCAGTAGACCTCTCCTGTCCTGCCTGCTGCTCCCCTCAGCAGTGTATTTCAGTAGATCTGCCTGTTCTGTTCCCCACTCTGTCTCTGGTGAATCCTCTCACCCCCCCCCACATACCTCTGGCCTGTACCCCAGTTCTTGTATGCATAAATAAATCAATCTTTAAAAAAAATACATAGCAGGGGGCCTCTCTGGTGGCACAAGGGCTTAAGTCTCAGCACTATGAAAGCTATCCACAGCCACTGCAGCACCAGTTTGATCTCTGGCCAGGGAGCTACCCACATAGCACAGCAGACCTTCCTGTCTTGCCTGCTGCTTCCCTCAGCAGTGTATTTCAGTCAATCCACCTGTTCTGCTCCCCACTCTGTCTCTGGTGTATCCTCTCACCAACCCCCCCACACACACATCTCTGGCCTACACCCCAGCTCTTATATGCATAAATAAGCACATCTTTTAAAAAAATACAAAACATTCATGTGATCACCAGATCAAGAGAGAGAGCAGAGCCACCTCCCGCCAGGAGTCTATCCACCCCCCTCAAGAAATCACTCTCCTTCAAGATACCATGCCCCTGTTTTTCCTTAGTGTTTTGCCAATTACATACATATCCTTTTTGGACTTTATATGAATGGGAACACACCAAATGACTTGGCGGTCACCTGCTTTCACTCAACATTACATCTGTAAGCTTCACCAGCTCAGCTCTGCTTTCTTTATTTGCATTGTTGGATCTTGTTCTGCTGTGGGTCTATATCCCCAGGGGGTGGTTTTCAGTTTAGAGTTATTACAGACATAAATATGGGATTGTGGGAAGGTACATTCATCTTTTCTAGATAACAGCAAACTTTTTTGCCAATTATTTTTTCATATTTATCACTCAAGTTTCTTAAGACAAAGATAAAATAAAAGATAAAATAAAAAAATAATTGACCATCCTCAATTACTGCTCCTCAGGGCCCAACCCAAAATTGTATTATCGGAAGGTACTTAATCATTTATCTCATCAATAGGTACAAAGAGATACCCTCACCACCTACCTCGGAGGCAGGCCACCCCTGCCAGCAGCAGTAGCAATGTCCCAGCATAGTGAGAAAATGGCACCACTTTGGACAAACTCAAGTAACCTGGGAGGGAAGACGGGCTATGTGAGAAGCATTCCCCACTGCCCCAGAGTTCCTCTTCCCAGTGACTTGTCCCCAGTCCCAACCACTACCCCACATCCTCTCTTTGGGACAGCCTCCGAGGAAGAAGATGCCTGATGGAAGAGGGAAGCCAAGCCATCCCCAGAGGCCCCCTTCCCTCTATAGGGGGTGGGCTCATCTGCCAACAACCTGCCCATTTCCTGCCCCACCACCTTTGAAGCCACACTGACCTTTCCTGTACAAGTAGAAGAAGGCGAAGGGAGAGGAGTAATAAGAGATGGACCAGAAGACTGAAGCCTGCAGCAGAGAGACAGGGACAAGCAATCAATATACACACGCACACGCGCGCACACACACACACACACACGCACACACACACACGCTCCTGCCATTTCCAGGCCTAGGCTCTGAGCAAAGTGAATAATCTTAGGGATAATCACATCAAGTACCTATTCTGCGCACATCATGCACACAGTAAGTGCTCAACACTTGTTAAAAGGCAATGTGTCAGAGCTGGGGAAAACTAGGCATAGGTTCTGAATGCTTCCTCTGATCATCTCCAGACATAATTTAATCACACATAAAGGCTAGTCTCTTTCCACTCAAGTTAATCAAGCCTTTCCAATCAGCCCTGCTCAGGATAGCCCCTGGCCTGGTCCCCAAGAGATGCACAAATGTCACCATAGGAACTCTGCCAGAGAGAGCAGTTGCCTCTGCAGCCAAAGAGGTTAGTTGCCAGGGAGGACAGGTCACTGGGGACTGCAGGGCTCAGCACCTGCAATTAGTCTCAAAGGTAAACAAATTCCCCTCATGGTTCAGGCTGTCCCAGAGAAAGCAGTGCACACACTAAAGGGGGGCACCAGGTATGTGTGCGAGTCAGAGCATGGCTCTGTGTGCGCTGGTGAGGTCTCTGTTGAGTCCAGGGCATCCCCCACCCTCTGGGGCTCTGCCTCCTCCCAGGCTGGGGAGAGAAAGTTCAGGAGGGCAGCTGGGTCTGCAAAGATACAGTTGTCACAGATGCCAGGGCAGACATACCAGGGCCAGGATGCTGTCAGCATGTTTTTCCAGGGCACGGGGCTGATAGTACGTATCCTGCCAAAACAGATGGCCAAGTTAAGGACCCTGCCTATTGACAAATCCAACCCCTTCCCTTTCAGAAGCCTTAATTCGTGTTTCCCGGTTCTAGACTCCAAAGCTCTCTCTCCTGGTACAGCCCTAGTTTCTAAGGAAGCTGCCTTTCCCACCCTCACTCAGAACCTGATTCACCCCAGACCATAAGAACCAACTCTGGGAGCTGTGCATGGCAGCCAAAATAGAAAGCAACATTGGATGACTTTTGGCCCTTGTTCCCAACCCAGTTTCAAATGGGATGTGGGCATGTGTGCATATAGGGAAAGGGGTTAAAGACGACGGGAAGACACCATGAAACTTTAAGGGAGAAAGAAGAGCATCAAAAGTAAGAGTAGGTTGATTATGGAAAAAAAAGGGTTGGGGGTGGGCTGCTCGCCAGGGACAGTAAACAGTTGGAGACCACCGATAAAAAGGAGGAGAACATTTAGGGACACAACCTGCCATCACTCCCAGCTCTCCAGAAGGCAGAGACTTTGGGTAGTCGAGGGAGTGGGGTGGGGAACAGGGGATATATGATATGTTGGAGAAATCGTTTTGAAATTCTAGGTCAGGTGGGAGAGAAGATAAAACGGAACCGGGGGAGGCACGCAGGAAGAAATCGAGACTTGGACAGCAGAATCACCCTGCTCCAGAACGCGCGCAGGGTCTCTTCCAGGACTTTAAGAGTCAACTGGGAACGGCATGAACCACGACAGACGGGGGGGTGGGGGGTGGGGGGGTGGGCCCTCTGGAAGAAAAAGCAAGCAGTGGGAGAAGGAAAGAGAAAGTGGTAGAGAACTGCGAGAGAGGAGGGCGGCCAGTTGACAGGCGTGACTTTAACCCAGGAAGCACAAAGGGCGCAGACTTTGAGGACAACTGGTTGACAAGCTGGCTCCCCCGATTTCCAATAATGGACGCTTCTGGGGAGCAAAGGCCGCAAAGGGGTTTGGGCCGTACCATGTTTTTGACCAGGGGAGAACGCGACTCACCCAGGAGCTGGAAGAGTGGGTAGTGACTGAAGTTGGAGTCTCCGGGACGCCGGACGGGGCCCTTTCGGAGTCCCTTTCCCGGTAGATTTTGTAGAGCCGGGGGCCTAGGACGCAGCTCAGCAGCTTCGCCATGGCCCCGGCTCGGGCCGCTGCTCTCCCAGCAGCAGGTCCCCCTGCTGGCCCCGCCCTCCTCCGGTCGCTAAGGTGTTGCGTGCCCTTGACGTCAGCACGCACTGGCTCCGCCTCCAGTCGGATCAAGACTTTTTTAGCGCTTCTTGAGAAAGGTTTCGCGCAGCTGGATCTACGGGTACAGCGATGGTCAGAAATTAGTTGGAGGCGTTTGGAACGAGGAGAGTTAGAACATTTTCGCAGAGTTAAATCGTATTGGCAGAGGGTGGAACGGGTGTGCGAAGTTAGGAAAACCTGACGAAAGAAACGGAATAGATTAAGTGTCCAGGAATACATCTAATAAAAGAAATGCACGGTTTTGTGGGAAAAAGTATTAAAAATTATTGAAAGAGGGCCTCCCCGGTGGCGCAGCGGTTGAGCGCTGGGTTGCGAAGCTGCCCGCGGCCTCTGCGACGCAGGTTCGATCCCCGGCTGCTCCCCGGCCACCAGAGGAGGGTCCCACAAGGCGCGCAGACCTCTCCTGCCGCCCGCTGCTCCCCTCAGCAGTGTACTTCGGTCCTTCTGCCTGCTCTGCTCCCCGCTCTGCCTCTGGTGAATTCTCTCACCCTCCCGCGCTTCTGACTGTACCCAGTGCATGTATAAACAAACAAACAAACAAATAAATAAATAAATAAATAAAGCATGCCTCTATTTAAAAAAAAAAAAAAATATTGAAAGAGATAAACGAAGACTTGAATATATGGAGAACTACACCACAGTTACACATGGAGAAGACTCAGTATTAAGATGTGTGAAATACTGGGAAAAAGAATACGAAGGAATTACCACTTTTAAGGCTGGACAAATCGGGCCTCTCTGGTGGCGCAGGGGTTAAAGACAGCGCTATCAAGCTATCACAGCTACTGCAGCTGGCGAGGGAGAAAGCCAGATGGCACAGCAGACCTCTGCTGCCTCAGCAGTGTATTTCAGTCAATCTTCCTGTTCTGTTCCCCACTCTGTCTCTGGTGAATCCTCTCACCCCGGGTACCTCTGGCCTGTACCCCAGTTCTTGTATGCATAAATAAATAAATCTTTAATTAAAGAAAAGAAATAAGAATATTAAAAAAAAGACTGGACAAATCTGAAAACCTTAGTAATGTTGAATGGGAAAAAGAAAACCACAGAATTTGAAATACAACTTAACACCATTGGATAAAACTTTAAAACATAAAATTCAATGATGGAGTAAGTGAAAGAAAGGAACAAACTCAGGATATTGTCACACAGCATAGAGGATCTTCGATGAATTGAATGTGTCTCTTAATAAATATACATTTTTTTTGTGTTTTGCACCTTATAATATGTAACCTCTTTCTTTAAAAAGATTTATTTATTTATGCAAGAGCTGGGGTGCAGGCCAGAGGTGAAGGGGGATGAGAGGATTCACCAGAGACAGAGTAGGGAACAGAACAGGCAGATTGACTGAAATACACTGCTGAAGGGAGCAGCGGGCAAGACAGGAGAGCTCTGCTGCGCCATGTGGGTCACCTCCCTGGCCAGGTGTCAAACTCATGCTGCAGTGGCTGCAGATAGCTTCTTAGTGCTGTGTTTTAACCCCTTGAGCCACCAGGGAGGCCCCCTAATACATAAACTCTTTAGCTTTTATTGCAGTGGACACATATACTGAAAAGAAGACCAATTGAACCTACCCATACAATCAGCACTCAGATCAAAAACACATTACCTAAAACACATCTGGAAGACCCTCTCCAGATCATTACTTGTGGCTACCTAACCCCTTAGGGGTAACATTGTCTTGATTTCTAACCTCATACATTGTTTTGCTGACTGGTAAAAATTTTAAAGGAATGGAGTCATACAGTGTGTGTCTTTTGTTTCATCATCTTACAGTTTTAGTGTGGCTTCTTCCAGTTTGTGAGATTCAACCTTGTTGCATGTCGTTGTGGGTTTGTTCATTCTCCGCTGCGAGATATTCCATTATGTGAATATTCCAGTTTGTTTAGCCATTATACGGTTGGGCTTTAGATATAGTCTTTGGTGTGCACGGAATAGTTCATCAAAAATAATGTTAAAAATAAGTAGCTTTGGAACTCCCTGGTAGCACAAGGGGTTAAGATGCAACCTATGGGGGCCTCCCTGGTGGTGCAGGGGTTAAAGACACAGCGTTATCAAGCTATCACCACCCACCTAAGCAGGAGTTCGATCCCAGCCCCAGCCAGCCAAGGAGCAATCCACGTGGTGCAGCAGACCTTCACTGCCCCATCTGCTGCTACCCTCAGCAGTGTACTTCAGTAGATCCACCTGTTCTGTTCCCCAACTCTCTCTGGTGAATCCTATCACCACCACCACCCCACCTCTGGTCTACACCCCAGTTCTTGTATGCATAAATAAATCTTTTTTTTTAAAAAAAGACACAACCTATGAAGCTATCTGTAGCCACTGCAGCAAGAGTTTGTTCCCCGCCCAGGGAGCTGCCCACATGGCTCAGCAGACCTCTCCTGACTCGCCCGCTGCTTCCCCTCAGCAGTGTATTTCAGTCAGTCTGCCTGTTCTGTTCCCTGCTCTGGCTCTGGTGAATTCTCTCACCCTCCCGTGCTTCTGACTGTACCCAGTGCTTGTATAAATAAATAAAACTTTAAAAAAAAATACACTTATTGGGGACTCAAAAGAGGTCTATGTTATGCAAGGCAGCCATGGGAAAAGTCATCCTAAATCATCTGTGAAGTGCTGACTGTGTGTGCCGTCTTGTGCAGGCTTCCATTCTGTGAGACCAACATGAAGACATGAGCTTTCACTCATGGCCGGCATCTTAGGGATGGAGGAGAGAATACAGAAAGTACTTCCAGACTGGTGGGCGTGGGCAGCCATGAGCCCTTCTGCTCAGACTTCTTAGCATGGAGAGTCTTGGGTCTATTCCTCAGCCGATAGGTAAGGATGTCATTGTCAGAACAATGTGAATTGAGTCTTTTCCCCTCAGGACAGAAAGGTGGTGGTCCTTTTTACCCAGTAGACATGCAGCTGGGCATTATCTCCCCAGCATTCTCCTTCCCTCCAGAGACGCCATGTCACTCCAGACAGGCAGTGTGAACCTTTATCTGGGCTTTGTTTCCTCCTTGGGGACACCAGGTCCAGGCTAGAGGACTTGGCAGGCTCTTCTCATGGCGGTCTTATTCCTCCTCCTTCTATTTCTCTGTGGGTGCTCCCGGGCTCCTGCAGGTAAGGAACTGGAGGTGGGGGGGTTCTTCAGCTGTTCACAAGGTTGGGAGGGACTGCTGTTATTTCTCTGGGAAGGCAGCTAACTCAAAAAGATAGATTTACCACGAATGACCTCTTGGCTGTGCGAGTCTCAGAAACAATGAGAGTCTAGGTCGTGTACAGTTTCCTCTAGAAAATAAGAACAGGTGAATAAATACTTCCAGAAAAAAAGAAAAATAGGAGGTAGAGAGATGGACATCTGCCAACTCTTCCAGCATTTGCTCTCTGGCCTTCAGATTCCTTCGATCACAGGGGGCGTGGGAAGGAAAGCCCCTGCTCTCTCTTGTTACTTCACTTTTTGGTAGCTATTGTTGGAGAAATAGGCTCACAACCAGGCTCCTCCGTCCATGGGAACCTGAGAAGGCAAGGAAGTCAGCGGTAGGGAGGGTGTTGTTGATCTGATAGACATCTCTGGCCTCTCACAATGCCTTCTCTACAGATAACATCCAGGACATCTATGTGGCCTTGGGGGAGACATTGGAGCTGCCATGCCCCACACCACCCAACCTGCAAGGGGACGAACTCTTGTCCTGGTTCCGCAGCCCTGCAGCAGGCTCGTCCACTGCCATGGTAGCTCAAGTCCAGGTGGCCAGGCTGGCACCAGATCACTGGAAACCTAGAAGGGAGGCCAGGCTCAAACTTCTCGGGAACTACTCTTTGTGGCTGGAAGGGTCCAAGGAAGGCGATGCTGGGCGCTACTGGTGCACTGTGCTGGGGCAGCAGCACAAGTACCAGAACTGGAGGGTGTATGATGTGTCTGTGCTCCGAGGTGAGTAGAGCATGCAGACGGGGGTGACTGGGGGCTGGGCAAGCCCAGGCAACGAACTGAGGGATCCCTCTTTCCCCGCAGGATCCCAATTATCTGCTAGGGCTGCAGATGGCTCCCCCTGCTCTGTCCTCCTGTGCTCTGTGACCCCTACCAGGCACCTGGACTCTGTGACCTGGCTGGAGGGGAGGGGTCCTGTGAGAGGCCATGTGCAACCCTTCTGGAGTGATGGGGCAGCTCTGCTCTTGGTGTGTCCTGGGGAGGGGCTTCCGGAGCCCAGGGTGCGTAGACCAAGAGTCATCCACTGTGTCATGCCTCAGAACAAAGGGCTCAGCTTTACCCTGGCAGGTAAACTGAGGGAAGATATGGGAGCACTCTGGGGAGGTGTGTTTCCTCTGGCAATCCCGCTCCCTCAGGCTAGAGGAGGAGATTAGAGTGGAGGCAAATCTGTTATTAGCCAGGCCAGAGGGGGTGGCTTCTGCTGGAACAAACTACCCTCTGTAGGAAGAGGACTTTTTTCATTGAATCCATAATGGAGAAAGGGGGTTGGTTAAGTCAGTTTTCCAACAGAACAGGCCATCAGCCAAGAGGAAGAAGGATTCTGGTGGAATATACATTTGTTTAGAAATAGAGTCATCTGTAATTTTTGTGGAATATGTCTTAGCAGAGAGGACGAAAGTAACAATGATTGCTGGGAGAGCTGTCTTTGAAGAAAGGATGTATATGCACGGATGTTATAATGGCCCTTTGATAGTGAAGGCAGGGGAAAAAAAGTATAATTGTTTTACAATAAAAAAAAGTCCATTATAGAGGAAGAGAACACTACTGGATATAAAATACCCCATTTACAAGGCGGGAGGGAGGAACAAATGACCGTTATTTTCGTAAGCCAAGGCCAATTAATGGACAGTGATGGATCTTATGTCCCTTTACACCCTCAGTGCCTAATAATGTGCCTGGCATGTGGTGGGCATCAGCAAATGCTTACGGAGTGAGTGGAAGAATAAATAGATGGAAAGCACTTCATTTTTTTCTTGAAAGGGTGGATTATTATGAAGGGAATGAGGAAAAGTCACAATTACGGCCGATGGTCCGCTCTTGGACTTAGCTGTCCATTTGTGGGTGGATGGGGGGACGGGCATTCTCTACTGATGTTGGCTGAGGGCAGGGATCTGGAAAGGGATCAAGTGGGGTGGTAGATACTGGGGGTAGGAAAATTTAGGAAGGTTTCATTTGGAAGAACCCATTGGATTATGGGGGGAAGCCTTTCTTTGCAGTACAGGGATAGACGCCCTCAGAGCCTCCCTCCTTATCCCTTACTGCAGCCTCCACAGATGCCTCTCCTGCCCATTGTGTCTCTCCCACGGGCTGGGATGTGCCATGGATCCTGATGCTGTTGCTCACAGCAGTTCTGGGGTTCACCATCCTGGCCCTCAGCATCACTCTCTGCAGGTGGAGGGCCCAGATGGCTCACTGCAAAGGTGAGTCAGTGGACGCCAGGAGAGGGCTGGGCTCACTTCTGCCTCTAGCCTGGTCTTCACTAGGGGAGGAGGGTGCTAAGGATTAGAGCTCTGTGTTATCTGCAACACCCTGTGTTGCTCCTTCTCTCCCAGAAGCCTCGATTCCTCGCTTCAAGCCTGAAATCCAGGTCTATGAGAACATCCATTTGGCCTGTCTCAGGTGAGGAGTAACTAGGGGGGCACAGGCTTAAATCCCAGAGGGGACTGGGGTTGGATGGGGATGGGGCCCTAGTTCTGAGGTGGAGAATGGAATTATCCTTAATTTATCTTTCTTCTTTGCAAAACCCATAGACCACCTGCCCTCAAGACCAGATGATCTCAGTAACATCTCCTGCTGTGAAGTGTGACCCGCTGTCTCCCTGGCCATCTGGCACCTGAAGGAGCCCCTGAAAACCTTGGTGGGGGGTGGGGGGAGGAGGGCTGAGAGTGCTGTCTCACAGCCCAGCTGGTCTTCAGCAGCCAAGAGATGTGTGTGTGTGTGTGTGTGTGTGTGTGTGTGTGTGTGTGTGTGTGGTGTGTTGGGCTGCAGCTGTGAGGGTGTGGGGAGGGGAGGAGAGGGGCCGAAAGCAAGAAGAACATTATTCCATGATGCTGCTTTCAAAAAGATGTGGTCTCCTATCTTTCAGCTGCCAGCGCCAGTGGAGTGGTGGCGCTGAGCCCCTATACTATAGGACTGAGGGAAGCCTGAGCTGGCTGGCAGGGTATGAGGGGCGGGGATGGGCAGAAAGGAACTAGGATTCCAGAGGCTTAGCAGTGGTGTAGAATCGGTCCTGAGGATTCAAAGGACAAATGGGGGAGACTGAAGAAGAGAGAAGGAAGACATTTAAGTCAGAGTAAGGAAAGGAAAAGGGATAGAGCAAATTAGAAGCACAAAGTGCTATCTGGGAGTCTGGGAGTGAGGGACAGAGAGAATGGAAAGAATCTAAGTTACCTCCAAATTAAGCCAGAGAAGGGAAGTTGAGAGAGAGTGAGTACCTTTAACCAGACCCAGATGTCCTTAGAGGGAAGGGGAGGGAACTGAGACAGAATAGGGGTGCTTGGGTTTGCCCCCCCACCCCCCTGCCCCCTCCCGGGGACATCCTCCTCATCCTAACTGCTCCATTGTTGCATCCGGAGCAGCTTATCTTCACCCTGACATCCTGGAAGCTCTAAAAGTCACATGCCATCTCCTTGTGCAGGGTGGGAGTGTCCTGTGGCTGTGGATGGATTCCCGGGTGGGGTGTGTTGTGTGCCCCTGCCTGCCACGGACAAGTCTGGGCTGGTGGAAAAGGGAGGGCATCAATGTTCCCAACTCATCCATCCACTGGGCACAGGCAGAACTGAGCTGGATTCCCAACCACACCCACATAAGCAAACTCAGGCAGGTGCCCTTTTGGGTTTCTGCTTAAGCTTGGGTCTCACTGGAGAAAAGCTTTCACCTAAGTCTCGCCTGAAACTTTCATGCTACAGTGGCTTAAGCTAAGCTATTGCAAGAACAAGGATGTGAATGACAGAGATGGAGAAGGAGGCGAATGATTCAGGTTCCAGCACCTCAGCCCCACCCACCAAGCAGCCATGGTTTGTTAGTTTGTTTTTAGAGAGCTCTCATGAGTACACACACACACACACACACACACACACACACGAATGTTACCAGACTGCAAGATAGCACTTTTATTACATTACTCGTCATAGTTCCCCAAGCCTGCATTCCTGAGCTCCCCACACCCAAATTCATCTTTCCTAGCAAGTCTCTCCTCCTCACAGTACCTGGTGCCCTTCAACCCCCTTGTCTGGGACAAGACCTTGCCTTGCTGGAGACCTAGGACTGAGAGAAGACATTAGCAGTGGGCAGCTGGAGAAGACAGAAGACATAAAAGACAGGTTCTTTATGGACCTGGGTTCCGGGCAGGTGCCTGCAGGGACTGGAGCTCTATCCATGGGGATCAGGACTTGGGAGGTGGCTGTGCAGGGCCAGGATCTGAGGTCTACAAAATCAGCGTCCTGGGCTTATCTTGAGTCTGCAGGTTTTTCAGGCCTCTGGCCCTTTTGTGATGCTCGAGGAGTCCTGGGTCGAGGGCTGTAGACCGAAGCAAGGCTAGTGGAGGAGATAGCCTCCCCAGATCCAGCTGGTGAGGAGGGGGAACACGGCGGTGAGGAGCGGGCTGGGGGGCTCCTGCAGCTTGGTGGCCGTGTTACACAGGTCCTGCTCACAACAGTGGTGCTGTAGAGCATAGTTTCGTTCCCGGTAGGTGGTGTGGCCAGGCAGGGAGCACTGGGCACGCGGGAGGCAGCCCTTCCTTTGGATGATCTCGTTCTGCTCTGTGGAGTGAAAGGGCATGCTTAGCCAGGGACAGGAGGGAGGCAAGGGCCAGGAGAGAGCAGAAAGGGCAGGATGGATGGATAGGGGAGCCATGGAGACGGCCTTTTGTGCCAGAGTCCTACCTGAGGTGCCAGTGCTGATGCCACAAGCTTCATCATCTTGACACTTCGTGACAGCTGGGTAACAGGGTTTGGAGAAGCCACAGGTGTAACAGAGCCGCACTGGGGTAGGGGATGTGGCGAGGCCTGTGGTTCGAGGGGCATCAGGACAGGAAGAGATGCAAACAGGCCGTGTTGGGGTTGAACCCACATCCCAGGCAGGGATGAACAGGGAGGTGACACACAAGGTGCAGCAGGCACAGAAGTGGAGAAGAGACAGGGAAGGGAGGGGAGTCCTCACAAGGAAAGAAAAAGACCCCAAGGCAAGAGGGATGTAGGGATAGCGAGAGACACACAGATGTGGACAGAAGTCGACAGAATTGGAAGAACATAGAGAATGCCATAAAGACAGACAGGTGTCATAAGGGTAGTGAAAAAGTTAAGCAGATGGTGCCAGAGACAGAGGACAACACAAGAATTGACATGGACCAAGTGGCCAGCCAGCAGGGACAGGTAGAGAGACAAAGGCACAGAAGAAACTGTTATTCTCAAATGCCTTTGAAAAGAAACTTTTCCTGCTCACTTTATCAGGCTGGGCTGAGGCCATTCCCAGGAGCTCTTCTTTCTAGTGCCCTACAGCTCTCCACCTGGCCTCTTCTAGTCCATCCTCCCTTCCACCCCCAGCCCTCAGACTCCTCCACAAGCCCCTGCCCCAGCCCTCAGCTCACCCTTTCCCTTGCCCCTTGATCCCTTACCCAGAGCCCCACAGAGGAACAGACTGCGGAAGAAGATGCTGGAGGTACCCATGACTGATCTCAGGGCTCAGGAGGCTGGGAGAATGTGAGCTGTACCCCTGAGTTCCTGAGAGTTAGAGAGTCAAGCATCTGAGTGAGACGGGGAACTGGTAAACAAACACACCTAAGGAGTGAATCTGGAGAGGTGCCAAGACCAAGTTCACCAGCTTGACAGCAGGGCTCAGGTCCACCAGCTCTGGCACCCCACTCCTCTCACCCACTCCCACCCCCTGCTCTAGTCTTCTCTTGCCTGGAGGGTCTACTCTGTTCTCAAAGTGTTGGTCTCTTAGCTGTGTCTGCCACTCCCGAGTAGTGTCTGTCACCTCGCCTCTACTGCTCCTCCCCTCCCCTAGTCTCCAAGCTGTTCTCTGCTCTCCCAACTTGTCTCCCTTTTGTTTTCTCTCTTTCCCCACCCCCCTCCTCATGTTGACAGCTCTCAAGGTCACCTTCCTAAACAGCCCTGGCCCAGATCTGAGTATGGTGTTTGAGTGTGCATCAACAATCTCCCCTCCCACCCTATTCCCTATACACAAAGCCCAGCTGTAAGCCAGGACCCCACCCAGCTTCAGATCCCTTTGATTCCCCCAAGCCTCAACATTCCTACCCCATAATTATCCCTCCCAGCTTTACTACCTTGGAGGAAAGAATCCATCATGGGTGGGGCCAGAGGGAGGATGTGCTCCCACTAGAGCTGGAGTAGGTTTGGGAGCGGGGTTCAGAAAGATGAGGAAGGATTCAAATTTTTGGGTGGAGGGTGCTAGAGTTTGGAAGACTGAGGTTTCAGAGATTGGAGATTCGGTACAAGACTGGACCAGGAGGAGAGAGATCCTGGGGGCTGGGTGGGCAGCGGAGATACAGTGCCCATGAGAAGCAGTTTTCATAAACTTTTATCTTAGCACCACTTTACACTCTTAGAAACCACTGAAGACCCCAAACAGCTTTCTTTGTGTGAGTTATGTTGATATCGACTATGCCAGAAATCAAAATGGAACATTTAAACTAGGTTCGTTTAAAAACTGAAATAATAAACATATTACATGTTAATAAAGCACAGTTTCATGAGAAATAACTTCTTTCCCAGCAACACAGAAGAGTGGAGTCACTTTCCATTTTTGGGAGTCTCCACAGACTAATGTCAAACTTCATAGAAGAGAGCCGGCTTTTCATGTCTGTTTCTTCATTCATTTTGTTGGAATATGTCGCTTTGGTTAAAGTATATGAAGAGGATCTGATACGTGTTTGGAAAAGGAACACCCTTGAGGCTCCACTAAAAGGGTCATAGAGACCCCCTGCTGTTCTGGGGCCACTGTTTTAGAGGATGTTTGCGGAGGATGCAGGAGTTCAAGGGTTCCAGAGGATGCTGAGTGCTCTTTCTCCTGAGAGGCCCCTCCCTGTCCCCATTGGGGCCCCTGGTGCCCTCTGGGGGAGACTCTTTCCTCCCTTTTTTATTGCCCTATAAAGTCCAAGGCCAGGGGGGTATAAGACTGGCAGTGCCAGGTCAGGGAGGGGGCTGGGTGGGAGGGAGTCGCGAGACTGACACTAGCAGACACAATGAACCCCCAACTTGTCTGGATCCTGCTCTGCACCCTGCTGGGGGCTGCTCTGGGTAAGGAGGCAGCCAAGACGCCCCAACAGACCTGTACCCCTCTGCCAGCCCCCTCCCTGAGAGCCTAGGTCTAGCATCTCCTCTCTCCTGCCAGGAAACCGAATGCGGTGCTACGACTGCACAGGAGGCCCTGGCAGCTCCTGCAAAGAGACCACCTGCCGAGAGGGCGAGCGCTGTGGCTTCCTGGAGCGCAAACCCCAGTCTGGCCCGACGCAGACCAAGCTCTCTGGAAACCGTGAGTGCTGAGTTTCTCTGTCTCCCAGCCCTTCCTGGCCTCCGGCCCCACTTCAGTCCTTCTGGCTTTCAGGATCTTCCAGATTCAGTGTGGCTCTGTGCAGATGGTGCTGTCAGAGTAGAGCAGCTGGCGCCGGGGCAATCAGAGGCGCCCTCCTAGTGCTCTGACCCCCCCTCCTCTTACCCCCCAGCATCTCCTAGGCCCGTTCACTCACAAATGGTTGGAAAAGCTCTGTTCCTGGAAGGCAGGGACCAAAATATGAAACCAACTTTCAGGGATCAGTTAAAGTGTCAGTTAAGGACCAGGGAGGTATATTGTGTGTAAGTTTAATTTTTTACTTTGAAATAATTTTAGATTGACAGAAAAGTCACAAAAAATAGTTCAGGAGTGTCTGTGTAGCCTTTCACTCAGCTTCCTCTGTTCCCATCTTACACAGAGCCATAGAAAAATTATGGGAAAGTAACATTGCCTCAAAATGGCTGGCTCATCTCTAGACCTCATTCAGTTGAGCCAGTTGTGCCTCTCATGCTCCTTTTTGGGTCCAGGAGTTTACCTAGAACCCCACATCATATTTGAGTTCTTGCGTCTTCTTGGTCTCCTATCTGTGAGGGTTGTCAGTCTTTCTTTGCTTCGATGACCTTGACACTTTTGAACAGACAAAAGAAGTGAATTTATAGAATATCCTTCAATTTGGATTTTATCTGATATTTTTTGATGATTATATTGAGGTCAGGAGTGTTGGGGGGAAAATCACACAAATGTTGTTGTGTTGTAGAGCAACCCCGATACAAAACGGGGTGCCTGACTGTGGGTCCTCACCCGCGTGGATTATCTCAGAACATCATTTCCCCCTAACAGTTGGTCCTTTTTTCTTTTTAAAGATTTATTTATTTATGCACACAAGAACTAGGGTACAGACCAGAGATGGAGGGGGGATAGGGGACAGCTGGAGGGGGAGTGTATGAGAGGATTCACCAGAGACAGAGTGGGGAACAGAACAGGCAGATTGACCTAAGTACACTGCTGAGGGGAGCAGTGGGTGAGTCAGGAGAGGTCTGCTGCACCATGTGGGTTGCTCCCTGGCCAGCCTGGGATCAAATTCGTGCTGCAGAGGCTGCGGATTGCTTCATAGTGTGGTGCTTAACCCCTTGCACCACCAGGGAGGCCCTGTTGGTCCTTTCTGATGTATTTATTTCATAAGGGTGCTCACCATGTCAATAAACTCTGATCATTCAGTTTTGTTATTTTTTTGGAAAGATTTATTTATTTATGAATACAAGAGCTGGGGTGTAGGCCAGAGGTGAGGGGGTATCTGAGGATTCACCAGAGACAGCGTGGGAAGCAGAACAGGTGGATTGAATGAAATACACTGCTGAGGGGAGCAGTGGGTTAGACAGGAGAGGTCTGCTGCACCATGTGGGTAGCTCCCTGGCCAGGGATGGAACTTTTTTTTTTAATATTTATTTATTTATGAATACAAGAGCTGGGGTACAGGCCAGAGATGTGGGGGGCGGGGTGAGAGGATTCACCAGAGATAGAGTGGGGAACAGAACAGGCAGAATGAAATATACTGCTGAGGGGAGCAGCAGGCGAGACAGGGAGGCCCAGGGATGGAACTTGTACTGCAGTGGCTGCGGATTGCTTCATAGTGCTGAGACTTAAGCCCTTATGCCACCAGGGAAGGCCCTTTGAGAGAGGTGCTTTTTGTGGGCAGAGAATTCCTTTGGGTTCCTTGAAGTTACATCCGCTCTGCCCACTGAGAAGGCAGATCCTCAGGCCAGCAGTCTAACAACTTGGTCTTATCCGCTCTCTCAGCCTCAGTGACCTTGATTCATCACCATCCAACCTGTGTGGCGGCCCATCATTGCAATCAAGTGGAGACCGAGCTGGTGGGAGACATGACTTACACAACCCACAGAGACTGCTGCTTTGGAGACCTGTGCAACAGTGCTGTGCCCGGGGCCCAGGCGTGCATCCTGGCGGTGGCAGCCACTGCCCTGGCCTGGCTCTTGCCAGGACTCTGGATTGGGTAATGGAGTAGGAGGAAGGGAAGGGAGCAAAGGAGAGAATGAGATCTGAACTGAGAAGACCACCACTCTTCTGTAAACCATTAAAGTCTATCCACCACTCTAGAGCTGACTGGAAGATTCCATCTATCTTTTGTGGAGGGGGAGGCTGAAGGAGGAATATGGTGGCATCCAAGCTCTGGCTTGGGGGTTACCAAGCATTATGGGGCTTATGTTATGATGGTATACTCCATAAGCCCAAAACCACTAAACCCCAAAGGATGATGGAGAATCTGCCCTAAGTGAGGGCACTGCCCTCAGTGCCCTAAGTCCTGTTGCTAGGAGAATCTTCCCCAGCAACAAGGATCACTGCAGAGAGCAGGTGCTGGGCTGAGTGGGGGTTGGGGGGGCACCAGGATTCTGTGAGCCTAGCTGCCTGGGTTTGTTCCCCTCCTCTCATTTGCAAGTTGACTCTCACTATGACTATTTTGAATTGAGAAAGGGATCGTAAGCATTGTGATTGGAGGAGTGGCTTGGTATTCCAGTTAGCAACCAGCCCAGGTGAGGTATGACTCTAACCAGAGGGTCTGAGGCCTGGAAAGAGGGGCCTAGTCCATCCTCATGCCCCATACAACTTTCCTACCCTTTCTGGGGAGCCCTCAGGCCAGGCTGCACCTCTTTCTTGGCAGTACATCAGAGGTGTGACCTAAATTTAGGATAGGATTGTTTCTCTAAACACTGGGACCTGTGTGCCAGCCCCAGACGCTGGAAAGGAGTATGAAGGCCTGAAGAACCAGTTTCTCCATTTCCCAGTCCAGCCTCCCAGGGACACTCCCTAAAGAATTCTTGGGAGAGCATATGGGCCTGAGAGCGTTATTTCCTGGGAGAACTGACACTTAGGTCTTCTGATAATAAATGCACAATTTATCAGACATAAACATTTATTACTCAAAATGGAAAGAGGTGAGCATGGGGATGGGGTACACTGGGGACCAGGATTTGGGGAATCAGCCCCGGACAGTGAGGTCATTGGATTCTTCCTAGGAACCCTCATTGGGAGCATGACAGGACCCCCATTTCAGGACCGCATCCCAATCCTTTCCCAAGCAGGACACAGGAGAGTGCAGGAGGCAAGGTGGGGAACCCTTCTAGGGGCCAATGGAAGGTTTGGTGTGGTCTAGAGGGAGATGGGGAGGGGCTTGGGAAAAGCAGAGTGGAGGGTATGGGGTGGGAGAATGGATATGGAGACTAGTATCTAATTAAAGAAATGTGAAGGATCTTGAGAAATGCTTTTCAGAGCAAAGGGAGCTAGGGAGAGACCCTTTGAGGAAGCCAGGGATATGGTGGGAGGCGGGTCGGTTGTGGAGCAAGTTCTAGTGCAGCAACCAGAGACCAAGGCCAGCCAAAGAGGTAAGGAAGACAAAGGCCAGGCCAGGGGTGGGTCGGGCAGCAGGGCTATTACAGCTGTCCTTGTCGCAGCAGGTGGTGTTGTAGGTCAGGCCCAGCTTGTGGTTGGTTTGGTTGTACGCCTCCTGACAGGGCTCTTTCTCTGTGCCACATCGAAGATTGGAATAAAGCCACATCTTACCTGGGGGCAGGAATAGCAGAGGGGTCAGCTAGGATGGGCAACTGGCACGTCTGAGCCTCCCTCTCCATCCATGTACCCATCCAGGTTGTCTTCCTTCCTAGCCTTCCTGAATTGCCCCCTGTATCTTCTCACTCTAAAATTCCTGAACCCCCTTCCCTGGCCCCTTACCCCAATCCTGCTTCTATTACTTGCTGGCTGGGAGACCTTGGAGCTGTTACTGTCACTTTATAAGGCTGTTTTCTCAGTATAGTAAATAGTACCTACATCATAGAGCCTGCCACCTATAATCCTTGGCTGAATATTATCATTGCTGTAATTCTCGATTTCATCTTAGTCTTATCCCCAGTTGGGCCCCAGCCCCAGCCCTAGTGTCCCTCTGACCCCCCCCTCCCTAGCCCGAGCCATAGTGTCCCTCATTGACCATGCCCCTCTCTCCGCTAAAGGGCAAGTTACCAAGGTACACGTTTGTTGTCAGGCATCTTTGCCCCCGTTCCAGGAGGCAGGACTGGCGATCAATACAGCCCAGCACAGGGACCTTGTAGCAGGAGTGACAGCGAATTTGAGCTGAAAAGACACAAGTCAGGTTAAAGTGATGGGGTGACTCACCTGGGCATGAGCTGAGCTAGGGGCAGGGTGGAGAAGAGCCAATCAAGTAGGTGTTTCAACCTGTTTGGCCTGGTAGGGACAGGGCAGGTGAGTAATGCAGAAAAAGAAGAAGTGGGTGAGGGTGGGGTTGTTGCTCTGAGAACAGTCCACACCCTAAATATCACCCTTCCCTCCACCCCCTTTGCGCATAAGTCAAGGGAGCACAGAGCTATTAACAACAATGGGGGGGGGGAGGCTAGATGGACAGATGGAAAGTGAGACCACAAGGAGGGGTGGAGACCACAAGGGAGAACAGAGGAGACAGCAGTGGCGGGTGAGGGGAAGGAATTCAGAAGACCGGGTCATATATGGAGACTTGAAATTGGAAGATGAAAAATAAAATCATGGAGGTTACAACACTTGGAAGTCGAGGCTGACAAGAAAGCCACCCATGACCAGCTTTAGTAAATGACTTTTCACCTCCTGGGCCCGTCAAGAGCGTGGGAAGAGGAATTAGAGTTGAGAATCCCTTCGCCCCAGTAGTTCTCTGATGGAAAGGAACAGTATCTGGGAGACAGATCATCAGATCTTGCCTGGGTATATTACAACATGGAAAGGGTGGATGTAGAAGGTGGCACCCCCAAAGTTTCTGCCTCAGAGAATTCAAGGTTTGGTGGATGAGCCAGGTGACTGCACTTGGATGAAACCCACTGAGGGTGTGTGGGGTGAACAGCCTGACATCCCCTACCTGGAAGGCCAGGTTCCTCAGGAGGCTCTAAGAGGTTACGGGAACCCTCTACCAAGCTAGGGGTGTACACACACCAGGGACAATGAACAAAGGGGAACTAAGAAAAGTCACTGGCAGAGGACTGAGCAAGAAGTTCCTGATGGACTAGGTGCAGAGTGGAGGGTGCAAAGGAAGCCCCAGCCTGGATTCCTAGGTTCTGAAAGGATACCTGATTGTGTGCAGGTGGTTAGAGGAGAAAGCAGGTAAACTGGATCCTGGTACATTTTATATTAGAGTGGGGTTGGAGAGGAACTCAATATCAGAATTTCCAAGCGGGGTATACTTTGGAGTGAAAAGTGTGAACCAGGAGCCCTGGCAGGTCAGATGAGAGGGACTGGAGGTGAAGAGAAGCCTGAAGGATAAGAACTGGATCCTGTCACAGGGAGGACTGTCCTAGGAGCATAGGAGAGGGGTGCCAGGTGGGCCTGGGGTGGGTACTTGGGATGCTGAGTGGTGGGTAGTGTGGGCAGAGGGTGGGGCATAAAAGTCCTGAGCCTGTAAGCCAGGTCCCTGGGGCCCCCAGTGCTTACCTGAGATTCCACAGAACAGAGAAGCCAGGATGAGCAGCAAAAGGCCTTTCATGGTGAGGATCTTGGCAAGGGGAGCGACTGGCAGCAGACAGACTTTCAGAAGCCACTCTGGAAGGTGAGCGGTCTTTTGGATTTTATAATTCTCAACGGTCCCTCCCCTCCCTGCCTCTGTGGCCCCTCCTCCACTTAAGCACAGGTGAGTTGACTTAGGAAAAGACTGAGCAGTGGGGAGGGACTGAGGAGTGGGTGGAGTTGTGGGGATGGGAGAGAGGTTGTGGGAGGGGAGGGGCACTAGTGGTCAACTCAATTTTGGGTCTTGGTTGCAGATTAAGACCCCTCTCCCTGCATTCCCGTGGCCCTCTTCCAACTCTCTCCCCCCAGTCCTCTGAAGGAGCATCCCCAAATGCCCAGTAATGGTAAGGTCTACTGGTTCCTGGGCTATGAACAATGGGGTGTGACCAAAGATGAGTGACAAATTTGGGGTTATTTGGGGTTATTGGTATGTGAGCAGAAAATGAGGATAAAAGGGACCACATTAATTTTGATTCTCTGTCCTGCTCAGGCAAAGAATGAAGGAATAGGGTCTGTGGGATGTCACCGAGTGTCTGATATCACAGCAGTGGAGGAAGGGGCTGGGATGACCTGCTACGGAAGGGCGACCTCAGCTCCCCTGTAGGATCTCTTGCCCTGGTTACTGTCCGGCTTGTTGTGAACTCAGTTGCTCCAGACCAGAGAGAGCCCCTGAAGTCCTGGGTGTGGGGCATATGCACCTGCTCCAAAGTGCCTCCACAATCAAAACCTGTCAGTTTGGGTGGGGCACCACTGCCTGGAGGCACAGTGTGGGCACTCAGAGGTGAGAGGGAAGCTAAAATAAGAAAAGAAATAGTGATAATAGTGGCAAGAGTAGTGCACCTATATGTCAGTCATTGTTGTAAGCATTTTACAGGTATGACTTTATTTAGTTCTCATGATACTCTACCAGATAGGTGCTTTAAAGCAACCTAGGCCCAAAAGAGTTAAGCAACTTGCCGGCATCATGAAGCCAGTAGATGACGAAATCAGGATCTGAACTCGGACTGCCGGCCTCCAGAATTCCTGATGCTAAGACCACAGTTTCGCTGTAGGAGTTGGTTAAAGAATACTAAGATGCTTGTAAATGGCCAGAGCACGAGTCGTGAGTGAGCGTTGTCAGAAGGCTGCGAGCTTGTCAGCTAGGATTCCCAGAAGGATCCCCGCAGTTGGTGGCCCCGCCCCCGCTCTTATCCGAGCCCACAGACCCGCTCTCCACCCCCATCCCCCAGCTTCCCTCCGGTCTCCTCCACCGATTCTCTCCCCTCTTCTCCCCACCACATCCCAGCCATGGCCCTGTTTCTGCAGCTGCTGCCGCTGCTGCTGTCGAGGGCCCAGGGCGAGCCCGCGGGTAAGCGATCCCTGGGAAAGTCGGCTAGTTGGCGCGGAGCTTAAAGACTGCAGCAGGGGAAGAGGGTGCCTGGTGGTTGTGATCTGGAAAGACCCAGGATAGGAGGACAGCAGAGAGGAGAGGAGGCGGCGGGGAGGGGGTGTGTGTCATGTGGACTTGTCCTAACATCACCCCCGGCCTCCCCTAGCCTCACTGGACGGCAGTCCCGGGGACCGGGTGAATCTCTCCTGCATAGGGGTCTCGCATCCGATCCGTTGGGCCTGGGCGCCTAGCTTCCCCACCTGCAAGGGCCTGTCCAAAGGACGCCGCCCGATCCTGTGGGCCTCGGCGAGCGGGATCCCCACGGTGTCTCCCCTCCAGCCCTTTGCTGGCCGCCTACGAGCCCTGGACCCTGGTATTCGGAGGCTAGAGCTGCTCCTGAGCGCCGGGGACTCGGGCACTTTTGTCTGCAGAGGCCGCCACGAGGACGAGAGCCGTTTGGTGCTTCACGTGCTGGGGGATGGCCCCGAATGCAGGGCTCCCGGCCATTCCCGGGGTAAGTCTAGACTTTCGGACCCCCCCACCCCAGGAGGGAGGGAGGCTTTCCCTAGGGCTGCTCGGTCCTCGCACCCGGATCCAGCATCCACCACTTCCCTCCACGGTTTCCCCAGGGTCCGTGTATCCCCTGATCCTGATCCTGCTGCTGGGCGCTGGGCTGGTGCTGGGACTCGGAGTCTTGGGCGTGGTCTGGTGGCTCCGCAGGTGAGCACGGGGGCGGGGCCTGGCTTAATGAGTCTGGACCCAAGGCCCGAGGGGCGGGACCCGAACCGTCGTAGACAGGGAGAGAGAGAGAAAAAAAGCAATCCAGGTGTAGACCTCTGGGGTGTGGTTTGAAGACTAGGGGAGGTCAGAAGGTGGGACCCGGCCTCAAGCTGGTGGGGGAAGCCTAAGTCGTTTTGTGGGTTGAGGCCGGTAAGTTGCCGGGTGTTTGTCGGCTGGACCCGGAACAAACCAGACAAGACTCCGGGCACTGAAAGATTCTTATTCTTTTACAGGCGCTCGCCCCCGCACCCGCTTCCACCACGCCCCAGCTTTGGTGAGACTAACTCCACCCCATTTTCCTTCCCCTACCCGCAAATCCCCCACCCCTCAATTCCCGAGAGTCTGAGCCCTTGCTGGGAGCAGACAAGTTGGTCACCTTCTCTCAATCCTTCAGCTCTATCCCCCCCACATAGCTCCACTTGCGAAAGCCGAGTCCCAGAGGCCGGTAAAGGAGGACCCTAAGCTGCCCGAGGACCTGGACCAGGAGCCGGTAAGGAAGGACTGGGGGATGGGAGGGGCTGGTCAGGACCCCCAAGGGTGGGCCAAGAAAGACAGAGGCTTGGGTCCCCAAGGGAGTTAGACTGGTGAGTCCTTCCTGCCTCGTTCCCCACCTTTCAGAGCCTGCTCTACGCAGACCTGGACCACATGGCCCTCAGAAGGCCCTGCAGGTTGTCCCCAGTGGTCCCTACTGATGCCTCCACCATCTATGCAGTTGTGGTTTGAAGAGAAGCCCATTCTCCAAACTTTGAAAACTGGGGGCTCCAGTTCTGCATAAGCCCCCTCTACTTCTTGGCCCCTCACCCAGAAAAAGAAGGGACCATGGGATAGAAACGAGCACTAGACTAGGAGTCAGGAACTCCCAAACTCTCTCTGCTACTGATCTTGCTCCTCCAGTTACCCCATCTCTCCTTTCATTTCCATGTCATCTTCCCCACTGGTGTCCCCTCTAAACCTGACCCAGCCCTGTCTCCCCATCTTAACACACCATCTCCCAGAGGGTTGCCTTATCTCTTCCCTTCCCCCCACAGTCAAGCTTTTTGAATCAGGGGTCACACCTGTCTCTTTCATTTCCACGTCACTCCCATTACTCACTGAAACTGCTCATCCGATCTCAGTGAGGTCACCAGGGATATCCTAATGACCACACCCCGTAACATCTTTTTAGCATTTATCTGAGCTTGTCCTTTGATTACTCTGTACTTCAAGTTCTGTTTTTCTTTAATGTCCTTCTTTCTGGACTCTTCTTCCTTGCTTCCCGCCACCATAGTATTTCTCACCATTCTAGGTTTGTCCCCTTCTTTATCTGCTTTCCCCTTCTTCTGGGAAGCTGTTATCCATGGCCAGCTCTCAGCCCTCACCTCTGCAAACAGTATTCTCTCCGGTTCTTTCAGATATGGGATTTCCAAACGGTCCTGGGGACATTCCTATCTGGATGGCCATGGGCACTTTTGCCCGCAGCATGTCCAAAACCCAACAATTTGTCATCTCTAAAATAACTCACTTAATCCTCCTTTGCTTTCTCTTTTTGATCAACTCAGTTGCCTCAGCCAGAAACCAGGAATCATGCAGACCTCTTTCCTCCCACACAATAAACAAAGTCCTGTCTTCTTATTTTATTTCTTCCTGTTTTAATGTCACTGTCAAACCCATACCTTTCTTCATGCTCAGTGCTGCACCTCAATGTATTGCAGTTTTCCTTTCCTCCCTGGACTATCCATAGCCCTACCTCATTTTCCTGCCCTTGCTTCCTCCCTGAGGCCAGAGAGATCCTCCCCACATGCCCACCTGTTCCTGACAGCCAGTATTTTGGAACTTCAGTATTTCTCTCCTAAGCCTTCAGCTCTAGGCCCATGGACCTTGGTCTGGGGATAGGTCTCACAGTTCTCTCTGGCTTATCTCTGGCACTCCACAGGCGCACAGCACACTGGCCTTTAGTGAAGTTCTCTATGGCCCCAAACACGCCTTTGCCCAATGCAGTTCCTTCCTCCTGGATTACCCTTTTCCTGCTCCCCCTATCACCCCTTCCCCCATCTGCCTGGCTAATTCTTATTTACCCTCAGGACTCAGTTCAAGTGTAGCCTTTTCTGGAAAACCATTTCTGACCCTCTTTGCCCACACTGGCATACACTTTGGTGCCCCAGAGAGCCCCCTTATTTCTAACAATAGCCTCCTGTGAATTATTCCATTACAACCTGTATTTCAATTTATAAACAAGTTTTTTGTGTTGTGAATTCACTGATATCAGGAGACTGACCCCTTTCATATCATGGCTAAGCTTCAGTAAATGAGTGAATGAAAATGAATGTCCTCGAAAGCATTATTTCTTCCCCTCTGTAAACTAAGGGTGGATGGGCAATCTACCAGTCACTGATTCATCTGACTTTAGTGTGCTAACTTTAAATTCAGCATATGATCCACTCATCTACTCTATTCTCTGCCCTGAACATGCTCCCAGCAATAGAAATTCTGTCCTGTCCATCTTGTACCCCAGCATCTATGATGGGCCTGGTCAATGAGTCAGTTAGTGCCTAATGACAGTTTGATGAATAAAAGAGCCACCCTCAGGTTTCAGCCCTTCCCATATCCCTCTGCCCCAGTAAGACACCAGCCACAGCCCACGCTAAAAGATCAGTTCTATTTTATTAGTTTTGGGGAAGAAGACTCACCTAGTGGTCTCTATCCTTTTTCCTACACTATGGCCACACTCCATCTTGGGGCCCTCTCCCCACTATTACCTATTCACCATCCTCTACCTAGCTCTCCTTCCCCTCTGCTCATATGCTACCCTACCCCTGGCCAGCCAGGACCCCCCAGGCTAGGCCCTCAGCTACGGGGGCGTGTGCTGAGCACCAGGCAGAGGGAGCTGAGCCCAGCGCCTGCCTTCTCCAGTTCTGAGCAGGACACAGGTACCAGGGTGACATCAGAGAGCTTCTGCAATGCCTGCAGGGAGGACATGGAGTGGGAGAGGAGAGTAAGACCCCAAAGCTACAGTTAGGTCCCCCTTCCAGTCAGCTCACCCAGGTTTCAAGAGAAAGTACTCTTCCTTCCTCCCACTAAGAAGGCCTGAGTCTCCTTTCTCTGCTTGGTGGTGATGGTGGAGCTCCTGCCTCCCCTTACCTCCTGGCTGTTGGGCAGGTCCCCACCTCCACGGTGCAGGAGGAAAGGGGGCACACCAGGCAATCCTGGACGCAGAAAGAGACAGTCAGCAGCTGCATCATCTGGGAGGGTCAGGGAGGCATAGGGGTGATCTGTCAACACTGCCATTGCCTGGGGAAAAGGAAGAAGGAAGTGCTCAGGCCTCAGAGCCTCTCTCCACTATGGAGTCTTGCTGCCCTAACACCACTAAAGGTTGGGACAGAGCCACATTTATAGAATCATAATGACAGCATGTGCATAGTGTTCGCCATGTGTCAGCCAATCTTCTAAGAGCTTTCGTAAATCTTTACTAGTTCCCACCTCTACTCACATGCAGTTCTTTCCACTTGCAACCCATTTCCCTTCTCCCACCTATTCTTTTCATCTATCCTTCATGTCACAGCTTAGATGTCACCTTTGGGGAGCTTCTTGAAACTAGGAAGACAATATTAATCACCCCTGTTACGGGGTCGCACTATAGCAACCATTTGTCTTTACACTAGATGGATGGCTCAGTGAGGGCAGGGGTTGGAGCTAGTTCTCTGAATCTCCCTACTCCCCAGGACCCACCCCCACCCTGAAGCCCCGCCCACACTCATTGGCCCCCCCCGAATTGCCCAGCTGAGCCCCGCCCCTCCTCACCCTGACGGCCTTTTGTGCAGCGTCGCTGCTACCAGCCACCACAGTGCGGGGTCCCCCCATGCCACAGAGGCCCCGCAGGTGGGAGGGGCTCGAGACTGGCACTGTGGAGACCGCGAAGTCCTAGGGAGAAGAAAGGAAAGTAAGGACGCAAGAGGGTTGAGGGGATACCCTCAAACACAGGCTGCCCTCGGCCTCTCCCTCCTCAGCGCCCCCCTTCCGACTCCAGTCTGCAGCCGGGAGTCTGCAGCCGGGAGTCTGCAGCCGGGAGTCTGCAGCCGGGAGTCTGCAGCCGAATTCGCATCCCCCACCAAGGCTGGCCCGGGTCCTCACCCGGAACGTGTCGGCCACGATCTCTGCTCCTCGGTGATTGGTCCATTTGGAGAGGCCTACGAAAAACTCCCGGCCTGAGCCCGGAGGCCAGAGGTTGGGAGGGAGGGAGGGAGTGGGAAACAAGGCTCGAGATGGCCCATTCTCCCAAACCCTGCTTTCCTGTGCGAAGCCCCGGGAGTGCAGGCACCCCAGCCTCACCGGTGAAGAGCACATCAGTGCCATCCAGAGTCGCGTTCTCGTCTGTCATCTCCACAATTCGGAGCCCGAGGTCCTGGAGGGCTTTTCGAACTCCATCGACCTTAGGGCGGACGAGGAAGCGGGTTGAGATATTCTCACCTCCAAGTCTTCCTTAAAGCCGGATGTCTGCTTTTCTCCCCCGCACCCCTCCAGCGTCCGGGCACTCACCTCCGGCCTGCGGGCGGGGCTCCAGGGCCGCGTGATTAGGGCTGTGTCCCCTTGGATCACGGCCGTGTCACCAAGCAGCGGTCCCAGCGGCAGAGACTCTTCAGGAGGCAGTTCTAACAGCTGCAGCCCTAATCGCTGCCTCAGTTTACCCCCCAGCACCCCATGCTCTCTCTGAGCTTTGGCCAGGTCCAGAGCCGGGAGGCCAGCTCCCGCACCCTCTCCCGACGCCAGGCTCTCCGGGACCCCCCGGATCAGGGCATGGGAGCAGCGGCCCAGCCCCTCCCCCTGTGTCCCCATCCCATTCACACAAACGTCCCCTCCGGCCGCGCTGGTTTCTTAGTTTGTCTCTTTACTTCACCTGTCTGGGAGAAGAGACAGAAAGTGGGGAGGCAGAGAAAGAGACATGCAGAGAAGGGCGTGGGGGGTGGGTGGTTAAGAGCACCCGGGTCTTCCTCCAGTAATCTCCCGGCGCCCCTCCCACTGCGCCCCACCCCCTCCAGACCTTCCTCTCCCGCAGACCCCACTCTACCCCGCACCCCGGCGGGTCTGTTTCTTTAGGGAGAGTCCGAAGAACAAGACCAGGATCCCTGATCTCTAAAACACCTGTTGCCCCTGCTCGGGGGCTTCGTGAGGTCCCTGCCGGGAGCCCCTCTTGGCAGCCGCTAGGATGCGCTCACTCCCCAAAAATGCAGCGGTCCCGCCCCCTTAACCCTCAGCTGGTCGAGGCCGTAAGGACCCGAAGTGCGGCGAGGGACCCACAGAGGTTATGGGACAGAAGGGAACAGCTAGGGAGAGTCAGGGCCTGGGGGGTGCAAGTCCGGAGTGTTCGAATGAGAAAGCGAAAGAGGGGCTACGGGGGAAAATTAGAGTCTAAAGAGTTAAACATTCTCTCCACCCCGGACGGTCACGCTGCCCCTAACGCGACCCAGTACAAACCAGACCGTGTCCCGGAGGACTGGGAGAGGTCTGCAGTGTAGACCGGGGTGGGGGTAGGGGGGGGCGTGGTTCCGGGGAGCGGCGCCACTCAGTGCTCCAGAACCTGGTCCCCTGGTCTCCCGGTCCATCTTCCCCCAAAGTCCATCCTACTCAGCTCCGCACCCAAATGACTTCTCCCCGCACTCTGTCCAGTGCAGGTGCGGTCCCAGCCCCCACCCCCAAACTCCAGCCCCGGCACGGTCCAAGGGGACACCTCCACCCCAGACTCACCTCCAGCAGCTACCCCTACGCCAGCCGTTCTGTGATCGTGGCTGGGGCCCCACCCCCTTAAGGTCAGAGTTGAGGAAGAAAGGAGCCCTAGTCTTCAAGCCTAGGGGACTGGAGCTCTAGCTTTTGAGGGGTCCCTGGGTAGGCGAGCTCAAGAATTACAGTGGGGCGGGGGCGCGATGGTCTGGCGGCTCCCGGGCATTGTCTAAGCGGGACGGGGCGGGGTCCAAAAGGCCACGCCCATTCCGCCTCGCCATGCCGCGCCCACTCCACCGGGACTGAGCTCCCCCTGCTCTGAACTCCGCCCCGCCCCAGCAATGCTGCCCAGGCCCACCCGGATCAGGCGGGCCCTGGCGGCTGGGCTGCAAATTCGACATGGACAAGACTGTGCTGTGGTGGACCGGCGCTGAAACTGGCAGTCCTATCACAAACACCCCCGTTCTAAATTCCTGACTTCTGCCTGGGGCTCAAGGTCACTGACCCATCCTTCCACTTACCCACATTTCAAGTCCCCTTTGTATAAAAAACAACAGATTTTCTTTCTGTATTTTATTATTGAAACGTCCACCCCACCCCACAATAAAAATCACCCATACCCCCATCCTTTCCTCTAACCCCCAGCCAGCTCAGCACAATTGCTCCATGTCTTGCTTCCAAGCTGTTCTGCAGTCTGTCCATTGGATAGCATATGGAGCCTTTGTGGAAAAACCAGAATGGGGTCAGGGAGCAACGAGGGGTTTATTTGAGGGCCTTGGCCACTTGCTCATAGGCAAGCTCGATTTCCTCATCATCTGGACAGGTGGAGGCAAATTCTTCCCGAGCATAGGCATTGCGCAGGTACCGATGTACTCCCCGGAAAGCCTCAGGGATGGAGAACCCCCGGTACTTCTTACATACCACCTAAGGGAGAGGAGAAACACATTAGGAGCCACTCTGATTCCCTGCTGTTGGGCTTTCTCTTCTTTCCAGGTCTGTACATTGAATATCTAGACTTTCCAGGGCCTCCATGCCCTTCTTCCTATAATTCTCATCTCTCTTCAGTCATTTTCTTCCAATCAACTTAGCTCCTCACTGTCTTGTAATGACTGCATCTTTTCGCTCCACTTACTGAAATGCTGGCCGGCTACCTACCTATCTATCTTTTTAAATTTCTGTTACTCACAGCTGTTACAACCAGCCCCTTTTCAGACCTCCCATTCCATAGTGCTGCCTTTCTCCTTTTGATTTTGATAGGATACACAAAGCATTGAAAAAATTCTCTTGAATTTCTACAGTGAGTTGTTTCCTTTTTTCATTTGGCTTTTTATTTTTTAAAAGATTTATATATTTATGCATGCAAGAACTGGGGTACAGGCCAGAGGTGTGGAGGGTGAGAGGATTCACCAGAGACAGAGTGGGGGGCAGAACAGGCAGACTGACTGAAATACACTGCTGAGGGGAGCAGTGGGCAAGTCAGGAGAGGTCTGCTGCGCCATGTGGGTAGCTCCCTGGCCACACCAGAATTGGAACTTGTGCTGCAGTGGCTGTGGACAGCTTCATAGATTGCATCTTAATCCCTTGTGCCACCAGGGAGGCCCCTTCATTTGGCTTTTTTTAAAAAAAGATTATTTATTTATGCATACAAGAGCTGGGATACAGGCCAGAGATGTGGAGGGTGAGAGGATTCACCAGAGACAGAGTGGGGAACAGAACAGGCAGACTGAGCAAAATACACTGTTGAGGGGAGCAGCAGGCGAGACAGGAGAGATCTACTGCACCATGTGGGTTGCTCCCTGGCTGGTTGGGGATTGAACTCATGCTGCAGAGGCTGCGGATTGCTTCATAGCGTGGGGCTTAACCCCTTGCGCCACCAGGAAGGCCCTCATTTGGCTTTTTAATCATGTATTCACTTTCATGTGAATGTTTTATATTTTTGGCTAGATTTAAATCCCTTGAGGGCAAGAAAGGACCAATCACCACATGTCTGTGACTTTCAGTGCCCAGTACATATATAGTTCAATATATAGTTTGGCAGGTTGGCACTGGGCCCATGTTTCAGAAATTAAACCATAGTTTTGAGGCTATGACAAAAAACACAGGAACCAGAGTTTTTAATCTTTCATAAGAGGAAGTGGAGACCAAAGCTATAAAGAGTTAGTCTTGATTTTAGGAAAGGCCTGCTGTCTGATCCGGGAATTCAGTGAAAAAGACAGGAAGATGTATTGCTCTCCACCAGTCTGTTGGTGTCATGGATGTAATTCTCTAACAGTGGTCTTGCTAGTGATGGCTGCTGAGAATGAATGGGGTAATATATATTACCAGTAGCAATGTGGAATCCATTCTAAGAAAGAAACTGCCTTTTGAGTGGTTGTCATGGGAAGCCATGTGGGAGCCCCTTATAGAGCCAACCCAGGGGGCCTCCCTGATGGTACAGGGATTAAAGCCTGTTCTGCTCCCCATTCTGTCTCTGGTGAATTCTCTCACCCATCCCGCACCTCTGGCCTACAGCCCAGTTCTTGTATGCATAAATAAAAAAAAATATATATTGAGAAAAGAAAAAAAAAATAAAGAGCCACCCCAGGGCCCCCTGGTGGCGCAGGGGTGAAAGTCTCAGTGATATCAAGCTATCATCACCAGCCACTGAGGCATGAGTTCAACAGCTGGCCAGGGAGCTGACCCACATGGTACAGTAGACCTCTCCTGTCTCGCCCACTGTCCCACCTCAGCAGTGCATTTCAGTAGATCCGCCTGTTCTGCTCCCCACTCTGTCTGTGGTGAATACTCGCACCCCCCTCCACACCTCTGGTCTACACCCCAGTTCTTACATGCATAAATAAATAAAAATAAATCTCCTTTTCTAAAAAAAAAAAAAGCGCCACCCCAACAGTCACCCTCTCCACAATGACCACCCACCTGTACTATGTGGAGCTTTGGCAATAGGTTGCAGTCAGCCAGAGTGAGCTCATTGCCATCCAGAAACTTCCTCTGAGAGATGCCCTCATCCTCAGCACTGGTCTCATCTACTTCATCTGGGAGGGGGGATGTCAAATAATTGTCTAAAATTTTCAGAGCTTTCAGGAGCCCCTTCTCCAGATCTGTGCAAGAAAGGAAAATTGGCAAAAACATCAGATTGATACAGCTGAGGGGAGTTGGGAGCTGCGAATTCCAATGGTGAAGCTGGTCTAAAATGATAACAGCTAACACCAATGCATTTTCTATGTTTTACGCTAAGCACGTTACGTACAAAAAACACTCACTTAATTCTATCAACCCATGAACTAGGTATTTATTATCCTCATTTCATAGATCTGGAAACGGATTTACAGAGAAGTTAAATGAACAGCCCAGAGTCACACAGCTGGTAGCATTTGCACTAGGTAGCCTGGATCTAGAATTACTGTTCTTAAGCACATCCTTATTTAGCCAGAAATAGGCCCACAGTCAATCCAGCTAATGTTTTCAGTGGGGCAAGAAAGGCTAGGGAGCAAATGAGCAAAGCTTAAAAATTCACCACCAAAGAGAATGCAAGGAAAGATGGTGTTTGCTGCAACAACCAGCAGAGGATGGTGCAGTTGTGCCAGTATCTGCTCCATCTCCCTGATACGTAAATTTTCAGGTACCCCTATTATCTTATCTCCCAGTTTCTGGATGTTTTCCATTCCTCCTGGGGCCCAGGCTTCCAACCCACAAGACTCACTGTCATTGAGTGCTGGGTTTGAATTCTTGATGTAAGCAGAAAATTTGGCAAATATGTCCAGCCCAGCTGTGTTGGATTCAGGGTTCAGAGCTGCCAGCTTGGGGTACCTGAGAGCCAATGAAAGAAACAGGATGAGGTATCTTCCAGGGAGCGGCCTCAGTAACAGTGCAATCCCCCCACTACCTATTTTTCACATCTTCAACCTTCCTCTTTCCCAGTCTCCCAGGTGTCTCCTCCCCTTCCCGAGTGCTCCCATACTTGGGCGGGGACAGCACTGCCTCCAGAAATTCCTCAATCTTGTTGGTGTCAGTATGCACTTCATTGCCGTACAGCAGGAATGGGAGCTGCCCTCCCGGGCACAGCTTCCGGACAGTCTCGGTTCGCCTGGAGAAGAGGCCACGCATCAGGACAAGGAAAGGGGGTCAGAGAACCCCAGAGAAAAGGAAGACGGAAGGATGTGAGAAGACAAAAGGGCTCCAGGTGGAGAGGAAAGATTCATCGGGATGCTAAGTTCAGGGGTGTGTGTGTGTGTGTGTGTTTGTGTATCTGAATACACACACACTTCTGTTTAGAGGAACAGAAGTGGACCCACCTTTTGGTGTCTACCGTGGTGACATTGAAGGTGACTCCCTTGAGCCAGAGCACCATGAACAGTCTCTGAGAGAAGGGGCAGTTCCCAATCTTTGCTCCATCACTGCCAGCCTGAAAGGCAACCCCCAACCCAAGGTTAGGTCTGGTGCACCCACCTCTACCCCAGGCCATTCATTCTCTGCACTCTGGCTCCCAGACCTGGCTCTTTTCTGCCTGGTGACACTCACCTATCTCTCACCAAACTGGGCTCTCTACCCTGGGGCTGGGCCACACTTAGCACCTAGCATAGACGGACAGCTGCAACAACCAGCAACAACCATCTTTTCTATAAAGGTCTGCTTCTGACTTTCGAGAGAGTGGAGAACAGGTAGGAGGAGGGCAAAGAGTTCTGGAAAACTTGGAGGATCTGGCCCCTAGAAGAGGGAAAACTAACAGTGATGTAGCTTTCTATATACTATTCTCAGCACTTTACTACATGCAAAAACTCACTTTTCACATCAACCCATGAGACGGTCCCTAGGAAGGTATTTGATGAAGGCAAAGTTGTAGGGGAGAAGAATATGGGGACAAGAATATGGGGACAAGAATATGGGCAGGGTTTGGAAGCCAGAGTTCTGGTTTTCTGTATGCCTCCAGCCAAGCTGTTTCTGGCAGCTAGATGGGAGAGTTAAGGGGCTCAAAGCCTGGCCCTAGAGATGTGGACTACCCAAGGGGGGCACCTTCTAATTGGCAGGTGGTGATCTCATCCCCTGAGGGATACCTCCCCCTAGGCCTCCCCAGTAGGCCTCCCCCCTAGGCGGAAGGTGATTCATCTCGATTCATCTCGTAAAGTCTCTCTCCAGCCCCAGGAACTTCCTTCCTGGCAAGGAGTGGGGGCAGGGACCTGTGAGGCTGCTGCCGGGCAGCCAAGGCCACTCCCTCTTCCCCAAGCCTGGACAGCTGGGGTCTCAGCACAACTGCCCTGGCTCCAGAGTCCCCTCCTCACACAGGATGTAGGGTCAGAGGCTGCAGTGCAGCCTCACCCAGGAGTAAAAAATAGCCCTTAAGGCCAGTGTGAAAGTGAGATGGGGACCACACCTAAAGGGGTGGACCCGGCCTGGCTGGACTTCACTGGGCAGGGACCAGGGAGTGGGAATGGCTGCCCAAGTAGTGCCAGCATAATGGAGAGGGAAAGACTGGCAGGAACACACAAAGCTGGGTTGAACAAAAGGGAGGAAGTGGACATATTGGTCAGGAAAGTGAAGGGTGCAGAGAAGTGCACCAGATGGCGGCCCAGAGGGAGCCAGCGAGGGGTGCAGAGATGAGGGAGGGGGCACAAAACAGCAATTAGTGGGAGGGGAACAGCAGAAATGGCAAAGTCTGTCTGAGCCTGTAACACCCGAAATACCCAGGGGACCACCACTCCAGATCTCACCCACAGAGGGGAGAGAGACAGGCAGCTTTTTCCTCTGCTTCTACAATCCCCAACTTCCAGCACTCTGTCTCCTGCCCCCCACCCTTACCCCCCACCCTCACCCCCCAGCCCTGTGGTAGCCACAGCTCCCCTCTCATCACCTCCTTTGCTCTGCTTGCTCAAGTTGCTGGATATGCCTTATCCCCTCCATCACCTCTCCAGCCCACTCCCTCTGGGCTTCCACCTCCCAGGTCTTCCCAAATGACCCCCTCCCACTCCAGGCCTCCCTCACCACACCCTCTTCCTGGAAACCTCCCTACTACACACACCCACACACCCACGCCTCCCAGTCTCCCCTCATTCTCTGATTGTGGTGTAGGGTCGAATGCCATGATGTCTTCATGTTTCTTTACAAGATGTGAAGTCTTCTGTGTCAAGACTGCTTCTCTCCAGGTCCCTTTAAACAGCTTGCCTCGGCCACCCCCGCCGCGGCCAATCTCCACTCCTGAGTGCCCCCTTTTCTCTACTTTCCTGTCCTTTAGGCTGCTGGAAACTTCATTTCTACAAACTTTTCCGGGTTGAGCTAGAATTCTTATTCCCTGCACACAAATCAATGCTCTTCCCCTGAGGGGGGGGAAGGCCAGCTTGGGGGGGGGGCTACTTCCACACCTAAGATTGCTCGTGGGGCTGGGGGTCAAGGAGAAACGGGATTAGGGATTAAGGCTGGCGTTGGGGAAAGGTGAGAGTCGCCTTCCAGGAATTTGGAGGGTGGCCTAGGAGGGAGAGGTACTTACCTTCACGAACAATTCGACCTGCGGTTGCTCCTCAGCCATGGTAGCGAGAGCTCCAGGAAGCGGCCGGAGCGGGGGGAACTGGGAGGGGCTGAGGCCGGGAAGGCGGGTCTCTGAGGCCGGGGCTCTCCACCCAGACCTCAAGCTCTCTATTTGGCTCAACACAGGACCGATCGGACCCCTTCACTCCAGACGTGGGCTCCCCACCAGTTCAGTACCTCCAGCTCTATCCCCTCCCGGGCAAGATCGGGGCGCAGCTGACTCACCGGCCGGCCCCGCCCCGAACCTGGGGAGGCGGCTGGAGGGGGAGGGACTCGACGGCTGGGGAGTGGGTCGGGTGTGCAGAACCTCGGGTCTTCCAGAGGGTGGGGATGGGATGCTAAGGGGAGGGAAGCCGGGAAACCTTGTTTCTCAGCCAGTCCCCTTGAACACAGGACTGTTTTTCTGCCTCAGTTTCCCTGATTCATCAGCCAGAGGACACTCCCACCTCACTCTCACACAAGAAACGTGATACCAGCAGCTCGGACATTTCCACGTGGGCACGGAGAGGGAATTTTAGAACCGCAAGGTCGTCGATTGCTCTTTTTTTCTTCGTTTCTTCTGGACTGTAGTCCACATTCTGGGTTGTTGGGCTTATGGTTCGAGAGGGGAACTTGGAATGGAAGCTGGAGTTGGGGGAAGAGTGGTGAAAGGTAGGGCAGGGATGGAAGGGAGACAACCAGGCCTTGTGCTAGGGAAACGGGGCGCAGAGCTAAGTGGCCTGGGGTGGAAGGGGGGGGCACGTCATTGCTGCTGCTTAGCCTGGTGAGATTTAATGCTTCCACTTCTGCCCCAGACATCTGATATATGGGGGCCTCTTCCTGTGCACCTTGCTCTTTTCTCACTGACAAGTTGCCTAAGCTATGGGGTGGAAAGGTGGGGTTACTGTGGTCCTAGAACAGAGCTGCACTGCTCTTAAGGGTTATGGGGAAGCAAAGATCAAACAGAATGGTATGAGTGGCCTTTTTGGGGACACTTATCTGAGGAAGGGAGGTCAAAGCAGTTTGATTTCCTAGGACTCTCTTTGCTCTAACTGGTCAATAGCCTTGATTTTGGAGCTTCTTGTCAAACTATGATATACTAAAAAAAAAAAAAAAAAAATAGCCCAAGAACATGTCCTCCAAACTGGATGTATTCCAGCCTCCACATCTCAAATCTCTCTTTTTTTTTTTTTTTTTAAGATTTATTTATACAAGCACTGGGTACAGTCAGAAGCACAGGAGGGTGAGAGAATTCACCAGAGCCAGAGTAGGGAGCAGAGCAGGCAGAATGACCGAAGTACACTGCTGAGGGGAGCAGCGGGCGGCAGGAGAGGTCTGCGCGCCATGTGGGACCCTCCTCCGGTGGCTGGGGAGCAGCCAGGAATCGAACCGGTGCTGCAGAGGCTGCGGGCAGCTTCGCAACCCAGCGCTCAACCGCTGTGCCACCGGGGAGGCCCTCAAATCTCTCTTTTATCCCACCACCTCTTCTCTTTTTCACTACCGTCCGAGACCTCCAGATCCAGAAAAATATGGTGATGTGTGAGGACTGAGGAGCAAAACAAGGCTTGCAGCTTGAGGAAAGGGGGAGGAGGGGAGAAGAGAGACCCTGGAAACTAGCAGTTAGTGGTTTCCTCTTGTGCTTCCTCTTCTGTGGGTTTTCCCCTCCCTAGGGGAAGGCCTATCTCTCCTCCCTAGAGAGGGGATATATTTGGTGCTTGCTCACTTGAATTGTAACATCCTATGAGGATGTAGACTGATGCCATGAGTTTATGTGTGTGTATGGGAGCAGGGAGTTCTCCATGGGTGACCTTCAGAATCTGCACACAGGATTTCGTCTATCGGTGGAAGGGAGGTCAAAGCAGTCCTACTTCTGAGCTGGCCAGTAATTGCCAGAGTATCTGCCCCACAAAGATCTCCCCTCTGGGAGAAGCCTGAGGCAAGTGGGGCCGGCCTTGAGCTCAAACAGGTTTGGCAGCCTCTCCCCTGCCTCTCTTTTCTCTCCTACTGCTTTGCAGCTGCAGCTGCCTTAATCATCAATATTGACTTTGGCTGGCTGGTTTGACTACCCAAAGGTATTTCTGCGGTAATTTCCCAGATGACAGGTAATGCTGCCCTCTCCTGGTTCCAGCCAGCAGTGTCCCATGGATTTGAAGCCAGGAGCTGAACTTTGAAATCCTGCATCAGAAAACCCTCCTAGCTCATCTCCTTGTCCCACTTAACTATTCTCCTATCTCAGTGTCTCCCTTTCTTCCTGCTTCTCTTTTCCCTTCCTCCCCTTCCTCAGCTTGGTAATCTCTCCCCTAATCTCTTTCCACCCCTGAATGGAAGGTGTGTCCCTCCCTGACACTCCTTAGAGCCTCCTCCAGGTTTCCATTGCTCAACAATTTGCCAGGGGTAACCATTAACCCAGGATTTAACTCACTTCCCCTCTTTCCTGGAACAGAGGATTTTCCAATCATTGACTAGCAGAAACACCTTACACCCTCTTACCCCCACCATCTTTCCTAACTCCTTTTATGGGTTCTTCCCATCTCAGGGCACCCCAACAAAGCTGGGGAGAAAGATGTATTTTAATTAATCTGTTTTTTTTTGGGGGGGAGTGCCTATAGATATGTTTATTTCTGTTTCCCTCACAATGTCCCTGCTTCTCCCTTCATACACACATACACTCCCGGGTGGCACCGCAGTTGAGCGCTGGGTTGCGAAGCTGCCCGCGGCCTCTGCGACCCCGGTTCAATCCCCGGCTGCTCCCCGGCTGCTCCCCAGCCAGGAGGGTCCCACATGGCACGCATCCCTTTCCTGCCACTCGCAGTGTACTTCGGTCCTTCTGCCTGCTCTGCTCCCTGCTCTGGTTCTGGTGAATTCTCTCACCCTCCCGCGCTTCTGACTGTACCCAGTGCATGTATAAGCAAAACAAACAAACAAATAAATAAATAAAACATGCCTCTATTAAAAAAAAAAAAGCTTCATGGAACAGGGACTTAATTATGTTCATGGCTTTGAGATCACCCCCTCTCCCCAGAATAGACCTTACATACATAGTTACTCCATGAATGAATGAAACCCTCACTATACTTGGGAGGGGGGGTATCTTTGCATGTACAGAGGAGGGTATGGCAGGGTCCTGGTAGTGCTGCAGTGGTTCTTATCAGTTGTGCTTTCCTCTACTGGAATTTGGTGTAATTCAAATACTTCCTTCCTCTTTCTCTTGGGAGTTCAAAATGATAATTTTGCCCTAAGTGTTCATGTGGGTGGGTTTGTACTCTATGTCCAGGAAACTGGCAAAGAGGGTCTGAGATAGGAGTCTTAATTCTTTCTGCCTATTTATGTAAGATACTCAGGTAGGGGCCTCCCCATTGGCGCAGCGGGTTGAGCGCAGCGCTGTGAAGCTGTCTGCAGCCTCTGCATCGTGCGTTCGATTTCCGGCCGGCCAGAGAGATACCCACATGGTGCAGCAGACCTTCCGGTCTCATCCGCTTCTCCCCTCAGAAGTGCTTTCGGTCCATCTGCATGTTCCGCTTCCTGCTCTGTCTCTGGTGAATCCTCTCACCTCCGCCCTCTGGCCTGTACCCCAGCTATTGTATAAATAGAAAATAAATCTTAAAAAATAAATTACAGACTTAAAAAAATAAATTAAAAAAAACACTCAGGTAGCTCTACTTTCTGTTTGCCAGGCTCTGTTCTAAGTTCTTTATAAATATTAACTCAGAGGGTACAAATATTAACTTAGAGTTGTTGGCTCAGATTGAATTAATGTTGCTTATCTCCACTCTCCAGAAAAAACAAACAACTCGCCTCTGGCCCTTTAAGACCGTCTACCTCCCTAGAGGTCACAAAGCCCCTGGAGCGCCTCCCGAGGTCGACCGCCCCCTCAGCTTCCCCCTCTCGCAAGCTCCACCCCGTGTCAATCAAAGCCCACAAACCCAGAGAGTCTGAGGCCCGGATGCTAAGCAACGGTAAAAGGCGGGAAATTTGAACGCTCTGGCACCGCCCCATATGCTAATTGGCCAATCAGCGCCCTATCTTCTCAACGACTGCCCCCTCCCTCTCGCCCTATTGGACGTATAGGTAGGAGCTGAGTCTCTCTGACCAATGACTAAAGAAGACGGGGTTACGCGCACACATCACGCCTGCCCACGCGCCGGCACGCCCGTCCCGCAGGCTAGAGACTGAGCGAGTGAGGAAGTCGCGCGCACGTTGCAACCCAGGTGGCCTGAAAAGGCGGGAAAAAGCCGCGCGTTGTCCGCTGCCAGCGGCGCGGTCGAGAAACTAGGCTGCGGTCGTGGAGACGTGGTTGGTTGGGGCAGAGATAAGACGCGCCCCACTCGCCCCACAGGGCGCCCTAACCCCCCCAAAGTACAACCTCCGCGCGACAGAAGTGAGAGTGGGGCGAGGGGGGTTTCTACAGCCCGTGCGGGCGTGAGAGACGCGAGAAGTCGCCCCTTCAAAGTTAAACCCGAAACGCCGCCGCGGCCCGCGCCCCGGCCCCGCGGACGCGCCCACACTTGCATTAATGCGCGCCCCCTCCCCCGGCCCGCCTCGCCCCGGCGGGCGCGCTGGCCGCTCAGCCGCCTCCTGTTTCCGCACCCGCAGGGCCGCCAAGGCCATGGCCTCCTTCGCGGCGACCCCGGGCAGGACGCAGCAGGGACCAGACCCCGGGCGGGCCGCGGCCGGCTCCCCCCGCTCAGCCCCACATCCCGGCCTCGGAGCTGCGGACGACGACGATGGAGACGAGGAGGAGCCGGCCGAGGTGTCGGGCGAGGATGCCGGCCAATCGGGACAGCGGGGAGGGGACGGGGGCGGCCGGAGTTACGATAAGAAGGGGGCTGGGCCGAGCGGGGTGAGGCGCGGGCCTCGCGGAGCTGTGCTTCCTAGTTATGAAAGGGGGTGGTGCTGCCTGAAGAGTGATAAAATGATTAAGCACAAACCTGAGGGAGCGCTTCAAATAGTGGTTTCTTGTCTTCCTCGCCCGACAGATCCATCTGTGTGTGCTGTGGAACTCGGGGTTCTTGGGCCTGGCCTACTATGACACAAGTGACACCACCATCCACTTCATGCCAGATGCCCCAGATCAGGAGAACCTCAAGCTGCTCCAGAGAGGTGGGGGCAGAACCATGAACTCCTCTGCTCTGGGGCTGCAAGTGTATTTCACTTCTGTGCCCTTTCTGGACTCAATTGCTTTTGTTAATGGGCTCCCATAGTACCCCTCTGTGGTTTTAGGACTTCATTTCATTATTCAACAAATATGTATTAGGTGTTTAAAATCAAGTGCCAGGGGCCTCCCTGGTGGCACAGGGATTAAAGGCTTAGCGTTATCAAGCTATCACCAGCCACTGCGGCATGAGTTCCATCCCCAGACAGGGAGCTGATCCACATATGGCACAGCAGACCTCTCCTGTCTCACCCACTGCGCCCCTTAGCAGTGTGTTTCAATAGGTCCACCTGTTATGCTCCCCACTCTGCCTCTGGTGAAACCTCTCACCTCCACCCCCACATCTCTGGCCTATGCCCCAGTTTTTACATGCATAAATAAATCTTTAAAAAAAAAATCAGATACCCAAAATCTAGTCATGGGAGTTACATGCGTGCCCCCTGTAACAGTCCACGAGCATCCCTCTTCCCACCACCCCACCAGTGGCACCTTTCTAGATCTCATGCCATACTTCTTATGCTCCCAATGTGTTGGAGCATTCCCTACTCTTAGAGGGAGAAAGTATGTTTTGGATGAGGGGAGGGAGATCACACCCCCTCCCCCTTGCAAGGGTAGGGCTATGAATCCCCTCTTAGTCAAAGGATAAAAATCACTTGATCTCGGGGCCTCCCCGGTGGCGCAGCGGTTGAGCGCTGGGTTGCGAAGCTGCCCGCTGCCTCTGCGGCGCCGGTTCGATCCCTGGCTGCTCCCCAGCTACCGGAGGAGGGTCCCACATGTCGCGCAGACCTCTCCTGCCGCCCGCTGCTCCCCTCAGCAGTGTACTTCGGTCCTTCTGCCTGCTCTGCTCCCCGCTCTGGCTCTGGTGAATTCTCTCACCCTCCTGCGCTTCTGACTGTACCCAGTGCATGTGTGAACAAAAACGAACAGACAAATAAATGAATGAATGGATAAAAAAAACATGCCTCTATTAAAAAAAAAAAATCACTTGATCTCCATTCTCTTCCAAGTTCTGAATGAAATCAATCCCAGGTCCCTTGTTACGAGTGCCAAACAGGATGAGAACATGACTCGGTTTCTTGGAAAGCTAGGTAAGGACTGAGTACGGAAAATAAGGAAGGACTAAAGTATGAGATATTCTAGGAGACTAAAGGGTGGTGGAGGGAGCCAGAACTAGGAAGCCAGAATTGGGTGAGAGGGAAGGTGGGACAGAAGCAAAAGGACTGAGATGTACAGACTGATGGCCCTTTCTTTGCCTCCCCACAGCCTCCCAGGAGCACCGAGAGCCTAAGAGACCTGAAATAATATTTTTGCCAAGTGTGGATTTTGGTATCTTCTTCCTTTTGCTTTGCCTGCCCAGTCCCCCATCCTAGTTTCCCCACCCTTTCTCCTGACTCCACCTGCATCATCAGAAGTCTCACTACAGCCTTATGTCATCTAAACTTTTCTGTTCTCCAAGCCCCTAAGATCAGTCACCCCAAGATCTCCTCTGTCTTCTACACTTTAATAACCTGCAACTTATTGTGAAACTTTCAATTAGGTGTGTTGGAATGAGAGCCTTCCCTGAGAAAAGGAAGTGATGACATTTTTTTGGACAGTTGATTGTTGGAATTTTCCTCTTTAAGCCAAATCATTTGTCCCTTAAAAACAAAAACAAACAAACAAAAAGAGGCACAGGGCCTCTCTGGTGCCCTAGGGGTTAAGTCTCAGGCTATTACTGCAATGCCCTGAGTTTGATCCCAGACCAGGGAGCTAACCCACATATGGCACAGCAAACCTCTTGTCTCGCTGGCTGCTCCCCTTAGTAGTGTATTTCAGTAGATCCACTTATTATGCTCCTCACTCTGTCTCTGGTGAATCCTCTCCCCTGTACCTCTGGCCTACACCCCAGTTCTTCTATGATAAAATAAAATAAAATATTTTTTTAAAAAGGGCACTACCTCGGGCCTCCCCGGTGGCGCAGCGGTTGAGCGCTGGGTTGCGAAGCTGCGCGCAGCCTCTGCGGCGCCGGTTCGATCCCCGGCTGCTCCCTGGCCACCGGAGGAGGGTCCCACATGGCGTGCAGACCTCTCCTGCCGCCCGCTGCTCCCCTCAGCAGTGTACTTCGGTCCTTCTGCCTGCTCTGCTCCCCGCTCTGGCTCTGGTGAATTCTCTCACCCTCCCTCCCGCACTTCTGACTGTACCCAGTGCATGTATAAACAAAACAAGCAAACAGACCAGCAAACAAATAAATAAAGCATGCCTCTAAAAAAAAAAAAAAAAAAAAAAAAAAAAAAAAAAAAAAAGGGCACTACCTCAGTGACTCTGATAATCCATAGGCATTTCATAACCTTCCAAAAAGGACAAGGAATGTTCTATCCTAATTAGATGTTAAGTCATTATGTTATTAGATCCTTCCATAATATGATGGTTTGACCAAGACTGCCCAATTCCAGACATACATTATTTTCTGAGCCATTTATCATTCTCAGGTTGTGTTCTCAACCAAACATCTTGATGTCATTTGTAGAATAAAGAGAGATTAGACAAGAGTCTGAGAATTTGGTGGTCTTTTCAGCTTTCCATTACTGTTTGTATGAGGTTGGCAGTTCACATCTCTTTTGCTTCTCCTGTCTCATTCTTACAATGGAGTGAGAACTTGGGCTTTAAGACCTAGACCTTTTGGGCCTCCCCTGGTGGCTCAGCGGTTGAGTGCTGGGCTGCGAGGCTGCCCGCAGCCTCTGCAGCGCCGGTTTGTTCCCTGGCTGCCGGAGAGGGTCCCACCAAAAAAAAAAAAAAAAGACCTAGACCTTTCTTTCCCCAAAATAAATAAATAACCTTTCTTTCCCATTTTCCCCCAAACAGGTCTGGAAATAAGCAAACAGCGCCTGCTTTCTGGAAACTACTCCTTCATCCCAGACACCATGACAGACACAGAGAAAATCCTCTTCCTCTCCTCCATCATTCCCTTTGACTGCCTCCTCACGGTGAGATGTGTCCTGGGAGCTAAGGGCTGGGATCCGGCAGAATGGAGAAAAGCACAAGCCCCCTGGTCCTGGGGTTGAGTCCTAGGAGACATTTTACCCCAACTCTACTACTGGTTGCCTCCCAGGTTCGAGCACTTGGAGGACTGCTCAAGTTCCTGGGTCGGAGAAGAATTGGGGTTGAACTGGAAGACTATAACGTCAGCGTTCCCATCCTAGGCTTTAAGAAATTTATGTTGTATGTGATTTACTCTAACCTCAACCAAAGTAAGGTGGGCTTGAGAGGGCTGTAAAGTAAGACAGGTTGGGGTTGCAGGGGTGGCCAGTGACTTACTGGGTAAAGTACACACAGAGGAACCTGAGGGAATATGGAATTCTGGGGCGAAGACTAAGACAGTATTCTGGGAGGGGGCAAAGGTGATAGAACTGTGGGATGAAGTCAGACCTCTCCTACCAGCTACCATCTCTGTCTTCTGTCCTCAGGACTCATCTGGTGAGCATAGATCAGGACACTTATAGGTAAGGAGGTGGAGTGAGGCTCTTGTCTCTGGGGAATGAGGATTAAGCTTAATACTTTAATAATCCTAATAAGACTGTAGTTTCTTTAATCTCGGGGCTATTAAGATTTCTCTCCCTGAGGAAAGGGAGAAGGGTGGTAAGAGGGAGGGGGGACAAACAGCACAAAGGTGGCACCTCCTTATCTAAAGGAAGAAACTGAGACAGGTGTGGGACAAACTACTTAAGTGAAGATTTGATCCCAGGAGGGTGTTCCCAATCCCCATTCCATTGTCTCAATTCCCTTTAAAAGTCCAGCTTACCCCCAATGTCCTCCATCTCTCCTTGGCAGTGTTTTGCAGATATTTAAGAGTGAATCTCATCCCTCGGTGTACAAAGTAGCCAACAGTCTGAAGGAGGGGCTCAGTCTCTTTGGTAGGTGTGCCCTGTCCTTCATGCCATCTACAACCTGCCAGAAAAACAGCTGCCTCCAAAGATATGTCCAGATACTCTCTTCCCACTTCATCCCCCATTGCCAGATGTCTCTTCCACCCCAGTCCAGCTTTCTTCTCTTTGTACCTGCTCTGAGCTTGGATGTCTCTCCACCATCCAGTGTCATGTACATGCCATCTCTACCAAGTCCATGTTCATTCCTTGGGTTTATATGAATGTTTCTACTAGTGGTTCACTTGTCTAGGGATTCTGGAAGCCTTATCTGTAGCAAAGAGTTACATAACTGCATAACTGCCCGTATTTGACTTATGTAGTCAGTTGTTTATCAGTTGTTTCTGGCTTTAGGGTGTATTAGGGACATCGCCCCAAGAATCCACATGGTTTCACTCTGTATATCTCAGTGGGTTGTATTTGTTTACCTATATGTGTTGGGCTCTATGCTGCTTTGTGTATTTTTCTGGCTGAGTGTTCCTATGAGTGCCGTGCCCATCCCCTCCCCTCAGTTCATGTAAAGTAATCCTGGCTGGGACTCATGGCCTGGGCCTGGCTTTGTGTCTGGTATTTGGGGAACGCCCCAAACCTGAACCTTTGACACAGATGTCTCAGCTTAGACACCCCTGCCCCTTTCTTATACAAGCTCACTTCCTGCCTCCACTCCCCTGCAGGAATCCTCAACAGATGCCGCAGTAAGTGGGGAGAGAAGCTGCTCAGGTGAGTGGGTCTCACACAAGCAAATACATGGGGTCTGCAGACTCAGCGCCCCCACCTAGTAATGACAAAAGCAACTGCCCTTTCTTGAATGCCAGCTGATTGCTTTTAATCCTTACAACAATCCCATGTGATAACTAGTATTATCCTCATTTTACTTTGTCAACACAGATACATGTGTACCGATAATAATACGCAGACTTGCACACATATAAGAAGCAGAAACACACTCACAGAATGCTAATGTACACATGGTAACATTTAATTCTAACAAAACACACTTCAAATGAACTATTTGCTGATGGCCTTCAAATTGTGTCTCTAATTCTGGTCTCCCTTTGTGGAATGCTAATTGCACATCATGCACTTTCTCCTGGCAACTCAAACTCAGAGCATCCAAAGTGACACCTACAGGACCTGTTCCTCTGCCTGCGTTTCCTTCTCTGCTTAATGGCATTGCTGGCAACATAGCTTCTCAGGCTGTGAGCCTGTGATTGATGCTTCTCCCTCATCCCCATATTCAATTATTCACTAAGGCCTATTGATTCTGTCCTGAAATGTCTCTCTCCATCAGCCCTTTCTCCTGTTTTCCATTGCTCTAATTCTGGCATTTCTAATCTGGAGCATTGTAGGCCCCTCCAAATAGTCTCTCTGACTCATCTTTCCTTCATTTTAAGATATCTGTTCCAAAAACAGATCTAAGCATGTCACTTTATTTTTTTTTTAATAGAGGCATGTTTTTATTTATTTGTTTGTTTGTTTGTTTGTTTATACATGCACTGGGTACAGTCAGAAGCGCAGGAGAGTGAGAGAATTCACCAGAGCCAGAGCGGGGAGCAGAGCAGGCAGAAGGACCAAAGTACACTGCTGAGGGGAGCAGCACAGCAGGCTGCAGGAGAGGTCTGCGCCGCATGTGGGACCCTCCTCCGGTGGCCAGGGAGCAGCCGGGGATGGAACCGGCACCACAGAGGCTGCGGGCAGCTTCGCAACCCAGCGCTCAACTGCTGCACCACTGGGGAGGCCCATGTCACTTTACTTTTTAAAAAAACCTTAAGTAGAAACAAAACATAAACCCCAGAAGACTTCCCCATTATTTGCAAGATAAAGATTAGCATCATTAGCAGTGTGATGTTCAGGGCCCCTCTGAGTCACCCCAACTTTAATTTCTATGTTTACCTTCTTTTTTTTTAAAGATTTATTTATTTATATAAGAACTGGGGTACAGGCTAGATGTGCAGGAGGGTGAGAGGATTCACCGGAGACAGTGGGGAACGGAACAGGCAGACTGATGAAATACACTGCTGAGGGGAACAGATGAACTACACTGCTGAGGGGAACAGTGGGCGAGACAGGTGAGGTCTGCCGCACCATGTGGGACTCTTGCCAGCTGGCTGGGATCAAACCTGTGCTGCAGAGGCTGCGGACAGCTTCACAGTGCGGTGCTCAACTGCCTGCGCCACCAGGGAGGCCCTCCATGTTTACCTTCTAAACTCCCTTCTAATTCCTTTTTTTCTACCCTACTCATCCTATATTCCAGTCATTCAGGGCCGCTGGCCATCATGGAAACATATGCCTGTTTACTCTGCCATCTCTACAAAGTCTTTCCCCTGGGGTTCCCTGTCCAAATCTTACATCATCTTCAAGGTGCAACCCAATTAGCACTTTTATATGCAGCTTTCACAAGCACCAGTATAAGGTGATTGAGGTATTCCTTACAAAACTCACATAGTGCTTTGTAATATTTTCTAATTGCACTGTCACTATCAGAAGTAGTAGCTGGTGTATCTGCTTGCTCTCATCACTGTGACTCTGGCGACCATTCCTGTCACCTCAGTGCCTGGCACATGAGCTTGTAACAGCAGCACTAGTTGGGTGAGCAGGAATGTGGGAATGTAGGTGCACTGGTCCTACCAACTCACGACAGAAACCTTTGCTAGCCTACAGGTACACAATCCTTTCCCCAACACAGCAGCCCTGCAAGGTGTGCTTTTGGAGGTTAATTTAGGGTAAATTCAGGGGTCATTTCCAAGTAATTTGTAGGGTGACTTCGCAAGTGCTTCAAGTGCCAGTCTCTAGCCTCAACCAGGGATGAAAAGGAAGGCATTCTCAGTAAAGAAGAGAACTGAGTTAAAGGTGGTGAAAGAGTACAGATTCCCCAGATAGGGGTTCCTGCAGAGTATGGAATCATAACTTGAATGATGAATGAAGAGCCTCCAAACTGACACCTGGACAAAGACCCAGTAAAGAGTTACAAGGACTGAATGTCACAGTATGCTTTAAAGGAGCATTGTAGGGCTTCTCTGGCTGTGCAGGGGCTAAAGTCTCGGGGTCATCAAGCTATTATCAGTAGCACTCAGCCAGGGAGCTGACCCACAGGGCACAGAAGACTTTTCCTGTCTCACCCACTGCTCCACTCAGCAGTGTATCTCAGTAGATCTGCCTGTTCTGCTCCCCACCGTCTCTGGTGAATCCTCTCACCCCTCACACCTCTGGCTTACACCTCAGTTCTTGTATGCATAAGTGAAAAAATAAATCTTTTAAAAAAAATAAAGGAGCATTGTCCAAGAAACTGGATACCTGAGTTTGACAACTATATAGCAGGTCTTTGAATGACTTTCTTAATTCAGCATCCTTTTGTAATAATGTTGATGAGGCAAAAGTGATTCCAGCTGAAATTGAATGAAGCAAGGTGGTGGTGTTTTTTTTTTTTTTTAAAGATTTATTCATTTATGCATACAGAGCTGGGTTCAGGCCAGAGGTGCAGGGGGTGAGAGGATTCACCAGAGACAGAGTGGGGAGCAGAACAGACAGATTGACTGAAATACACTGCTGAGGGGAGCAGCGGGCGAGATAGGAGAGGTCTGCTGTGCCATGTGGGTCAGCTCCCTGACTGGGGATCGAACTCATGTTGCAGTAGTTGGGAATAGCTTCATAGTGCTGATGCTTAAGCCCTTGTGCCAGCAGGGAGGCCCGAAGCTAGGTTTTTTGAAGGTCTGCTTTTGTTTTACATCTGTTTGCTTTAAGTTACAGTTTCCAAGAACCTATCCAGCATATAGAGGACTTACTATACTTCTTACTAGCAGTACGACTTTGAACAAGTTGTTTATCTCCAAGGGATTCATTTCCCCAGTTGTATAAGTAGGGCGTTTCACTTGACTAAGATCTCTCCTGACACTAACAATGCATGAGTCAGACACCAAGGTATGTTACAAGAAACTGGTTGGTGAGGCTCATGTGTTTTCCAAGGTGGGAACAAGTATTCATAGACTGGCCTACACTGCCACAGTGGGGAGCCCTTTGTGACTAAGGAACAGAAGTGCCTAAAACCTACCCTCAAATCCAGCTGTGTTCTCTGCTTCATTCTAACTGGGGTTTTCTAACCCAGGGTAATTGGCCATAGACTACAGTGTGAGATCACGTCCTCAGGCCCCGGCGTGCCCAGACATTGGCTCTGAGGTGGCACGAACAGTGACTTGCTCTAGTTTGAAGAAAGTGAGGGCTCCCAGTTCATTAGGGAATCTTATGAGATGATTCCCTAACCGTAGTGAGAATCAGACAAACATGGATGAGGCATTTCTGTGTACTGATTTCACTTATTAAGAAATAGTTAAGCACATAAAAGATATACATTATAACAATATTATAAATCTCCACCAGCAAACTTAAGAATAAGACAATGTTATTGAAGCACCTCTTCAATTGTCTTTTTCTGTGTATTATGTTTTTTTAGGCTAGTCAAGTGAAACAGTGGGAGTAGAGAAGGAACAAAGAAATCTGTAACTGGCTGTGATCAATTAATTGTAAACACCACTGCACTCAGACCAGCCTGACCATTACCATGAATCGAAGACTTGCCATTCCAGATGGGATGGATATACTTTCACAGGAAGGACACAAAAAGGCTAATGTCTGTGCTTTATACCCAGAGATACTTTCACAGCTAAAAATAAATATACAAACTCATTCTGACTCACTCTGTCCTACTCAGCTACAGAGGGAGCTAGAGTGTTGGCATATAAATGCCTCAACACGCTGCTCTTCCTCTAAATATTGACAAGCTCCATCACGTATCCACATGGAATGACACATGGTCACATCAATCAACTCCTGACATATAGACCGTCATGCTCACATCCAGAGATTTTTCAGTAACTCCCTGTAAACACATCAATCTACATAGGATACTGTACTCACCAGTGTAGTATATTGCCACAATTCCCAGGGACCTCCAAACATTTTCACAAATTGAGATCCAGACAATGATAACAGATATCACTTCTGGTCCCTCCCCCCCAACCCTCACTTCCAGGCTATGGTTCACACGTCCTACTCAGGACCTGGGGGAGCTAAATTCTCGTCTGGATGTCATTCAGTTTTTCCTGCTACCCCAGAATGTGGAAATGGCTCAGATGCTACATCGACTGCTGAGTCACATCAAGAATGTGCCTGTGAGCCCAGGGTGGGGGGCAGGCACGTGGGGGTGAGGGGAGAAGGAGGTTGAGGGCCTATACTAAACATTGGATTTTTTGAGAGATTTTACAGTGGGAGAAGGAAAACTAACTGTTCCTTGTCTAACTGCAGGGGATTCTAAAACGCATGAAGTTGTCCCACACCAAGGTCAGCGACTGGCAGATACTCTACAAGGTAAGGTCTCCTTTCTCGACTCTCAAGAAGGCCAGGTTAAGTCCCTGAGCATGTGTTCTAGATCATGGTACCAACTCAGGGCACTTTGTCCAGCTTTATCCTAACATTTTTTTTGGACGTGTGTTGTGGAACTTGTCAAAATGATTTTCAGGGAACAATACAGTGAACCCCCATGCACCCAACCAAGCAACTTTAATGCTTTGACTCATGCCACTCTTGTTTCACATATATCTTCTTTCATTTTCCCCTCCCTGGATTTTTAAAAATATATTTATGCATACAAGAACTGGGGTATAGGCCAGAGTTGTGGGGAGGTGAGAGGATTCACCAGAGGCAGATGGGGAGCAGAACAGGTGGATCTACTGAGATACACTGCTGAGGGGAGCAGCAGGCAAAACAGGAGAGGTCTGCTGCGCCATGTAGGTTAACTCCCTGGCTGGGGATCGAACTCATGCTGCAGTGGCTGGTGATAGCTTCATAGCACGGAGACTTTAACCTCTGTACCACCAGGGAGATCCTCAAGTTTGAATTTTTAAAATAGTGATTGATAAGTAGAGGAACATGATGTTTGATATGTCTGTCTTTCCTTTTGTGATATTAACAGCTTTTTGTTTTTAAGACCTAAGTCCATTAAATCTGCTAGGGACTGAAAAATAATGTTATTTAAATTCTGTCATTCTTTCTTTCTTTACTAGGGAGATAATGCCTGTAAAGAAAAACTTCCTCTCCTCTGCTCTTTGGTTACCTAGTGATACTGTTTGCTTGATTTCCCCCCAACTTTATTTGCCCATTATCAGCATAGTAAATTGGTTTTGTCATCCTCCAAGGCAGCAGATGAGTTTTTTGTTGTTTTGGTATCATTACAAACTCATAGATTTACATTTGTGTTTCAGTATACTGCATTTTAAAATCTTTATACACATTCAAATTATTCTATTTATGGCTCAGGAGAACCTCTTCGTGTTGCCTTCCAAGGCCTTTAAATAGGACCCCAGTAGACTGATGGCTTCCTTTCTCTGGTTTGACATGTTCCAGATCTGTCATATCTCCTGGTTCTGATCCAGAGAAGTCTGAATGCTAGAGTTGCTCAGTGTGTTTTGCTTATTGCTTTTATGTCTCTTCTAGGAGCTTTATTTATTTATTTTTAAAGATTAAAAAAAAATTTATTTTTTAAATTTTTGTGTAGAACTATGGTGTAGGCCGGCGGGGTGTTGTGTGTGTGTGTGTGTGTGTGTGTGTGTGTGTGTGTGTGAGAGAGAGAGAGAGAGAGAGAGAGAGAGAGAGGATTAACCAGAAGAGTGAGGAGCAGAATAGGAGGATTTACTGAAATACACTGTTAAGGGGAGCATCAGGCAAGACAAGAGAGGTCTGCTGCCCCATATGTGAGGTCTGCTGCCCTTGGCTGGGTATTGAACTCAGGCCATAGCAGTGATAGTGCTGAGACTTAACCCCTAGACCACCAGGGAGAACCTCTTCTAGGAGCTTTAGAAACATACAGAGGGCCTCCCTGGTGGCACAAGGGGTCAAGTCGCAACCTATAAAGCTATCTGCAGCCATTGCAGCACGAGTTCGATTCCTGCCCAGGGAGCTACCCACATGGGTATAGCAGACCTCTCCTGACTCTCCTGCTGCTCCCCTCAACAATGTATTTTAGTCAGTCCATCTGTTCTGTTCCCGCTCTGTCTCTGGTGAATCCTCTTACCCCCTGCACCACTGGTCTGTACCCTTATTCTTGTACACATAAATAAATCAATCTTAAAAAAATAAATAAATGAAAACAAACACAAATACATGAAAAGTGCTACTGATATCACCAATTTAAATTTATAACCACAGAGTTCTTATCTTGTATATTTCCTTATAGTCTTCAATATTTCCTTCTTCCGTTCTGGAAATTCTTACTCTCAATAACACTAGAAATGATAAAATTAGAATATTGCTCATTTATATTTTCCTATGTTATATGCACAACAATCTTGGAATAGCAACTATTACCCACTATATGATTACTGAAAAACATTTATGATCTATTTATTTATTTTTAAATAAATTTTCTTTTTTTTTCAAGATTGATTTATTTATGCATGCAATAGCTGGGGTACAGGCCAGAGGTGTGAGGGGTGAGAGGATTCACAGGAGACAGAGTGGGGAACGGAACAGGCAGATAAGACTGAAATACACCGTTGAGGGGAGCAGAGGGCGAGTCAGGAGAGGTCTGCTGCACCATGTGGGTAGCTCCCTGGCCGGCCTGGGATTGAACTCATGCTGCAGTGACTGCAGACAGCTTCATAGGTTGTGTCTTAACCCCTTGCACCCCCAGGGAGGCCCTATGATCTTTGTAGAGGGGTTTTTTTTTTTGTACCCACTAGGCATATATAGTTAAATTACTGTTTTAGTCACTTGGAATAGTTCCTCTCTGTGTGGTTATGTCACTATCTGGAGATACACTTATGTTTATTTGTTTCATTCTATTTTTGATTTCTAGGAACTTTTGAAATTAAATTAAATTTATAATTATGTAAAAATATTTACAAGTCCCAAAGTCAAATTTCCCAAATAAGTTATAGTCAACTAATTTGGCCTTCCTCCCCTGTCTCCTCTCTCCACCTATACATGATCTTTTTCAAAATTTTAAGATGTAGGAGCCTCCCTGGTGGTGCAAGCAGTTAAGACGCAGCCTATGAAGCTATCCACAGCCTCTGCAACATGAGTTCGATCCCCAGCCAGAGAGCTACCCACATGGCACAGCAGACCTCTCCCGCCTCACCCGCTCCTCCCCTCAGCAGTGTATTTCAGTCAGTCTGCCTGTTCTGTTCTGCCTGTTCTGTTGTATGCATAAACAAAGCTTTTATTTATTAATTATTAATTTTAAAAAAGATTTATTTATTTACTTATACAAGAACCAGGGTACAGGCCAGATGCGTGGGAGGGTGAGCAGATTCATCAGAGACAGAGCAGGGAACAGAACAGGAAGACTGACAAAATACACTGCAGAGGGGAGCAACGGGCGAGCCGGGAGAGATCTGCCCCGCCACATGGGATTCTTGCCGGCCGGCCAGGATTGAACCCATGCTGCAGAGGCTGCGGACAGCTTCACAGTGTGGTGCTCAACCACCTGTGCCACCAGGGAGGCCCTATTTTTTTATCTTTAAGATTTATTTATTTATATAAGAACTGGGGTACAGCCCAGAGGTGTGGGGAGGGTGAGAGGATTCACCAGAGACAGAGTGGGGAACAGAATAAGAACAGGCAGACTGACTGCTGGGGGGAGCAGTGGATGAGTCAGGAGAGGTCTTCTGCACCATGTGGGTAGCTCCCTGGGTGGGGATCGAACTCGGGCTGCAGTGGCTGCGGATAGCTTCATAGGTTGCATCTTAACCCCTTGTGCCACCAGGGAGGCCCTAGATTTTATTTTGTAAATAATTTAAATTTAAAGAAAAATGCAGAAATTGTACAGAGCATTTTCATATGCCTTTTACTGAGCTTCCCCTAAGATTAACATCTTACATAATCATAGCACAATTATATCATAACTATTATCTTATTTTATGAGTTATAATTAAATGCTATCATTATTTATTTTTGCTTACATTTTTCTAGCTTTTATTACTGGGAATCCTTTTCAGATTGACTTTTGATGTGCCCCTTGATCATGGCCCTCATTCTACTTTTTAGTCTTTTCTATACTTCTACCACTACAAGATACTCTAGGCTTTTCCACCTCTGGAATCAACTTCTGCAAGGGTTTCCTTCATTGGACAGTGGTATCAGAAACCAGGAGCTGGATGGGAGGTGTGCATGTTATGGGGGTATCTGTCACTTCTAGGGCCTCACCACAGCTAGGAAACATATGAATGTATACTAACCACTGCAGGCACATCTACATTCTTGAATCTTTCTATCTGTATATGAAAGAAGCCAGGAGTCACACTCATACCTCTGATTCCAATTCAGTCACACAGAATTCACTCTAGATGTCCTTCTTCCCCCATTTGTAATTTCTTTCTCTAACAGTTAAAAATCTGTACATAAATCATTATGTGTAGCATGTTTACTTAGTGCCTAAAGCAGTTTCAGTTTTCTTTTTTTTTTTTTTAAGATTTACTTATTTATGCATACAAGAGCTGGGGTACAGGCCAGAGGTGCAGAGGGCGTGGGGTGAGAGGATTCACCAGAGACAGAGTGGGGAACAGAACAGGCAGATTGACTGAAGTACACTGCTGAGGGGAGCAGCGGGCGAGTCAGGAGAGGTCTACTGCACCATGTGGGTTTCTTCCTGGCCGGGGATCGAACTCGTGCTGCAGTGGCTGCGAATAGCTTCATAGGTTGTGTCTTAACCCCTTGCGCCACCAGGGAGACCCCAGGAATTTCAGTTTTCATTTAACATGAGTGAATGTGTATGACTGTATATCTCTTTTCACTACTTAATGGGTTATCATCTGCTTCAGCCAGGCCTAGCCCTGTATTCAAGCATTTGTCTAGGAGTACACCATGTTCCTTTTCATGATAGCCTGACACTGTTTCAAATCCCAGCTCTTCTGTTTATTCTCCAGGAGACATTGAACAAAGTGTGTTATCTATGTGTATTTCAGGTTGCTCATCTGTCAAATGGAGATAATGCTAGTCCCTGTCTCCTATGACTGTTTTGAGGAGTGAATGAAAATTAGAACATGTGAAAAGTTTAAAATGTTGTTTGGAATGTACAATTGTAAGCATTCACTAAGTATTAGCTCTTTTTCTTACCTTTATTCATTGGTCTAGACTCTTGCCTCACCTAGAACACACTCCTTCCTTATGAATAGCCTTATTTGGGCTTCCCTGGTGGCACAAGCGGTTAAGACGCAACCTATGAAGCTATCAGCAGCCATTGCAGCCAGGGAGTGGCCCACATGGCACAGCAGACCTCTCCTGTCTCGCCCGCTGCTCCCCTCAGCAGCGTATTTCAGTCAATCTGCCTGTTCTGTTTCCCACTCTGTCTCTGGTGAATCCTCTCACCCCCCACACCTCTGGCTTGTACCCCAGTTCTTATATGCATAAATAAATCTTAAAAAAAAAGAACAGCCTTAATCAAGACCCAGCTCATTTCATTTTTTTCTGCAAAGATATCCCTAACTATTTTAGCCCACATTAGTCATACTCTGTCAACGTGCTTAGTAATTTTAATCAGTTCCATAAGTTGGTCAAACTGTTTTGTGGGTAGTCACTGTTTTTTACTGCTTGTTTCCACCATTGCTACATTATAAACCCTTTGATTTATATACTTTATATATCCTCTACCACAGAGTAAGGCTCAGTAAATGTCCTATGGATTAGGTCTGTCCTGTCAGGCAAATCCATGGTTAGAGCAGCCGCCTCCGGCCACTGACCTTCACTCAGGAAATAATGCTCAGTGACTCTCATCCTTCCTCTCTCCCTGCTGTCTCTTACCCCAGCTGTCACTGCCTCTCTGCTCACTTACTTTTCTACCTTTCATATCTCTGGTTCTCTTTCTCTTTCCTTTGTATAAACACCTGTCTTGGAAGTTTGTACAGACTTCTGTCAAAGCACCTACCGCTAATTTACTTTTAAATCTACTGGCGTGGGGCCTCCCTGGTGGCGCAGGCGGTTGAGTGCCGCACTGTGAAGGTGTCCGCAGGCCTCTGCAGTGTGGTTTGATCCCGGCCGGCCAGGGAGATACCCACATGGCGCGGCAGACCTCTCCTGTCTCACCCGCTGCTCCCCTCAGCAGAGTATTTCGTCAGTCTGCCTGTTCTGTTCCCCGCTCTGTTTCTGGTGAATCCTCTCACCCTCCCGTGTATCTGGCCTGTACCCCGGTTCTTGTATAAATAAATAAATCTTTTAAAAAAAAGTAAATAAATAAATAAATCTTCTGGTGTATTTCTTCCTCACTAATCATGGGCTCACCTGGGACAGGGACCATATTAGAGTTGTCTTTTAGCACTTTCCTGCCTTTGAGATCTTTTCTGTCTTTGTTATTATGTCTTTCCCTCTTGGTATTTGTTCTCAGCCCTTCCCTGTCTCTTGAGCTCAACCAGGAAGGTGAGCTGTCCACTTCCTCTGTCCACTTCTCCTGCAGACTGTGTACAGTGCCCTGGGCCTGAGGGATGCCTGCCGCTCCCTGCCCCAGTCTATCCAGCTCTTTCGGGACATTGCCCATGAGTTCTCTGATGACCTGCACCACATCGCCAATCTCATTGGGAAAGTGGTGAGTGGGAGAAAAGAGGCAGAGCCCTTGGGGACCTAGGGGAGAGCTGGAAAATGTGGTGTGGAAGATGGGGATGCACTGGGGCTGGCTGGGTGACTACAGAGTGGAGTGGTGAGAAGAGGTGGAGAATGTCAGGGGTGGGTTTGGAGAGTGAGGAAGAAAACGAGGACTGCAGGGAGAATGGGGCCCAAGTCGAGGTAAGGAGCAGGACTGAAAGATGGTCCTGGGTGATCAGACGCTGGACTTCTTGTCTCCTCAGGTGGACTTTGAGGGAAGTCTTGCTGAAAATCGCTTCACAGTCCTCCCCAACATAGATCCTGAAATCGACAGGAGTGAGTTGGTCATGTATTGGGCCTGTGAGCCCTGAAACACAAGCCTTCTCAGGGAGGGTACCATCCTCGGAGGCAGCCACTGCAATTGGGGTGATCATAGCCACCAGGACAGGAAACTTACTTTTGGTATTTATGTTTTTTCCTACCTCCTAGAAAAACGAAGGCTGATGGGACTTCCCAATTTCCTCACTGAGGTCGCATGGAAGGAACTGGAGAACCTGGACTCTCGTGTTCCTTCATGCAGTGTCATCTACATCCCTCTGGTGAGAGCAGGAAGGTGGCTATAACTGCCAGAGGCCTAGTAGGGGAGATATTAGGCTTGTGAAGGACAAATTAGTAGATAAGAAAACTTTTGGAGAAGTCTGAAGAACATGCACACCTTTTGGTGGCTTTAGCCCCCTGAGGGAAGCATTGAAGGATACAGGGATTTCTCACTTACTGTAGGGAGAGTAGGTGTCCAGTAGGTCACTCTCTGCTTTATCTCCTCTTTACTCTCTCCAGATCGGCTTCCTCCTCTCCATTCCCCGCCTGCCTTCCATGGTGGAGGCCAGTGACTTTGAGATCGAGGGTCTGGACTTTATGGTAAGATCCTTGGCTTCTGTAGGGAATAATAAGGAGAATGAATCAGCAACTGAGAGAGGGCCTGACCCCATCAGCACTGCTCAATATGGGATCTTCTGCACTTTGATCTTTACCAGCTCTGAGACAAAGGAGAAAGAGGTGTTTGGGGCCAGAGGTGGGGTTAGGTGGGAGAGGATGAGGAAAAAAGCCTACAACTTTCAACCCTGCACCCAGTTTCTTTCAGAGGAGAAGCTCCACTATCGTAGTGCTCGAACCAAGGAGCTAGATGCATTGCTGGGGGACCTGTACTGCGATATCCGGGGTGAGGAGAAGCGAGAGGCTGGAGACTGGACGTAAGCTTGGAGATGATTCTGACAGGCCTCTCTGTCCCTCACTCTGCCTTTTCTCTGAATGTCTCTGGATATCTCAGATGGTATCTGCAAGCCTGTTTCCAGGTCCCTCTGCTGGCCACTTTGTCATTTCTTCCCTTTCCCCTGAGCTGACCCCCAGCTCCTCCCTCACCTGCCTCCAGACCAGGAGACCCTGTTGATGTGCCAGCTGCAGTGTCAGGTGATGGCGCGAGCAACTGTCTTGACCCGAGTGTTGGACCTTGCCTCCCGCCTGGACGTCCTGCTGGCTCTTGCCAGTGCTGCCCGGGAGTATGGCTACTCGAGGCCCCGTTACTCCTCTCAACATTTTGGGGTACGAATCCAGAATGGCAGGTAAGAACAGAAGGGGTGGAGGCATAGACACAGGGGCCTGAAGGCCCCAACTTATATGTGGTTTATCCATCTGGATCCATGGGCCTTGTGCAAGGTAACTCTGAACCCACTGTAGACACCCTCTGATGGAGCTCTGTGCCCGAACCTTCGTGCCCAACTCTGCAGAATGTGGTGGCGACAAAGGCAGGGTCAAAGTCATCACTGGGCCCAACTCCTCAGGGAAGAGCATATACCTCAAACAAGTGAGAGAATACCTTTAGCCTGGGCCTCTGGCATGTTCTCTATGGTCTCTATCCCCCACTTTCTAGCCAACCCAGGTCCCTACAGTTCTCCTGCTGTGCTCTGACCCCAACCCTTTCATGAAAAGACCATAACCCATATCCCCTGCTCCTCTATCTTACATGGTCAACCTCTAGTTGAGGGAGAGTCATGTTCTAATACACTTTCAATGGTCTGAATTCCCTTCCCCCACCCCTGAATAGGTCTGTGTCATCCCCAAGTGTCCCTCTTGTCTGATTCTAAAATAAGTGTGAGGGGCTCTCCTGGTAAATTGTGTCCCTCTTTCCTGGATCTATCAGTCTCTCCTCAATCTCTCATTCACCCCTCAGTTTAGCTTCACCTTCACCTCAGCCCACACCACCAGGCCCCAAGCCCTCTCTCTCCCCTGTGCAGGTGGGCTTGATCACGTTCATGGCCCTGGTGGGCAGCTTTGTGCCAGCAGAAGCAGCTGAAATTGGGGCAGTGGATGCCATCTTCACTCGAATTCATAGCTGCGAATCCGTCTCCCTTGGCCTCTCCACCTTCATGATCGACCTCAATCAGGTCAAAGGGAGCAAAAGGAGGTGGGAGGGCTGAAAAGGGACAATGGGGAGGAACTTTACCCTGAAAAATAATCAGCACAGGAAAGCTTTTCCCCCACGGCATGCCCTCTATCCTAAGGGCCCGGAGCACCCAGTTCAGAGACTGGAGATTTAATCTCATGAACCTTTATTGAACGTTGCTTTGCATAAAGCCCTGTTGGCAATGAGAGGATAAACAAAACACACACCTTGCCAAGGAGGAACTTGTAGTCCAGTAGGGTAGACACACAGGGGCAGCTTTATTCACAGGCTTGACTGGTCAGTGTATTACCAGCCTCAGATGCTAATGAACCGCTCCCTGCCCTGGTGCCCAGCAGGTGGCGAAAGCAGTCAACAATGCCACGCAGCAGTCGCTGGTCCTTATTGATGAATTTGGAAAGGGAACCAATACGGTGAGAGGAGGACGAAGGAGCATGACGTTGAGGCCGGGGTAGGGCTGTTTGGGCAGCAATGAAACATGGGGAGGTAGAGAAAGGCTGGGGCAGGTGGGGAGGGGCACATGGGGCACTGAGGGTACCGCACCCTCACCCTTGCCCTCTGCACAGGTGGATGGGCTTGCGCTTCTGGCTGCCGTGCTCAGATACTGGCTGGCGCTTGGACCCATGTGCCCCTACATTTTTGTGGCCACCAACTTTCTAAGCCTTGTTCAACTGCAGCTGCTCCCACCAGGGCCTCTTGTGCGTTATTTGGTGAGGAAACCAATCTACCCTCCGGTGGGGCCTTCGGAGCGCTAGGGGGCCGTGACCACAGGCACCTCCCCTTTCCTCATTCCCCACAGGGATTGACTGAGGGTTTGGGGCAGGAAGCAGAGTGATGACCACATGCTGTCCTCTTATTCTCTTTTAAGACCATGGAGACCTGTGAGGATGGCAACGACCTTGTCTTCTTCTATCAGGTTTGCGAAGGTGTTGCCAAGGCTACCCATGCCTCCCACACAGCCGCCCAGGCCGGGCTTCCTGACAAACTCATTGCTCGTGCCAAGGAGGTAATGAGATCTGGAGGCCAATCACCTCCATCAGGGCTCCCTTCCACATTCCTACTCCCCTCAGAGGCTTTAGTTTCTGGGCCCATGGTGTTTCGGACTCTTATTTTCTCTTTTCTGACTCAGTTCCCACCCCATCTCCCACCGCCCTTCTTGTTCCTAGGTCTCTGACTTGATCCGCAGTGGAAAATCCATCAAGCCCATCAAGGCGTTGCTAAAGAAGCAGCAACTGGTGAAGTGAGTGTGTGACCCAAGGTCCTTGTTCTTTCCAGCATGTTCTCCAGCCATCTCACCTTTTAGGGACTCAGCCAGCCTCTTTGCCCTTCAGAAATCCATGATTTCTTCCTAACTCTAAATTTTCACGGCCCCAGCTTTCCCATCTTCTTCTGAGGAACTCAGTTATCCATTTTCTTATAAATCTCCCTGTTCTCTCTCCCCTCAGTTGCCAGAAATTGGTAGATAAGTTTCTGAAACTGGATCTGGAAGATCCCAGCCTGGACCTGGACGTTTTCATGAGTCAGGAGGTGCTGCCTGCCGCCACTGCCATCCTCTGAGCCTTTCCTCACCCGCCTGCATTCTTTCCCTGGCCCCAGTGGGCTGCCATGCCCTTGTTTCCTTCATCAACTTAGACCAGAGCTCTCATTTTCCCTGGATATTTTGTTTCATGTTAGGAATAAAGTTTATTTTAGAGAAAGTTATTGTTTCCATAGATCATTCAAGACAAGAGAACAGGAAGGAGATGAAAATGCCTCATTAAAAATACAGTGACACTCACCCTGCCTGTTCTGTTCCCCGCTTTGGCTCTGGTGAATTCTCTCACCCTCCCGTGCTTCTGACTGTACCCAGTGCTTGTATGAATAAATAAATAAATCTTTAAAAAAAAATACAGTGACACTGCTGTAGGGAGACCCTTGGATTCTGCTTAGGGGGCTTCGTGGGAACCAGCCACTTAAACAGACCCTTCTAAAACACGACATCGATTTTAAAAATGTTAAAAAAAAAAAGGGGGGGGAGGGAGTGGGTAGGAAAGCAAAAACAAACTATTGGGTTAATCTTTAAAAACAAACAAAAAACTGATGACAGGGAACATACAGGAGCCCAAGAGATGATGTTTCCCCTTAAGTGAGAACACCTCAGCCTCAGCAGGAAGGGCTCTGAAAGGCAAGCCCGGGGAAGGAGAGGGACCAGTCTTCGCCCAGTGGGCATGACTCTGCCCTTCTGCCGCGGACCAGCACAGCAGTAGACGATGAGGCCACCTCAGGGTTGAGAGAAGCGTGCAGGGTGGTCAGGGCGTCGGCGAAAGAAATGACACACAGACACACTTCAAGAGTGAAAATCTGAGTGTACTTTTCCTTAAGTTTGTGACTAGTATATATATGTTTTCTAAAAGCACAGGAATGAATATCAAAGAAATTAGCTTGCTCGCTGGCTCAGTCTATCACTATCAGGGAGGTGATCTACATAACAAGCAATGACCATTATAGAAGAAAGAAGGGAGTTTAGAAAGACAGATAAGGGATTAAAGTTTGTAGTTCTAGGAAGAGGGGATAGGATTTTTAGCATTCTTGTAGTGGCACAGGTGGTCGTTATCTATTGATAAGCTTCTGCCTTTTCAGGGAGCTTCCGCAGCACTTCCTCTGCTTCAGGCTGTTCTCCCACCGCGCGCTGGTGCCCAGCCGGATCTAGGGACCGTGGCGAAAGCCATTCGATCTAGGGACCGTGGCGAAAGCCATTCCTAAGATCACTGCGGTGGGAGGTGCAGCAGGTAGGGTTTTGCTGTTCTCCCCCTGCGCGCTGGTTACCCAGCCGGACCTAGGGACAGTTAGCCCTAAAGGTCACTGCAGGGGGAGGTGCAGCACCTTCCCACCTCAGACCCCTGGGGAGCCAGGAGCCCCTATGCTGCCCCTGCTGCAGGCCCCCGATACTGTCCTGCTGCTGCCTCTGGGAACAAGCCAGCAAGACCCAGGGGGCCAAAGCCTCTTTGGGTGAGTATTAGTTCAACAGGAGGCTCCAGGGGAAGCCCCTCTTACTAGATCTGCCTCCTATATTCCCACTCAATTTGATGAGTCAGAAGTCTTGCCCTCTGCCGCTTGCCCTCCAGGTTCTCACTGGCCAGTCTGCGCTCACACTCAGTGACCAGACAGTGAACCCAACCAGGATTGAGAAAAAGTGCCATGGCCCAGAGCCCGGCTGTGGAGCAAGTCAGTCTCTTGCTTCTTGCCTTTTCCAGCTGCAAAGGACGTAGATGCTGGAGAGGGAACAGGGTGCCCTGTGGCAGGGGTTAGAGCTGCTGGAGCACAGCCAGGCCTGGTTTGAGGGCCAGCTAAGGAGGCACAGCAGCAGCAGCTGTGTGTGGGGGCTCTTGGTGAGGTCTGGGGCTGATGTGAGGTGTATGGAGATGGGGAACAGGGACACATGGACATGGCCTGAGATGACCCTGGGAAGGCAAGAGGTCCTGGGCAAGGATCATGAGTTGGAAGCGGTATGGGAATGACAGGATGTCCCAAGTGTGAGGTTGGTGCTCATAGTTGGGATTAGAGGCTGGTCTGCATTCCACTCATTGTGGCCCAATTTAGCTCACTCATTGGTGATGGGGAGTGGCCTGGACTATTGCACTGGGACAGGGATAGACGGGGAGGATCCATAAAGAATAGTGAAAGGGGCTCTGTGCAATCTGACAAGGGTAGAGGAAGTGGATTGTTAAAGAGATGGAGGGTATTCAACTTTCCTCCTGCCTGGAGAGGGAAGGGGGTCCAGATGGAGGGGCGGGTTGGCCTGTGGTGAGAGAAGAGTCGCAGATGGGTTTCAGGTTTTCTCCAAGTTATCAGCCTCCAACTCTTCCTCCAGAATTTTCTAACAGATTTGTACTCAGAACCTGGTGGCTCCCATTAGCTAGTATTCAAAAGGTGAACATCTGTTTGCAGTATCTGATTCAGGAACAGGTGATTTTATTTTTTCAGCTGAAACTGTTGGGAAGCGGTGGTAGGAAAGAAACATGGGGTCAGCACTGATTTAACAGAAAACCTTTTCATTTCCCCTCAGCTCTCCCCATGCCCTTGGACAGGCTAATTTCTATGCCACCTAGGACTGGAAGGGAAGGCCAAAGACACAGAATTTGGGGCAGCAACAGGTAAACTATATATGTGGTGTATTTTTGGGGGGTGGTTTAGGGGTGACACTGCAGTGAGCACAGAGGCCCAGACTGTTTCTTTCCTCTTCCTTAGGCATTGTCCAGGCAGCAGAAAGGAGTCATTCAGCCAAAGAGAAATGGTTCAGCCAGATTGCCCCAAGGGGTGGAGAGGCCCTACCAGGGTCTAAGGCCCTTTCTTGTTCCCCTCAGTTGGCAATGGGAGACACTGTGTTAGAACCCCCAGTTTCACGCTGCTGCTTCTGGACCCAATAGCTAAATGTCTCCACGTGGTAGGTCAACCCAAGTCCAGACACCTTGGCACACGGTTTCCTTCTCAGCTAATGAAAACTTCCATTTCATCTTCTCAGTGTCTGGTGCCAATTCTCTCCTATTTGATTTTTTTTTTTAAAGTCTCTGGGAGAAGACTAGTGAAATTGTCCTTCAACTTTAAATATAAAAATAGGAGCCTCTCCAGAATTTCAAATAAAAACAGTTCTATAAATAACACTTCCTAGTACTCACTTACCCACAGCCCAGGCTGTCTCCTCCCCAAATAGCTTCCCCTCCACCCGAGCCTCAGAGAGCGTGGATAAGTAGTGGGATAAAGGCGCTGCAGAGAATTTGAAAGCAACTTTCTCCAAAAGTGAGTCTTTGGTTTGATTCCCACAGGGTCAGGGAAAGTACATTGTGGGACAATCTCTTCAGAAGAGAGAGAAGGGACAAATGTGTGAAAAGGAAAACCTCCATCGCAGATGGAGGGGCAGGGTCCTGAGGCCATGTTACCTTGTCACCCAGGGGTGAGGTTGAAAGCAGCATAGAGGTGGCTCTCCTGGAGGCATTGTGTCAACAGGAGGTCAGGCCCAGCAGGAGCAGCACCCCTCCAACAGTGCCCCACCAGATGTGGCCTGCCAGTGCTCCCCCAGCCCTGTCCAGAGTCACCAAAGTAGAGGGATGAAGGGAGGGACTAGCCCTGGTGAGGATGGGGCCAGGTGAGTGGGGAGGGGCAGTGGCTGCGAGCTGGTCCTGGGGAGAAGAAGAGACTGTTAGGGTGTCTGTATCCAAATGAAATTATACTACCGTCCCCTTGATCTGCCTACCCTGCACTAGAAAGTGGGGTGCACCTCACCTGTGGGGTGGGGGCCAATACCAGGAGTCTGAGGAAGGCATGAGTCGGGGCCACTGGGCTGGTTTCTTGGCCTGTTGCAGTCACAGTCACCGTCACCAAGGAGTCTGGGGCAACTGAGTCTGGGACCTCCAACCACAGGTATCCCCAGGCAGACTCATTCTGTTCTAGGTGAACCCTGGAGAGGAGACACTGGCATAAAGCCCCAGTCTCTGAATAGCCGGGAGCCAAGGACTGGAGCCAAGCACTGGGGCAGGGGAGGTGCCTGAGGACCAGTTCTGGTAGCGGCCAGAGGCTGGGCTCAAGGAGCCGGTGCCTAACTGAAAGGTGGGTTTTTGGAGCAGTGGGGTTCAAGGGCTTCACCTGGAGAGGTTGGAGGTGATGGCAAAGCCCGGGTTGACAGACGTCCTAAGATGGAGATCCTGAGGGCCTGAGAAGCTGGTGATGCGAAGGCTGAGCAGGACCTTACTGCCCGGGACTGGGAAACCCGGGGGGCCACTGAGCTGCAGAGGGTGGACAGGTGAAGAACCCTCCGGCGGCTCTCTGCAGCCGCTGCCCACCCTCCCCTTACCCCTCACCTCCAGAAGGACCGGGGCCACAGTACAGGATTGAGGGGCCACCTGGTGCAGGCCCTGCCCCCCTCCGTCCTGACCAATCAGCTCCAGAGAGAAGGGCTTCAGCGGGGGCAGAAACGTGGGCGGGAGCGAGGCAGCCAAGAGACCTTTCTCTGGGGGTCCCGTGCGTTCCAAACGCACCCGGCCCAGCTCCACATCCTCCGAGACCCCTCGAAGGACGACGTAAGAGAAATGCGCCAGAGACTCTCCAGAGCTGCCTCCGGAGCCCAGCCCTATCACTTCGACCAGCAGCTGGGTCTGGAGACCTGGGACAGAGGCAGGGGAACAGTGGTCTGCGGGGGCTGAGACACCGGGAAAGGAAGGATGGCTTCTGGAAGGGGTTACCCCTGGGGGCATGGACAGAAAAGGGGTAATCAAGGGGTATTGATGGGATAGTCAAGATTGGGTTCGAGGCACTGGAAATACTCTATATGGAACTTAGTGATGGTAACAGGGGTGTATTCAGTGAAATCCATCCAGCTGTACCTTAAGTTTAGTACATTTTATGTAAATTAAAACTCAATAAAAAATTAAATATATATATAATTACCTGCAACAGGTTGAGTCAGGGGGTAGAGGCCAGGGTGGGGGCCGTCCTCCATGGGGATCCCAAAGTGGAAGAGGAAGTCCAGGGAGGTCTGGGCTGATGGGGGTAGAGGCAGTCAGAGGCCTTCCCCAGGAGGAAGGTGAGGGATACTGCCCTCTGAGCTGCAGCAGCCCCTCCCAGGATGGCTCCCCGCTTACCTTGCACTCTCACCTGGGGCGTGCCCTCAGCTGTGACTTGGATCTCCCAGGTTCCTGTCTGTGGGGGGTCATTGATGGTCACCATCCAGAACTGCCCAAATCTTCGAGTGTGACCTAAAGGCCCTTGGCCTTCCTCCTGACCCTGGAAGACTCCTTGGGGGTGGGGAGTGAGGGGGAAATAAGAGATGATCTCATGAGACAATTCCTTCCCCTTAGTGCATTACCCCCTTCCAGTCTCCATTCTCCCCTCTGCCCTGAGACACACAGAAGTACCTGCTGGGTTCCTGATCTGGAAGCTGCTGACATCCCCGTGGATCCGGACTGTGACCCCCTGGAGCAGCCCATCCACATTGAACACAAGTGGCCGCCCCGGCACCACAATGGGCGGTTCCAGGGGAAGGGTCACCTTAAGGGATGGGGTGGACCAAAAATTGGGAGAAAAGATAAAGCATGAAATGAGGTGGGAACAAAGACAAGAGAAAGGCAGAGACAGAAAGAAAGTGAGTCACGCTTGGAGAAGGGACACCAGTGAGAGAGGGGGCTGAGGATGAAATTATGATCAATGACAAAGTTGGAGGTCAGGGATTAGGGATGTCACAATCACTTCTTGTCCCTCTTAAAAGATGGCAGGACAGGGCCTCCCCTGGTGGCGCAGCGGTAGAGCGCAGACCTCTCCTGCAGCCCGCTGCTCCCCTCAGCAGTGTACTTCGGTCCTTCTGCCTGTTCTGCTCCCCACTCTGGCTCTGGTGAATTCTCTCACCCTCCCGCGTTTCTGACTGTACCCAGTGCTTGTATAAATACATAAATAAATCTTTAAAAAAAAAAAAAAGATGGCAGGACATCCTGTGGTAGTCCTGAGGACAGAATACTGGAGGCCAGAAACGGGGGGAGGGGCAGTGCTAAGTAGAAAGAAATGTCAAGGCAGCCATGAATCTCAGGGGGAGAGAAACCTGCTTTCCTCTCCTTCTGAATGGAATCGCAACACAGAAGTGGGAGCCGTGCTCCCTATGAGGAAGAGAAGTGTATTGTTACCCGTCCTCTCAGTTCTGAGCTGAGGGCACTGGTCCCTCTGGCCCCCACTCTTGCTCACCAGGTCAGTCATGCTATCCCCAACAATGGCTGCCACGTCCTGAATGTACTGGTCTTTGGTGAAGATCACCTCTCCTCCTGAGGCTAGGGCCACAGCTTCGTACGGCTCAAAACGTTGAGGGGATAAGACCTCACGCCGAATTCGGCCCTGAACCCTTGACGGGTCTTCAGTCACCAAGAATGTAACCTGCACTCGAAGAGAGGCCATGCGTGAGGTGTTCAAGTGCCGACTACCACTGTAAGTGAGGATGTCTGTGCCCAAGCTTTCTAAGGCACTGAGGACTAGTGTAAGGTCTGTCTCTCCTCTGGCTGCTACCCAAGGGTCCCCCAATGACGCAACCCCCAGCGTTCAGTTAGTAGCGTCCATTCCCTTGTAACTGTCACCCTGTCATCCACAGAGCGAATTGTTGGCAACTGGACCTTTAGTTCTTCAGATGCTTTAGTGGGGGCAGGTTCCACTACGGATCCAGCATCATTAAGGATAAGGCCTCCTCTTCAGTATTGCTAAAGGGAATGTACTCACTGTCTGCTTCTCCCAGCCCATGCCCTGGCTGGTTCAACCACCATAGTGTGGTGTGATCCTGTTAGGAGACTGTTGTTACAGGGTCCCCCGCATCCCTGGGGGGCTAGCGCTGGGCCTCCCACCAGCTGTGCTCACTCTGCAGCGCCGCTCCCGAGTCAGAGACTCCACTCGGTTGGTGAGAAAGGCATCCTTGGGGGAGGCATCGGTGAAGACGAAGATGTCTGAAAGTGGGGGTGTGTGCAGCAGGGCCAGCTGGCAGAGAGAAAAAGGACTGCTGTTAAGAATGGCAGCTGCACAGGAATGGGTAGAGCAAGGGAGAGCAGAGGAGATGGAAAATAAGCCTTGGAACCCTGGAATGAAGCTAGTAGAGCGAGGTTCTGAAGGCAGGGTGAAGGGTGGGTTCCAGAAAGGTACTAGTTACCCATCATGGGGGGGGGGTTGTCTGGAAAAGGAGGTGAGAAGAAGGGAAGGGAAGGGGGTGAGCAGACCTCCAGGGCTGAAAGGCACATCTCTGGCTCATCTCCACCCCCCAAGGTGTGGATCTCATTGAGTTGCTGCCAGAAGCTGTCAGGGTCACTGGTTGAAAAGACAGGACCAAACCCTGGGGAGGGAGAAGGAAGTTGAAATAAGTGAGGAGAGACTCCCCTCATTCCTGGCTACCTCCCTAGTCAGTAACAACAATATTCCCTTGTACGGGCAGGGCAGAGGCTAGCTACCTGTGGTGGGAAAATGGACCTCATTTCCTTAACAAAATGGCAGCACTTCCTGTAGTACATATTTAAGTATAAAAAACATATAAGGCCAGTTTCATCACCAGCACAACCAGAAAAATAGTATTTATCTCAGAGAGATATTGGGAGGACCAAATGAATTGATTTTGTAAATCACAGAGTAATGTCTTGACACATAATGAATGCTAAATTCTTCATTATTCACTAAGCCCTTCATAACTGCTGGCTGTCAAGAGATTTATTTATGCAGATAAATCACACTCAAATCTTGCCTTTGGGGAATTCTTAGTCTAGTAAGCATTTTATTTGATCATCATTTCAACCCTGGCACATTGGCAGGATAAGGCCAGTACAGACCCACTTGATGGATAATGACATTGAGGCAAAGAGAGGTCAGATGACCAGGCTAAGGACACAGAGTAAGTCTGGCGGACCCCGGCCAGATCATGGACTTCCACTTCCGTGGGGAAAGGTTACAGTGTAAGTAAGAGTCTCGGACACTTCAAAGTCGCCTGGATCGACCAACTCCCCATCTTCACCCCAACCTCTGCCTACAGGAAATGGTGAGAACTGAAAACAACTTATTAATATGGAAGCCTAAGACAGCAGAGGCCACCTGCCTGAGCAAGGTCATGACTGAACTCTCCCCACCCACCATCCCTTCCATCCCCTGTCCCCCTTGACCTCAGAGCCCTCCAGTGTTTGCTCATATCCATGAGTTTTTGTATTTTGTGTTATTTTATCATCTGCTATATAAATGTTGAGTACAGTCATCCTTCTGACTTGCTTTACTGCACATAATTCTCTCAAACACCCTCTATTTAACTGAAGATGGCTGCACCGCAGCTTTCCTTCTGGCTGAACAGTATTCCACGGTGTGGATAATCCAGACTTCACCTTCTTGATCCCACACAATTAATTATGGAGAGTGTTATAATTTTGGAAAGTGGAAATGGCTGATGCTTCTCACATGCACATGGGCACCAGTAAAGGCTCACCCATGTGCACGGGAAGGATCACCATTTTAAGGACGAACAGCTGTGAGGCCTCCGCCGCCCGTGGTGTTTATCCTTTTTTTTTTAATAAAGATTTATTTTTTATTTATACAATAGCTGGGGTACAGGCCAGAGGTACGGGACGGGGAGAGGATTCACCAGAGACAGAGTGGGGAGCAGAACAGGCAGACAGACCAAAAGTACTGCTGAGGAGAGCAGCGGGAGAGGCAGGAGAGGTCTGCCACGCCATGTGGGGATCTCCCTGGCCGGCTGGGATCGAACCTGTGCTACAGAAACTTCGGAGAGCTTCACAGCACTGTGCTCAAGCCACTGCACCCCCGGGGAGACGCTGGTGTTTATCATTTGCCCTGGACTTTCCTTCCCTCCACTGGCCCAGCCACTCCCTGGTTACCTGGGTCATGGAAAGGCACCAGGATGTAGTGACTGGGCTCCATGGGGCTGCCCCGCCGCTGTTCCACAATGTGTCGAGCCTGGATTTTGGCGGCGTTGATCTCCTCCCCCATGCTGCCCGTGGTGTCCAGAACAAAGCTCAGGCCGGAGGCTGGGGTGATGTCCAGCAGCCTGGAGCAGGCCAGACACATTGAAGAGTCTGCACATTTGCCCCAGCTCTCCCAGGAGTCCATCTAGGCGGTCACTTACCTGGAGAAACCCTTGTCTCCCAGGCGGTTTCGCAGGAGGCTGAGGGCCTGAATGGAGGCCAGAAGGGCCAGCTGTGCAGCCTGGGGGTGCAGCATGTGGTGGGGGGAGAAGCCTGGGGCTGTGCTGTCCTTGTTGATGCCTCCCCGTGGTGGCTGGGAGCTGCTCTCGTCAAAATGACCCCCATGGCTACATTTTCCTGGGTTGGGGAAAGGGATCTGGAAGGTGGAGGTAAAAAATCCACTGCCTCCTAAGAAATTGAGGCCCTTTCTGACCTGGTCTGCCCACTCATTCCTCAGCAAAGGGTCAGCAGGAAATGATGGCATCTCGAGGAGGGTAAATCTGGAGAGGTCAGTCACTCCAGCACTTGGTGGATTCCCTGACCCTCAGTCAGTCCCCAAAAGCTGCCTCAGGCATGGAGGTGTCTGCCTTGGGCGATGGAGAAAGAAGCTGCTCCCCACCCAGTGATCTCCAGCACCTCATTGGGCCTCCCTCCCACCAGTCCATTCCCAACATCCTCTCTTTCTTCTGAGGAAACGATGCCTTGAGAAGTTGAACAAAGGACTACATGACTGAGATCCCCAGTGAGAGGGTTGGGAGGAAGGACGTGACTTACTCCCTGTACTTTGGAGGCTTTTCTGTCTGGTACCTGGAGGTTTGGAGGGATGAGTTCCGAAGTAGCCAGAGGTGAGCAGTGTGAAGCCCAGCAAATTCCCAGGGCAGCTCAGCTCCTCACAGTCAGAGCAGGTAGCGTCGTCCACTATGAAGAGAGTGTAGGGATCTGGAACCCACGAGTCTACTGCTCCTCACCTTTTTTTTTTTTTTTTAATTTATTTATACAAGCACTGGGTACAGTCAGAAGCGCGGGAGGGTGAGAGAATTCACCAGAGCCAGAGCGGGGAGCAGAGCAGGCAGAAGGACCGAAGTACACTGCTGAGGGGAGCAGCGGGAGGCAGGAGAGGTCTGCACGCCATGTGGGACCCTCACTGGGATCGAACCTGCGCTGCCAAGGCTGCAGGCAGCTTCGCAACCCAGTGCTCTACCTCTGCACCACCGGGAGGCCTGCCCCTCACCTTTAATCCTGTCCATCCAAACTTCCTGGGCTCTTCCTCGCAGCTGACATGAGGTAAAAGCCCGCAGGTACCCTTCTAGGCTTTCTGAACTAAAACCTGGAGTTTATGAGCTGATGATAAGACTGAGCATCTGGGGCAGGACCGTGCTAGAAAACCCAGGCTCGGGGACCAGCCGATAGGGATCAAGTGCTCTGTGGACCGTGGGTGGAAAGGGAGCTTATAATGACCAGGAGGCGGTTTCCAGGTCACAGTTGGCTTGGAAGGCTGAGGGGCTGTGAGAGAGGCCCTGTGTGACCCAGTGGGGGCAGGAAGTCATGTCAATGGCAGAGGCCTGCAGATCCTCCTATGAGATGGTGGGGAGCCACCTAACTGGCCTGGCTTCTGGTTGGACTGGGTGGGGGGGGGCACCTCACAGGTCAGTCCACAGATGAAGCAACGTTATTACAGCTGATGCCACCTCAGGCCGTGACATGGTGGCTGGGGATGCTGAGAGGAAGCGGCTCTGTGGGTGCCCGGAACCGCAGGGCTCGTATTCTACCTTGTGCCAGACTTTGGAGCGCCTTCTTTGGCCAGAGGAGGTGAGGGTGTGGCTGCTGCTTCCCCAGTTCCACCCAGTTGCTGTGACTATAGAAATCCTGGTCGGGAGAAGAGAACAGGGCCCTAGTGTGACGGCTCCATTTCCAGCCTAACTCATCCCTTGAAGCTCTCCACTGCAAAAGCCTCCTCCCTGCTACTCCTGCCAGACACCCTGGTCCCCTTCCCTGCTCTCTCCATTGTCCAGATCAGATTTTTAAAAAGAATTGTTTAGTTGTTTATTTATTTATTTATGCATAGAAGAACTGGGGTGTAGTGCGGGTGAGGGATGGTGGTGAAAGGATTCACCAGAGACAGAACAGAACAGGCTGACTGAAACACACTGCTGAGGGGAGCAGCGGGGGAGACAGGAGAGGGCTGCTGCGCCATGTGTGGGTCCGCTCCCTGGTCAGATCAGATTTACCAAAGCGCCTGCTCTCTGGTGTTTCTCCCTGTTCCACCCAAAGGCCAAAGACCCTCTGACCTCCGCGACTTCCCCTCCCCCTCACATCTCTCCTGCTGCCGTGCCTGTCCTTGTTCCCACAGGAAGCAGGGCCAGTTTGGAGGTAGGGAACTTGGGGAGATGGGCTCAGGGCACTGGAAAGCACCCCATCCCTTCTGGAGGGGTGTGTCCTGGCGGGGGCGGGGGGCGGGGGGGGGAGGGAACAGAATGGAAGCCTTGCCCCTCTGACCACACCCCCAGCTGCTCTCACCTGCAAGGCGTGAAGCGCAGCCCCCAGGCGCTGGCGGGCCAGGGTGTAGTCCAGGGCTCGGGCCGCTGCCAGCGTCTCCCGCAGCGCCCCCACCAGGCGCGTGCGCCCCTGGTCCAGCCGCTCGGCATCGAAGTGCAGGTCGGGGTCATTCTTGGCAGTGGGCAGGAAGTCCTGGGCGGCATTGGCACGAGACACCTGGCCTAAGGCTGCTCGAAACCTCCGGGAAGGAAACCCAGGTCCAAAGTAGGCAGCAAAGAGGTCGTCGGCAAGGAGGGTGCGGCCCTGGCGAGAGTGGGAGGGGACAGGGGCTCCAGGGAAGCCCCTTGGATTGGAGCGGTGCCTAGTTTCCTCAGCAACTGGCAATCAAGGCCGGGTGCGCAGGGAATCCGGCTACTGGGCCCCACAAGGGAGGCGCATTCCTGGGCCCTTCTTAGGAGGGGGCACTCCTGATTTCAGGACCAGAACCCCAGGTGTCTTTGTTGCTGGGGGTTAAAGGTGGGAAGGTGGGGAGAGGGAGGTAGCCCTTTTCTTGGCAAGCAGGGCCCTCAGGGAGAGGGGGAATCTGGCCGGGATGTGACAGGAACCCGGGCTCACCAGGAAGTCCTCCAGGTGAAGGGGTTGCCGACCTGGGGGTGGATGTTCCAGGAAGAGCTGCAGGGTGACATTGAGTGCTGCCTCCTCGGTCAGGTCTTGGTGGGTAACGGAGCCGGGGGCAGCCAGGAGGCTCCAGATGTTGGGGAAGAAGGCAGAGGCAGGGGGAAGCAACAGCTGCAACAGCAGCAGCACTGAGGGGCCCGGGTGGCATAGAGGCACGTTTGTGGGGTGCATAGCTGAGACATGGACCTGGGGGATGAAAGGTTCTCATGGAGGAGGCAGCAGAGGGCTTCCAGGACTGTCTGCCTGTCTCCAGGGCACCTGCTTTGGCCCCATTTTTTGCCTCAAGCACCTACTCTGCTCCAGCTGCTTCCCTGCCCTTTTCCGTTACCCAGACAACCTAAGGGCCTATCAGGCTGTAGAACAGACACCTGCAGGAGCCAGCTGAGGACCCTCCCTCAGAAGCCCCTTCCATCCACCCAGACTGACACCCCCATGCACCGGAAGTCAGTCTCCCCGGCCTCTTCCCTCCCAGGCCTCTTCCCTACCTGGTGGCTGGGTCTCCCCAGCAGGCCGGGGTGTGGCGTCACAGGGCACTTAGGTCAGAGTTATAATTAACCCAAGCAGGACTCTCAGGCAGGGAGGGAGGCCTGGCGCAGTGGGAGGTAGGACTGGAAACCCCAAGCCCCTCTACTCATGCTTGTCCAAGGCCAGGAGCAACTGGCGGCAGCGGGCAGCCTCCCTTGGGCGCAGTGCAGAGGTGAGTGAAGAGCTGGCGGAGGAAGGGAGTGAGCAGCATGACTCAGGCCTGGCTCCCTGCCAGACACAGACAGCCGCACCTCTCTGCCCACCAGGACCCAATGTCTTGCGCCTCATCTGCAGCTCTGAGGTTTCAGAAATCCAGCCCCTCGGCGCTCCATGCTCCCGTTCCCTCCACCACACACACACACAGACAAGATGGTTTTGTGGCAAAATATTTTATTGCTGCCACCCCCCTGGTGGAGCCCGGGGGGTTATGAGGGTCGCAGTTAGGTGTATCACAGCATCTTCTGAAATAGGGCGATGGCCTCGTCCATCTTCCTGAGTTCTGCTTCTGTCTGTTGGAGCTGGCAGAGAACAAGGGATGTGGGGTAAAGACCTCTGTTCAAGAGTGGAGCCCCTCCAACATCCACAGTGGCAGGCACCACAGGCAGAGGAGTCTGGGAGTGTGTGTACTTGGCTGGCCTGTTCCCCCTAATTCCTACTGGTCTCCCCATCAGCACCCCCTTCTCTTCCATCATTGGTCTTTTGGGTTTTGCCTTTTCTCAGTGGTCAGTCCCCCCAGGAGACAGGCCTCAGAGTGCAGGTCCAGCCCCTGCCAGGCTCTAGGCACTGTGGTTAGGAACCAGGCTCCTACGCAGGCACGTGGCTTCATTTGGAAAATGGCCATGATACTGCCAGGCCCAGAGGGCTGCTAGGGAGTCAATTAGGTAACTATGATCAGCCACCAAGGCCCTAACTCACCCTCCACTCCTGGTTCTTCCTGCGTCCATGCACTTTATCCCACTGTCCCTTCTGGGATCCCAGGGCCCAGTGGCTCCCTGACAATGCTGACTCAAATGTGCCCCAGGCCTGTGGGCATGTTCTGGACATGGGGTGGGCCTGGGGTCTGCCTAGGATGCAGGACACCTGGTTCTAGGTGTGCCCCCATTGTCAACTTGCTCTGTGACTTTGGGGGGTGGTGCCACCCCAGCTGTTCCTCATGCATATGAGGAGGGATTACATGGCCCCACCTGCTCAAGGGGCCTGGTGTGCATGGACTGGACAGTCCAGTGCAGGACTGGAATTCAGTGCAGAGGGAATAGATGGTGTGGGCAACAGGGACAGGGAGACCACCCGCACCACACACCTTGGCTTCGTCTGCCTTCTGGACTTCAAGGGGCACCTTGACAGGATAGCCTGAGGCAGCTCGGCGCTCCCGCAGACGCTGGGCCTGCCGCTGCGCCTCACCACGCTTGACCTGCAGTTTGCCCAGCTCCCGGGCGGGGTCCACCAGCCCCTGCAGCTGCAGGTGGACGGAGCAGCGATCGGAGGCCAGGGCCACGGCACAGCCCTGCGGTGCGGGAGCCCCCAGGGCCAGGACAGCCACCACACCCGCGCTGGCCAGCGCTTGCACGTAGCCCGACACTGCTGATGCCTGGGCACCCGTGGCCTCGTCTGCCACTTCCAGGAAGCCTGCCAGGGGAAGGAGAAACGTTGAGGCCTGACGCCAGGGAGATGAGGCAAAACAGGAGATGAGGCAGCCACACTGGTGAGTGGGCTCAGGCACAGTGGGAAGGGGTGTATGAGGGGGCCTGAGGCTCACAGTCGGGCCGGATCCGGGTGAGGTTGTAGTCAGCACGTAAAGAGCGCACGACTCGGGTGATGCTCAGGGCCAGCTCCATGGCAGCTTCTGCCTCAGGGTCCTTCCAGGAGCACTGTGGGGTGGAGGAGAGGTGAGGAGGGTTGTTGGGGGGCAGGCTGGGGAAGCCCTCCTGCAGATAATACCCCATACCTCCAAGGGCTCCGGGTAGGCGGTAACACAGAGGCTAGGGGGAGCCTGTGGTGTCCGTCGGGGCAACCGCTGGAATAGCTCCTCAGTCACAAAGGGCATGAAGGGGGAGAGCAGTCGCAGGCCAACGTCCAAGCAGGTGTAGAGGGTCTGGCGGGCGCACTCGGCCGCCGCCTCGTCCACGCCATTCAGCACGGGTTTCAGGCACTCCTAGGGGACAGGGAGGCACCGGGCTCAGGCTGGGAAAGGTCTAGTCCAGCCCTCACTGCACCTGTGAGGACTGGGAGGGGGACAGGTTGGCTTAAGTCTCATTGCCAGCCTCTGGCAAAGTGAGGCCCAGGGCCTTGCAACTCCCCACCCCCCACCCGCACAGCTGCTTCTCACCAGGTAGACATCACAGAGCTCATAGAGCCAGAAGCTGTACTGGGCGGTGGTGACGGCAGGGAAATCATAGGCCTGGAAGCCTTGGTTGCTGAGCCTCACAGCCTCAGCCAGCCGGCTGCGGATCCAGCGGTCCACCAGGCTCTCCTGGCCTCCGGGCTTGGGGGGAGAAGGGGTTTATCAGCCAGGAGGCTATCTCGAGGGAGCCAGAACCCCATGGGGGCAGGAACCATGGGCAAATCTACATTCTAGGAGTCTAATGAGTCCAAAGCAGCCACTAGGTGCCAGCATCTGGGGGAGGTCCCCCAGCACCTCGGGAGAGGACCCTCAAAGCCCTGGCCTTTCCCTGTAACCATCTGTCCCCAGCTACATGGAGGCTCCTTAGGAGCGAGCCTGGGCTTCCTGACTCCATGGCCACAGTCCTGACGCAGCATGTGCGTGATGCCTGAGTGGCGGGGGTGCAGCCTATGGGGGTGCTGCCCACCTCGCTGCCTGCCAGGCCCTCACCTCGGAGGTGGGTGAGGGTACGAAACCCTTCCCAAGGCCACGGAGGGCAAACTTGGTGGCGTTCCAGAGCTTGTTGCAGAAGTGGCGGTACCCCAAAATCCGGTTCACATCCAGGTTGATGTCACGACCTGGGTGGGGGCGAAGTGTGAGTCCTCCCTCCCACCCATGGCCAGGGCAGAGGGGAATAGGCCTCAGGAAAGGTGGAAGGGCACGGCTGAGAAGTTTGGGGACCATACCCTGGGAAGTGTACGCGCACAATCCAAACCGGAGCGCATCAGTGCCGCACTCAGGAATGCCCGCTGGGAAGTCTGCCTTCTGCAGGGAGGAGTCAGAGGGGTGTGCTGAGCCAGCCCAGCCCCACGTCCTCCTCCCCACATTCCAGCCAGGGCCCCCCACTCTGTACCTGCCCTTCTTTAGCCTTCTCCACCTCACTGGGATCCAGGTTGCTATTCAATAACTGGTCGTGGAGGCCCTGACGGTGAGGTGGGACCGGTCAGGGGGCCTGGCCACAGCCCACAGCCCTTCCCCGCCTGGCCAAGGGCCCAGCCCCACCTGCAGGGAGACGCCATAGATAACGTCCAGGGGGTCGATGACATTGCCTAGAGACTTGCTCATCTTCCGGCCGTGGGCATCGCGCACAATAGCGTGGAGATAGACCTTTGAGGTAAGGGAAGGGAGGGACTGTAAGCTGGGTCTCCTAGCCTACACCCCAACTGCCCCAAGGCCCCTGTATCTCGGGTGTTCACTCTAAGCTTCTGGCCCCTCACTGTCCTGGTCAGCCCACTCACTTTCATGTGCCTAAAGGGGCCCCCTCTACCCTGATGATAGAGTACAGGCTCACTGCGTGGAGTCCAGGTTGGCTTTCAGGACCCACAAGTCCCCTGGACCAGCCCACCCACAGCTGCCCATGGCTCTGCCCTGGGTGCCATCTGTGATGAGCCTGAGCAATGGACGGAAGGAAGGGTGGGTGAGGAACCGTGTGAGGGGTCTTGCAGGTGTCACCTCTCTGAAGGGCAGTCTGCCAGTGAGCTTCAGGCCAAGCATGACCATCCTGGCCACCCAGAAGAAGAGGATGTCATGGCCCGTCTCCAGGAGCGTCCCCGGGTAGAACACACTCAGATCTTCTGACTAGGGGCAGAGCAAGGTGTGACAGGGAGCCAAGCACCCTGCTCTGAGACCCCATCCACCAGGACTGCTCCGAGACCCCATCCGCCTAGTGACATACCTGGTTGGGCCAGCCCAGGATGGAGAAGGGGAAGAGACCAGAGGAGAACCAAGTGTCCAGTACATCTTCATCTGAAGAAGGCCAAAGGTCAGAGGTCAGAGCAGGGAGAAGAATCAGAGCCCCTGCTCTACCTGACCCCTCCCAAGGCCTCTCCTTGCCTTGCTGGAGACTGATCTTGTCAGGGGACACGCCGAATTCCTTGGCTGCCTTCTCACGGGCCTCGGTCTCACTGCGCCCACTGACCCAGTAACGCCCATCAGGGTCCTGCCAGGGGTGGGGAGGCGGGGGGTGATTACCCAAGGTATTACCAAGACCCCTTCCCCTGTCAAGGATGCTACAAATCCATAGCTCCCCCAGACGGGCCAGGTCTGGCCCTGCTCTCACCTCCCCTGCGGGTACAGCTGGGTCGTTGACAGTGATGAAGTAGGCAGGGATGCGGTGGCCCCACCACAGCTGCCGGGAGATGCACCAGTCCCTGCACGCACCATGAAGAAAGGGAGTAGAGGAGCGGGCGGAAGGGGACCTGGCCTGTGCCCAGCATAGCCCCTCCCCAGGCGCTGTCCCACACCCAGGGGCCTGCCGCACCTGATGTTGTCCATCCAGGCATGCCATGTCCGTTGATGGGTCTCAGGCAGGATGCGCAGGTCCCCCCGGGTCACAGCGGCACTGGCGGCCTGTGCCATTTCCCCACAGCGCACGTACCACTGTGGCCGCAGCAGAGGCTCCACCACGTCCTTGGAGCGGCTGCGGTACACGCGGTGGGGAGGTCAGTGGGTGCGTGCCCCGAGGAGCACCCCCCCAACCCGGCCCCTGCCCTCACTTGCAAAGCGGCACCACCATGGGGTTGTCCTCAATGCCACGAAACAGTCCCCGTTCTTTCAGTGCCGCCAATACCGCCTTCCTGGCCTCAAACCTGGGCATGCCCTGGGAGGGAGACAGGCCTGGTCATGGCTGTACCTGGGTACCCTGCCGCCTCCAGGGCTGCCTCCAGGCCCCAGGTCTCACCAGGAATGGCGGGGGCACGTTGACAAGGGCCCCTCGGGAGTCAATGATGCTGATGGCCTCCAGTCCGTGCCGCTGGCCGACCTCATAGTCGTTCTGGTCGTGTGCCGGCGTGATCTTCACCGCGCCTGAGGACACACAGAGTACCGGGGACACGAGGGGCTCAGTGAAGTTCCTCGTGTGCCTTCAGTTGCAGAATGTGGTTCCCAGACAACCCTCACACATCCCTTCCCTCAAACAGCCCCCTGAGAAGCTGCCCAACTCTGCCTGCTCAGGTGAAGCTTATCTTTTTCTTTATGACAAGAGAAAAAACAACAAATATAAGTTTAATGATTACATGTATACCTCGTGTCTACATGGGAGAAAACCAGTAAAACTGAGTCACTCAGCTGGGGTGTGCCCTTTGGGCTCCCTCCTCTCCCCACAGGACAGCCCCTTGCTCACCTGTGCCAAACTCCATGTCCACAAAATCATCAAAGACAATGGGGAGGCTCCGGGACAGGAATGGGTGAATGACACTCTTCCCCTTTAGGTGCTAGGGACAAAGGGAGGCATCAAAAATGCAAGACAGGGCTTTGCCCGGCTGCCTCCACCTGGGGTCCTGAGTCCTGACACCCAGATTCCATCCTCAGGGCCAGAAAAGCACCCAAAGTTTAAGTTTCATTTATTTATTTATTTTTAAAGATTTATTTATTTTTTGTATAAAAGCTGGGGTACAGGCCAGAGGCACAGGAAGGTGAGAGGATTCACCAGAGACAGAGTGGGGAACAGAACAGGCAGAAGGACCAAAGACACTGCAGAGGGGAGCAGTGGGCGAGGCAGGAGAGGTCTGCCGCAACATGTGGGTATCTCCCTGGCTGGCTGGGAATCGAACCTGTGCTGCAGAGGCTGCGGACAGCTTCACAGCACGGTGCTCAACCCGCTGCGCCACCGGGGAGGCCCCAAAGTTTAAGTTTCTAATCCAATTTTCTCCCTGCAGCCCAGGGGCTCAATGCCCACCCCACCTGTACAGAGTAAGGGCCCCTCGTCAGCCTTCTTCCCCCCACTGCATGCAGCCCCCTCACCACACCTGGTATCTGGAATCTTTGGGGTGCACAGCTACGGCCACGTCTCCCAGCATTGTTTCAATCCGAGTTGTTGCCACCACTACCTCCTCGTCACTGTCTGGGGTACCAGGTGGTCTCAGTGTGGTCCCCTTCCCGCTCCCCACCCCCAACCCGGCCCAGGATGCTGGTGCTCCTGGCTGCTACCTGAGCCTTGGACCTTGTAGGCAAAAGACACAATGACTCCAAACTCCACCTTCTCCTTGTAGCCTGGCACAGAGAGCAGGGTGCGACCCGCCAACTCCTTCTTATCTACCTGTGAGATGGGTATTAAGACAGGTGGCCCCAGGGCTAGGGCCGGGGGTAGGGATGGAGAGGGTCTGGGTTGGGGGGGTGCCCACCTCGATGTCAGAGATGGCGGAGTTGAGGGTGCAGGACCAGTTGACAAGGCGGGTGCTGCGGTAGATGACGCCATCCTCATGGAGTCGCACAAAGGCCTCTGTCACGGCTGCTGATAGTTTCTAGGGTACAGCCGGGGAGTTAGAGATGGGTCCAGGGCTAGGGGCCTAGGCACTCTCCACAGCAGCAGAGCAGTGAGACCTGGCCTGCCCTAGCACACGGCCCCTGGAGGGCTGTCAGGGAGCGGGGGCAAGGGGACCATGAGAACATAAGGGCAGGCGGCGAGAGCTGGAAATGGCAGGAAGCCACTCAGCTGAGGGCTGAGGACAGGTGCTGGTGCAGAGAACCTGGGACATCCAGGCTCATGAAGGTGAGGCCCCCTTATGTGCCACTTGGAAGAGTCTGAGTTCCCAGAGTGGGTGACAAGGAACACAAAAGGGTGACATTTGCAGCTGAGCCCTTAGCAGTTTCCGAGTGGCCTCACCATCTAGTGCAGGGCCAAAGCACAGTGCCCTCTTCTGTGGGTGCCCTACTCCAGGGGCCTCCCATTCCCACGCCAGCCGACACCCCGTACTCACAGGGTCCATGGTGAAACAGGCTCGATTCCAGTCCAAGGAGCTGCCGAGTTTCTTTAGCTGGTGGTAAATGCGGTCACCTTTCCTGGAAGTGGACCAACAGGCCTGGATCAGCACTTAGGCCTGTGCCGGTGGAAGACATGGGGGTGGGGTGTGCTGATGGGGCAGTGTGGGTTTCACTCATCTTCTGAAATTGACCTAGGCCCCAGAGCCCTCAAACCGATCCTCAGCCTCGGTGAGGAGGTCTGTCTGCGGCGGGCTGATCTGGACAGGAAAAGGGAAGCGGGGTGTGATGCCTACAGGGCTGCCGCACACTCACTCTTCTTTCCACTTCCAGACCTCCTGGAGAAAGGCCTCTCGGCCCAGCTGGTGCCGGTTCAGGCCCTTCTCCCGCCAGAGTTTCTTCTCCACCACCACCTGGGTGGCAATGCCCGCGTGGTCACAGCCAGGGTTCCACAGGGTGGTCTCCCCGCGCATGCGGTGCCTGGGGGGAGGAACACGGAGAACTAGAGGTGAATGGCCAGTGGAGTCTGAGACCAGAGAAAAAGGGGCTGGCTTCTAGGAAGGGCATCGGAGGACTCGGCAGTAGAGGGCGCCCTTCCCAAGTCTAAAATTGTCAGGGAGAGGACAAGAACAGCCAAGGAAAGTTAGTAAAGGAACAGGGAAGGGGAGGCTCTTGCCCAATCAGGTAGCAAAACATGAGAAAGTTCTGATTATTAAAATGATAAATTACTACATTGGAACAAAACAATGACTGGAAACAGAGCCATGCCAACTTAATATTTATTAAAGATAGTATTTCCTATCAGCAGGGAAAGGACAAACTACTCAATACGTGGGCTGGGGCAGCTAGCTCATAAGTCTGAAATATTTCCCAAGTTCCCAATAATCACAAAGATAAATTCTAGTCAGATTAAGGAACTCAACATGCAAAAAACAAAAAAACAAAAAAAAACCCAGCTGTGAGAAAGGCATTAGAAAATGTGTTTCAGAGCCTCCCCGGTGGCGCAGCGGTTGAGCGCTGAGTTGCGAAGCTGCCCGCAGCCTCTGCAGCGCCGGTTCGATCCCCGGCCACTGGGTGAGGTTCCCACATGGCGCGCAGACCTCTCCTGCCGCCCGCTGCTCCCCTCAGCAGTGTACTTCGGTCCTTCTGCCTGCTCTGCTCCCCGCTCTGGCTCTGGTGAATTCTCTCACCCTCCCGCGCGACTATACCCAGTGCTTGTATAAATAAATAAATAAATCTTTTAAAAAATAAATAAATTAAATTTAATTTAAATTAAAAAAAAGAAAAAAATGTGTTTCAAAAAAATAAAAGGTGAAAATATCATGTTTCTAACTATGAGGCAGGAGAAGCCTTTAACGAGACAAAAGACAAAGTCACAAAGAACAGTGATAAACTAACTAGATTAAAATGTAAAACTCCCGAACAACAAAAAGCACTAAAATTAAAAAGCAGTATAGATCATTCTGGAGGAAATGATTGGAAGTCAGTAATGTTTCAGAGAATCAATCAGGAAATGAATCAGAAAGTAAGATTGTGGGTCTTCATGTACCAGCTCCGAGGAGAGGCACCACTCACTCTCAGCTCTATGTTGATGCGCACTTAAAACATTAAAGTTGAATGAACTTTTTTAATGACATTTTAGAATTGCTGGGCTTACTAAGTGGAGAGAGGACGTGACTATAGAAACACAACACCGTGTTCATACTTTCAATGACTCATGGAGCTGCATCAGAGTCATCATTTAATAGGTCTGCATCATTTAATAGGTCTGTTCATGCCCACAGCGCTCAGCTCTCCTGGGGACAGGAACTGTGGCAGCTCCCTTTTCTTGCAGATTATGGCTAAATGGAAATGCTGCTTACGGGCCACATGGATATGAACATCTTTTATAAACTCTAAAATGTTGTTTGTGAAGTATAAGCTAAGAATACTCTTTCACTAAAAATGATCTCTTGGGGCTGACATAAAAAATAAATCAATAAAATATCGATATTTCTAAAAAACCCTTTTCTTTGCCAGAGGAAAAAAATATAGTAATATAACTCACTTTTATTTCTTTTTTATATTTTACTGGTGGAGATATTTAAGGCTGTATTTACATGTTTTTTTTTTTTTTTTTAAAGATTAGCTTTATTTATTAATGCATACAAAAGCTGGGTTGGGGCCTCCTTGGTGGCTCAAGGGGTTTGAACACAACATATGGAGCTGCCCGCAGCCACTACAGCACAAGTTCCATCCCCGGCCAGGGAGCTGCCCACATGGCACAGCAGACCTCTGCTGTCTAGCCCGCTGCTCCCCTCAGCAGTGTGTTTCGGTCAATCTGCCTGTTCTGTTCCCCACTCTGTCTCTGGTGAGTCCTCTCACCCCCCGCACCTCTGGCCTGTACCCCATAAATAAATAAATAGATAAATAAATGTGTGCATAAATAAATAAATCTTTAAAAAAATTAAAAAGCTGGGTTGTAGGTCAGAGGTGGGGAGAGGAGGGGTGAGAGGATTCACCAGAGACAGAATAGGGAGCAGAACAAGCAGATCTGAAATACACTGCTGAGGGGAGCAGCGGGTAAGACAGGAGAGGTCTGCTGCACCATGTGGGTCAGCTCCCTGGCCGGGATTCGAATTCATGCTGCAGTGGCTGGTGATAGCTTGATGGCGCTGAGACATCAACCCCTGCACCAGGGAAGCCCTACATCATAAATATTTTCTCCCTTTCTGGCATTTTCCCCCCACTTATTAATAATATTAAATAATAATTAGTTAATAATATTAACCAGTTAATATTTTAATTAGTTAACTACAAAGTCTAACAATCCAAGTGACAGAATGAGAGAAAATATTTATCATATAGGCACAGGGGTTAAGTGGAGGTCTGTCTTGCCCACTGCTCCCCTCAACAGTGTATTTCAGTCAGCCTGCCTGTTCTGTTCCCCACTCTGTCTCTGGTGAATCCTCTCATCCCCCGCATCTCTGATCTACACCCCAGTTCTTGTATGCATAAATAAATAAATCTTTTAAAAATATATTTATTATATAACAAAGAATATAAATACCCAGAATATGTAAAAAAAATCTTCCAACAAAACAATTTAAAAAGGTAAAAAACCCAAAGAATCAATTGGAAAATGGGTAAGAGCTAGGTATAATTCACATAAGGGGAAATCTGACTCCCTGGGAAACATGAAGAGGCACAGGCTCCCTAATAATAAGAAATAGCAAAGGTGGGGCCTCTCTGGTGGCTCAAGGGGTTAAGCATAGTACTATGAAGCAATCCACAGCCCCTGTGGCACCAGTTTGGTCCCCGGCCTGCCACGGAGCTACCCACATGGCGCAGCAGACCTCTCCTGCCTTGCCCACTGCTCCCCTCAGCAGTATATTTCAGTCAATCTGCCTGTTCTGTTCCCCACTCCATCTCTGGTGAATCCTCTCAGCTCCCACACCTCTGGCCCTATCCCAGCTCTTGTATGCATAAATAAATCTTTAAAAAAAAATTAGCAGAGGTACCAAGTTTGTGCCCAGCAAATTGGCAAACAAAGATTGATGATGTTCATGGTGAGCAAGGATATGCAAAACAAATACCCTCACATGCTTGGAAGTATAAAATGGTAAGCAATTTTTGAGGGCAACTTGGCAGCTTCTATTCATGCCCCTCAGGCCGGGTGAGTAGTTTCACTTCCTGGTAGCCTCGCCAGAGAAATCCTTCCATGTGTGTTTGAGGAAAGTGTGTACAATGTGCATACCAGCAGGGTTTTCACTGAGAAAAATTAGGAACAGCCATTAACAAAAAAGTGACTCCTTATGGTATAACTGTACTATGGAATACTATGGAGCAACAAAAAAGAATATGAAATCAGTCTGTGTACAAGGACAAGGAAAGATTGTTAAGATAAAGAGCTATATATATATATATCTTTCTACATATAGTGATATATATATTTCTAAATATAATGAGATATATATATATGTGAAAGATTTAGAAAGATCCACATTAAAGTGATAATAATGGCTAAATGTTGGGAAGGAAAAGGTCTACAGAGGGGTGGTCATGGGAATTTGATGCCTTCTTTATATTCCCTTTTTAAAAAAAAAAGATTTATTTATTTATGCATAAATAACTGGGTATAGGCCAGAGGTATGGTGGGTGAGAGGATTCACCAGAGAGAGTGAGGAGCAGAACAGGCAGATCTACTGAAATACACTGCTGAGGGGAGCAGTAGGTGAGACAGGAGAGGTCTGCTGCACCATATGTAGATCCCCTGGCTGGGGATCGAACTCATGCTGCAGTGGCTGCGGATAGCTACCTAGTGCTGAGACTTAACCCCTTGCGCCACCAGGGAGGCCTGCCTTCCTTGTATTTCTTACAAGAATATAGTCACATGTTTCTTGTCTAACTCAAAATATTGTTAGTTTTATTAGTAAGAGAAAAGAATGTAAGTGGGGGTGTTGGCTACTCAATGGGGAGATGCTGCGTGATCAGATGAGGAGGGTAATCCATCTGGGAGAGAGGTGTAGCAGCACCAGGAAGCAGAGCTGAGGGCAGATATGGAAGGAGGAGGATGAAGGATGGGCCTGAGTCTGGGGAGAGAAGGGACAGACAGGATGCGGGGGGCAGAAAGGGAACAGGGAACCAGCTGGAGGAGGGGACAGGAGCTCACCATCTGGTCAGGGAGTCCTGGATGGCGTTGGTGAGCGCGTGGCCCAGGTGCAGGGAGCCTGTCACGTTGGGGGGTGGGATGCACATCATGAAGGTGCCCCGGGGGTTTGGTGTTGACACACTGGAACGCTGATGGGGGAGGAAGGATGGGCGCATGCTAAGGCCTCTCGTCACCTTTCCCGGCCCACTCCTGGGCAATGTGTTCTTCAGAGCTGCTGTTTCCCACGCCCCTCCCCATCCCTCTAAAGCTGGATGAAAGTGCCTACTCACCCCATACTCTGGCTTGAAGAAGCCCTGCTGCTCCCACCAAGGGTACCAGGCAGCCTCCACATACTGAGGACTGTAGGAATCAGGCATGGTGCCACTGACATCTGGGGAGAAGGGGAAGGGGACAGTGCTGAGGTTGGGAGCAGCTGGGAAGACAATGATGTCAACAGAGGACTTGGGCCTCTGTAGCTCACGTCACAGCACAGGCACTGGGAGGTTGGAGGGGCTCTGCAAAGCCTCACGAAGCAAAGTGGGGACAGAGAAGGGGTAAAAACTTGGAAGGAGCAGCTGAGGAGGGTGGAGGTGGGGGGTAGGGGTCCCATTCTCTTTCCTAATACCTTTCTTTTCCCCAGGTGGGGTTGGGAGGTCATAGGTAATGACCCCTGGATCCCGTTTCTCCCTCTTCTCTGGTTTTGGTTTCTTCTGGTTAGAAAGGAAAAGACATAGACCCAGAAATCAGCAGCCTACCACGACACCAGCCATCCATCCAGTTTCACCCTAAACCACTTACCTCTCCTGGAGGAGGCTGCTGCTGTTGGATCTTCTGTTTCTGTTGGAATTTCTCTAGTTTCTCCCGTTTCTTTGCCTCTTTCTTCAGTTGAGCAGCTGTCTTTGGGGGTGCAGGGACCTCAGGGCCTAGAGAGAAACAAAGAAAGGCGGACAGCCTGATGGAGACCCTCTGTGAGGAGCTATCTCAGCTGCCAAGGCTCTCCCATGCTGACCCCCACACTTCTCCCTGCTGCAGACCCTTGCCCCAGTGATTCTGCCATCTCTAAGAGAAAAAAGAAAGTGAGCTGCACGGAAGGCTGCAGTGGAATCACTCCTCACCTGGCTGTTGGGAGAGTGTCCTGGCGCCAGAACAGAGAACCACCTCTCCCAGCACAGCCCGGAATTCTGGCTGCTGGACACATGTGATAAACCAGCGAGTCACATTACCCCAGATGCGGCGCGCAGAGGGGTCCAGGACCTGGGAGCGAAGAAAGGAACGAACTATCCTTAGTCACCCCAGAGTGAGATTTAAGGGGAGGCGCCCTCATTTGTCCCCAGACCCCAGGGACTCACATATCGGAAAGGCAGCAGCAAGGCCGTGACAGCCGCCAGGTCAGCCAGAGTGGGGGCCTCCCCGGCCAGGTAGGTGTGCCCCCGGAGCCACTCTTCCAAGGGACTCAGGGCCCTACCTAGGGCACCCAGAGCAGCCTGGTGAGAAGAAGGGGTATGAGACGAGGTCCTCCAATCCATTTGGCCCTCCTACTCCCACAAATCCCACCTCTTATGCCAGTTTCTTCGTCACTGAAATGACCATAATAAAAATACTTCCCACTCATTCAATAAATTCTTGCTGAGTTAGTTTATGTGTCAGAAGCAATATATCAAGCACAGAAAGTTGTAGTAAAGATTGTATGGGGCAACACAGTAATTGTTTCAACAAATATATATTGGGTGATTGGTTGGTAATAGATGGTGGCTGGGTATTTGGTGGCAGGTGTGGTGTGATATGTACATGTGCTGAGGTGAGAAAATGTACACCTGGAACCCATACAGTGTTGTAAACTAATGTTACCTTAAAAAAAAAAAAATCAAGCATCTACAATGTGCCAGGCACTTTAAGGAGTCCACTGAGCAGATGAGCAGAGTTCCTGACCCGGTGGACTTTATATTCTAGTGGGCAGACAATATATGTACAAATACATAACACACTGCCCTATTTTTCTCCTTAAGTGCTATGAAGAATAGTAAGTCAGATGGAGAGACAGGGAATTCCAACCCGGACCTCTGTGCTAAATGGGATAATCAGGATATAAGGGAACAAGCCAGTATCCACATCACATTCATTTCATCCATTCATTCAAGAAATATTAAGTATCCATCAGGGGCTCAATGCTCTGCAAGTAGGGGTGTTACAGGGCCCCCGAGGCACAGTCCCCTTCTGGAAGGGCTTACAATTACATGAGAAGGCAAGGTTATCTCTCCTTTCCCCTTACTTCCCTTCCTCATTCATTTCTCCTTCATAGCTTCCCAGCAACTATCATCTCTTCTGTCCTACAGGCCTCATCTCATTTGGCCTAAGTCGTTTCCTACAATTCACAGCAACTGCTATCTTTAACAGTTTTCAGACTCAAAAACTTTTATTCAGAGACTTTAAAAGGCCCGGGAGGGACATGTGCTCTGCATAAGTCTTTTAATCTCAACAATGTCGCTCAACATGAGAAGCAAGGCTTTCATGGAGGAAGAGTTTAAGTTTGCCCAGGGTCACCGTAGCAGGTGGCAATCTGAAATTTCATCATTCTATTCCTTGCTTCGTTCTCCTAAACCTCCCCTGCCTGTGCTTCTCTTCTCACTCACCTGGGGGTCCTGGGCGGAGCTTCGGAGTCCCAAGGCTGGCAGCGTTGCCCCACAGGCAGCTGGTATTAGCTCCGTGTCCGCGTAACTGACCCACTGCTGGACGAGGACGGCTGCCCGGCTACCTCCTGGGCCCCCCAAGCCTGCTGGCCATAGCAGCTGGGCCACAGCTGTGGCTCCCCACACCCAGAGCCCACCGGGCCCCTGCTCCAGAGCCGGCAGTCGGGGTGGGGGAAACGGAGTCCTGCTAGTAGGGGGCGGTTGGAGACAGATGCGGGGGTGGGGTCCCCCCCATCCGGGACCCTCTCCGGCCTCCCCGTAGCGTGCAGCTATGAGGGCTCGGAGGCTGGGGAAGGCATCTGGGTGAGGGGAGACGTAGAGGATGGACATGGTTGTGCGAGGTGGAAAAAAACCTAAGGAGAAAGAGAGACGGGAAGACTGAGGGGCCCAGGTGGGTCCTAGCTGAGTAGACAGCGAGGCTCCCCTCCCGCAGGCGCTGCAGGTGCCCCGACCCCCAGGACTGGCAATACGGTCGCGCCTCAAGAGCCGCGGGTCCGGCTCGAGGAGGAGCAGTGGCAGTGGGGTGGGGGCTCCCCAAGATCGCGGGTTCTCGGGAAAGCGGGAGACTAGGGGAGAAGCCCCTCGGCGCTCGGGCCTCCTGTACGTACTGGAGGGAGGTGTTCAGACTGAGCCGGGCATCCACCTCACAGCCGGGCGCCGGCCAAAGCTGGACCGGCCTGGCTGCCCCGGCGGAGGAGTCGGGTGGGTGGGGATGGTGGGCGGTGCTCCCGGCGACCCTCGGTCCCTGCCACCGCCGCCCCGGCCGTCGGAGCCCACGTGTTCCCCCCTTTGTGACAGCGAGCGTTTCCGGGCCGGCGGGTCCTGGCGCGGGCGGCCGTGCCCCGCCTGCGCGCGCCGCGCCGCCCTCCGGACCCGCCCCGGGGCCCGCGCGCTCTTCGCCCGCCGCCCGCCGCGCTCTCGGGGAACGCGCGGGGCGCGGGCGGGGGCGGGGGCGGGGGCACGCCCCCCCGGGAGGGCGCCCCGATCAGGCGTCGCCGCGGGCACCCCGCACGGGTCCTCGGGCGGCGGGCCGGGGGAGGGGCGGGCCGCCCGGGCAGCGGCGGGGCGGGGTCGGCCTGCGGAGGCCCCGCGTCCCGCTCCTCCCCGAGCCTCCGCTCCCGGTGAGAAGGGGCGCACGCGGCTGGCCCCCCAATGCCCAGGCCTCGCCTCCGTGGCGGGAGCTCATCCATTGAGTGTGAGGTTTCGTGAGGTCCCGAGCTCCTGGCAGGACCGTGCCGGCGCGGGGCTTCTGGCAGCCTCGGCGCTTCAGGGCGTCGTGGCCTCCACGCGGGGCCCCTCTCGAGGGCGCTTCGGCGACCCTAGGGGTCTGTTATGTGCCCCCTCGTCCCACGGCCGAGGAAGTCACGTGCCGGCGAGCGGCCCGCAGCTCCGAGGCTTCGGGTCTAGTGTCCCGGCCACGCCCCCTGCTCTGGGTTCAGGGCCTCACGCGCGCTTCTCAGCAAACTCCCTTCCTGGACCGGTTCAGCCGCCGGGCCTACCCCGCCCGGGCAGCCGTCGCTGCTGCGGCAGCTCTAGGCCCCCGGGATCGTCAGGTGCCTCCCGAGCAACTCTTGTCCCTCAGTAGCCGTCCCTGGCCTCTCCCAGCTAGAACCCTCCCAGAGGTCAGACTCAGAGTTGGGCCCAGCCTAGCACGGTGTCTAGGAATGTAAATTACTAGTGTCTAATACAAATCAGGCTTTCCATATTCCATGTGAATGAAGGGAATTTTTTTTTTAAAGACAAAACACCATTTGTATTTTTTTTTAAAAGATTTAACTATTTATTTATTTATACAAGCACTGGGTACAGTCAGAAGCGCGGGAGGGTGAGAGAATTCACCAGAGCCAGAGCGGGGAGCAGAGCAGGCAGAAGGACCGAAGCACACTGCTGAGGGGAGCAGCGGGCGGCAGGAGAGGTCTGCGCGCCATGTGGGACCCTCCTCCGGTGGCCGGGGAGCAGCCGGCGATCGGAACTAGCGATGCAGAAGCTGCAGGCAGCTTCGCAACCCAGCGCTCAACCACAGCGCCACCGGGGAGGCCCCCATTTGTAATTTTGTCTATGTTCAGAAAGGGCACTGAGGTGGATGGGTTGAGGAGGAAATCTGGCAGCACTAAGCACATCTTGGTGTCTCCTAACACTGTTCTTTTGACATAGAACTGGACTGTAGGCCAAAGGTGCAGGGGGATTGTGTGTTAGAGGATTCACCAAAGACAGAGTGGGGAGTAGAACAGGCAGATATACCGAGATACACTGCTGAGGGGAGCAGAGGGCGAGACAGGTGAGGTCAGCAGGCACAGGTCAGCTCCCTGGCCAGGGATGGGACTCAGGCTTTAGGGATGATAGGGCTGAGACTTAACCCCTAGGCCACCAGGGAGGCCCTTCTGCTAATTGTTCTTTTAAGGTAAGGCTAGAGGAAGGGGAGCAAGCACTCATGGTAGGTACAGGATAAGGGCTGTGTTGGTGGAGGCCTGTTCTCAAAGCCAGTGTGGCCCAATAGAGGTATTACATGGTTTATAACAAGGAGCATTATGGGTGATGATGGTGAGGTGGGTTGGATTCTAGGCTCAGTGACAGGAACAGGGCCTGGATAAAATGAACATCCCGGGGCCTCCCCGGTGGCGCAGCGGTTGAGCGCTGGGTTGTGAAGCTGCCCACGGCCTCTGCGGCGCCGGTTCGATCCCCGGCTGCTCCCCGGCCACCAGAGGAGGGTCCCACATGGCACGCAGACCTCTCCTGCCGCCCACTGCTCCCCTCAGCAGTGTACTTCGGTCCTTCTGCCTGCTCTGCTCCCCGCTCTGGCTCTGGTGAATTCTCTCACCCTCCCGCGCTTCTGACTGTACCCAGTGCATGTATAAACAAAACAAACAAACAAATATAATAAATAAATAAATAAAACATGCCTCCATTAAAAAAAAAAAAAATGAACATCCCGCTCCCACCCTCCAGCCTCCTTCCCCAAACACACACAGAACCAGAACTCAAATTTGGATCATAAATTTTATTCCCGATGCGGGACAGATCCTTCCATCCCCAAAATGAATCACCAGCTGCCCTGGAGAGATCTAGGAGATTCTCTGTCTCCAGGGAAGGAATGAGAAAGGCAGGAACCAGAGACAGGGAAGTCTGCAGTTCTCCAGCCTACTTATCCTCCCCTTCTCAACAAAGGATTAGTTGCTCCCCATTATTAACCCTCTAATCTACTCACCCCTCAAAAAAAACACCTTCACTCTTCAATAATAACAAAACACACCACCTCAAGTATGCAGGGGAGGGGTTCTGGGATGGGACACAGGTTAAAGGTCATCAATGGAAGGGGCAGGGGAAAAGGAGCCATCACTGTTTCTGCTGCAGGGCCTCCTTCCTGGCCGCATCCTGGAGCAACTGTGTGTCAACTTCATCTGCGGGCAGCTGTACATAGCGGACCACTGAGCCCCGGATGAAGCAGTTCTTCACTGATAACTAGACAAAAAGACAAATGTGAAAACATCCCTCAAAGTGTCCTCCCACCTAGATGCTCTTAGAGGTGTTTCCTCTTCTCTATCATCCCCAACTCACCATGTGAGGGTATTTCTCAGGGTCTGTGACACTGATGTCTGTCAGTTTGATATTGAGATACTAAGAAGAGAAACAATCATTAGCCCTAGGACAAGATGCAAGGACCCACCCCTTAAGCTCTCCCCTCTTCCCCTAAGACCCAATTCTGGGTCCTTGCTATACCTCACCTGATCCACAGAATGGAGTGTTCCACAGATGCTGTAAGGGGTATAGAGAAGAAAAAAAAAACAAATTAGTTCACACCAAAGGCAACACAGGTGATTTCAGAGTATGAATAGAACATGGTTGGGAGAAGTCAAGGACTTGAGGAAGTCAGAAAAGGTGGAACCAAAAGGGGACATTCCTAAGCCCTGGAGTAAGAGATAGTGGTGTGTGTCATTTTAGACCTCAACGCCTTTCCACCTGAAATACCTCACTCTTAATAGCTACCATTAAACAACTGTTAAGTCCTTAGCCTCTATCCCCAAGGTATCTGTAATTTTTTTAAAATTTATTTATGCATACAAGAGCTGGGGTACAGGCCACAGATGCAGGGGTGTGTGTGTGAGAGGATTCACCAGAGACAGAGTGGGGAACAGAACAGGCAGATTGACCGAAGTACACTGCTGAGGGGAGCAGCAGGCGCGACAGGAGAGGTCTGCGCCATGTGGGGCTGGGGATTGAACTCGTGCTGCAGAGGCTGCGGGATTGCTTCATAGTGCAGTGCTTAACCCCTTGTGCGACGAGGGAGGCCTTGGTATCTGTCATCTTTACAGCACTTCACTTTATAACCATTTAGGCATTCAGAGAGGTTGTATAACTTGCCCAAGTTTAGAACAAATAAACAGAGACTTCAGTCTGACTCCTAAAATCATCAGGTATTTTCAAACACCGCTTCAGAACCAGAGTCCCAAGTAAAGTAGGTAAAACAGCTAAGTCTTGTCCTCAATAATGAAGGCACAAAGGACATCTCCTTTCCCCAATCCTGGAGCCCCCTGAAATGTTAATGAAGACTGCTTTCAAAACACAATGGCTGGGCCTCCCAGGTGGCGGTGGCCCAGCAGTTGAGTGCTGGGTTGCAAAGCTGCCCCCCCCCCCCAGCCTCTGAAGAGCCGGTTCGATCCCCGGTTGCTCCCCGGCCACCAGAGGAAGGTCCCACATGGCGCGCAGACCTCTCCTGCCGCCCACTGCTCCCCTCGGCAGTGTACTTCGGTCCTTCTGCCTGTTCTGCTCCCCGCTCTGGCTCTGGTGAATTCTCTCACCCTCCCGCGCTTCTGACTACCCAGTACATGTATAAATAAACAAATAAATCTTTAAAAACAAAACAAAACACCATGGCTTGGCTGTTCCAAGCCATGTTACCTCTATCCCCATTTAATGTCAATGGCTTCAACACTAAATCCCACAACCTCAAATCCTATCAGTTGTACTTCTCTCCCTGTCCCAGGAATCCCCATCATCTGTGGATGTCTTTCTAACAATCTCTTTCTAGTTTGACATCTACACACCAAGTCCTGACTACTTTACACCTGAATCCAAGCCAACCTCTAACTTGGCTACCTAGATCCTACCCATCCTACACATGATCACCAAATTCTAAGCTCTGTAGAACTGTGGTATTCAAACACTGATGTGTCCTAAGGTTTCATGAGACCATCTAGGTCTGGCAGTGTGTGCTCAGTGTGTATGTAGTGTGCGAAAGGTTGTCAAGTATTCTTTTCCTAAGTAATTGCTCTCTGTGTTCCTGTTTATTTTGGTCTTAAATTTTTTTAATGATTGTAATGGCAGTTTTTAAATGTCCTTATCTTGCCTAAAAGTTGGTAGTTCTCTGTTGAATAGTAACTTACACCAAATTATAAGTCTTTGAAATCCAGTATCTGAGACCTACTGCCTCCGTGGTGGTTTCATCATATCCCTGGCTGCTGAAGTCTAAGCATCCTACTACCATCTGCACCAGTGAAGTAACTTCAAGGAACTGCAAAAGGTAGTGGTGCAGTTTCATTCAGTCCCTTAAGAATGAGGCATTTGGTGGGCCTCCCTGGTGGTGCAAGAGGTTAAGACGCAACCTATGAAGCTGTCCACAGCCTCTGCAGTATGAGTTCAACCCCTTGTCAGCCAGGGAGCAACCCACATGGCACAGCAGACGCCCGCTGCTTCCCCCAGCAGTGTACTTCGGTCACTCTGCCTATTCTGTTCCCCACTCTGTCTCTGGTGAATCCTCTCACCCCCCACACCTCTGGCCTATACCCCAGCTCTTGTATGCATAAGTGAATAAATCTTAAAAAAAAAAAAAAGAACGAGGCATTTGGTACAAAAGTAATCTGACAACAAACATGAGAAAAAAAAAAAAGCTCTTTTCCCAATCCACTGGACTACCTTCAAATCTGGTAAGTCAGGAGCTTTAGGACCTGGTACTCTAACAAGTTATTCTTGCCATGTGCAAGATCCAGGAAAGAGAAAAGAGGAAAATAAACAAATCATCTCAGGTAATTGCCTAGATTTGATTTGACTTCCCTACTTGTCTAACTGACCCAATCTATATTCCATTGATTCCGTGTGCATTGCCAGTCCCATAAATGAAAATCTCTGATCTAAAAGGCAACTCCCTCCCCTTACCATTCCATGTCAATGTTTCCCCCACTAAAATGTTATCTCATATAGAAATGTGGAAGACACTGTTGAGGAGAGAATACACTGATTCAAACTTTTTAAAGGATAACTATACAAAATTGAATAATGATATGAGAGAATTAAAAAGTTTAAGAAAAAAAAAGTTTAAGAAAAACAATAAAACCACAACAGATATTACTATTTTTTTTTAAATTAGGATATTATGATGTTCCTCATATTACAGCTTTATTTATTTATTTTTAAAGACTTATTTATTTATACAAGAACCGGGGTACCGGCCAGATACGGGGGAGGGTAAGAGGATTCACCAGAGACAGAGCGGAGAATACAATAGGCAGACTGATGAAATACACTGCTGAGGGGAGCAGTGGGTGAGACAGGAGAGATCTGCCCCACCATGTGGGACTCTTGCCCACCGGCCGGGATTGAGTTCACACTGCAGAGGCTGTGGACAGCTTCACAGTGCAGTGCTCAATCGCCTGTGCCACCAGGGAGGCCCTTATTTATTTTTAAAGATTTATTTATGTATGCATACAAGAGCTGGGGTACAGGCTAGAGGTATTGTGGGTGAGAGGACTCACCAGAAACAGAGTGGGGAACAGAATAGGCAGATCAACCGAAGTACACTCCTGAGGGGAACAGGTGGTGAATCTGGAGAGGTCTGCTGTTCCATGTGGGTAGCTCCCTGGCCGGGGATCGAACTCATGCTGCAGAGGCTGCGGACAGCTTCATAGGCTGTGTCTTAACCCATTGTACCACCAGGGAGGCCCAGATATTTCTATTTTAAATGTACATCCTAGAGGATTTTTTTCCCCAAAGAAATAATCATGTGTACAAAGATGTATGCTATGGCAATAATGTTTGTAAAAGCAAAGAACTGGAGACAGCCAAAATGTCCAACAACAAGGTTCGGTTAAGTTAGTTCCCGTTGGGCCTTCCTGGTGGCACAGGGAGCACTATCAAGCTATCGCCAGCCACTGCAACACCAGTTTGATGCCTGGTCTGCCAGGGAGCAACCCATATGGCGCAGCAGATCTCTTCTGTCTCGCCCGCTGCTCCCCTCAGCAGTATATTTCAGTCAATCCGCCTGTTCTGTTTCCTACTCTGTCTCTGGTGAATCCTCTCACCCCCACACCTCTGGCTTACACCCCAGTTCTTGTATGCATAAATAAATAAATCTTTAAAAAAAATAAATTAGTTCTTGTCATATAATAAAAATGCCACAGATACTAAGAATGTTAAAGAGCAACTAGATTGGCATGGAAAATATCCATAACCTACTGTTAAATGAAAAGCAAGTTTCACAATTGCATAAAAAATATGAACCTGGGGCCTCCCTGTGGCTCAGGGGTTGAAGTCTCAGTGCCATCAAGCTACCACCAGCCACTGTGGCATGTTCCATTCCCAGTCAGGGAGCTAACCCACATGGCACAGCAGACCTCTCCTGTCTCACCCGCTGTTCCCCTCAACAGTGTATTTCAGTAAATCTGCCTATTCTGCTCTCCTCTCTGTCTCTGGCGAATCCTCTCACCTCTGCTCCCCCCAACCTCTGACCTATATCCCAGTTCTTATATGCATCAGTAAAAATAAATCTTAAAAGATATATATATATGAACCTCCTTAAAAAAAAAAAACAAAACAGCCAGACAGGATTAGATATCAGTTCTGCTGTGTAATTTACTAGCAGATAAGCAATTTTCCTAAATTATCTAAACTTCAGTTCTAGCAATCCTAGCAAATGTCATGTGGGGATGTTGTGAAAATTAAATGAGTTAATAAATGTATTCAGAGGAGTACTTAGTTGATAGGAGGTTCACAAATGTTAGCTATTTTTCTTTCAGTTCACATTTTATTAAGCACCTACTATATGTCAGGCCTATGTTAGACTCTATAAACAACGGGGAGCTTAAACACGGTCCTGGCCGTGAGGTTGTGAATAAAAAGGAACCCTCTTACACTGCTGAGGGGAATGCAAACTGGTTGAACCACTACAAAAAGCTGTGTGGAGGATCCTCAAATTAGTAAAAATGAAGCTACTAAATGACCCAGCAAGTCAACTCCTAGAAATCTACCCAAAGGAACATTAATTCGAAAAGAAGCCTGTAATCCTATGTTTATTGCAGCATTATTTACAATAGCTAAGATATGGAAACAACCTAAATGACCAAAAACGGATGACTTGCTCAAGAAAATGTGGGATATATACACAGTGGAATACTATTCAGCAATCAAAAAAGAAAAACTCTTGCCATTTGCAGCAACATGGATGGAGCTGGAAGGAATTATGCTTAGTAAAGTAAGTCAGAAGGAAAAAAAAAATATCAGATGGTTTCACTTTTAGGAGGAATACAGGGAAACCAAACAAGGGGTGAGGAAAAAAAAAAAGGCAAAACTAGCAGGCAAACTATAAATTGGAGACATATAGCAGGGGACGGGGAGGGATCAAAACAGAGGAGGGAAGAGCACAAAAGACTGGTGATGGTTCATGAGTGATTTCATGGTGGGAATTATATGAGGAATATACCTGAGGGGAGAAATCAAACAGTGTACAAAAATGAACAATGTGGGGGGAAAAAAGTATCATTAAAAATTAAAAACAAAGAACATGGTCCTGGCCCTGTAGGAAGGACAGGCCACCAACAATATTATTCCTGTGAATAAAACTTGAGAAGTAGCCACTAGGAAAGAAGTCTAAGGCAATGCAATTGACTTGACTAGAAGAACCTAGAAGTCTTTCTAGGACACAACATTTAATCCAAGTTCTAAAAGGTCATTAGAAGCTTTTGGGACAAGGTGGTAGGGGTTGTAAAGGCTGTACAGAGGGGTTTCATTGATTTTATGGTTATTTTAAATTTTATTTAATAAATAAGGAGATTATGCCACATACACTATTCTGCAGCAGCTTTCTATATTAATACATCTCATTCCTATGTGATAATCACATAATATGCAAGTATCAGTTTAATTAACCCATTCCCGATTTCTGGCTATTACAAATAAAACTATAAACACTTTTGTACATGCATTTTTGCTTGTGGAACTGATTCTTACATTTCTAGAAGCTGGATCAAAGGAGTATAAAAGTTAATCAGAAAAAAACAAAACTGTTCGTTTTGTAAAAAAAAAAAAAAAAAAAGTTATTGATGCCTCCACCCCCTCCCCAGTATTTACATTTCCTTGTATTGTTTTCCCATACAAGATACAACACCCCAGCTAATCTGTAGGTTTAAGGCACAAATCATTTCTTCTCTCCACCTTCCTCAACCCTCAAATACTTCTTAAAGAGATCAGCGGGTGCTGGGCATATCCACTCCCTAAAGACTTGTTGGAATAGGCACCTACCTCAGGTCATTCTTGAGTTCCACCACCACATCCTTGCCCACAAGGGACTTGAAAAAGGAATAGAAGAGCTATTGGGCGAGAGGGGGAAAACCATCATAGGGGAAGGGACACGGCAGGAGGAGCGCCCCCTTTCCAGTACTATCAAATACTGGTAGTGGGATCCCCACATCTCTACTTCTCCAAACATCCCGGGAATGAATGGTCGGTGACAGGGATGAACGGCTGGGTCCAAATGATGCTACACACACGCTCCTGAGCCTCCGATTTAAAGCGCGAGAGAGGCTCTGCTTGCACCCACCCGGGCTCCGGCGGGGCCAACACTCAACCGACCTCCTCTCCGGGGGCCCCGGTGACCTGACCGTGGAAATCCCCCCAACCGCGCAACTCTCCCAAAGCCTGGTCTCCGTCAGGGAAATGCCCCCCGGGGAATCTCGCTGTCCCGCCGACTCTGGCTTTCCCTCCTCATAAGAGAGAAAAAAGCACTTGCAACCAGGTGTTTCTTCTGGAGCGCATAAGCCAAGGCTGGAGGGAAAATGCTAGGCCCGAGGCCAGCCCGGAGGGACAAAGCCGGGACCCCCCCCCCACGCCGCCCCGCCCCCAACCGTCCAAATTGCCCGCGCTCCCGAGGCGCCCCCTTGTGACGTCACGGTACCTACCATGGTGCTCGCGCCGCGGGCTGCCGGCCGGACCGGGAAAGCGAGAACCGGGCCGCGGGCCGCAGGCCGGGCGGGAACCCGAGTGCCGCCCCGCGCGTGGGAGGGGCGGGGTCGCGCAGGCGCAGCCGGAAGCGCCGCGGAAAGCTGAGAGTAACGGAGAGCGTGCGGCGCCCCGGCCGCTCGCGGAAAGCAGGCGGGGGAGCGTCCAAGGAACGTGAAAGGCCGGAAAGGGGCGGGGCCCCTGCCTCCCACTTCCTCCCTGAGCGGCGGGCTCCCGCCGCGCATGCGCCAACCCCGGGGCGCCTGACCTGCGGAGCCGCTGCTCTCATCTGAAGTTCTTTTCTATGACGGTGTAATCCACAGGAAGATTTGCCCATACCTCACAGACACCTCCTATTGAAAACTGCGGGGGACACACCAGGGGACACCAAGGCCCTGCCTTGCAGGGCCTCCCTGGTGGCGCAAGGGGTTAAGCACCGCACTGTGAAGCTATCTAGAGCTTCTGCAGCACGAGTAACATCCCCAGCCGGCCAGGGAGCAACCCACATGGCGCGGCAGACCTCTCCTGTCTTGCCAGATGCTCCCCTCAGCAATGTGTTTCAGTCAGTCTGCCCGTTCTGTTCCCCACTCTGTCTCTGGTGAATCCTTTCACCCCCCCGTCCCCCACCGCACCTCTGGTCTGTACCACAGCTCTTGTATGCGTAAATAAATAAATTTTTTTTAAAAAGTTATTTTCGGGCCCCCCGGTGGCGCAGGGGTTGAGTGCTGGGTTGTGAAGCTGCCCGCAGCCTCTGCAGCGCCGGTTTGATACCCGGCTGCTCCCCGGCCACTGGAGGAGGGTCCCACATGGCGCGCAGACCTCTCCTGCTGCCCGCTGCTCCCCTCAGCAGTGTACTTCATCTGTCTGCCTGCTCTGCTCCCCGCTCTGGCTCTGGTGAATTCTCTCACCCTCCTGAGCTTCTGACTGTACCCAATGCTTGTATAAATAAATAAATAAATAAATCTTTAAAAAAAAAGTTATTTTCCTCTTTGAAACAATTAGCTCATGAAAATTCAAATAATTTGTCCTTTCCATCTAAATCACTCACAACGCACAACCAGAGCACATGCACTCTTTTTCCTTACTTTTTTAAGATACACTCACAATCTAAACAGACAAGAAGTAATTTCCTTTAGGAACAACTTTACTGGGTGACAAATAACCATCCACACAGGAGTAAGTTGGGGAGGCCAGAAATAAATAGCAGACATTCAAATTCATCAAATGGTTCAAAGAGTGGGCTGGTATTTCTAAAAGTCTCATTCCAGAATTAGAAACAGAATGCTGTAGTGTGAGATGAAATATGACATCCTCCAATCAGAATTTCAAAGGGATGGTAGCTGAGATTCAGGTTCAGTCAATTCAAGAATCATAACAATGTCTGAAGGCATGGGGAGCAAAATTCACCTTAGAGGTGACCCCTGAACCCTCAAGCTTCAGATAACTAATCGACTTCTTCAATTGTGGGGCCTGTGGCAGCGGATCCAGGAGAGTACCCTGTTCCACATGTAGGCCCAGTGCATCCTCCCTGATAGAGTTTTGTAATGACTGGGTTACACACTTTCTCCAAGTCCTTTCTCTTATGTTCAAACTCATCTTTCTCAGCCAGTTGATTGGCTTCTAGCCACGAAAGGACCTCATTGCATTTATCCAATATTTTCTTTTTATCAGATTCACTAATCTTGCCCTTCAAGCCTTCATCACTCACAGCACTCTTCATGTTAAAAGCATAGGATTCTAAAGCATTTTTTGCAGCAATTTTCTCTCTCTGGACCTCGTCCTCAGCTTTGTATTTCTCAGCATCCTGAACCATGCGCTCGATCTCCTCCTTGCTTAGGCGGCCTTTGTCATTGGTGATGGTGATCTTGTTGGCCTTGCCTGTGCTCTTGTCCATAGCTGTTACATTGAGGATACCATTAGCATCGATGTCAAAGGTCACCTCGATCTGAGGAACTCCTCTGGGTGCAGGAGGGATTCCACTTAGGTCAAAGCGCCCCAGCAGGTTGTTGTCCCTAGTCATGGCCCTCTCGCCCTCATACACCTGGATTAGCACCCCCGGCTGGTTGTCCGAGTAGGTGGTAAAGATCTGTGTCTGCTTGGTGGGGATGGTGGAGTTGCGCTTGATTAGGACAGTCATCACACCCCCTGCTGTCTCCAGCCCTAGAGAGAGGGGAGCAACATCCAACAAAAGCAGGTCTTGTACCTTTTCAGATTTGTCCCCCATCAAAATGGCTGCCTGTACTGCCGCCCCATAGGCCACTGCCTCATCGGGGTTGATGCTTTTGTTGAGATCACGGCCGTTAAAGTAGTCCTGTAGCAGCCTCTGAACCTTAGGGATACGGGTGGAGCCCCCTACTAAAACAATGTCATGGATTTTAGCCTTATCCATCTTGGCATCCCGAAGTGCCTTCTCCACGGGTTCCAGCGTGCCCCGGAACAGGTCTGCACACAACTCTTCAAATCGGGCTCTGGTGATGGATGTGTAGAAGTCGATGCCCTCGAACAGGGAGTCGATCTCCAAGTTGGCCTGTGTGCTGGATGACAGGGTGCGCTTGGCCCTCTCACAGGCTGTGCGCAGCCGCCGCACGGCGCGCTTGTTCTGGCTGATGTCCTTCTTGTGCTTCCTCTTGAACTCCTCCACGAAGTGGTTCACCAGCCTGTTGTCGAAGTCCTCCCCGCCCAGGTGCGTGTCCCCTGCTGTGGCTTTTACCTCAAAAATGCCATCATCTATGGTCAGAATGGATACATCAAATGTGCCTCCACCCAGATCAAAGATTAGGACATGTCGCTCTCCCTGACCTGCTTTATCTAAGCCATAGGCGATGGCAGCAGCTGTGGGTTCATTGATAATTCTTAACACATTGAGACCTGCGATTACACCGGCATCTTTGGTGGCTTGGCGTTGAGAGTCGTTAAAATAGGCGGGAACAGTGATCACAGCATTGGTGATAGAGTGGCCCAAAAAAGCCTCAGCTGTCTCCTTCATCTTAGTAAGCACCATAGAAGAGATTTCTTCAGGGTAGAAGGCTTTTTGCTCCCCTTTGTAGGAAACCATTACTTTGGGTTTCCCTCCTTCATTGACCACTTGAAAAGGCCAAAGCTTCATATCTGATTGCACTACAGGATCATTAAATTTCCTGCCAATCAGCCGCTTTGCGTCGAACACCGTGTTCTGGGGGTTCATGGCTACCTGGTTTTTGGCCGCGTCGCCGATTAGCCGCTCCGTGTCGGTGAAGGCCACGTAGCTGGGGGTGGTGCGGTTGCCCTGGTCGTTGGCGATGATCTCCACCTTGCCGTGCTGGAACACCCCCACGCACGAGTAGGTGGTGCCCAGGTCGATGCCGATGGCCATTCCCTTAGAAGTAGCCATGGTTTTCCGAGGTCTGTAGCAAAAACACATTTTAAAGATTGTGGTAAAATACACATGACATAAAATTTACCATCGTAACCCTTTTTTTTTGGGGGGGGGGCTTGATAGACACACTTGTCCCTCCTCCATCTTAACCACTTAAAAGTAGTAAGTTCGTTGACATTATTATCCAAAGAATTTGCAAAACATGATTCATCTGGTAAAAGTAAATATCTATGTCCTTTACCCATGTCCCATTCTTTTTCCTCCAGCTGGGAGCAACCACTGTACTTTGTCTCTATGAATGAGACCCCTCTAGGTACCTCATATTAGTGGACTTATACCCAATTTTTCTGTTATTTCACTCAGCACAATAGCTTCGAATGTCCATTTATATTATAGCATGTGTCATAATTTACTTCCCTTTCAAGGCTGAATAATATTAATTGCATGTGGGACTCTCTGGTGGCGCAAGGGGTTAAGACACAACCTATGAAGCTGTTCGCAGCCACTGCAGCATGAGCTGGATCCCAGGCCAGCCAGGGAGCAACCCACATGGCACAGCAGACCTCTCCTGTCTTGCCCGAGGCTCCCCTTAGCAGTATATTTCAGTCAATCCGCCTATTCTGTTCCCCCCTCTGTCTCTGGTGAATTCCCTCACACACACACACCCCCTCCCCACCTCTGGCCTGTATCCCAGTTCTTGTATGCATAAATAAATAAATATTTTTAAAAAATCAAAACAAGGGTGGTGGGAATTTTTTTAAAAGATTTATTTATTTATTTATACAAGAATAGGGGTACAGGCTAGTTGTGTGGGAGGGTGAGAGGATTCATCAGAGATAGAGCAGGGAACAGAACAGGCAGACTGATGACATACACTGCTGAGGGAGGCAGTGGGAGAGACAGGAGAGGTCTGCTGTACCATGTGGGATTCTCCCCAGCCAGCCGGAATCCAACCCGCGCTATAGAGGCTGTTGACAGCTTCACAGTGTGGCGCTCAACTGCCTGTGCCACCAGGAAGGCCCAAGGATGGTGGGAGTTTTATGGGGACTATAAATAAGATGAAAATGCATACATTGTACAAAAATGAAAAAATGATGTAAAATATATAAAATAAAAATTTAAAAATATTAATTGCATGTATATAGCACATTTTGTTCATTCTCTCTCTATGAACACTTGGGTTGCTTCCACTATTTCTTAAAAAAGCTTTATTTATTTATGCATACAAGAGCTGGGGTGCAAGCCAGAGGTGCTTGGGAGTGAGAGGATTCACCAGAGACAGAGTGGGAAACAGAACAGGCAGATTGACTGAAATACACTGCTGAGGGGAGCAGCGGGCAAGACAGGAGAGGTCTGCTGCACTGTGTAGGTAGCTCCCTGGTCTGGGAGAGAACTCATGCTGCAGTGGCCGCCCCTTTCCGTTTGGCCAACACCTCCTTCCTTACTTTAACTTGAACAAACTAGACCCTCCTAGCGCTTTCTCAAACTTACTAGTCAAAGATTCATGAGTCTGGAGTCTCCCAGGTGGCGCAGTGGGTTGAGCACAGCGCTGTGAAGCTATCCATAGCTGCTGCAGCGCAGGTTTGATTCCCAGCCTGCCAGGGAGATTCCCACATTGCGTGGCAGACCTCTCCTGTCTAGCCCACTGGTCCCCTCAGCAGTGCTTTCGGTTGGTCTGCCTGTTCTGCTCTCCATTCTGTCTCTGGTGAATCCTCTCACCCTCCTGTGCCTCTGGCCTGTATCCCAGCTACTGTATAACTAAAAAATAAATCTTAAAAAAAAGAGAGATTTATGAGTCTGATCTGCGCTTGCGCCATTCCAATTCCTCCTCCAATTCATAGTGCTGATGCTTAATCCCCTGAGCCACCAGGGAGGCCCCCAGTTACTTCTACTCTACTTTATAGTTACTGCAAATAATACCTCCATGAACTCTGTATATAAGTAACATTTGGTCTATAAATATCTCTTCCAGACCCCACTTTTATGGCAGAATGATTTCTGGACAAAGTAGACAAAGTATTCTTAGACAACTAGAAGGATGCGGGAGGGCAGTGGGCATACACTGTTTTAAGTTTCTCATGACATGACTGACTCAAATGTCCTATTCCTATATCCATGATATATTTTATTCTGATATTGCACCTGTCTCCTCCTCCTTAATTAGGATTGGCTTATGTTCTGGTCCTCTCACGAGATATTAATCTCCACAATTTGGGGGTAGCTTCCTCAGCACTTTTTTTTTTTTTTAAGATTTATTTATTTATTTATACAAGCACTGGGTACAGTCAGAAGCGCGGGAGGGTGAGAGAATTCACCAGAGCCAGAGCGGGGAACAAAACAGGCAGACCGACGAAATACACTGCTGTTTCTCAGCATTTTTTCAGAAGAGATCCACCTGGTCTCTTCCTCCCAAAGAAAACTCCAAAAATCCCCTAGACACTATCACAGACCAGTCCTCTAGCATTCTCCCAACAGTTCTGACCAATCCAGTCACTGCGTGCTCCCCAAAGGATGCCCCTTCCTGTTTGGCCAACACCCCCTCACTTTAACTTAAACAAACTAGACCCTCCTGGCACTTTCTCTAACTTACTGGTCAAAGATTTATGAGTCGGCTCTGTGCCCTCGCCATTCCAATACCTCCTGACTCACCTACTGTCTCGCCGCCTCCGATCCAGTTTGGTAAAGTTCGGATTTCGAACCCCTGTAGTGGGGGCTCCCTCAATATGAAAACCGCACAGCCGAAGTACCCCCACCCCCCACCCGCCCCGCCCTACAACTCTTGACTGGCTCAGGTCCTGCCACCGCGATTCCACGCCTGGCGTGAAGTCAGAGGCTGATCTC